>NC_140030.1:52185195-52785195 GCF_963513975.1 Fringilla coelebs | reverse complement strand
GTACTGCTCATACGTCCCTACATCACATACAAAACTGTAATGGATGAGAAAAGGCACCAACATCTCTTTTCCTACGTCAATAAACATGTTCTTCAGTCAAGACATGTTCAAATACCTCTTGTGAGAGATATTATGAGCCTTAGAGCACAGGGTATGATAAACTCTTGTTCTAAAGTAATGGTGTAACCAATCTGCTGGTATTTTATACTTCAGTAGGTTTGAGAAGACACATAATGCCTTATACCAAGACCTCTGGTATTTTGGTAATAGGAACATTTTCATTGATTTCTATATTAGCACCATTACATGGTCTAGTTATAAATCACTTCATCAGTCACTAATTTACTGAATAGCTGGTGCTTTAAAATCTGTATCTTGTCAATATACAGTAAGTCAGTTTTTAAGTATGGTAGTAATTAATGTTGAACTTTCCCTTCTACTTTTAAACAGATTGAGTGTTCTTCCTAGACTCAAAATATCCAGACTTAATGGCTCCCACATAATAAATAAAATTGTTCAAATGGCAATGCTGCAAAACTCCAGTTCAAAGGGTGATAATTTTGCAAAATGTTGCAATAATAATAAATGTAAATTTTGCTGTGACCACTTGGTGTCATCTACTCAGAGCTAGTTAGTTTCTTATTCTAGACTTGGTTTTAGTGTTAAAAAAATCACATTTAATTTTGTTTATCTGACACCCAGAGGACTGATACCAGTTCTTATTCTCTCCAGATGAGTTCCTCAGAGACAGCATTGCAGTATCACCAGAAGACTACCAGTCTTAAGAACCTTATTCCCTCTTAGAAAGGCTGCTTTGGGGGCAGACTGAGGCACATGACTGAAACTTTTTGCCCTGATTGCAAAGAGGGTTTGCTGCCAGTGCTGCTGGAGAGCAGACAGGTGAGTACATCCTGCTTACTATAGCTGGACACAGGGGTCCAGTGTCCAGCAGACAGCACTATTAGGTGGCACAGGTGCAGCCTTCAGGAGTTCTCATGATATTCTGGTGTCAGCTCAGGACAGCTCTTCATTCACCCTGCATCTTGAGCCCTCTCCTTTTTTGCCAGTCTACTACCAATAGGAAGATACTCAGCCCTCAAATGAGACAAACAACCCTGGATCTCTGGGGAGAAGCACATTTTTCAAGAATTCTGTGTGAGGTGGAACACTTGGAATACTTTTGTTTTTCTTTGTAAAGAGCCTTCTCTGTTCTGCTCTCCAGTTGGGTGATCCTGCATTGAGTTACACCCAGCCAGTGTGTAATTGCTTGAAACTGGATCCAAGGCTTGGAAAATCTTTTTGTGTTTAAATCTGTACTTAATAAAATATCTACTCACTCTGTGAGGAACAAGAATATAGAGCAGAGAGGGGCAATATTTCCCATTGGTAGAAATGAAAAGCAATGTTTTTGTTTGGTTGCTTTGCAGCCACTTAAGTTCAGTTTACCAGGAGACTAGGTTAGAGAGAGGATGCTTCTGAAAGGGTTTTAATTGTTTCATAGATCACATTTTGGTGTGTTTTAAATATTTATGTCAATTACCTTTGCTGCTGACCGACTAAGGAATCCAATTTTGTCTGGTGCTGCTTACCACAACATTGTAATATGGAGAGTATAATGAAACTGGGAAAAAACAGAGGTAGAATTAAGTGCAATTAGTAACATGCAACAAATGAGCAGTTGATTACTTATAAAAAAGTACCTTGTCAGCACTGCGACAATCCAGTGATTCAAAGATCAGAACGTTGCAGATTGCTGTTGACAAACGGGAGGGAGTTCACATAAAATAACTCAACCCACTGTTGGACTTAAAAGACTGGTTTATGGGAAAGATTAGGACAGCTAGATAAAGCCTAAATACTTTCATAACAGTAATGAATGTGGTAATAACAGTAATGTGGTAATAACAGTAATGAATATTCAACTGTATGTTGAAGGGCTTAGTGGAAGTTGAGGGATCCAGTAACACCTTACAAAGTTGTAGCCTGTAAGCATGAAGAAAGGATAGAAGTGGGTAAGGATTGCTAAAGGAGCACAAGTGCTTAGATGAAAAGGAGAAAAGCTCATGCCAAACACTAGGAAATATTACCTCCTGTGAGAACTGTTAGGCTGTGGTCAGAAGTTATACAAAACCCTTTAGCTGAGTCATTTAAACTGAATTGTAAAACACACTAGAAAATATGCTGTATTGGCAGAGAGCACGCCTAGATCAGGAACAACCAGCCTACTCCCTGGTTTCCTTTTTCCCAAGGGCCCTTTACTGCTGGTGTGGTAGATATCAATTGACTTAGCAGGAGGCAGAACAGGGATGGCTGGAGGCAAAGAGGGAAAATTCAGTCCATGAGTTTTGTGCAGGGCGGGGGCTCAGCATGCCCGCTCTTACGTACATGCAGCATCCCCGTGGACATGGGACGTCACAACACCGACCGGCAGGAGCCACATGTGCCTCATCCCACAATGAGCTCTTTATCAGCTCAGATCTAATCTTCCCTGTATTGCTGATCAAAGGGGTCTGCATCAAGAGGAACCACCAGGAGATATAACAGGGCGAGCTGGGGAATCTGCAACAGCTGCTGCTATTGCATCCATGTTGATGGCTGGTTGTGCCCATGGAAGGGGGGTTAGGAGTGAGAGGCAGGAGGCTTGCAAAGACACATCACTGTGCCACTCTGATGTGTGTTTTCACCTCTTTCTACTACCCCACCGCAGATTTCACACATTTTTAGTTAAGAAGAAAAAGGGTTGAACGTGTCAGTCTGTACATTTCATGTTTCCTTCCTTTTTTTGTATTGATAAAGCCGGAGTTGCAGGATTTTGGGGCAGTTGCAAGCAGCCTGGAAAAAAGAATTGCTCTCTTGGGAGCCTCAGAAGAAAGCTACAAAGTGAAAAATATTGTTCTCTGCTTCATGGAAAATGCTGGATGAACTTACTCATCCTGCTGAGGTCACCATGGAAGCTTGGTGGTGCCCAGCTGCACCCATCATGCGCATTTAGTTATTTGCTTCTCCAGGAGATTTCTTTCCATGGCTTTACTCCTTTGTGACCAGCATTATGTTCACCTGGCTAAAATTAATGTTAAACACAAATTTTAGCACCAACACTGTTTTTATCATGAGAGATTATTTGTGATTTTAGTGATTGAGAGTTTGTGAAGTCTCAATTCTCAGTCTATTTGTTGGAGAATTTGTTTTTCATTTAATTTATGAAGGCCACCTGAGACTGACCACACTTCACCACTGTGAAGGTGATCAGCTGGGAGTATCATTTCTGTATAGCACCTATAACTCCATCATAGCAATATGACCCCAAAGACACAAAGAGTTAAGCACATTAAGTATTTTAATGTGTTTTTTATTTACTGTATGCCTCCAAGATGCAGAAATGTTTTCTGTGGTGAAAAATGTTATTTGTATTACACAGCTGGGCATGTGTTGGCCTAAGGAATAGATTTACAATGGGGACACTGGAGTTTTGACTCTCAGCATTGGCTGGCAAAGCCCATGTCTTTGAGCTGGGCTCCCAAGGATATGCAGGCATGTTATGGGGAGAGCACAGCGCCTCTGAACAGCAGTCCCACTCTGGCACATGCAGTGTAAATGATGTCTATGTATTGCTTAGCAGGCTAGTAGGACACACCATGGGGACATCCAAGCTCCAGGCCTTTCTGGATCTCTGGTGCTGATGCTGGGCTGCTGTGGGACACATACTGAAACTCTCCCCTCAAGGCAGAGCCCAAATCATCCCATGCTTGAAGGTTTCAACAGCACAACCAGCCTGGTCTGAGGGGAGTGATGGAGAGACTGGGCTTGCCCTAGAGAGAGATGAGGGAGGAGGAAAGTGCAAATAGGGGGCAGAGAACTGTGGGAGATCCCAGCCTGCTCTTCTTGTTCAGGGGTGGATGCCTGGTGTACGGAGCAAGGACCCCAGCAGCAGGTGCTGCAAGGCAAAGGAGCAAACCCAGTTTCTCAAGCCCGTGCCACCAGCAGAGCAGAGCAAGGTGCTGCCATCCTCTGCAGGCCATGGTCCTTCTCAGCTGCTTATGGCCACTCCCAGCCCTCTGCAACAGCCAGTCCTTTGGAAAACAGCCAGGCTTATCTTTTTCTCTACAAATCTACTTGGAGATGAAGTGCTTGTTCCTTCCATGCTTCAGAATTGATGGATGTGGGAGAGGATGTTCACTTTCACTTCCACTGAAGTCATGGCCTTTTGGGATGACCATTAAAAAAAAAAAAAAAAAAAAAAAAAAGAGCAGACCTCTTTTTGCATGGACAGCACTGTGAATGAGACCTGCTGCAAGCCTGGCATGGAGGGGGAAAGTTTCATGACTTACTTAATGTCATGTGACCTTGAGCCCAACCAGCACAATTCTTCCTCTCCAGGTATTTAGAAATTATTAGTAATAACTTTTAATTAGACTACTTAATACTTCTCAAGTGTTTAAATTTTAGGGAATTTTGACCTAGGGATCTCTTTTCTTTTGATGTATTACAGCAGGGAAGAGCAGACACAGACAGAGACTTTTTGTACATCTGAATGTGCAAGTTGCAAGATGGTGGGATGTTCTGCGGAAGATGTCCTCTGGCAGAGCCTTTGGCTGGGTGTGTTAAATTCTCACTGAAATGTAAAGGACAATCCCTTTCCTCTCTGTCAGGCTTGTAGGATAGGTAGCAAAAAGCAGACCTGGAAAGTTTTAAAGTTCAACAGGGTCTGTGGACTGTTCATTTGGTGATGTATTTTTTGCAGAATATGATAGGTATCCTGTTCTGGGAGAAAAATTCAGTGGATAAATACAAGTTTTTGCTTTCAACACTCTCCTCCTGGACTCCTGCTGTCAAGTGGCTGCAGAATTCAAAGAGATTATTTTGGCTGTTCCAAAAATCTGTCATACAGATCTGAGTTTTTTCCCTTGTGTTTGTCAATGTGTGACTAAGCACAAGTATTACAGGAAACATGGAAATGTTTCGGCTTTAAAGAATGGCTGTGGAAAAAGACCTCCTACTGATTAACAACTGTTGTTTAATAAAATAATTTTCGGATGTCCAAATTGCTGATTGTTCCAGTGAGGGTTACATTCTGACCAGAAGGAATCCCACCAGTCCCATGTCATCAGCCTGTGTGCTCTGAGAAGAGGCTTTTCTGTGGCCATTTCCTGCTTCAAAACAATGGAGCATGAGAGATGCCCATCTTTGCTCCCCAAACTGCTTAGCCCAGTCCCTAGGGTGGCATTAAAACCATGGGAGAACGGACTAGGAGAGGAGCTGGAGTGTGAAGATGTGTCTTTGTTTCAGAGATGCAACCCACAGGATGAAAGCCCAGCTAGGATGGGAACAAAGAAGATCCCTCATGTTTAGGGCATTGAGGGTCAGTGTGGGTGTATCAGGTGCTGGCTGGAAGGAGAGCAGAGAGGGCCAGGGACCCACAAGAAGTTCATCAGAATCTTTTCTATTCTGAATTCCTCCCTCCATAGTGGGGACCAAGCCCAGGTGCTCTTATGCTGTCCTCTGTGTGGCTGGTACTCAGGGCCTGATGCACACACCAAAGTCCTGGGTGGCACTAGGGGTGTTTTGTTGTAATTGTGCTCATTCAAGGGCACACACACACACACACACACACACACACACACACACACACACACACACATATACATACAAACTTTTATTTCTGTTACATTTCGTGGCTGTTCTTGCTGTGCTGTGAGGCTTTCCTCTAGTTTGTCTGTCTTGTGAAGTAGCTGCTGCGTGGCCTTTCACAGGTGATGTGGGCAGTGCTGCAGCTGAAATTTCCACCTTGAACCAGGGCCTCATTGAGAGTGTCATTCAGGTCTGACACTTTCCTAGCAATACATGTTCCCTCTGCCAGTTTCTTTATGGAGACAATACTTCAGTTCCATGCAGCTGGGTATCCTTAGTCTAAATGTGGCTGAAGGCAACAAGTTAATGTCACTGCCCATTTTTAATGTTGGTTTGTTTGTTTTGGGTTTTTTAATAGGCAGCCAGCAGATGTGCGCAAGGGTTGCTTATTGGCATTAATCATTACCCTGTTGATAGCCCTGGGCAGGCAGCTTTAATTGAGCAGAACTGAATCCAGTAATCATATCATGGAAAATATACATCACATTTATTTCAGTAGTACATCTGAATTACAGTAATATGAGTTCATGGCAAAATTCTCAGTGACTGCTTTAGAAGCAGGAGCAGGCCATTGTCTGATAGCACAGATGTAACTGAGTTGTGCCCCACAATCTGCTGTGCTTGGGCAGGACAGTGAAGCCATGTCCAAAAAGTAATAAAATTACCCTCCAGGATCTTGCAGACCAAGCCCTATTCAGACAAATAAAGAGAAGTCCGTACATGGTGGTTGTAGAATTGTGTCTTTCATTGTTTTCTTTGAGTACAGCCCTTCAATAGAAGGGATGGTCACAGTCTCTTCAAACAGCAGAAATGCCCCAGTAAGAGTGCATAAAAGAGACCATAAAAAAAAAAATTACAGAAATCTTTCCTTTAACCCAATTACCTACAGAAATTTATAGTTTAAAAAATCTCTGAGAAAGTAAAGCAATGGGAAAAAACCCTGAGATTTAGTTTGATCATTTTATGATTGGGGAAAAATCCCAAGAACTTAATCAACAAACAATATTGATATATTGATTAATGTGTTAATGAATTCAATTTTTATCAAATATATCAACCTGTGAGATAGTACATGGAAAAGAAACAAGGATTCATAAATTGCCAACATAGTCAATTGAGCCTATTTTTTCCATGGTGAATGCAAAGTCTGTGACCTTTGTTCAACAGAATGGTTGAGAGATGAGGTTTGGGACTGTGTTAAGTTACCATGAATGGCAGAATCCAGGCAGAGCAGATGTGATTAGTTGCCTAAACTTGACTATGGATATATTCCTGTAAACCTTTTCTCATCCTGTTCCATGCAGCAACATTCTAATAGCTAAATATTTACTGTATTTATAAAATGTGGATGAAGGTGCTGATTTGTAAAAAGAGATATCTTGAGGATGAGCAGAGCCCTTGGGTTCAATGACTATGAATATGTCACTTCACTTTGTGCATTAACTACACATATTTGTAGTTGTTAAGGTGGTTTGCTGACATTAAAGCTCCAAACAGCCAAAATGACTCTTTTGAAATGGTAGAATTATAAACCAGTAGGATTGTGTACAGTATGCAAATTAAATTACCCTTTAGTGTAACTCTTGTTCAAGGTTTTTGTATAAAACTAAGATCTTATTTTACATGGGAAAAATAAAAACACCTAAGGCCAGTGAGAGTTGTACAGTTGTTCCAGACATTGAAGTAGCTTATTAACATAGGTTTTTAAAGCAATGCTGATGTAATTTCTAATGTAATTTTAGGTAACATCCACCCCCTTAAACTTTGCTGTCTCTGAGAAAGGACTGCACTGAAAAACAGAGGACACACATGCAGTAAGTTGAACAATGTACACATGTACAATGTAAATGTGTGCATGTGCTAAAAGGGTAGGTAGTCTTTAGTAAGATCATTGCCTCCTCTTTTGCAGAAAAATTGTTTTAATTATCAGTGTTTTATCTAATCTGCAAGGGATTCAAATGGGAAATTGGTGAGGATGGATCAGAATATTTTGCTAGTACTAGTCCAGGGAGGTTTGAAGGAGAGGTAGAACTGAGATAGAGTTACGGTTTTTTAAATTTATTTATTCTTTATTTATTCTTTTACTTATTCTGAGACTAGAACTACTTTACTTTTCTTCATTTTGAAGTGGTTTTGTACAAAATACTTTAATTATAGCCTACTTAGTAGGAAGAACAGCCTCTTCATAGCAACGAGTAAACTTCTGGAGACAAACTGATGTTTGTAATCTCCTTAATTTAGGAGGTTTTTGGGGTTCTTCAAAATTCACAATTTCATTGATGTTTTCATTTTTCTTTTAGGCCATCATAATAATGCATAAAAATTAGACAATCCCGATATTTTAATTTTTTTTATTTCAGTCCCCTAATAATAGAAATATTGCAGCATGTAAGACAAAAAATTCTCAGAACATACAAGTTTAATTGACTGCTACCTCTTATTAATCCGTGTACGAATTCAGATTTTGGAATTCATACAGATTGTAATGGGGAATCTCAGTTTTCAAACCTTTTTTAAGTAGCCAGAGAGGAATGGTAATAATGATTTAAATTATTATCTAACTTGATCTATGTGGGATCTCCTTAGAAAAACTCACTGTGTGTAGTTTAGACACATTCTTGAGTGATTTGTTGTCCCAGGGCCTCTCAGGCCATACTGAATGTTCTAGAGGATCATGTGATTTCCTTGTTGCAAACCTTGAATAATGAAATCAGGGACACAGTAAAGTTGGAACCATCTTTCCATGGCTTTGTCCTCAACTCTCTTTTCTGTAGAAACTTATTCTTTAAAGTACTGGTGAGAAAATTTGTGGTTCTGCTGACTTCCCTGCATTCTAGAAATGACTGTCAGGTTGTTAAGTTATATATCCCATGGAAATATTAAAAGAATTAAGTTATCAAGACTGAATTTAATTTTCTCATACTTCCAAAAAGGGTTGAACTACATCAGTGATGGTTTCATGTTTGAATTTGTGAAGTTGTAGGAAGAGTTTGTAGAGTTGTAGGGACAGCATGTGAAGGACTTTTTGTCAGTTAAATGCTCACCTAACTGGCTCTGTTTCCAGCATTTCCTCTGTTAGACCTCATTAAATGCACAGACTGGTGCACCTCTTTCTGTTTAGATATTTGGCCCCACGTTGATGGTTTTTCTAAGTGTAAGAACTTTTACAAGGGAAAAAAGAAGACCCTGAAGAATGTGATGCTACATTATGGAGGACAGATCTTCTATTTCTACCCTGACATGAAACTCTCAAAGGTGAACAAAGAGGGAGACATGTCTAGAAACGCACAAAGAAGCTGAGCTAATTAAGAGAGCTCCCACTGCCTCCCTTCATGAAAGCTGCTATGCTTTTGAAACCCTGGAGATGGTTTGACTGTGGATTTGTGAGGTTAGGAATACAGCTGGGATGCTGAGACTGTGGGCTGGGTGGTATGTATAGAATGTGTTTGATCAGTTTCCCTGGTTGTATTAGAAAGAGATGGCATAAAACAAATGGGGTGGAAATAGGCAGAAAGGATGAGGAGCTCCCTCTGGGATAGGTCTGAACTGATTTAGATTGTGGGAATTTTGTGTGTGTGTGTACCAAACGTATTTTTCCTGGAGATTTCAGTGACAATTTTTTTTCTTCCAATCTTTATCAATGTTACAGGAAATGTATTTGAGCCTTCAGCAACATGAGGTTCAAACCTTGCAGTTCATTCCTGCAGATGTTTGCTGGCATGCTACAGCCCTGCTTTCTGTATGCTGACATGCAAATAGCTTGTCAGTCTCGTCTTGCACCATTGCTATGATTCCTTACTTGGTTCCTGTCACTTCCAGGTATTTAACACTGTAAAAATACTTTTGTGGCATTTTGGATAAACAGAAGCTGGGCAATGCAGGACACGCTGCCTCTGTTCACAAGCCACTGAGATAAATAATGAATGTTCAGTGCACCACATTAAATCTGCCAATGTTAAGGCTGCCCAGGAGATCACAACATGCTCATGGGGAGATTCATACGTCAGTCAGTCCTTTTGTCATATTCCCAGGCAACAGCTCCTTCACTCTGATAAGAAGACTATAAAGAAGAACTTTACACTGTCTTGAAATGCATCAAAAATCCTTGTGTCTCCTCTTCCCTGGTGAGCCTAACTCTGATCATCTGATTCCTGTATCAGCAGAAGGATTTCCTCACTTGACAGAAGCATGGATAAACTTGGCAGAAAGTAAAGAGCAGTAATAATAACAGATGTTGTAATGTTTTTCTGTGTTTACAATACGCCTGTATGCTCCATGTATCATTTGAAATTATATTGAAATTATTGATTTTTATTTAATTACTACAAGATAAAACATTTTCAGAACAGCTCGAGGGTTTTGGAAAATTAAATTAAAAAATCAGAGTCTGTCTGAGAAATTCTGTGTTTGGACCTCACTCCACCCATTAAAAACAGGTACTCAGTTAAATGGAAAAATATAATTTTGCTTTAGTTTTGTTTCTTTTCTATTGTAAAGATGAGAGCTGCACTGAAATTCTACAGAAAAGCAATACCAATAAAACATCAGAATTAAAGGGGAAACAATTTTAAAGTTTGCTTGAAAATTTTATGCAATCATATATGTCTGCCTAATCTTTCAATCTATCTTCATTTTGGCTTTTATTCAGCAACTTGTTTAAGCCTATGTCTCACCTTACGTTGGCAGCAGGTTAAAATCCTTGTTGAACTGGAGTAGACCCAGTTACATATTAGTTCAGCTCAGCATGATAAATATTTGCTCATATTAGTGCTATGCAAAACCTGATTTTTAGCCTCATGGAAACTCTGTGACATGAGCGATTTACTTGGAGACTTGCACAAGCCTCTTGAGGAGAAGTCCCCCACGCACACAATGCATGAAGGGCGCTTTTATTCAGAAGTAGCCATGGATCTGTAGATCTGTGATGATTCATCAAGCAATTTCTAGTGATCCTGGAAACCTGAGTTTCCTGGGGCAGCAGAAGGACTACTGACACATTTGACAAAGGAAATGGGCTAACTTTGCTTTTTCTGCCGACCAGGGGACACCACAATCTCCCTTAGGGTGTCAGCAGAGTGTCTAGCAATCAGCCTTTGAGTCTAAGTTCCTTCCTGCTTTCCCTCATGATGCTTGGCAGGACATGAGTGAGGGGGCACTAGGGCAAGGCATATCCACTACAAGCAAATATTGATTGAGTTTGCAGTTTTCATGAAGCACATCAACTAATTTCATTTGAGCTGTAAAACTTTGGTTGTAAAAAGCAGAAAACCCTCCCCAGCCCAAAGCCAAAATTCTGACCAGAATGCAGCGATCAGGAGCACTCTATGGCATTGCTGGTTTTGCAGATTTGGCCCTGGTGAGCCATTTCCCCCAAGAGGCAGAGCCTCCCGTTGCCTACCCTGTGAGAAGCTGGAGTGACAGAGCCTCCTGTGTCACCCCTGAGAAGCCTGGGCAGTGGCAGCACCAGCCCTACATTGGGGTGATGTGTGCCACAGCTACTGGGATGCCACTTTCAGCAAAAGGGTAGGAAATTCAACATAGGGACGGATTGAAACCTGTGCTCTGCAATCCCACTTAGGCAAAGACTCTCTTCAAGCTGGAGAACCAATCTGTGTACCCCTTTTTAAGTATACCCTTCCAAGAGGCAGAAATATTCTCTTTCCTTTTTAGCAACTGGAAGATTTTAAAAAATGCTTTCCTGGCATCAGGGTCTGAGCAGACTCAAAGTAGTTGAACCACACTTCTCACAGGGCAATAAAAGTTTGTTCTGATTCAGCTGCTCTGCTGTTCAGCTTATATCAAAGCCTTTTTTTTTTTTTTTTTTTTTGTCCACCCTGTCCTGGACACATTCTACCACCATTTCCAAAACTGGCTCTTGCCTATGCTGCTGAGAAGCCTTAATCTGGCTTTACATTAAAAAAAATACTGAAGTCAGATGAGTACTTAGGAATGTGGAGGCTGTGGAAAATTTGAATCATAAGCAACAGTATTGTTTGAATGAGACTCTGAAAGAAATGCTCTGATATTTTAGATATGGAGTAATTTATTTTTTTTCCCCACTGTTCTCTCCCAAGGTTGCAATTTTATAGCTTCGTCTTTGTATCTCCCCAAATCCATATGCCAGTTTGTCACCCATAGCTCACTGTTGCCTCCTTTGCAAGTGTCTGGGTGCTCCATATAGGTGGTGCCTCACTCTTGAGGTGCCTTAATCCGAATCTCAGCTACAGCAGCAGCACTGAGGTGAAGCTGTGTTGACAGATTTGGGATCTGTTGTGTTGCTACTCTGATCTTTGTGGGGATCCAAGACACATTGTGGTATTTTGGAGCAACCATTTCATAGAGAAGGGACAATTTTTGGTAAACTGTAGAGAGTGTGGGAGAGCAGTTTTGCTGTTAGACTAGGAAGCTGGAAATAAAGGTTTTTGTTTATTCCTGCATGGAGAGGTCGCTCAGTGTCTGAACTCCCAGTTACATCCTATAAAAAATATTACAGCTGTTAATGTGAGCCATTGTAATGCCCAAGCACAAACCAGACAAACTGAATGGCAGAGCTGGGCTTTAGGGGCTTTTTTCTGTTTGTTTGGGGGGTGGTTTTTTTGGGGCTTTTTTTTGTTGTTGATTTGTTTTGTTTGGGGCTTTGTTTGTTTGTTTTGATTTTGGGGGTTGTTTGTTGGGGGTTTTGTTGTTTTTCATTGGTTTTCTTTTTGTTTGGTTTTGTTTGGGGCTTTTTTTGGTTCATGTGTATGGAAGAAAAAAAGAAGAATAAAATAGGTGCAAATTGTAATGCCTTTTCTCTCAATTTTAAATTGGTGTAATAAAAAAGGCCAATATATAACAGCCATATGGAGAAAAACACAGAGGGGAAGGGAATTGTAAGGTTAAGAAGCAGAGCTCATTAGGCTGGGTGCATTATGGCATTAATCATGGGATCATAGAATCATTTAGGCTGGAAAAAAAAAGACCTCTAAGATCTTTGAGTCAAGCCATTTACCCAGCACTGCCAAATCCATCACTAAACCACGTCCGCAAGTGCCATATCTACACGTCTTTTAAGTACCTCTGGGGATGCTGACTCAAACCCTTCCCTGGGCAGTCTGTTCCAGTGCCTGACAACCCTTTCCATGAAGAAATTTTTCCTAATATCCAGTCTGAACCTCCCCTGCAGGATTAAATGTCCCTCCCTGCAGTAGCTCATTTGTTAGTGATTTGAGAATCTCTGCAGGCTGTTAGCAGTCCTGTGCCTTGGGATACCTGTTTCCTGGGTCTGTACCCCTGCTCCTGGGAAGTGCTCAGCTGAGAGCAACTCCTTTCCCATCACAGTTCTGCAGCTAGGGGCAGAACTAGCCCAGGCAACTTGGCACTTCCCCACAGATCCCTGGGCTGGGAAGACGATGGCCAAGGAAATGTATGCACTCCTGGAACAATTCTGGCCGTCTGTTCCTGATTAGCCTCTGTTTTCAAGGGACTGCTAGCTTCAGGCACGGGTCTGTCTATCCCTCAACTCGGGTGACAAACCCAGCTGTGGGATTAGAGGGAAGAGAAGGAGGCAGCAGGGTGGAACTGCTTCTCCTGGACAACCCAGCTGGGTTATATATGCTCCTAACTGCTCCCAAAAAGGTGGGAAATAGAGGATATAACTTATTTCCTGCACACCCAATGACTCTGCACAAGCACAAGCACCTTGGTCAGTCATTATATTTTCTCTGGAGTCCTCTATTTCTCTGGCAGAGAAGCTGGCATTGTCATGGCATTTGCTGACAGCCAGCTGTCCTACTTGGAAAGCAGCACTTTGCTTCTGCTTCCTGGTTTGCCAGTCTGCCCCAGCCACAGAGAAATCCTGTGGAAAAAAGTTGAATATCAGGTTTGTATCAGAATAAATGTATATGAGGATCTCAAATTAACATTGTGTGGGAAATCATCGTTTTATGCTTCCTAAATTTTAAGTGCCTGACTTTGCACCTTATCGATACTCACAGCATTTTTCTTCTTTTACATTTTGTTGTCATGTGGAGCTCTTGGCTGGTGATTAAGTACTACAAGCAGTCCCAAAGAAACCCGCAGATTATTGGCAAATATATTAATTTGTTCCAGATCTCACTTTACTTATCATCATTGGTTTTGGAAGCCAATAACTTTAAAGCAGACTTGCAAATCGTTTCAACATGTTAAAACCTACGGTGATATGTACATTCATGTGTGTATGCCATGTCTTAAACACAGATGTACGTTTTATGTCAAACACTCAAATGACCACTTAAGAAAATGGGAATTTATTTAAATTTTGGCTACCTATTAAGTGTTTGACTACATTTCCACTATATAATAATGACATCAAGAGCTTTGTTAAATTAACCACAAGACCAATATGTATTTCCTATGGCTTTCTCAAGGGACGTCCAGTACCTGAATCCTTCCAAAAGGCAACATGCTAAAATCTTGCAGAGACTGAGTACATGCAGGGCAAGACTGCAGCTGACAAGTGACTGTCAGGTGCTAAAGTCCAGTGTAGATCTACAGAATTTAAGATTATTGCTGCTGTTCTGGAATGTAAAATAAATCTATCACCAGTTTGATGTCAGCCCTTTGGGGTGAATTGATCACTAGAATGCGTGGCTGAGGATGCTCTGCTCACACTGGGAACCTCATGGCACATCTGTTTTCCTGTCTCATTGGGTTTCAGTACTGAAAATTGCTGCCCCAGGCCATGCACACAGGCAAACATTGGCTGCTGTTTTTTGTATGTGTGAGTAAGTCTGTCTTTTCTCAAAGATTCACTTAGAAATGACTGCTTCAGTTCCGCTGCCTGTTGATGAACAGTTTCAGTTTCTGGTTGTAGAAATAATATCCTATGACTTAGGTATAAAACAAATAGCATATTCCTCAATAAATTGCTGCAGTGAATTTCTTGCAATTGAAAAAAAACCCAGAAACAATGCAGAGTTGAAACACAAATTATGAATAGGAAAAATGGCTGGAATTGTTATGTTGTTGGCTACAAACAGTTTGCTTAGCTCTGGTGCTGGATCAGGCAGGTAGTTACTTAGTGTTGTTTGGCTCCAGGATCTTCAGCAGCTTTGCTAAACATAATGGAGGACTGAGTAGACCACGGCATTTCCTGTGATCTGTTCCTCTCCTGTCTTGTCTCTTCCCTTCGTGTGCAGCTTCATAGCAGTGATCTCCAGGAAGCACAATAACTAAATGTCACTAGAAAAATGCTGTTTACTATGTTTTATTCCTAACAGCCAGGAATCCTGCAGACATACAATGAACCCATAGCATGTGTGCAGAGTGTGGGAAAGCCAGGTTTTTGTATTGTACCTGCATCATATATTGGTAATAATGGTAGGGGTTCATTATGGGTAATAATGGCTAGGGTTCAATTAAGTGTTGTGGCAATACCTAAAAAAAAAATATGAAATGACTAAGCTTCCAACAAGTCATTCCTTCAGGGTCCCTAGACATATGTATCAGTGGTATATCATCAAGCTTTTTGGTGAATTCCTAGCAAACAAAATGGAATAGTCATGCCTTGCCCTAAAGTATCAGCATTTTAAAAGATGACCTATCACAGAATCAGAGAGTCAGCTAGGTTGGAAAAGACCTTTGAGATCATTGAGCCCAGCCTATGACTTAATATCACCTTTTCAACTGGACTGTGGCACACCACTCTTTTCTTAAACACCTCCAGGGGTGGTGACTCTACCACCTTCCTGGGCAGCCCATTTCAATGCCCAATCCCCCTTTCTGTGAAAAAAAATCTTCCTCAAGTCCCACACTTCAAAAGGCAGATGCTGTTGGATTGCCATTACCTAGCTGGCTGAGCTAAATGGGCTTGCAAAAGTGTTAATTGTCCGTGTAGTCTCCTTTGGTGACGGCAAGCATTTACAGCAGGATCACAGGCAGCTGCTGATGTTCCCCTTGGCAGAGCCATCAGTGCATCAGCCAGGCACTGTAGCACAGGCTGGGGATCACTGCTGTAGGGTGAGGCCTTGACACACAAAAAGCTGCCTCCACACTCACTTGTCAGGTATCCAAGTGAGTCAGTGGTGTGTCCTCTGTGGAAACCATTCTGGTTATGTGTTCATTAGCACTGTCAGCGTATGGTGGTTAGTAAAGTCATAATTTTTTTTAGGTATTGGAAATTCAAGAGAATAAATCAGTATGCCCAAGTGACTCCTTAGAGTATCATATTCTGTGGTAGCAAGGTGTGCTCTTTCCTAAGGTCTTAGAGGCCAGGACAACTGCACTGTAATACAAGCTCATGATAAAGTGATTTTGGGACACTTGCTTTGTATTGCCTGTTTAACCATGAAACACCAAATACCAGTCCACTCAGTGAACAATTACAAGCAAGGGAAGACCACATTTGTACTGACAAGGGACTGTTTCTGGTATTTGTCCACTAGATGGCTGCAATTGTTGAAGGTAAGTACCTTAGGTGCTTGAAAGGGGCCTCAGATGCCAAAATCTGCATTCCATTCTCTCCTCAGCTGTTGTCCTTACTTTCATTGCTTAGAGAACACAAAGAACTGAGGGGCAGCAGAGGGCTGGAATTTCTCAATTCAGAGGTGTAATATTTATATCTATGTATAAAACATATACAATCTACCTCAAAGATGTAGCACCTATTTCATCTTTTGCGAGGGGCAACTTGCAGAAAGGGTCCCACTTGTGGCCTAATGATTAGTTGGGTCAAACAAGAACTTATGAATTAAACTTGAGGGCTGAAATGAATGGAAAAAAGAATGATAATGAAATAAACCTTTTACTGAGCTTGGAAAACGTAGGGACAAGTGAGAATTTCCAGAAGTCAAGCTCTTAAAGAAAGAAATTACAAAAAATGACAGCAGGTAAAGCAAGAAACGTAAAGCAAAAAAAAAAAAAAAAGAAAGAGAATGTTTATCTAATGTGCCCTAAGGACATTACAAGGTTTACAATAATCTGTATATCCTGTAAAAGCTAAGCAAACACTTTGTCTCAGCTTTCAATAGTGATGATATTGGCCATGAGGTAAAAAGTGGGGAAGTGAATGGGAGTAGTTATCATAGAATGAGTGTGATGGAAATTAGACTCAGTCAGGAAATAAGGAAATAAGGAAGTGTCAGGAAATAAGACAGTCAAATAAGATATAGTAGATTACATAAATATATGAGTCAATTTACTGGGTTTGTTTGACAATCCATCTCACCATGCTTCCCAACACAATATTAGTTTCTGAGCCTCCTGCAGTTTGTGGCCCAGAGACTCACGTACCCAGTGTAAACGTGGGGAGGGTCATAGGTGTTGTCCTTCAGTTCTTTCCTCTTTCATTTACTTGTTCATGTACCCCCTCCCCTGTATTTATCTTTAACCATTCACAACATCTCATGACAAGGAATTCCAGAGGTTTCCTGCAGCTTGATTGAAGTACAACCTTCTTGTGTTTGCTTCAAACGTGTCTGCTGCTCCTCAGATTGGAAGAGACAGGGAGGTCTCCAAAGCCTCTCCATGTACTCCAGTTAAGGCACTGGACAATCTTCACCCGTGAGAACAGCTGGAGAAATGTTAGTGCTATCAGCAAGGATTTGTAGCACAGCTTACTGCTGACATACAGAATAATCAAGCAAATGGAGATAAATAGAAAGCATGATTAAAACTACCTTGGTTGAATAAAGCATCGCAAAATGTCTCTTCGAGATAAAGGAGTGATTTTCTAACTGAAGAAGATATAGAGAAATCATGGAATCATTTTGGTTGGAGAAGATCTTTATATCATTGAGTTCAATGTTAAACCTGTGCTGCCAAGTCCATCACTAAATTATGTCCCCACATCTTCTAAATACTTCCAGGGTTGGTGACTCCCAACACTTTCCTGGGCAGACAGTTTGAATGTTCCTGGTCTCTACTGAAATATTTTATATTGAACCAGCTGAGAAGCTGTCACATTGGAAACAATGGAGATTAATATGAGAAACCCGAGTTGCACATAAAAGGGATGGGATGACATGCTGTGCTGAAAAGAAACCTGTCAGGCTGCAAGGAGGTGTCTTGAGACCCTGTCTTGGCACTGGTGTCATTCAATATGTTTGTTTCATGAGTTTGGAATAAAATACAGGAATAAGTTGATGAAAATTGCCAGTGATAAATAAAAAGAGAAGCATGTCTATACAGATGAAAATCAGACCATTGCATGAAGATGACTCTGAAGTCTGCTTTGTCGATGACTTGACCAGAAATGAGAGAGAATTCAATAGTACAAAAAGACAATCATTGCATTTAGGAGGTCATTGAAACCTCTGTTATAAGCTGGATCTCTGTAAGAGGTAATAGAAATTAGAAACATGAGTGTGATTTGGAAGGGAAAAAGGCTTCCACTCAGAGGTTTTATCAGGTCTGGCAGCTCCAGTGGAGGTAGAGAGGTATTATTTTGCAAGGTGCTTGTGAGCTAGTATTTGAAGTTTCATTCTCAGTCTGTTTATCCCACTTCAAGAAAAACTAGATTAGACCAGAGTTGATGCAGAAGTGTAAAAGGAGAATGATCACAAAATAGAAGATCTTGTATACAATAGGAAAATAGCAGAGGCTGGTGTATTAGCTTAGTGGGGGGGAGGGAGGGGGGGGATATGGTTACTCTCTGTAAACACTGGAGAGGAGAAGATAAGCTAAGTAAAGCTAATTTAGAAAGAAACTAAACACCAATGTAAGCATAAGAACAAATGGCTTTAAACTTACTGTAAGTAGGTAGCAAAAAAAAGACAAACTTTTTTTCCTGAAGTTAGATAAATACATAAAAATATGCTTCTGTCAATTGCTCTGGTGATAAGGGAGAGTTCAGGAAAGTCTTTGTTTTATCATTTTTCTGTCACAGGCTGATGAGCCATTTGCCTCTGATCTCTGAGGAGTTTGAACTGACAAAACATGCCTTAGAGAAGGGCGCTGACTACTTGGTGGTACCTTTCCTGGCACGGATTATGTGCCAGCCTTGAGCAAAATGCCAACAAAATGTACAAGAGCCTTGGCACATTTGTTTGTGGTTGGTCACACTAGTTTCCAGAACACAGTGTCCTTCCCGCTCTCTTTCGGAGAGTCCTGTCTCATGCTGCCTATTTTAAGATCCCTTTTTGCCCACTGTCTGTGGTGGGGGGTTTGCCTTCAACCTTTTAAAATGCTCTTCATGTCCTCCTTCCATTTCCTTAATTTCTTTTTTTTATTTCTTTTCCCCCTCACTAATTGTGAAGCCTGCACAAGGCTGTCTTTGAGATATTTCAAAAGGACACAACACTCTGTAAACAGAAGGTTTTCAAATGCCTTCCTCCTTTCTGTCCAGGGCCATATGATCAGGTGCATCTACATTTTGTCAGACCAGCTTGGTTGCTTGCTTGTCCTTCTTTAAAGATTCTGAGAATTTTTATTTTTTTAAATGGGATTATAGGGCTGCTTTTATTGTTTCTTTTAAATGACCATTGAAGAGAGGCATGCCAGTGTACAGAGTAATCTCTCTTCCCTTTCCTGGTCTGCTAGTTCATTAAACATGGGATCTGTTGGAAAATGCTGGAGCTGTCTTCAGCAAATGCATGTGCCTTTCCTCACATTGGGACTTGGGGCATGAGGGAGGAAGGGAGGCTCCACTTCTCACTCTTGTTCTGGCTGTCCCCACAGTCAGAGTGAGGATTGTGGGCTTGCCTCAGGCATGGAGCTGGTACTGGAGACTGGTCAAATAGCACAGCCTGGGGTTATGTAGGCTCTCACCTATGATTTGTGTCAGTTCATCTTGTGGTAGTTTAGGTTTGTTCAGTTCATTATAAGGGAGGAGCATCAGAAGCACAGAGAAAACAGCTGTTTTGCCCAAAGCTGTAGCATGTCTGGTGAAAGACTTAAGGAAACCTTAACCCAAGATCCAGAATTAAAGTCAGATAAGCAATGAACTCATCAACGTCACATTTGATATTGAGATGTTTTTTATATTTTTCCCTTTGTATGACTAAGCATGCAATCTCTCCACTCTGCATTTTTGTATGTTGCATGACACGTGATGAAAACCCATACATGGATTTCAGAAAAAGAAAGGCTTACCATGATTAGGGAGGAATATGAAAAGATGCCCTTGGTTGTTGTGCTGTTTCTTATTGTATCACATGGATTAGCTGATGTGATGTTTTAGCAGGGCTAGTGAGGAAGAATACCTATGTAAAGTAATAGGTGACAAGCTGGCCCATGGTCAGTGTTAGGTCACTCTTCTGCACATCACACTTTAAATGACAAATGGTTGTCAATGTACCAAATGATTGCATTTACCATGCAAGAGTTACAAATATAAATCAAAGAGGTCTATTAGAAGCTGGGTCTTATTTTCCGCATTTCTTGCAACAAAGGACCTGTCTCAGATGTCTGTGGGACATCTATTCCAGCACAAATACACCACGGTTAATGCTTGATTTGAAATCCATTATAGACATCTGAGACTAGAAAACATCCAGCATTTGTTTCTTAGTTTTTGTGCCAGTTTGCTAAAAGCCCTCCCAACATTTTCTATAATCCTCTTCTTTTCTATCTCTGTGGAAGGGAGCATTCTGAGAAAAAGATTTTTTTTCCCAAGCTCCGAAGTGTGTCAGTGCTGCAGGCTGCAGGATGTAGAGAGATACCTGGGAGTGTTTCTGTTTAACTGATTGTTGTTAGGTAATTTTAGTGGAAATGGAGAAACTATGCTGATGTTACAAATAACAGCAACAGCTGTGAGCTGGGAAAGATGTGGAAGGAACTGACTTAAACTACCAACTTGGTATCTCCAAAATGCACAGAGATTAGGGAAATATTTGTTGAACTATTTAAAGGAATGTATGGACATTTTGAACATATGCCACCAATCACTAGTGAGCAGATGACCCTGGGTCACAATGACCATCAGAGGGACACCAGAGAGATCCTGTTAAGGAGGACTCTTCTGCTTTGGCATAGCTGATACTT
The DNA here is from genome assembly GCF_963513975.1 of Fringilla coelebs. NCBI lineage: Eukaryota > Metazoa > Chordata > Aves > Passeriformes > Fringillidae > Fringilla > Fringilla coelebs. The sequence goes on along the minus strand of NC_140030.1, from coordinate 52,764,624 downwards.
TTTCAACATAATGAGAATATTACTTTGAACAACCTTCCTGAAACTCTGTGTTGATACTTATTATTTTCCAAAATAGGGCAATGGCTGTTCTGAGATTGATTTCTTGGATTGAACTTCCTGCATGACTTCTCCCAGCAAAGCTCCCCCCAGTGACTCAGAGTGCTGGCTAGCTCAATACTGGGCTCATGGCAAGGAAAATACCACTCCCTTTTTGTGACTGAGTCCTTGTAGGCTCCCCTTAGTGCATCTCCTGGCAATGATTAGGAACATCTACTTATTTTTTTAAAGGCTACTCCCCCTCCCATAGACTTCAGTCCTGTGAAGTCCTTAGGAAACATACCAGATCTGAAAAGCTATTGTTTGGTATTTCAAATCCTGGTCCCTTTATGTCCAGCTGGTGGGAAAAGAGGAGAGAGAGACAGAAAGAAAATAGGAAGGCGGCAGCGGGGAATGCGGGGGAGAGTTAGAAGTGTAGCGCAAAATGGGAAGAACTAGGGATAAAGGGATCCAAGGGACAGAGAAAAGTGGGACAAAAGTAGAGGAAAGTATGCTTAGTCCTGGTCCCGCCGGATGTTCCAGTAGAGACTTTATGCAGCCAGGGGGAGGTTTTCTCTTATGAAATAGCCTGTAGGAAGAGGTAATTAAAAATACAAGCACCTCAATAAATGACATGAAGATTAAAAAAAAGAAAATCAAACAGAATACTAGCTAGAAAAAGAAAGCAAAAATATCTAAGGAGTATCTGGATTATAAAGGCAGGAGTAAAAAATGAACAAAAAGCAAGTATTCTGTAGGTGGCTTCCTGCCAAGGACAGATGATTTTGTCTCTCTGTGCCGTGGTTCTTCCCACTGCAGAATGGAGCTATGAATGCTCTTCCGATTTTTCAGAAATATTTGAAGTTGTTTGGATTGCTACTAACACTGGATAATGTAGAGTGGGAGAGGCTTGCTACAGAGATGGAGTCATTTTGGGACTATCAAGACAAAGGAAACACCAGTATGTAATAGCACTACTGAGCTTTGGGGAAGAAAATTAGGACACTTTTAATGAAGATGAAGAAAGCATTAACAACATATATTAATAAGAATCATATTTGTATGCAAAGGCTTGATTTGACATGTAACTTAATTTAGCATTTTCCCCTCCCATATTTAGAGAATTTTGTTTTTAAGACTTTGAAGTTTAATATGAACTTCATTTTTGCTTTGACTTATCCCTCTCATTCGCATCTCCAAGCTGGAGGTCATCAGCTTTGTTTACCATCTATGACAGAAAAAGTTTCAGAATAAAATATTGTCTTTGGCTGTCTGAGCCAAACACACAGAGTACATTTAGGGAGTCTGCTATTCTGTGGCAAAGGCAATCACCATCTGTCTGGTAATCTTGCATTGTGCTTCTGGTAGACACGTATAGAGATGTACAGACTACATGGGAAGCTTTGTATGGAATCATTTGGCACATGCTTGTGTCCTTTCCTGGGCTGAAATAAGTTTGTGAAATGGCTTCCGCTACTAACAGCTGAAAATCATAATAATTTCTTTCATCTCTGACACCACTGAAAACCACATGACTATTCTCCATTGCAAAACTCTGATGGTCTCTGTCAGTTTCTCGAAACTTTGGCTATGGTTGTATCTTTCTTACCAATCCCTGCACTATCTAATTTCGTATTTACCTCATGTATTCATATTTACCTCAAACTCTTGGATAATGCCTTATTTTTTGTTCAGCACCAGTATGTCTTAAACTTCACTTGAGTCATGGCAAAGTTTGGGACATGCTTGGAAAAACAATGTCAAAAGAAGTTTGGATGCACTTCAGATCTCTCATATTTCAAACAGTATTTGGCTGCAATAAAGACAACAAATTGTGACCAAAGGATTTTATTTTCAATGCCTAGGAAACTAAAAAAGATACAACAGATAAGAAGAAGTATAAAAGCATAAAGTTATAGTTGCATTTGTACATGAGCAGCAAAACATTGAAATACCCATATTTTTGGAGGAATGCAGATCTGTTTCTTTGTCTCACAGATAAGTATGTGCAGAACTGTAATTAAGGATGGAATTTCTTCTGAACTCCACTCTTCTGGCTGCATGGGGAGACCTGCTGGTGGTTTTGTTTAATGAGAATAGTCCCACAGAGTTTCTGTCTTCAAAACTCTGGGATTAAAAAATAAAGAATGCAAAAGCTATGAATACTGAGGAGACTAATGTTTTTCTTATTCCACTGATTTGCAAACCAAGTGTGACTACTTGTTGTCTGGAGCTGGCCTATGGAACTGTATCACCAGTATGAGGTTTTGAATTAAGTGTGTGACAGTGTTTCCTGATAGTCTGCATGGCTGCCTGGCCTCAGGATCTACTCATTGGTTTGACACAGATTTTTATGTATCACTCATGGTGAGAAACACCTGGGTGTCTTCTAGAGATGCTTAAGTGTGTCTGTACAGCTGCAGCATGTGGCTTATTGCGTTCTTTAACAGGGCTCCATCTTAGTATGACTGAATTCAGGATCCTGCATTCAGGATTCTGAATCCATTAAGACAAAGACAGTTTTCCTTTCCTCTGGAAGTATAAAACATTGATGGAAGTAAAAGTAGTACTCCTTTCTACAGGATGACAAAATAGCTACTAAGTGCTTTTAAATACTCTTGCTCCATAATGAAGAAATTAGGTCATGCTTCATGAGCTATGCTGTGAAGGGCTAGCAAAAATGATGGCTTTTATGAACATTGGGTTCCCTCCACAAGTTTTACCTCTGGCTTTGTGATCCTTGTGATCATTATACTGGTACAGCTTATGGTCAAGCCAGGAATGAAAGGATTGCCAAGATGCACAACATAAAATAATTTCAGGTTTGATTGACATATCAGAATCTATCTTTATATTGTGGTGTTAGGGATTGCTATAGTGTTTCTTTCAGTAATGAACTACGACCCCATGGCCAGAGATTTTAGGGTGGAAAAAGACGTCTCTTCCCTCTATTTATGAAAAGGCCAAAGTGCTATTATGCACAGCTTCAGTGGCAGAACAGAAATTTGAGAGGTAACTGTTCATAGTTGTACATGTGCTTGGAATTTAACAGAAGTGTATTCTTGTAGCAAAGACTTCATTTCCATGCTCCAAGACGTTCTGCTCAAGGTTGCTGCAGAGATCCCATTTCTGGGGTCCCTGTTGCAAGGGGCTGAACGATGGGTGGGTGATGGTAAGAACCACCTTGCAGTGGGGTGTAGCACACAGGCCAGGGTGTGCTTCCTCACCTCTCCCACCCCTCAGGGAAGCTGGAGCACCGAGTAAAGAAGTAATGCTCACAAAGTAGTCTAAGCAAGATGGTCTTCCAAGGACTAGAGACAGACTTGCCAAGAGAAACCTGGGATGACATGGTCTGTGAGAGGTAGTGAACCTGGTATGGCTGTGGGACAATATTCAACTCAAGGGAAATGAGAGTCAGACAAGTCTTTACTAAAGGCATTAGAAAGGTAAGAAAGGTGTGAGAGTGATACTTTTTTTTACCTTACTTGCTGTATTTCAGTACGGTGTCTGTTTTTTTTCTTGGCCTGAGTTCATGATTGTATTCCCCATCATCTTCTTAGGGCTTTGTTTCTAAGTCTTTGTGTACTGGAATGTGAGAATTGATGTGGGGAAGAGTCCTAGGGGAGGAACACTGAATTTCCCCATATTTATGAATTAGTCCAAGCCTACAATCTATCAGGAGAACCCCCAAGGGTGCCAACATCTAAAGGGCTCATGGGAGCCCGAGGGTGTCCCCCAACTGCAGACTGGTAGCAGTGCAGCTGGGGGATGCTCAGGCAGCTCTTTCCCTTCCCAGGCTGCTCAGTGTGGCACAGTCTCCAGACGGCTTCCCAGGGCTTATCTCAGGGACTGGCGACACCAGGCTTAGTGCAGCCCTTCTAAATCATTGTCTTCTTTTGGGGTGAGACTTCACAAACTAACTAAAGACCAGACGTGGAAAGAGAGAGCACTTCAGGAAATATACTAATTCTGTTTTTTCCTCTCCTTGCATTCCTACCAGCAGCTCGGATGGGACCTGACGACTGCTTTCTGCTGCCTCCATGGAAGGAGGGTGCTCTCTGTGCCACAGCAAACTTTGTCTCTGTTAAATCAACCTTAGAGGCTTAAAATACCCTTCTAAAAGATCTTTTGTCTCGCTGGTGCAATGTCCTGTAACCCTGGTGCCAATCACATTATGTTGGTTTTGCTTGCCACTTTTAGGCTATCTTTACAGCATTTTATTTCTGAAGTCCTTTGCCAACAATCCAATCACACTGTTACCTCCCTATTGGAACTGTGAAAATATATTTTAAAAGTGTTATTATTCTCTCTTTAAACCCAGGATGTTCTGCAGCGCATCAAGAATGGGAGAAACTAGTGAACTGACAAGATGAACTAGTTGTTTTATATGAGAAGCTTTCTCTAAAGGTTCAAGTGGGCAGGTAACACAGCTTGTGGGATATAAACATGCATTATCTCCATAAGCTCTGGCTTTCTCCAGCAAAGTACGAGAGAGAATGTTGGGAGGGATTTAGTTGAAATACATAAGTACAGAGTACCTTTCCAATGATGGCAAGGTACTGAAGTAGAACTTCATACATAAAGTATATATAATATATATGTATATTCTATATTGATTTTTAATATAAAGTGATACACACATCTGTACTTGCTCATCTATTTATTTTTTAACTTGACCACTTTCTGGGAAAGAAAAGGAAAGAAGAAAACCCAGAAGAAAACCCACAGCTAACAGAAAAAGTTATCTATCCCATTCTTCAGTATAATGAGATATAACTGTGCTTCTCTACCACCTATAAGTGTACAAAAACTTCCTTTGGGTCATGTGGGGAAAACACTCATGGCTCTGTAGATAAAAACTGGAAAAGTGAATGCTGAATTTCAGTGCCCTCTACCCTGCACTTTCTTATATCTGTTGCAATGATCTTATCTTTCAAGTTCAAGGTGTTGTATATTCAAAATGAATGCTGGAGGTATATATATATAGGTCAGCATGTCCCTTTCATAGATTTAAATATAATCTATGCCCTGTTTTCTCTAGGGAATATTTGACCTGACACTGCACAAAATTTAAGAGATTGAAATCCCTTCATAAAGGCAAGTGCTGAAAATCTATTACATCTGTTTTACCTTGTGGGAAAATTATGTGGTTTACAGAAAATCTAAAAAATTAAATTAAAACACGCAACATGCTGGAAGCAGGTTGCTTCTGAAGTACTGGGAGTGTGTTCTTCTGCAACTGCACAGCAGCATGCCTGGCCAAAATATGACTGAAAATAAAAGAATCTGGAAAGCACTGGCAAAAGGAACAGAAAAGTGATTTAAGTTCCAAAGTTAGTGCTGGAAAAAAGAGTGTCAAACAAAGCCAGCTGCTAATTTTATCACAATCAGAGCAATTTTAACACGGCTATGACAGTGTTAGGTGGCTTACATAGGTACCATATCAAAACATAGGATGAAGTGAACAGTCATGGGCATTTAATGTAGCTGCTGCTCAAGAAAGGTCTGAATAAGAGACACTATGGTTGCTGTATAAAATTTTTTTCCTATGACACCACTCATACTCTTCCCTGGCAGAAGCATCACTCCTTTTACTCCCTCTGTTTCAGCTCTCAGGGTCTTTGCCCCATCCACTGCTGTGCCTGAGCTCTTTCTCACGCAGCCAAAGAGCAAGATCAGTTTCTGTGGCCAAAAACCAGGGAGGGGTGAAATAGAGCTGGCTGCCTGAGAGGAGGTGTTACAGCAGCACCACCAGGACTGTCCTCTCACCAGCTGGTCGCTGCTCCCTCTTCCCCTCACCTCTGATGTCTCTGATGGGGACAGAGGAGACTGCTCAAGCAGGCACCAGGGAGTCCCTGGGCACCAAAAGGGCTCTCTGCACACCCAGCTGCCACTGCTACCCATTCACAAATTGCTCTTAGTTAGGGCACGTGGGAAATAATCATTCTTAGCCTGTTACTACAGATGCAAAGTGAAATACCAGGATGGGCTGAGAAGACCTGTCCCACAGCAGCCTGTACCCAGCAGCCACAGTGCTCTCCACAAAGGTTTGAAATCCAAATTGACTGTGTGTCTTTCCTCATAACCCAGCAGTGACTCACAAATCGTTTATTTGGTTCTTCATTCTAGTGGTTTTTCTACAATGAAGATAATGTGATTTCCCTACAATCCTATAACTTTTCCATTTCCTGAAGGTATAAAGGCAATTCAGGTTACATGGTGTGAGATATTGGAGCACTGGACGCTATCCAATTTAAAAATGTCCGGTTTAAAATAGTTGTCAAGGATTCCTCTGTACTTGTGGGAGAGATGGGTGCTTCGATTGACTCATTTTAGGAACCATTTAAAGATGAGGAAATTGCATTCTGGAGAAGATGCTTGTCTCCAATGACTGTGCAATGTAGGTTGTTAATGATGTGTGACTTTTGGATGATCCTCACTGGGTGGCATGAATGTCCATTCTGTGTTTGCCCATCTGAGTCCTGCAAATGCTCAAGGTTAGTTTCAGCTAATTCTTTAAATATCAGAGGGTAAAATTAATTAGGAGGCTGATTTGGAAAACAACAAAACTAAACAGCTAGCTTTTCTAAATATTCTCTACCCAGTTTCAGGCTGTGCTCTTAGCCTCAGAGCTGGGTTCTGATGTGGGTTTTGTTATTTGCCTGGTTGCACTCAATATTTGAATTGAAGGCTGATGCAAAGGTTCAATATTTTGCCTTTGTGTGGTCAAGTGGTGAAGTTCCTTCCACACAACATGGTGGTCCAGCTCTTTTCCTGTCTTCTTACTACTTATGTAACTGGAGTATGTATTTTTGCTGTCTTTTATGTCTATTGGTGTGTGTGTATGCTGTAGAATTGTAATTTCAGCCATGTAAAAATCTTTTGTATGATTATTGCATAGCTGCCTCGTAATTCTGACATGACGAACGTTTTAAGAACAACAGAGTGGGATTAATTCACATCATAGATGAATCTGCTGCCAATGTCCTTTTAAAAAGTCTTTTATATCACTCATCAAAGAGGGCATCAAGCAATAGAAGAAGAAAAACAATGGAGACAAAACTGAGAAGAAATGGGGTTCTTCTTAACATTAAATGCTGTGAACAGATTTTTTCCCATATTTCTAGACTGACACTGCTTGGCATATATGTTCCAGAACAAATTTGTGTTGTGATCATGCAAGCAGGTTGTTTTGAGCCAAAGATCTCAGACAAGTAATTTTTTGACTGCAATATGGTGACAGTTAACAAAGTGAATTTAAAGAAATAATGTGAATGGTCCGATAGAGGATCTACTGTGTATATATCTAAGCAGTATAAAGGGAACAGACATCATTATATCCTAGATATGTAGGAAAGAGTTCTAGTGCCAAAAATACTTCTCTGGCTAATGGAGTTGTTCCTGGAGGTTTTACCATGCTACAACAGCTCAAGTACTGGAGCTTGTGTGTTCATGAAGGCAGCGTGTGTCCTCCCTCCTGTCGGTGCCCCTTGCATTTCCAGGAGCCTCTCACATGCATCAGGCTGCGTGTCTGTGCAGCTGCTGCGTGTGCTGCTGAAAGCAAATGAGACAGATGCTGTGTGAGAGGCTAAGCACATAGCTGTGAAACATATCGTGCTATCAGTTTTAAAGCACTGTTGAAGAAGTGATGGCGCAAAATGGCTTTTAAAAATAAGTGCAAAGGATTAAGTGTCCTAAGTGGAAGGCAACAACAGGAGTAAATAACAGTGACAAAACTTTCTATGACATTTTCTAACTGCTAGGCAGCCTTTTCCCTATGTCCAAGACAGCCAAGCTGTGACATTCTTGCAAGCTAAGGGTGGCTTTTGGCATGGGACACCTTGCAAGAAGACTAAATGCTGTACAAGGAATAATGCTCTCCTGGTAGTTAATTAAGGAAGAGGTCCTTCTTCCCTAGAAGTGAGGAATGCCAGTGTCCCAGCATGAAGCTCAGGGTTCCAGATTTCCATGCTCATTGACAGAGCTCCAGTGCAGTTTTTTGTAACAGTTAGTTTCTCCTCCAAATTTCAAACTGAGAAATTATGCTCTGGTTGTCTGTTTTGCTACACTGGTTTTATTTGGGCACGATATAATCATTGTCTGTAGCTGTTACAGCATTGCTGTTTGTTCTCATAGCACACAAAATGTTCCACCTCAGAAGCAGCTGCTTTTCAGGGTAAATATTGCCAGCATATGCAGCACATAAAGTCCTTTAAAATTCCACACAATGAAATGTCCTGTATTTTGAAAAGCTGTGTTCTTGTTCTTTTAGGCCTCAAACAGGAAATATTTAAGCACATTTTTAATCAAGTTGCAATGAAGTTGGTGTAATTGATGTCCATGTTTTTAGCATGTGTTTCTAATTAAACGCATCCATAAATGCTGTCCTGATCTGAGGTCTTTAAGCCTGCAAAGCGTGAAAGCTGAAGCATTCATGTTTGGCTGCTGTGGGTGTTTGAGTACATACATTTGAAAGCAATCATCATGTTCCCTGCTTCCTTAGCACTAGGTCTTAGACCTGAACTGGGAACTGCAATTGTGCCTACAGAGTTCTGGTCTTAAGGCTATGGGGTTGCTCAAAGCAGTACTGGAAGGTATGGTTCTTGTGTGTTACACAGACAATAGTCAAGCAAAAAAAAAACCCAAAAAAACAACTGCAGAAGCACTGGAGTGGAAGGTTTCACAAATTAATTTAATGTTCTTACATGCTGGTTTGAAAGGACACACCACACTCTACAGGACAGAGAGCTGGTTTAAGCCATCACTAGTTTGCTCTGGCTGGAAAAAGAGAAAAAAAACATTCACAATAAAGCACCGATTTGGGCTGAGCAATGGTAAAATGTTTTTGCAGCATAAAGCAGAGTACTTTAGACAAGTCTTTCAACACTACACCAGGAGGAAAAAGAGCAGGGTGCTCACACATTAGGCACTGGTTCCAGTTCCCTGTTCATGACAGTGTTGGGTCTCCATGACAGTCCTTCTGCATGAAAGAGATTGTTGAACTTTTACAGCTTGAGATCACTAAAAGAAAAGTTGAATCAAAGACTAGTCCGTCTAGATATATATTCTGAGGTACCTGGCTGGTTGGATAAAAATCTTTGTAAGTGCAAGCTGCATGTTTGAATTGAATTTTATTACTTAGTCTTTTTTGTCAAGTAAGTAATATGACACTTTTTCTAACCTTTTTTCACAGGCTTGCAGAGGAACAGATTTTCTTCATCATCTATAGCTAATGACAGAAGAAATTATTTTTCAAAAAAGAAAGGCAGGATCTGGTTGTGTCTTTGTGAAAATAACCTGACAGTCATTTCCTGGCTTCTTTTACTGTGCTATTCATCTCAAGTTTTGAAGAGCTCATCAACTTGTAAAAAATCCCCCAAGAACAGAAGGAGATTTCAGCATCTTTCTCCTTCTCTGTTTCTTAGAGAAATTTTCTCTTGCGTTTTTAATTCTGAGCTCTGAATAGCTGGAGGATTAAGGGCTCACCATATTTCTACATTTTCTTCTCAAAAGGTGTGACTGTGGATGTTTGAGCCATTCTGCAGTTGCTGACAATCACGTGCTGCAGCTGAAGTCTGGATGTTGCAGAGTGATGCCAGACAGGCACAAGGCTTGAACTTGTGGATCTTGACAGCTCCACTGTCCCCAAGAAAGAAGGTGCCATAAGAAGCTGCTGCCCTCTAGCTTGGCCCACGGGTGGCCTTGATAGGTCTTACAGAGGGTTTTGACACAGAGGACACAACAGAGGGGCTGTTGAAGGATGTGCCTGTAAAACGTCAAAGAACAGACAGTAAAATATGACAATAGCACTGCTGAGGACATTCAGGCAAATGTTTGTACAATGATTAAGCAAACCAAACACTAACTCACTGATTTTGTCTTAACAAAGTAGAATGTGATGTTTGTCACTTTACTGGAGAATGAGCACACTGCAGGATCCCAAAATGTTTTGGCTTCTGACCATAGAAAGAGCACCATGTTTGTTACCCTTGTGAAAAATGTGGCTCTGGTTTCTCAGGGCAGTGGCAGCCTTAGCTTATGCACCTACTGTAGTTCCAAGCACTCTGCTACAGGAGCTCCAACTTGTCCCTCTGCATAATTTTCATAACAGGGCTGAGTTATCAAATACTCCCTCACTGACACTTGACACTTCCTCGTGACATCCTTTGCCACCTTTTGCCTTCCATCCTCAATTCTTTTGAGACCAGTTCTGTGATTTTTTCCTTTCATTTTCTTTGCTATCAGGTGTAGACTTCATCTTTTCTTCCTTTTCTTCTTGGTTCCAAATAGCCAAGCTAAAGCATCATATAGGCAGTTAATCATAAGCACACTCTTGGGAATACTCCAGGGTTTGTGATCTTGCTTGCAGCAGGAGGAAAATATTTGAAATGCCTCCATTTCAGAGAAGCTGAACAAGCTTCCAGCAATTATTACATGACCTTAAGCTTTATAGGAGTTATTTAATATTGTAATTATTTTGCTAAGACATGCCACAATGCTGTAGTTCTTATTAAAAAAAAATCTGCTAAAATACTTGTTTATGAATTAATTTGATAATACTTGTATAAACAGAGTTATGACTTTGCTTGTAAACTATTTAGTCTTTTTCATAGGAGATCTTCATATTAAAGGCTCCTACCCACCACATAAATCAATTTCAGTAGTTCCTCACCAGGGAAGATGTCCCCAAGGAACATCAGCTTTTTGTATAAGGTCATAGCAAGTATTTGTACTTTTTGAACATGTGAAGTGGCAAATTCTTTGCAAGAAGGGACATCAACATTGTTCATTTTTGCCCTCTATCTCCTCCACCCAAAGCTTCTGACATTAATCTCAAATCTCTAGGTCCCAAATTATCTACTGAGTGGTTGTATATATGTGCTTCATAAAGTTTTACACTTCCAAGAGGTGATATTACAGATCTACCTTTTATGGGCTAAATATTCCACATTAGACATGTAAGGATGCCATGGCTGGCTCTGTAGAAGTCTCCTTTGACAGAATAGGTGGAGCTCTTTCTCCTGGCTTGAGATGGTCAGGTTTCCCTATCTCCTGTATAAAAACATGTACTGTAATTTTATCATCTTGATGATCTTGATGAGACTCCTGTACACCTCAGTGCCTTGAGTTATATCTCTTAGGCATGTTTTATAGTGCCTAAGTAATGTGAGTCTTTCAATAACTTTCAGAGCTCTACCGTGTGCCCTTTTGTTTGGTGGCTAACATCAGTGTGCAGAGTTGGCTCCTGAAGGTGGGTGAGCTGAGGGGTGAAGGGGACCCCAGCGTGGGTCATGTCCTCGCCTGTGGGTGCTGTCCCAGTGTCTGATCACAGTGGGCAGGTCTGGAGGCTGTGACAGCACCCATCAACAGACCCTGACATGGCAAGTGACAAAACAGGGCCAGGGACCATCCAGGAGCTTCTGTCAGAAGCAAGAGGAGATGGAACTGGCCTAATGCATGTCTCCAAAACCCACCCAGACCCAGAGGCAGGACTGGAGACAAGCTGTCGCGCCCATCCAGGAGACAGGCTATTTATGGCATAGTGCTTTCAGGAGATGGGGCTGGAAGCCAGCATTGCTGTGGCACCACTGGGGCAGAGGCTGACCACCCCAGGCTGAAGTGAAACAGGGTCCTGGGCTGTGTGCAGGATAGTCCTAAGAGAGACTGGTTGGGAACAGTAAGTCCTGTGGGTGACCTTAGCACCCAGGTATGGGGTATGGGGGCAGCTGTCACTACTGCCACCAACATTACTTGTGATTTTGCTTTATTTACAAGCTGGGTTTTCTAGGAATTAAGGCTCCCACCATACCACTCAAAGTGGCATGCATGTCTTTGTTTATATTCCTACCCCTTGATAATTTTCAAACCAGCTGGCAATCGGCCAGCTAAAGTTGGTAGGAATCACAAGGTGTTAATGACATTCCTGCAAGCTTCATGGGATCACCCAGGGCTGTTGCATAACGCCGGCTGAGAGAAACACTGCTGGGGGAACACAGCTCTAGCAGACACTTGAGAATCCGCTGGAGACAGAGTTTTCCAAAGAAGAAACTTTACTCCTCTCAGGACACTGGCTTTGAAATAGAATTCTGTGGGAAACCATGCGCCCTTTGAGCCGGCACCTGGAGTGACGCATTTGGTGGGCACTTCAGTTTTCTCCCCTTGGCCCTGCCTTGGCAGCAGCAGGCTGGGAGCAGCGGGCTGGTCTGGTCAGCCCACATTGTTCTTGCTTTTCCCTTGAACATAAAGGTACATTCATTACTCGTTAATGTTTGCAGCCCGTACTTTTTGTACATTCACTTGTTAGAAAGGAGTAAGTGGCAGCAACAGGTTTTATTGAGAAATCAGGAAGGGGAAGCAATCTATGGGAGTAATGCAGGATGCCAAAGGAGCAGCTACAAACCTTAACATTCAGACTCGTGCTAGACAAGGAAAGCGGCTCTTACACAGCACAGTTCCTCTTCTGAAGGGGGGAAAAATTCTCTGTCCTCTCACCGCAGGAGGGTAAGCAGCATTATTGAAAGTTTAAAAAAAAATCCATAAGACACCAGGACAATACATGTAGAAAGACACACAAGAAGTAGCAGTGCCCCAGTGTACAGGAGGAATGAAAAAGAAATGCTGCCCTCTTTTTTTGTGGGCTCCCATGAGGCTGGGCTTGTATCATGGAGAAGAACAATCCATCCGGTGTCCAGCTGGAATCTCAAATAACCATCTCATTTTTCTTCTCCAGTAACAGGGCCAGATTTGTGGCAAAAAAGTAGATGTAGAGGTCCAGAGAGAGAAGAATTGTTAAATCCATGTGTAAGTGCAATTGCATTTGGCTGAAAAAAATTAGAATGAGTTTTCTTGAAGTAGGAGAATACTTGAATATAGAAGTTGAAGGCTGAAGATGTTTCCAGGGACAACTCCTGTACCTCATTCCCACTGGTACCTTTTTTATTTTTATGAATATGTCTCATAGTGGACAAACATAATATTTGCAGAGTGCAGAAAAATATTTTGCAAGTGTGCCTAAAAAGTTTTTGACTGATGTGGTACAATTTGGTTTGTCCTCAAAATGAGATTTTATGCACTCTGCCATCAGCTTGCAATTGAGATGATTTGCACCTCTGAGGACATCTTCTCTATGGTTTGTAATACTCAAAATTATGCCAAAAAATCATAACTAGCCCTGGTACAGAGCCCTTCTCTGTTCCTTGTCACTCAACTGCTGAGCTTTGGGAAGCCCGCCAAGTCCCCGACAGCAGCTTCTTCTTGTGGGAGCAGAACTGCACAATTTGATGAAGGAGAAGAGACAGAGTTTTCATATTTTACTCTGATGTCAGCAGCAGAAACCTTCAAAGTGGAGGGCTACTCCCCAGCTGTGGGCTGAGTCGCTCAGGAGGTACCTCTCCTGTTGCATTGTCAAGTCGATCAGGGTAGGAGAGAGCTCTTTTTCTAGGCTGGGTGCGCTGAAGAGGCGCCAGGGCCTCCCACCCACAGCCCTCATTAAAGAAAAATAACAACAGCACAAAGCCCAAGGATTGTTTACTTATTTGTAGTATCTCAGCAACGGCTACTCTCTATCATCTGTTTTTGCTTTGGTGATTTCTTTTTTTATTAGAGGGAAATGCCACATGTTGCCACACAAGTAGCTAGCCTCCTGCAGCCGGTCCGAGGCTGCCCGCCGTGCCCGGAGCAGGGGCTCTGCTCCCCAGCTGCTCGACCTGCCTCGGAAGGAGCTGCCACGGAGCAGGGCTTTGCAATTGTTCTCTTTGCCCCGGCACATCCAGCCTTCGCCCGCAAGTTCAGCCGCGTGACGCTGGGTCGAGCGGGACAGCCGCTTCTGGCCGAAGCAAAAAGCGACAGAGTTAGTACTGGAAATGCCCAGCTGGTTCATTTCGGCATTTTCAGAAGGAAACATTGAATTTTGGAAGGCTCCATCCTTGGGGCAACGTAGCAGCTTTCACAATGCAGAGAAGAGGGAGAAGGTTGTGCATCCCTCCCTTGCAACTATATTCTGGTGTTTCCAGCACTCGTCTGAGTGGGTAATTAATTGCTTTCTATAATTTGGTGTGAAGCTTCAGTTAGGAATACTGGGTGAGCTGCACTTCGGTTCACCTCTTCTGAGTGTTGAGACAAGTTCCTAAGAGGTGAGCTGCCCAAATTCAACATTGCTTCTGCAGTACAGTCACAAGGAAGAGTGTTGAATTTTTTTCTCCTTGGCAAATACTGCAACACGCAAACTTTGTTGATTAGGGATATAGGGAACATGTTCTCAAGATTTTTAAAGTAGTTTGGTAAATCCAGCCTCAAATTTCCTATTTTTTTTTTTTTTCTGTTAAAGTCCTTAAAAATCAAATAATGCTTCTGGGAAAAAAAAAAGTCAAAATAGCTCTGAATCAAACATTGAATTTAAAATAATTTCCAAGAAAATTATTTTAAATTATATTAAATTATTTTAACCCTTGCTGAGCAGAGGCGAGGGTTAGCACTGTGTGAAGGATGAGCTAGCAGGTTCTTTTGAGATGAAAATCGTGTGGTTGCATTTCTGTCTGCAACAGATGGCACCTCACTGGAGTAGAGCTCTGCGTGAGTGCTGGGCAACTCTCTTGCAGTAAAACAGTTGTAAAACCTTAATGAGTTGTGGAGGATGTTTCTGGCCTATGGAAAAAGCTGTGCTTCTTCCTGTGATGGTGAGTCTGCCAAACTCCTGTGGAGGAAACCAAAGGAAACCAAAGCAAACAAGAAGAAGCAGGAGAGCTCTGTCTCATAGCTAGCAGTTGTCCAGAGAGGATGGCAGCACAGTGTGATAATGCTAAGCTCAGTAGCAGTCATTGTTAAAAGATAAAAAATGTAAGTTGTATGTGGGCATCTCTCTGGCTGCTGTTTTGGACTCCCATGCAGCCCTCAGAGATGTTGCTGTCCCTGTGGAAGGCACTGCATAAACACAGGGAAAGAGGCACTCCTGGCCTGGAGACCCACAGCCATGCCACACAATGGCACAGACACTGCGTGGTTTCATTCCTCTTGGGTTAGATTTCTTGTCTCACCCAGCATTTCACTTAGCCTCTAGCTGAGGCAGAGACTGAGTTTAAAGCACCTGGGCATCAGTGCTGTGACCTGCAGCCATGTGTCAGAGGAACACCACAACAGCAAGAATGACTGAATGAAAAGTCTCTCCACAACAGCTGTTCCAACCACCAGGGCACAGGGGATTATTCCTCTCCCTCCCACACTCCACCCCACAGCTTGCTCACAGGTTCCTTTGTACTTGCTCCCTTTGGTTAGGGGACTGCCCTGATCAGGCTGGTGGGACAAGCTCAGCATGTACTGGTGTAAGAGAAAATGGTAAGGAGCACAGCATGAATGGTTCCTGAGTACTGGAAACAATGCTTACAAAATCACTTCGCGGTAGTTGTAACTCAACTTGCTGGAACTCAAACAGCTTTGAAGACCAATGGCTACTTAAAAACCACTCTGAACGAAGTGCTTATGCTCTGCTACCTTCAAGTCTACCTGTATTTCTGATCTGCTGCAAAGGTAGTTTTAAGAGAAAAGGAAGATGTCAGTCCTTTCTGTATGGAGATACATATGTGCCTCTCCCAAAGGAGATGGTGTGAATATATGTGATGATTTTGCAAAGGCTGAGAAAACGGAGGGCTCAATTTTCTATTAGCAGCCTGCTTTAAGGAGCATCATGGAGGAAAATTATTTAGCAACACGTTTAACCCTCTGGCTACTGATTTTCTCATGCAATATAGATATTCAAGCTAAGTGTACAATCTCAGGTGGCCTCCAGGTCTGAAAATCCTCAGGATATCCTCACCATCCCTTTACACTAGCAGTCTGGAAATGAAGCTGAACGCTTTTCTGTATTTTCCAAGCAAACTTGGGCGAAAAAACTAAACAAAAACCAAAAACCAAAACAGAAATGTTTGGTGCCCTTGCAGCCCCAAGTGCTGAACTTGTCTTTCTGAAATGCTGTGTCAACAGCTCTTCACTCACAAGCCCATTATTTTTATTGGCCACGGCTCTTAGGCTGGTGTTGACAGGTTAATTTACAGTAACAGTGAGAGTCACCTTTACTCACTACACCCAAAAGCACAACCCACACCGTACTTGAGTGCCACACTCTCGAGAGCAGGAATGCTGGGGGGAGAGAGAGAGAGAAAGAGCCTTGAAGCCTCGTGCAGGCGCTCGGGGAGTTGTACAAAAGAATGCTCTTTTGGTGAAATAATTTTTGCCAGCATATGCAACTTGAGCAGGAATGGTTGCAATTATTTCTTACCGTGCTTGTTAGAGAGGACATATGGGAAGATTAGCCTCAAGAATGTCACTCTTGGACATGGTCTTCTCGTGGGGATTACACCACATGGGGTTTTTTTCTATTCCTTTTACTCTTTTCTTTTTTCCCCTCTTTTCAATACATCAAAGTTCACTGAGAGAAATTTCACTTGGTAACTTGTCCAGATAAGCAGATCTCAGAAGATATGTTTCATGGGGTATATTTAAAGGACTTGTTTCCCTTTTGCTCTCCTATCTTATCTCCCCTCCTCTCATGTCTTCTTTTTTTTCCCTTTTATTTTCTTGTCTTCCTAAACGAGTCTTAAAAGAGCAATCCTAGCGATGGGTAAGGAAGTTATAGGCTGGTAGAAAGGCCTTTTCTCTAGTTTGTAAGTTTGTAGAGCTGCTGATGTGGTACAGATGGTGAAGACTCCATGACAAAGCCAATGGAGAACACATACATTGAAGAAATAGGAGGAATTCAGAGCAGCTAAGTGAGAGGGGTGAGTGCTGCCAAGAGACAAATTGTGCCAGGTTGCAAACTGACAGATCTTTCATCACAGGAGAACTGAAAAAAAAAAACCCAAACAAACTAGCATCTTTCTAAGTGGTTTGTGTTTTTATAGTATTGTTTCTTTTGGTTAGTTTGATATTTGTTGGTGTTTTTCTTAATAGGACTGCCATGTAAAACCTTGTGAATTAATAGTTTTTTGACTGTAGAACTACCAGACACCAAAACTCTTGCAGTGTTCTTCAGTCTAGCCCTGAAACCTCACCCTGTTCTGGGACTACTCACCCAGCACGAGGCACTGCCAAGGCAGGACCAGAGACAGTCTTTCTCTACTCTCAGCACTGGTGAACAGAGTGCTGCTGCACCTACAGCCCTCAGGCTCATATCCTGTTTGGGCTACATGACCATTATAGAACCCAGAAGACATGCCTCTGAGGTTGTGACCATAATGGAATTGAGGGTGCTTACACTCTGCTGAAGTGGTCCTGTGAGTTTGGAATACACTCTATTCCCAGACTAGCCATCTGCCTGGATTTTATGGTCTCCTGACACACTGAGTACAAATGTAAAAGCAATTAATGTATTTAGTCTGCAAATCACAGAACCACAGAAGGGGTCAGGTTGAAAGGGACCACAGTGATCCAGCCTCCCTGCTCAAGCACACTCATCTAGAGCTCATGGCACAGGATTGCACCCAGACAGTTCTTGGATGTCTCCAGTGAGGGAGACTCCACAGCCTCCCTGGGCTCCCTGTTCCAGGGCTGAGTAGAGAGGCAGGATCACATCCCTCGACCTGCTGGGAATGCTCTTTTAGTGCAGCCTAGGATATCACCAGCCTTCTTGGCCTCAAGGGCATACTGCTGGCTCACAGATGCTTGTTGTCCCCCCACAGGTCCTTCTCTGCAGAGCTGTTTTCCAGCAGGTCAGCCCCCAGCCTCTACAGGTGCCCAGGATTATTCATCCCAAGGTGCAGGACCCTGCATTTACCTGTGCTGAATTTCAGGCAGCTCCTCTCTGCTCATCTCTCTGACCTGCTGTGGTCCTCCTGAAGGGCTGCATAGCCCCACTGGCCACTCCTCCCAATTTAGTGTCATCAGCAAACTTGCTGAGGAGGCATCTGCCCCTTCATCCAAGCCATTGATGAATAAACTAAACAATAGTGGGCCCAGTATTGAACCTTAAGGAGCACTACTAGTGACAGGCCTCAGTAAAACCTCCTCCTTGAAAATCAGGCTGCTGTAATAGATTTAAACATAGACACCAGCAAACTGAGGGCGACTTGAAGCCATGCCACAGAAAGAAGTGATATGTGAGAAACCAGATTAGGAAGAAAAGACAAAATTTTTGTCTCCTGCGGTGGTGTCATGAAGGCAAGAAGGCCAGGACTAATGGCATGGCATGTCATGTATAACAGCTGCTGCAGAGCCTGTCTGGGCTTGTAAAGGCTCCTTTGCTGATCTGTATCACTTCTGTAGCTCTGGTTGGAGAGGCCTCTGTGTTTCCATGGCCAGGGGATGGAGATGTTCTCACAGCCTCCTTTGCACTGCTGCAACTCAATCTCTGTGTGATAACAGACAAAAGCAGACAGAGAGACACAGAATCAGAAAACCTCTTCTCCTTTGAGCCCCAGTCTGTGCCACACCATCTCTCTTGCTCACAGCAAGAATGCCAGGGAGACAGAGTTAAACACACCCCTGCACATCAGCACAGGAGGATGCTCCCCGGCTGTTGAGACTGTCCAAACTGAAGGCAAAGGCAGTAACAGAGTTCTCTCATGCAAGGCAATAGCCCTTCTAGTTTTAGGATGAAAATTTCCACTCCACATCAGTGTTCCATGACCTACTATGGCAAAAGAGTGTAATAAAAGTAGACAAGCTTTGTCTGCTCCCAGACTGACAGCGAGCTGGGCAGGATCTGTCACTGTCCCTGCTGTCATTGCAGGGACAGTGTAGGAATGTGGGGAGGAGCACAGGAGGAGCAGATTACACGGTTCAAGCTGAGCAGCCCATCACACTGCTGACTGCTGCCGTAGGACCTGCCACCTTCCATGGGGAAGGCCATGGGGCATGGTGATCTGTTCAACAGCAGCCTGGGACCATCCCAACAGCCCCTTGAGCAGAAGGAGGCACCTCTAGCCTTGCAGGGAGGGCTCCAGCCTGGCTGAGTCCTCCCAGGGCTGCCAGCCATGCTTGCAAGGGGTTTAGCAGCTGCCTTGAAATGGGAATGTTCAGCTAGTGGGAAACCCATGTTTGAGCAAAGTGTGTTGGGCCCAAAATGTTTTTGTCACTGATCTCATGACCAGCCTTGGGTTGGAGGGCTGAGATATTTAGCATCCTGTCATTCTGACACACATCCAAAAGGTCTGTTCAAATTCAGAGGAGAGATCTCTGATGGAGCTGAAAATGGTTATAATTTTTATTTTGGTCTCCCCACGTTCAAAGCTATACCCTTGTTATGCATTTTTCCTGAGGAGAGGAGCAGTAGGCTGATTAGTGCTAGGCTAGATAACTAATTTATTTCTGTGAACTGAAAAATAGACTTCATAGCCAAGTCCCTAGTTTAGCAATCTCTAACATCTGTGACAGATTGTTAAAATTAACATCTCTGCCCTGGTGGCTTTCAAGCAGCAAGAATGTTACACATTTTGCCTTTCACTTTGGATTAATCACCTTCTGGAACCCAAAAAACCATTCCATGCTGGAATCCCTAGCTGCTGCCCAGTGAAGAAGGAAAAATGTGATTGATATTCCCTTCTTGGATTACGGCTGGGGCTCTTCCACAGCAGCAGTTTCATCTACAGGTAAGGTGGGGCCCAGAGTTTTGTTACAAGGTCATGTTGGAAAGTACTGTGGCAGTCTCTTAGTACCTGCTCAGGAATCCCTCATTCTCACAGTCAACAAGCCCAAAGAGCCAAAAGAAAATTTTCCATCATCTAGAAACCTGGTGTTACTCAGTACCCCTCTCAGTAACGCTGGGACACAGGTAGGGAACTCTTTGATGCCAGTTTCAAGAAACCTTTTTAGTATCCTTGCTGTTATTGCTGCTGGAAAAGGGCTTGCTCTGGTCTCTTGCCCCACTATTCCACCTCTGTGATGCCCGTGTTGTCACTCAGGGGCAAGAGAAGCCCTTTTCTCTTTATTAAATCTCTTCCTTTCTCCAGAATAACATAGTGATTTGAGTGGGCGCTTCGGACAAAGAAGAGTAGCATGACAGAAAGCATTACAGCCTTCATTTAGATAAGCACTCCAGCTGACATAGCAGGTCTAACTAAACAGCACAAGAGTACAAGAAGAGAGGAGTTTCAGAGAGTGAAAGCAGTTGGGAAGCAGCAAGGACCTGACCTCTTGACCAAACTGGTGGCACTGCCTTTTTTTCCTTCTGACCTGCTCCACATTGCTCCCTGCCCCTGCTTGCTGCCATTCCTGCTGTGCTGGAGGTAAAATCCCTGGCTTCAGGAGGCCAGAGGCTGAGCTACCCTGCTTTCCAAGCTTCTCTCTGCTCCTGGCAGAATCAGAAGATAGTGCAGGCATTACTTTGAAATATGTCTGCACATAATTGACTGAGAGATTCAAATGTCAATGGCAATTGAAGCTCTCCTCTCAGATGCCATTACAGTCCTTAAAGAAACTCTTGCAATCTTCTTTATTACTCTAGGAGTGTAAAAGCCCCAAACTCCCAAATTCTTGTAAGAGGCTATTACTTGTCACAGTCATATATCTCATACGTCTTTGCTCTTGACACAATTATTTTAAGGGCTAGTTTGTTTATAAGGGACACAAAAGAAAACCAAAAATGTATGACTTATGCTCTTCAAAAGCAGTTATTTATAACTATACTAATTGTTTTGTTTCCTTAAAAGCTGTGGGTCGTGGCAACACAGCTGCTTTTGGTCTGGCCAATAAGCCTCAGTTTGGGACCTATGTCAGGGTAGCAAGTTTTCAAGCCTGTTACACACAGCTCAGCAGTAGTGACACAAAACCTTAATCTGCCTGCTGTGATCTGCTGAGAGACTGCAAAGGTAGAGATTTATTTGTGCTTTGAAACACACCTACTGTTTTTCTTTCAAGTATTTCATGACACATTTTCCCTTGATTATACCAGTCACAGGAGAGGATGAATTTGTTAAGCAATACCAGGATTCTTCTGTAACCTTTCAAAAAGGCTCTGCCCTGTCCTGCAGGAGTCAGTAACTCACATGGGCTTGCTGCCTGTCAAAGGCATTTGTAAGCATTGAAAAATCAACCTGGTATCTCAGTGTCATTTAATGAAATATATTTAATTATTTAATGCAAAAGAAAATGTCTTCAAGTGATATTTTCCTGTTAGATACTCAATCATGTATTCATTAAAAAGAGTGATCCCCACAGAGCAGGTGTGCAGGCTGTGTCTGGCTCCTGACTTGGTTATGGAGAAGAGACAAAAAACCATTTGCTGGATACTAAATGTAGCTCACACTTCACTGACAGAACAAATGGTGTTTTAGGCCAAATAAAGTAGACAAAACCCAAGGATTCAGGGAAATTGTGGTTGCTGTAACTGTGGGACAGTGTAGTGTCTTGCACTAGAAGTGGTAAAGGCAGGGATGCTGCTGGTTTTTTTTTAAGGGATCCTACACACAGAGTCTTGTGGAGTCAGAGACATGGCCAGGAAAGCCTTCTCATGGCTGGGGAGCACACAGGTGTAGTGGGAGTTGGGCACTGTAATTAAAATCTAAAGCCAGAAATGTAGTGCTGAAGTGTTGCAGCTCAGCTGGTAAAAAAAATAAATTAATGAATGAGATTAGCAGTGAACAGCCCTGCTAAATATTTTTGTTCCAGATGTGATGGTTAAAAGGGAAGAGATGTTACCTTGAGGCTGATTTTAGAATTATTCCAATATCTCTTCCTTTTAGGGTCATGGCAGTTCTCAGACCAGTATGTGGCTCATCCTGTTTAACAGTCTACCTTAAAAAACAGAGCAGTAGACACTTGGTGACAAAACCTTGCCTTACACAAGCAGACACATTTGTGTTCCCCCTCTTCAGGTTTATTTCTTCCCACCAATATTCAAAGCCACCTAAATCCTAAAGTAAAGGGTTTAATGTCTCCTTTGGATTTTTTTCAGCATTATCTCTTATATTTTTATTCTTCACATAGCTGTCCAAGCTCTTTTTCACAGCACTAACTGCTCACTACTTCCTGTCTCTGAGGAACATCAAATGGATACTTTTACTGAAGCCCTCCAAAACTTACCCGCATCTTCTTTCTGGTCATTAAAATAAGTGTTGCATTTCTTGGATGCTAGGTAAGAATTAAAATTTGCTCTGCCTTTCCTGTGTCATTGCTTTGCAATTATCTCAAGGAAACCTATAATCCACTGATTTGAGAAGAGAGAATTCTGGATAACATTGTTAATATCACTACATTGAAAAATAACTCTTTATGGATCCTAAATTTTTCATCACTCCACAGTTTTTGCTTTGTAGCTGGATTCTGTGTAGTACTAGGAGAATAATATGCAGATTTGTTCTATTTGATTTTTTAAGTTTTTTAGTTAAAATTACTTTTTTTTCATTATTATTATTGACCTGTCAATTCAGACTGAGAGAGATCCATGTGGCTGTCTGATATGCAAAGTCCATTGTCCAGTGTCTTGGTACCCAGTTACTGCAATTGATTTAAATGTTGGATGTTTCCTTTTCCTTCCCTGCTTGCACTTCTGAAAGGGCCAGTGCTTTTAAAACAATAGTGATAAGAAGTGTATCACAGCACTCACAAAAGGGACTCCTATAATTAGAATGTGGCTAGGCAAAATGCTGCAAGTAATGGAGCATATTCCAGCTTTAATCTCACCATCCTGGAACGATGGGGAGGGAAGATGGACCTGACTGGACACATCCATGATGAGGATAAAGGCAGCCCAAATGAAAATGCTAAAGTGTAATGCATTTTGCCTTCCAGAAGAATGTGATGCATGCATACTAAACAGTAATAAAGGAGACTGGGGTAGATCTTAGGAATGATTTTTAATGTGCAGTCAGCTACGCACTGAATTATGTTACCTGGGGAAACTGAGGAATCTCCATCATTTGAGATCTTAAAGACAAGATTCTATAAACATGCCTGGAATAGTTTAGGCATAACTGGTCCTTCCTTGGAGCCAAGTCAGAAAACCTTTTCAAGTCCTGTAGTCTGTCTGTTGTTTAAAGATCTCCTCATGATTCTCTTGTGATGCCACCATCACAAAACCCTGTTTGCTGCTTGCTTGGAAACTGCTTCGTTTGTAACAAGTCCCTTGTGTTACTGCTGTGACAAGGAATTCTTTCAATGGCTGTGCTGTTTCCTAACACGGGCCCTGGATTGTTCCATATACAAAACATATTGCTATAAAATTATTTTTCTGGGTGTCATGATAATACCTATTTTGTGATGCTTTTGTTTCTCTATTAATCTTTGATACAGAACCAGCCCCATCCCTCTGAGAAGCTGGCTTGCTGCTCTCTAGTCTCCAGAAAACTTGGCTTACTTTGTACACCAGTATATTTGGCCTTTGAAAGTTGGCTTGCAGTGAGCAGACAGAAGCAGGGTCAGAATTAGTTCAAAATAAATTAATAGTCAGAAGTTCTAACTTGCTAAGCTACATGCAATCCACCCTTCAAAGGATATTCACCAATTGCTGTAATTGCTTTCTTCAAGGGCTTCCAAAAAATCCTTGGACATGCTAATTAATGCTGTTTTAGATATATGTTGAGGTATTTGACCTGAGAGTTTAATTCTACAGTTTAATTCCATAATGATTGTAAATGGTAGGACTGCTGCGTATTTAAAAGAACATTAGTGTGAATTTAGCTAGCTGTTGGCAGTTTAACAGTGACTAACAGATATTAAATAAGCATGAAATTCTGGTGGTGAATGACACTTTTATAGGGGCAAGGGCTGGGAGCTGAAGGCAGGAGAAAATATTGCAACCATCCATGGTGACCTTCCCTGTTCCCTGGATTTTACAGAGTCTTTGTACAACTTTCCCATCATCGGGACAAGCCTGAGTTAGTGGAAGGGCCTTGTCCTTGCAGGCTTGGACAGCACATGATGAACTTGGTGGGACTGGAACTTGTTGATATGCTGAAGTCATTGACAATCCCTTGCTGATGTCACTGACACCAGGATTTCCCCAAATAACCGAATATTTCAGCCACTCACAGATAATCACATCTTCCAGTGTCAAGAAAGAAGTCTGTAAATTCTGTCCCTTCTTCTGCCAATTTTTTTCTTTCTTTTCTTTTTTCAAAGTGGATGTCAGAAGAAATCAATTGCTAGAGAAAAGAAAAGAAAACAAGTTGATCCTTTTATTGTTACTGTTCAAAGGCGTCTCTTTGTTTCAGAAACAAAAATGGTAGCAAGTGACTTTTTTCCACCCCTCAGTGGCTACATAAATTTCTGCTACTAAGGGACAAACATCATTGATTTGACCGACTTATTCAAAACAGGTCACGGAGCTACAGCTTGTTGTGTCAGTTCTCATCATATACTGATGTGGCAGGTTTTATGAATAAAATATGGGCAGCTGCTGTCTGGGAGGATGCCACATCTTAGCTACCCAAAACCCTCTGTCCTTGAAGAGTAAAGCTTTGAAAAATTAGGACCATGTTTCAATCCAAGCTGTACAATATGCTTTTCAATGAAGTGTAATATATTGTTTTTAGCTGAATAACTTTCTTCTCTTCTTCTCCCCTCCCCCTGTCCCTCCCCTACTTAGGGGAAAAAAAAAAAAAAAAGCCATGCCATCTTAAACTAAAGCACACTTCAGTCAGTCTCCCTGTGTGTGCTCTGTGCCAGCAGCCACAGCAATTCTTTCATCTTGGCTTCAAAGTGGTGCTGAGAGGGGGAGGGGGGCATCTAATGAAAGAAGAGAAAACAAACAAACAAACAAACAAGCGCAAAACGGGGGAGGAAATGAAAAATAGCAGTCTACCTTTCAAATCTGAGTGTTGCCTGCAGGCATGCTCTGCAGTGGATGTTGCACTCAGCTTCAGCCCCTTGTATATTTTTTTTTGTTATTGCCACTTCCCATGCTGGGAAGATTCTTGTCATCCCTCACATATTTTATGTGCAGAAAAGGCTGCCCTGCCCTGTGCTTGGTGATTGAGGCTGTGCCCCTGGTGTGCCACACTATCAGTGGTTCCCAAGGCTGCCTAGCCTGGGAAAAGCTGCATGGAAATGGTCCAAAATCAGCATTACATGCATTATTGTTCTTACTCTCTCTGATTAGAGTGCACACAATGAAAACAACAGCAACAGCCTCGTTTTCCAGCTCTCCTCCCAACACAGGGCTGTTCTTAGGCTGGTTTTTTTTTCTCAGAGTCTTCATAGAAATTAACTGCTTCTGTGCTGGTAGGTCCCAGGCATCCCGGCAGTTTCTCTGGGGGGAAGCCCAAAGAGCCTAGTCTGACTGGAAGTAACTGGAAGTAACATTTTCAAAAGTGCCTAGCTGACTTGTGAAATCCCATTTTTTAAAAACAGGTGTAGTGGTTGGTTGCCCTGTGGAATGGAAACACACTGGAAGCACTGGAAACACACTGGAAGCACTGGAAACACACTGCTTGGAGGCTGTGGTGAAATGCAAGGCACAGCAATCCCCATGAAATAAAACTGAATAGGCTGAATGATATTTAGGCATTAGTCCCTTGAATACTCATGCTTTGTGTTAAATGCTGGAGGCAACACACACAATGTTCTAGCAGTGTGTCACAGCACCTGGGTCTCCCCCAGCCCAGCCACCACCACTGTTTTTCTTACTCCCTGGCCAAAGAAATTTTGCTATCCTGGCTGAGGAGTGCCAGATTGGACTAGCACTGCTCTAGTGGCTTAGCACTCATTTGGCACACAATAATTATAATATATTAGGTGGAATATCAAACAAAGGAGGCAAAGAATTTTCTTCCCATTTAACAGATTAGATATATTCTAGAGTGTCAAGTACCTGCACCTCGAATGTGCACAAGTATTTGATAGGAGGTGAACTCCTAAAGCTGCTCCAGAAGAGAGCAGTAGATAGACTTGGGTGCTAAAGATGAGAGAGAAAGACTGTGTTTTTACACATGAAAATCCTACAGAGTACATTTTTGTTCAGTTGTAATAGGTGCTAGTCTTCCTCATTTTTTTTTTTTTTTTAAGCTGGTCAATCTTGAAGACACTATTGGGAGCACAAGTAGGAACAAACATACACTGTAAGTAATGTTTTGTTTTAGGAGCTTTTTATGACTTTTTTTATATGCTCCAGCTGTATTGCAGAAAGGGATCTCTGATGCTGTATTCTCTTCTTCACAGAAAGAGATATAGATGCTCTGGGTTACTCTGCAGCCAAGGACCACCAAGAGCCCCAAGCATCCCTTGCTATGAGGGACCTCAGATCCTGAGAGGTGCCTGGGGGGTTAATGGTTGATGTTCTCAAATTGCCATCCAGCAGATGAAAGACAGATGTTTACTTTTAAGACATTTTCAGACCAGGGAAAAAAGCACTTTGAAATTTGAAGAAAAAGAAACAGCTCTCTAGTCAATGCCTTGTATAGTCTTCTGCTTGTGGAAGGGATTAGACTGAATCGTGGAAAACAAAAATGTAAAGTTGCAGAGTTCTGGTCTGCCACTTGTCTCAGTGGCACAGTGGTTAAATCTAAAACTTTTTTCCAATTTTTTTAGGTTCAGCTTGAAATTTCATAATCTATTGAGAAGTTTTTCTTCTGCCTTGTGCATCACTCATGCATCACTCACAGTAAAAAGTGTGAGAAGAAAGTCAGTTCACTATTTTTCTAAGATTGTAATACACAATGAAGGAAAAGATTTTGTTTATTCTTCAAGAGCTCTACTGACATCATATTTCTCTGAAAAATAATGTCTCTTTTTATGCTAACAAAGTCCTTATGGTCCAAAGGCAAAGCTGGGCAAAAAACTGCTCTTGTCTTAGCTGACTAATATATTTTTGGGCAGGACTGACCCTTTGGTTATCTTACATGTCATAACTCTTTTAACTTTCAGGGGCTGCATAAAGAAAAAGGTGAATAGAGGGCTGTAAGAAATAATTTTAATGAACTTTTCTGAACTTTTCCATGTTTGAAAAACAACTTGTGTTACTTCATATGTGAACTCGAATACAACTGGGATGGGATTTCTGTATCAAAAACATTTCCTCTATTAAAAACCTGGAAACTGGCTGTCATTACTCTTGCTTCTCTTTCTTCCCAAATCAAATAGTTGTGCCAGCTGCTTGTTTTGTTTAACAGTCCCAGTCAGAGAGATATCATGGCTAATCACAGTATCATTTTCTAATGTTCACTGGAAGGAAATCTCAAATTGTTCTTGAGAACCTAAATATTAGGCTTATTATAAATCTGATTAAGCAGGGGCACTAGTCCTTGACGGCAGGATGAATACAACTCCTAGGAAATTGTGGAAAAGAAAACATAGCATTGCTGGACCATACTGTTCACAGATTGTTGCTGGAGACTGGTCTTCCAAAATGTATTTTCTCTGCTTTGATTAATTTTTTTATTTATAGGCTTCTTTTTCATTAGTTATAAAAGATCCAAATTTAAAGAGTACTGGCAAAACTGGTCCCTGCACTCTTTGCTAAC
This sequence comes from Fringilla coelebs, assembly GCF_963513975.1. Taxonomy (NCBI): domain Eukaryota; kingdom Metazoa; phylum Chordata; class Aves; order Passeriformes; family Fringillidae; genus Fringilla; species Fringilla coelebs. The sequence goes on along the minus strand of NC_140030.1, from coordinate 52,737,205 downwards.
ATGCCCAGCATGAACTGAAGCTCTTATTTTCTCCTGTGTGCCAGGAGGGGCATAGGACTCAGGCATGGAGTACCTTGTGTTCCTGTCCCCATTGCCACATGCCAGACAGGAGGGATATCCATGGATCGAGAAGTGCAAAGCCCCTCCACATGTGAAGTGATCCAATTGCCAGCTTGGAGAAGCTGTTAGCCTGACCAAGAGCTAGAGGGGGGCAGGCCCTAAGTTCACTTTGAGAAATGGTGTTTGGATTATGACTCAAACAGGTTCTTCAGGAAAAAAAATGCCGCTTGAAATGCACCAAGACCAAAGCTATTTCTTCATCTATATGAGATTCACATGGGGCGTCGTATCTGCCTGTGGTTTTGTTTGTGCCATGTTACCATGTTGGAAAAAAGTCTGCCTGTACTCATGAACATGCATTATGGCCCGAAAGAAGCTCTTTTGGCATTGATCTGGAGTCCTGCTGAGGGGCTGGATGTGACAGAGGTGCCACCTGGGTTCAACTGGTATGTAACCCTGGTGGCCCCCTTTCAGCAGCTGGGGAGGCTGAGAGGGCTGTTTGCGCCCCCAGGACAAGCAGGACTGCTGTGGGGGGACAGCAGGTCTGGGAGGACGTGCTGAAGTGAGCCTGCCTTGCTGCAGGGCCATCCCATCATCACGGCGCCCTTCACCTGACCATTGTCTGGGCTCATTTGTCATCTTTTCTTGTTTCAAGGAGCTTGTCACAGCCACTCTGCTTGAGTAGCACAAGATGGGAGAAATCCTGGCAGTAAACAGGCTGGCAGACAGTTTTCTTTCTTTCTTAATATTTTATTTATGGGGAAGAGGCCACACGAATAATTGAAGATGCCTGTTTGCACCCACTGCAATCTGTGAGTGGTTTGCAATGTAAACATGTCAGCTCACAACTGGAGCTTGAGAAACACATGTGCCAAAGAGCCTGGGGCCCTTTGTCTGCCAGTCACACTCACCTTCCCAGCAGTGCCCTCCTCTCACGAAGAAGGACAAGCCCCAGTGTGGGGAGTTCCTGCCCTGGGTGACGCTGGTGCAAGTTTCCATGGAAAAATTGATGCGGAAGAGAAGGGGAACACGCACGTGGCATGAGGTGAACTTATGGTGCATTTTACGCAGGAAAAAGCAAGTGGTGTTTCAGACTGGTTTTATTTTATTTTTTTGCTTTCTTGTGTAACATACAAATTGAGATCAGCTGAGGCACCAATAGGGCCTTTAAAGAAACTGAAATGCTGTGCAGAAATACTCGACAGAAAAGGCAGACAAAAGGCCAAGAGGAAGAAGGAAAGAGGTGGAGAGGCCTGGAGCATTGCAGGGGGATGCTAACAATCCTGCTTGCATAGAATTAGAAAGGGGTAAGAGGAGATAGAAGTATTGCTTAATAAGGCACTATGAGAAAACAGAAATAATGCAAAAGACCAGAATTCTATAAGAAGTGGCAAGGTCTCCAAAGTCTTCTAAATCTGATTTTGCTACATAAAGGCCAGATGCTGAATGGATGAGGTCCTCAATACAGTTCTTGACCTGGAGTAATTTATGAACACAAGTGTAAACTTGGTAGTGAGGGTGTAGTGTAATGAATCAATTCCTACAAATATTAAAGAAAGATTGACATTTAAAGCTTCTGCCATCCTAAAACCCTAGAGCACACAGGAGACATCATTTAATTCCCTCCAAGCCTAGTACTCAGGGGAAACAGAGTTGTTTTTTAGATGCACTGGATTAAAACTGAAGAATTTGAAAAATGCTAGGAGAATATTTTCCATACACATGATGGTGAATTAAAAAAAACCAAGAAAACAAGTGAGCATATCAGACCCTAGAAAACTTATGCAGGAGACTGTTCTCAATGTACAGAAGAAATGCTGGAAAAGTCCTTATGGCAGAAATATTCAGTCATGACTGCTTCTTTCCTCTTCACAAAAAGTGGAATGTGACTGAATAGGATTTTATAGAAATTTCTGTTAAATTTTACTGAATTGAGTCAAGTTGAGAAATGTATTCTACCAGAAGCTTCAAAAATGTGTATTTGTTTTTAAAAAATGAGGTGAAAGTGAGCAACAGCACTATGTTAAGAACAAAGTTGATGCAAAAAAGAACTCTGGTGTGGACTTCTCACCAACTTTGCACTGACGTCACGTTGTTGGCTACAGTGGACCCAGCCCTGATTAATTGCCCTTGTCAGTCAGATCCTGGGAAAGAGTCCTGAAGGCAGACTGATACTCTAAGGGCATGTCAGATGTGAGGTTATTTGATTAGGGTCTTAGCTGAGAGCAGACTTAAAGTGCTTCGAGTTGCTGGCTTGTGTAGTGGAGATGGCCATTAAGAATTGCCATGTGTACAGGTTCAGCCTCCTATTTCTCCATGAAGCTGAAGGCCTCCCTCCAAAATGTGTGCATAGCTCCTGCCAAAATCAGTGGGAATTCTGTGAAAGTGTTGGAGGATGGTATTATTGAGGGTTGTTTTCTGCAACCTAAAGCTTTTATATTAGAGATAATAATGCTCAAGATCTTTTCTTGCACTTTCCTAAATTAGGACATGCCTCACTTGTATCTAAATTTAGTTTGGATATGACTTCTGTAATATTTTTCTTATTTTATATTCATCTCTCTTCTGTCTGCTGGCTTAAAGACAGACAAAGAAAGTCAATATTTTCTCTGCGAGTTATTTCATTTTGTTGGTCTATGATATCATAGCAAATGTCAGCTGATCTTATGTAATATAGACTTGAAGACTGTTATCCTTCCTTTTACAAATAAACAGATCTAAATAACATAGGTTCGTGGTCAAATAGAGTATTTTTAGAGCGATTAAAAGAGTAAAATAGTTTTCTCTGCTGATGAGAAAGTCTGCCTCTCATCCTGGTGGTCTCTTTTTTCTCCCCCGCTTGCATTTGATCTCTAACACTGTGACACTGTACCATTTTGCCTGTAACAAAGTCATCATTCACTCATTACTTAGCAAGTCTGGGCACATTTTATGGTTGATAGCTGGATTGCCAGCATGGTCCAAAATTAGCCTCTCTCTGCTTATTTTTGCTGAGCTGTAGGGCCAAGGCAGTATGAAATTCCACATGTGGCAGGAGCCATCATGTAATATTTGCCTCCCTGCATAGGGAAATGTCTATTTCCCTACCCTGAAGGGGCAAAGTCTTCCACTCTTTTGAGTGCATGTAAGTCTGTGGTCAGCAGAAGAAATTCTGGCCCAACATCACTGAGAACTTCACCATTCCTTCAGCCTGTGACTTGGGTAGCAGCTGGATGTCTCTCTGAGTTTACAACTGATGGGCAGCTTCAAAATGTCCACGATACATAGGCACAGCAGCTTCTTGCCTGCCCAGGCAGTGGAAATAAGTGAGCAGGATCCGTATGAGGATCAGCGTTTGCACCGTGTTGCCCTTTTCCTTGGTGGGCCGCAGTTGTGGGGAGCAGGAGCCGAGAGGGCTCCTCGATCAGATGTGAACTGCTGGGAGATGCTGGAGAGCCCCAGCCATCAGCACATGGAGCTTTTTCTCTCCCAGCACATTGGATTAATTTCTGCTGCTGGCAAAAGGGCAACACAAACGTATTTTAAAATATCTTCCTCTGCATAATCAAAAGGGAAGGAACACGACACGAAAGCTGCCGAACAAAGAGCAGACAAGCGCTCCCACCCCTGAGCCTCCCTTTCAGCCACCCGTGCACCGGCTGGCTCTCAAGGCCCGTCTAGGTCGTATTATGACTCCTTTATTAGCGTTTAAGGTCACCAGGAGACATTCAAGTGCATCCTATATCAGGAAGTGTAGTATGTCTCTGGAGTGAAATATTTGGCTGTTAGCGGGAGCTACGGCCGCGGCTCGGAAATCCCGGGACGCGCCTGCCGGGCGGGCGGGCTCCAGGCGCCGCGCTGCCTCCCGGCAGACAGAGCCGCCGGGAAGCGGGGCGGCTTTCCTGCCATTCTCCGCACGGGGCTGCCTTCCTCCCAGACTTCCCCACCGAGCCCCGACAGCTCCTTTGTCGCTCTGGCCAGCTGCCTCTGGGCTGCGATTCCGAGGTACCGCTAAGGCAGGTACCCGGCACGAAAATGTGCCGCCGTCTGCCCCGGCGCTGCCGCTCCTGCAGGAAGAGAGATTAGGGCACGCCGGGCGGGCAGGGAGGCGCTGGGTGCCAGCCCCTGCTCCTGTGGGAGCCGGCACGCATTCACTGCCCTGCCTGTGGGCACGGCAGCACCGCCGGGACTGAGCGGGACACAGCGGGAATTGTGCGGCTGGCACCTGCTCCGCGACCTGCTCGCAGCCAAAGCTGAGGCCGCCCGGCGCTGCAGGTCCCGCGGCCAAGGTCAGATGGCAAGTGCGGAGATCCTGGAAGCGCGTCGGGTGATGTGAAAAACGCCAATCGCTTGTTTTTAAAATTTAAAAAGTTTAATAGTAATAAAATGGTTATAAAAATAGTAATACAATTCGAGTAATAATATTTTGGACAATTTGAATTAGGGCAATATGAGACAATAGGAACAAAGAGTTATGGATGTCCGGGTACCTTTTCTGGGCAGCACAAGCCCGAAAAGGACACACGTTAACCCTTAAAAACAATAACCTGTTGCATACTCATACACTTTATACATGATACATAAATTTCATTCAAATACAAGACTCTGTCTAGTCATCATCAACTTCTTCCTCTGAATCTTAACGGCATCTTCGAGGCGGGAAGAAGTTTCTTCTGAGAAGAAGGCAATAAATTCTTTTTCTCTGAAAGATTTAAATGTCCTGTGGCTGATATCTCGCTGTGAGTCCTTTCTTTAGAAAAAGTATCCTACATAGCATAGTTTCTATTTTAACAATTTTTATAACCTAAAACTATATTTAACACACTACTCAAGAGAATTAATGCAACATTACTTTCTAACACAACACATGTAATATCTATTTTAATATTTGTGAAAAGCCAATCATAAAATACACATTTTTCAAAGGTGATGGGGAGAGTCACAGCTTCCTCTGCTGCACCCACACCCTCTCTGCCAGGCTCAAGCACAAGCCCTGCTCAGAGCATTTTTTTATGCATCATGCCTGACAATAGCTAAATGAAGCCACCATTCTGCATCCCTGATGCAGAAAGGGAGGCAGAAACAGGAACATTTTTTTCTTATCTGCGTGAGTAACTTCAAAATATTTATGTTGTATCAGTATGTGCAAGGATAATGTCCCCTTTCTTTTCGGTGTCCAAATGTAAAATAGAGATGCAGACAAGACTATGTGTCAAGAAAAAAAATTCAAACATCTGGTCTCATAATGGGATGGAGTATCCTCTCAAAAATACATCCAAGTGCAAATAAATAAATTAATAAATAAATACTAAAAAAGTGAGTATGTTTCCCCCAACAGAAGGGAGAGACTATCAAGAAATCATTGTCTCAGTCTAATAAATTACAATTACAACAACATCTCTAGGCCCTGCTAGAATGTTAATTGCAATTAGATGGAGAAAGCAAACTCCTAGTAACATTGATGCCTATTGCAGCTACAGAGTTATTCCACCAGAGATCACCATTTTCAGGCATTTCTGACTTTTTGTTTATCCAAATTGGCCTTGGACAAGTGGTATACATGTGTGTGTATTTGTATATGTATATATGTGTGCAGACACAGCAAAAATATCTTGCTGTCTGATTTTTTAGCTTCAATAAAATGGACAGTCAGTCATAAGAAAGTGCATCATAGAAAGTGTTGAGGCTGATTTGGAATTGCAAGGTATCTGTTCTGAAATATCTTTTGTTTCCCAAAAACGTATTTGACATTTTAAAGGGATATTGTTATTGAAATTTCATTAAAAATCACACATGAAATGCAGTTTCAAAGGAAACAAACCAAATAACCGTCTTAAAAAGAAGCTTAGTAAGGGAAAAAAATTGGCAAATTATTGAAGCGTTAATACTTAGATGAAATGTCTGACCTTGAAGGAAAAACTCCAATAACATCACCAATGTGTGGCCAACAATCATCATCCAAAAATGCCAGTTTTTTATGATGCATGTGTTTTGAAGAGTGTTTTGGTCAGCTGCAGATTAATTTCCTTTTTACTATTTTTTTTTTAGCACAATAAAAAGAAGAGAAAGGTCATATTTTAAAAATGCTCAAGCCTCGGTGTTGAGGGTACACTTTTAACTTCTTGGCTCTGAGTAAATCTCCACACAACCAGAGACATTTTATTAATACAGTTCATGTAGGTAAAAAGTGTTGTGTGTACATGCAAGAAAAATATTTTACTGGAGGGTCAGTTTTCCCTGAAGTGTTTCAAAAAGAAGAATAATAAAAATCCAGTGCTAGGCTGTGTGTATGACATGTGGTGACTTGCAGTAGCAATTAAGTACTGTCCTTCACACTCCTCTGTCCTGTGGGACGCCCACCTGCCCTCACAGGGCACCTTTGAGCATCCTCTTTGCTCTGGGTAGATGAGACAGGCATGCACGACGCGCCCCCTGAGCACCTTGGGCTCTCAGCTCACAGATGGGGATTTTCTTGTGTGCTGATTTTGGCAGTCAGATCAGATTAGTCAGTCTAACTCTGTGCCAGCTGGTTTTGACAGGTTCATTTATTACACTGTTTTTAATTGTTTGTGTCTGTGCTGCAATAGAGCCTCATATCGCTGCCTTTAGGAGATCATCTACATTCACATGACTGAGGGCACCCAGATGGAGACTTCTTGGAAAAGTTAATCTCAACAGGTCTCACATGTGGTTTTCTCTGCTTTTTCCTCACCTCTCCCTGGAAGGATGTCTCTATGTCTCTCCTGCTCTGGGGGAGGGAGTAGCAATTCCTGCATGAGGAGGTGATGGTGATGGGCTGAGGGTTGTCTCCTTCCCTCTTCCACGGGAGGAATGCTGTTCTCCAGCATAGGACATGCAAGCCTTCACAGGCCTGGAGGAGCTACAAAGGGTTGTGTGCAATCTGTTTTTCTCACACAGATCTGAGATCCACAGCGTGACAAACCTGGCTGTGTCTTGCATGGCAGGCTCAGGGCATTAATAAGCACTTTTCTTAGCTGTTGCTGTAAGACAAGTCTCTGCTCTGTGAATCTTTTGGAAATATTTACTGCTTGAATTAAAAAAAAAGAAAAAAAAAGAGCAAATGTTGGACAGATGAAACCAATTAAAGACTTCATTTTACTAACTAAAATTTCATATTTCCCTCCACATAAGCCATTGTAAATTGCATGATGACTAACCTAAACATTATCACACGGCATGCTGTCATCTTTCATGAATAATAAAAGGATTGCTGCAATCCTGCATAAACCCAGCTTTGGATGTTGAGAAATATTACACAAGTGTCCAACATGAAAAGAATCATGTTTCTTATTCCACCGCTCTGGCCAAATATCATGTTGTCTTTACTGGAAAACTGTGTTCATCAAACAAGTTTAAAGCTGAGAGTGGGAGAGGGTGGGACATTGCATTCTTGAGGAATGACATTATAAACAATACGGTACTGCTTTGTGCTGTCAGTAAATTGGGGATAGTCTAGGGTAAACAGGGAGAGCACGCCATGGTGTGCTTGGGCTCCATCTTCGCCTTTTTCTTCACAGAACTCACAGACCACAGAAGATGATCTGCCCTCACTGGGGCTTCCCACTCCCTTCTTCACTCCCCTTCTGCTTCACTCTCTTTAAGTGTAAAGCTCTGGATCAGGAGATGTGAAACGTTCTTCTTCAATGTTTTAACCCATAATTGAAAATGAGAAAGATGGGGAGGGGGCTGGAATAGGAAAGACAATCCAGCATGTTGTTGAGGAAGGACAGAGGTTGATTTTGAGAGGCTGTGCCATACAAATGTTGATGTATAAGCGTTTTTTCCTTCATGTTAGTGGCTTGCTGTGGGCTACAGGTCCTCAAATCATAAGCATTGAAGTATTTTAAAGGTGCCATTTTTAATCCATAACTCATGGCTTTCTTGATGTAGGGTTTTTTGCATGGGAAATGAGTAGACTTCTCTTCAAAAAAGGACTTTTCCATGTAATTAATATAACAGAGAGTATTGCGTTGTGTGTTTACTGTTCACTATATAAAATTAACTTTCACTCTGCAGTCTTGGAGGCCTGCAGTACCAGCCAATGGTGCACTGTGCATGCTTTGAGAGTTTTATATATCAGGAGAGTTTTATATATGAGTCTCATGTGGACGCTCTCCTGATGTGTGCTCTCATACACAGGAACTGGGTGGAAGCTGTTCAGCTGAAAGATGCTAGTGGCCTCCTTTATCAAAGGAAGCAAGACAGAAAACAGCAAGTGTTTTATTAATTTCTTATGTATGCTTCTTGTTTTAATAATTTCTTACATGGTTTTCTATGTCTCCCATGGAAACTGGATTCCAGAAATACTGGAAATTATCAGGGTATAAGAACAGTAAAATAAGAGGTTTTTTAAGTTTAAATCCCTTTCTTGTGGGAGCATTTTCTGAATGGTCTCGCAAGCTGTTGAAGCTTGGAACTGAAAAAAGTGTGACTAGGCTGCACCAAGTTCTAAGGTTATGCAAGGCCCTTCTTCCCCTTCCATATTTTATCTCTTGCCATTTAGCTCTCTCCTCCCCCCTTTCCACTTCATCTTCCCTCCCTCTCCTGTTTCTCCCATGAGGACACAGCTTTTGGGAAGGAAAGAAAAAGACAGCTCTGCCTCCTGCCATGGTAGACACAGGGAGAACAGTGAGAAGGACCTTTTCTCATCATGCCTTTAATACACTGTCCTGCTGCAACCTCTGCTCCTCAAAACCTGGTGCATCCTTGGAGCACCACAGCTGACACAGAAACAACAGTTCACCATGACTGTAAGGAAGAGAGAAAAAGGGCAAACAGTTTTTCTCCTTCCCTTCTACTTCAGAGGGAGGAGTGGAACTGAGTAGGTGAGCTGGATCAAAGTGCTCTTGAGCCAGTGCTGGCTGGCAAAGGATGCACCCTCATCCTGCAGAGCGAGGGACATGTGCATGGCACAGCGCTGGCCCCAGCCCCAGCTGCTTTCTTGATAGCTCTGTAAGTGCTGTTGATATTTCAGACAGGTTTGTGTGAGCACAAAGCTTAAAAAGCAGAGTGTAGAGCTCTGTGTTTCTCTCTAGGGAAATTCCTGGTCAGGTTCTAGTGACACTGGGCAGAAGAGCGCACAGAGATGTGTTTGGGAGAGATTGCTAGAAGAGCTTGGAAGTGGGCTGGGCGTTTGCTTATGAGCTTTTCTTTATTTTGTAGGCATGCACTATAGGGATATTAATGAGAAGACAAGAGGCTGTGGTTTCTATTCCCTGAGAAGCACAAGGTAGACAACTCCTATTTATATTTGTTAGGCTCATGTAAGGCAGTGAATGACTCAATCCTGACTAATAAATATCTGCTAATGAATACTGCTCCCAAACACTAATATATCAGTAGTGAATATCAAAAGCTCAGGCCAGCTTTCCTATGCTGGTCCAGCCTACCATTCAAAAAGCTCTTGAAATCCTTTCCTAAGTCTAAAACCTTGTATCTAAACTTTCACTGAAAAGACTTTTCTGTGGAGCTGTGCTGTACTTTCATCACTGATCTGAGTCTGTGGTCTCAGTCAACAACAAAACCGCATCTACAATTCTACTTACCTTTCAACTACATGCCAGAAACCCTCATCTAATTGTGGATAAAAAAGCTGTATGCCAACAAAGAAGTATAGGATTAGAAAATTATTGAAGAGCAATAGCTATTTTGCATATATATAAGGCAAACCTGTGAAAGAAAAAAAGGTATTATCTTAGAATAAATAATAAGTTTTAAGCCTGGGAGCAATTTCATGATTCATCTAAACTCATATGTTTTTGAACAAATTGATCTTTTTTTTAGCTCTTGATACTAAACATAAGCATTAGATTCAAATTTGTAGTGAAAATACAATCTAAACATCAAAAACTGAAGGACATAGCTTCTCTTGACAGCTGCTCATGAACAGAAACAGTTTAAATGTGATCAGAAACAGTTTAAATGTAAACAGATCAGTAGGTAAAGTGTTCTGGTTTAATTTATAAACTTACTTTTTTCCCGGTCAACAATAGCCCTGAATAAAACTATTTTGGCTGCAGTCTCCTCCAGAAATGCCTCTCAGCTACCCCTGTGGCAAACCCAGAAGTGAAGGCCTTGGGTCACTCTTGCAATACTCTTGAGTCACTGTGGCTTATGGGGAGCAGAACAGTTTTCTTCCTTCAGCTGTCTCATCCGGTCTGGCACAGGACAGTTTTGAGAAAAGAAATTCCAAAAGGTTTTCTGATACCTTACCAGTGTTTTGTGCAGCAAAATTTATGCAATAAATCCTGGGTTTTTTTTCCTGGGAAATAATAAATATAATGTGGAATAATAAATGTATGGATGAATTCTGGAATTCCTTCATGATAATAGATATTTCAAAGGAACATAAGATGGAGTGTGGAATATATAATCTCTATTTTGGAAAGCTTCATTAAATGACTTGGGTTAACATTTAATGATATTAATTCTTGCAAACTGAGCATTTTTTCATGACAGATCAGAAGAAAGACTACAGAACTACAGAACAACTGCAGAAAGAAGGGGATGCCCGACCTGCATCAGACAGAATTTTGGCCTCACTTTCTCAGGGTCCCAAGTTGTAAGCAGGGCAATACTGATAATATTCCCACTAATAACTGCAGGGTGATATCTCCCTACTTGACAATCTGGGGGCTCGTAATGGGTGTACCTCATAGGCTGTCCATTGCCAGGACAGACTCTTGCTTGTCACTTGAGTTTTTTAAGTCATGATGGGTCAGCTTTCCAATAGATTTGCTGGAAATGAGTGGCACCCTGGTGGAAAAGATGAAATTCTGATGTCATTAACAAGGGGTAAATTCCCATCCTAAAAAAAAAAAATTAAACCAGAAATATATAACAATCTAAAATGAATACTACAGAACTATGTATCAACCTTCAAAAACTGTGCTGTTTTCTTACTCTGTGGTAGTTGCAAATATGGTTTAAAATGCATTTCATTTATTTCCACATTGTATGTTTGCAGCTTCCACAGTTGGTAAATTTGTCAACAGCCTGATATAGTTGCTTAATTAAGACTATAGATGTAGTTTCAACTTCATATTTGAGATAAACTCTTGTTTTTCAAGTCATGGGGACAGACAAAACAGTCCTTGGTCTGTGCTTTTGCCTTGTTTTCATTTGTGGGCAGCAAATTGTTTTCTCTGAAGTGTCTGTATGGAGATTTACATGAATAGGACTGCAGCAGAGAATTTTAGCAGAAGTCTATGGAAAAAAAACAAAACAGAGCAGTACAATGAAAAGCATCACAAATACTTGCTGTTCTGCAGAGAACTTAGGTATTAAGCTGCAGGAGAAAGAGACAATGAGGACCTTTATGCACAAATACAATTGAATGCTCCCTTCTCCTTTGCATCTCTTTATGCTAATGTGACTTCAGTGAAATGTTTCTTTAAAATAGTGGTGTTATCCTGCAGGAGAAAACCTGTTCCAGAAAGCACCACAACACATTGTGCGCTCTCTCTAACTTATTGACCATAGAATGCAACCTGAAAATTCAGGGCAGAGATAAAGCACTGAGCATTCTGGGAGATGAAACATGTTGGGCATTATGCCAAAAGTCATAGCAGTGGAAGTAACTCAAAAACATTCTCTGAGGCGAGCCCAGGTTTAGTGCAAAGAACAGCTGTACCCGTGATCGTATCAGAATTTGTTCTCCCCCCTGGAGCCAGTAACATGGCTTCCATGAGCTAATGATATTCAGGTTTCTGTCCTTCAATTTGTAGTGGGTGGCTTTGAAGTATTACCTCCAGTGCCACAAAATGAGAGAAATTTTCTCTGCAAGAGAGATGAAAGAGATACATCTTCTGGCAAAGACCTAAAAGTAGGTAGTCAAGGGTCTAGAGGGCCTTAATCTTTTCTTCTCTAAGGCAAACTAATTTAAAAAATATACTATCAGGCTTACAGCAGATCATAGAAACTCTTGAGGGCAAATTTGGGTAGTAGATCAGGAACATTAGTGGTGTAAAATTGATTAACAGAGCTGTGCAATCAGAAACATAGAGAAAGCTTATGGTGAAGGTCCTGCCAGAAGTAACTTGTTATTAACCCATTTGAAAATGCCATACTAGTATATAAAAATTTAGAAAGCACCTTTTTCTGTGAGATTCTGACTCTTGCACTCTAAAAAGTGATGTCAGTTGTAAACTCCAGCAAAGAATGCTCAGAGTTACCCTGCTAGAGAGTAACTTCCCTGTTTGTCCCCAGCTGCACAACGCAGGGCAGGGTAACTGGACTGTATTGCAAATCAGTTCTGCTCCCATCCAAATTTAGGGACAGGATGCTGAAGGCTCCTCTGCATAGAAGGTTCAGTATTATGTTACTGGCCTAGGTTACCAAAACTATAAGACACAAAAGGGAAAGGTGAAAAAGAAAGCTAGATAGTGATAATATAAAAATTATAAATATTTAGTTAACATTCTGTCAATATGTTGCGGATCATCTCTGAGGAGCTTTTATTGTAGGATGCTAAAGTTGCTAAATCATGTGCAATGAGTCATGTAATATGTCTCTGCATTTAAAAAATGTTTTGGAAATTGATCTCTGAACAGATGAGGGCCTATAATTGAATTAATATGGTCTGTGAAGATGGATTCCATCCCAAAATGACGCATGATGCTGTGATAACTGTGATCTCCTGCTTGAATACGCCAGAGGAGTAGGAGTCAGAATGTGTCAGAACATGTTGAAGTAGACAAAAAACTCCTATAGATTGAGATGGATTCCTGAAGAAATAAAGAGCAAACATGGATGCTTTGCAGAAACTTACTGCATCCCTAAGCCTACAGACTCCAGCTTCTGATGTCATTTAAAGCAGCCAAGAGTCAATCTGGTCTGAGAGAACAATAGCATAAGTATCACTGCGTTGGTCAGGTGTTGGCCAAAGCTGTCTACACTCTAGGCAAAAATCCATTTATTCTTAACATGCGGTTTCCAACCCTCCTAGCTCAGCCCCACCTCTTCTTTTCCACAGAGAACAGCAGCTAAGGCACCTGTGTGGTTTCTCCTCATAAACAGAGAAACCCTCACCTGGTTTTTGTTTCTTCATTCCTGCTTCATTTCTTTCAGTTGAGATCTATTTTCTTTGTCTGGTCTCTGTAGTGTCGCTCACTGTGACCTTGCATCCTTGCAACTGGGGGAGCTTTGTATTTTGCTAGGAATGGAATTGCCTCGAGGTAACTGGCATTTCCTTCCAGGAGCAGGATTCAGGCTTTGACTGTTGCTTGGTTATATGATACCACTCATGATGAGTGAAATCAGTCGAGTTGCTAACTCTCTGTTGGATTTCATTCATATTTCAAAGAGGTTTAAGAACAATGGGTGTTATGTTATCTACTAACAGACATACTGCCAAATTGTCTGAGTCCTCTAGAGCTTGTGCCTTTAAAAGAATGCATTTTTCTCAACTGATATCTACTTCCAATCTGCAGAGTAACAGCACTGAATATAAAATTAGGGAATTTCTTCATTTACATAAAGGTAAGAATCGTGTTATCATATTCATTGACAAGCAGATTGAATAATTTCCAGTATTTTCTCTTCCTAAACTAGAATGAAGCATCATCAAGAAATGCGACTAACTTGGCCACTCTGTGCAACACATAATTTTCATACTTTTCATCACATGCTTTTAAACTTGATCTAGTTTAAAAGCATGTGATGACTTTAAAATACTCAATAGATAGAGATTTATAGCATGATATTACATTCCTGAGAAAACTGGGACAAGAGAATGTGAGTAAATACAGAAATACAGAAATTGCTCCTATCTTGTCAGCTGTGCTGTACATTTCTGTGTGAGAAATCAGGTGACTAAAGATGACAGAGAACTAATGGATTTGCCTACAAGGAGCAGAAATATGCAGTCTCAAGAATCGCTCTGGGACGAAGATGGTTACACTGAGGGTGTCGTTCTCCTTCCACAGGTAACAATCAAGAGGTGAGAGGAAAACAACCTCAAGTTGTGCTGAGAAAGTTTAGAATAACTATCAGGAAATATTTATTCATGAAAAGGGTGTTCAAGCATTGGGACAGACTTCTCAGGGAAGTTTTTGAGTTGCCAACCCTGGAGGTATTTAAAAGATGTGTAGAGGAGTCATTTAGGCTCAGAGTTCAGTCGTGGACCTGGCAGTGCTGGGTTCATGATCTTATAGATCTTTTCCAGCCTAAATGATTATATAATCCTGTGATAATAAGCTTTAGTTATAAAAATTCTTGCACAATAGAAAATAAATTTACCTGGCAAATTTCTATTATTAAACTGGAAAGAAAGCCTTGCTTTGAAACCAGTAAATTGAAAGGTACCTTAGTAGAAAGTGATATAAAATGTTAAAGGAGTTGCTCTTAGGTTGGAGAATTTGTTACACTGGATTGTTCATTACTACTTTTCTTGCCAGCAGGAAACAAGAACATAGTTAATTATTGCCTCTTCCATTCTCAGGTTTGTAGTTTTCTGCAGAAGTAGAAAATAAGGCAAATATCTCCTAGAACAACTTCTTTGGAGACCATATGGTCCATGGAGTCTCAAACGGAAGTGTTTACACATTGCAGACAATCGCTGCATCATGAGCAGAGCTAACAAAATAACCAATCTAAAAAAACCAGTTTCTTCTTTCCAAATAGAAGAGGAGCATAGTCTAGAAGGATGCATGAGGAGCAATGTTGCTGGTTCTGCTGTTGTCATCTGCTCTTCACCATCTATCTCGCAAATTGTGGGTTATAACAATTACTCTCTGAGCAGTAATAGAGAAATGGAAGTGTGAAAGAAGATGAAATGATTTGCAATTACTCCAAAGAATAGAATTACAGGCCTGAAGTTTGTGTGTTACTAGATACAAAAAGAATGCAAAGTATTAAGGGTTTCCTGCAACAGGCCATTCTAAGAACAAACACTGCAAGGATAATAAATCCAAAGGCTTCCAGAGACAAACTTGTCAAAAAGTTTGTTTTAGCAAGGAACCACAGTCAAACCACTAAGAGTAGAGAGATCCAAGTCTCTTCACATTGCAGTTAGCGGCTACACATCCTGCTCCAGATCTGGGGTCAAGCTTTCACAGTAATGATTTAGGAGCCTAAGCACCATGAACATTCCCTGTGGCCACCCCTGGTTAGAAATAACAAGTGACTGCACTTCTTTCAGGGGTGTGAGGAAAGCTGAAGAATCCCCTCTTCAGCTGCTCCCACCCTGTTAACCTGAACTGGTTTGGGCTGTGAGGCAGATGGCAGCTGAGTCTGAGTGCAGGGGTGGAGAGATCCTGGGGACAATAACCTCTTAGGGGTTTTCATCCCACGATTCCCAGAGCTTCTGAAAGGACAGTTGGAGAGGGATAAGCAAGGAACAGAAAATCCTAAACATCTCAGAGAACTGATAGAAAGACAGAAATGTTAGACAAAATTGTATTCTCTGCGTGTGCTCTTTTATTTCCTTTCATTTTCTGTTTTAAGGAGAGATTTGTGATTAATCAGATGAGATTAGAGAAGGCTGTAAAATTGGCATCTGGATATTTATTTTATAGTAAGCTGTAATTACATTATTGTGTAGATACAATTTGGTGTCTATTATCTCTCTGTGCCTGTGGGCAGGCATCCAGGGGCATCTCTCACAGGGATCTTCTTCTCCCTAATGTCCCTTACACCCAGGGTGGGTAAGGGAGCCTGGGGGCCCTGCACCTCTCCCAGAGCTCTATAACCACACCAGATGGAAGTTAAGTTGCTAAAGGCAGCTGGGAAAATGGGAGTTTTGCTGAGTACTCCTCCCCTGCCACTTAAACAGGTTAGAAATAGTCTCGTTTGTGTAAAATGCCTTGAAGGGGACTGTATTTGGGAAGCAACTTTGACTAGGCACAGACGCTGTATTCTTTTAATCTGAAACAAGTTTTTGTGGTGACAGAGTGCCACCATTGACACCAACCATCATTCAGGCTTTAGGACTGAATATGATAATACTAAGGAACTAATTAGTTAGCTCTGTGTTGGCTTGTTAAGTGATCATGAGATGCTGTGCAGCAGTTTCCTTTTTGTTTGGTCTTAGTGGTATTCTTGCAGACATCTTGGGACTTGAAGCAGGATTTTCCATGTTGGGCAAAAGAATATTCATTTAATAGGGTGCAGTATTGCATTGAATTTTCATATACCCATGGGCATATACAGCAAATAGGTCTCAGAAGACTTTACTTCAATTAGTACTGCTGTGAATAAACGTTTCACCTTTTGTTTCACACAGTTACAGTTCTCCTTTCTGAGTGCCGAAGGGGATTGTACGGGGGTGTGCAAAGGTCAGGAAGAACAATGTTACCAAGCCTGTTTGTGAAAAAAAATGCATGTAAAAACACTTGGAGTACTTAAGAGCAATTTATGGAGCCATCTAGATAATGTTACAGGAGTTACTGTTATGCCAAGAGCATAATGCTGTGGTAGTCCTGCTTATCTCATTTCATTTACTTGACAGACAGTTCTTGTACCAGACCAATTCACGCTTGTGTGAAATAAGCAGAGTTGCACAGTGGGTCTTATTTTAATGTTTTTACCACCTGGAGACAGCAATGGGCTTTCAGTGCAAGGAACTAGGAAACTCCTTTCCTAACATCCTAATGAGCTCACGCTCCCCTGTTTGACATCATGCTGCACACAGCATGTTTTTCAACAGATGTTGTAGAGCCTATTGATGAGTATCTGCTTTTTTCTTAAAGCTGAAGAGTTATTCTGCTGCCCAGAAGTGCAAATACAGATGAGAAGTGAACTGTCTGTAAGTAAGGATGCATCTAATACCCTTTATTCCCTTTCTTGAATGTGAGTTTATCTGCTGGAGTCCTGTTCTCTGATAATATCTATGATGCATTTTAAACACTGAAAAAATTCCACCCAAAACTTGCTGTGGGAGGCTAAAGTAGGAAGCTGCCATTGTGTATTATTGATGGTGTATCAGTAAGGGTGGAAGAGCAGCAGAGGGACCAGCAGGGCAGTGAATGCTCTGGAAGACCAATACGACCCATAATTCAGGAAAGGTAAAGAACACAACTGGATGAAACTGAGAGTGCCCCCCTCACAACGTTGTACATGTGCTCTTCATCCCTGAGAGCATGGCAGTGGCAGCTTTTGGAAGTAAACTGGTGTGCTGGCTTTCAAATTTACCTTGTCTCAAAGTAAATATGAGTTCAGAGATTGTGAAATGGAATAATAATACAAACTGTATACCAGATTGAAAATGGTGATTAAGGATCTATGATAACGCCACAGAGATTTCCCATTTTGTCTACAGGTACAAGTGTTAAAAATTTTCCTTTTGATTTGGGACTTCATCCATAAGACATTTGAAACATCTCATTTACACAGAATATCAGAAAAAGAAATATTGTATTAGACTATTTTGCATTAAATCATATAAAGGAAGACAATATATTCCTAAGCATGTAGAACTTGTGTCATTCTTTTTATATAAGTGAAATGATCAAATCCCCCACACAACTGGAAATCAAGCATTAAAATGGAACTTGCATTACAATCCTAGATAAAATAGTGAATTGTTGACTTAATCATTCTGTATGTTTTAATCCTGTCATTCTCCTTCTACCAATTACTATCAGGGTGTCTTTCTCACTCTTTATGGATAATATATTGATTTTCTTGACAAGAAAAAATCCACCACCATGGTCACATGATGTAAAACACTGATTAAGAAGAAATTCACATCATTAGCATAAGTGTGCCAAAACCCATTGACCACCCAACTGTGCACCAGGAGGATTTATGCCAGATCTTGTGTTATCTTCCTGTGCTGCTCTAACTTTGTGCTGGCTCAGCTATTTTAAGTCTTCCTGAAGTCAGAACAAAACAGGCAGAAAAAGGCCTGGAACTGGCACAGATTTTGCAGTGAGCTCTGGTTAATTGGACAGAGATGGGGATGGAGCTTGGGCTTCACAGGTGACCTGACGGGGTGCAAATCTCTGAGCACTGCTGACCACAGAATGCAGAACATTTGAAGTTGGGATTGAGAAGAAAACTTCCACGGGCCAAACCATATCCTTGGGCTGGAACTCCTGTCAAGCATGCAAACTGCCTTGGCCAGACTCCAAAAGTCATTGCATGAACCTGCTCCTCGCAGGGATGACAGAAACAGACAGCTAACACCTAGTGCTGGCACTGGAGAAAAAGAGAATGCACCAGAGATAACAGAACGAGATTCCTCAGATGATCAGATTAGCCCTGATCATTTCCCGTATAGCCACAGCTCTTCTGAAAGAGTCAATTCAATTTGAAATCATTTTATCAGAGATATTCTTCTTTTAGCAGAGAAGGGGTGGTTCCTTGCCCCCATGAACTCTCAGTAATTTTATTTATTACTTTTTTAAGGTCCCTTCAAAGGGACTACATACAGGGATCTGGCAGCCTCTGTTGGAAATACATTTGAACGAGTTTTGTAAGAATAAGAGAAAACTCTGCTAGCAACTTAATAACAATTTTTTGTTTTAAGAAGGAGTGAAGGTATGAAAATACTTTTAATCTGGTCTCAGGAGTGTCTTCTATGACCTTTGGTGGGGAGATAAAAGAGTCTGTGTGATGTTTACACAGCCTCCCGCAGAGTAATTGCCATAGCAGCTCATATAAAAGCAACAGTGGAAAGGTGTAAAAGTCATTTGCTGGGAAGAAATAGGAAGCAATCAGCAACACTTTAAACAAATTATTGCCATGAAATCACTCTCTCAGCTTGAGATAAGCACTCAGGGTCTGTGAAAGCTATAACAGCCCTGTGGCTTCTTCTCCTGAGGCATTTTACTGTAAAGTTTTCTCACCAAATGAGGGGATGCAGTGGAGTTATGCTTTAAGCCAGTGTTGAATGTGCCTGTCCCCAGGCAGCAGCTGTTAACCCCACCCTCCGTGAGTGCGTGTGTGAGTCTCCATGCGTGTGCAAGGACTTTTCCAACGCACAGCTAAGTGTGATGTCCTTTTCCAGCGAGGCAGAAATCCCTGTGGGTTAAGCTGTGTGGAAGGAGCTGTTTGCAGAGGAGCCTCTGCAGATGTCTGTGGCAGGCAGCAGGGCAGGGCTCTGAGCTGCCCCTCTGAGAGGGAAGCACTTGGCACAGGTGAGCTGGGAAAGGAATATCCTTTCTGTAGGAACATAAAGGACTGGAGGATTTTTGAGGCTGCCTATGAATCTGGGCCAGCTCTGCGGCCACCCTGGCTCCCAGGGAGGGAGATGTTCTTTCCTGGTGCTCTGCCTTCAGAGAGAAAGTGTGGCTCTTGTGAATCTCCTACCCTGCCCTTGGCGAGGGGCCACATCCGCGCTGAGCGCTTGGCTGCTCGCTCCAGCTCCTGGTTACCACATCCAAAGGGTGCTTGGACTGTGAATCCAGTTTGTTGTTACGGGAAATTCAGAAGCGCTTGCTTTTAGATTCTGCTATATTTCTGTGTGTGCATGTCTTTTTGCTATTGTTTCCACTTATTCTCTTCTTTTTAAAACTTCTTTTTTTGGTTTTTTTTTTTTTTTGGAAACAGATGGGTGTGGTTGGAGACAATGAATGTAAGACCACTCACTTTTGCCTTTTACTGAAAATTCAAATGTCTGCCCATTCCCACTGATGTCACTGGTAGGATTAAGAGTGCAGGTGGGGACTAAACAGATGAGCTCTTGAGAAGGAAATTCTCATTTTGTAAATCTTCTTTCTGAAAGAAACTTGGCTGCCTAGAGCTGCAGGGCTCCAGGGTTATGATTCAAAGGAAAAAAAAAACAGGAATAGCAGTGGACTGTGGTATTACACTGTGTGAATACGTGTTAACATGAAAGTAATCATGAATGAGGTGTGGTGGTCCTTGAAAATGGGGAAGGGGCAGTGACTGAGAGGGATGGGAGGTTACAGGGCTACCTTTAGTGTGAGAAAATTCTTCTTGGCATTTGCTGGCCATGCCCAAGCGATGCAAGCAGGCTCAGAGGCAGCTGTGGGCACGGCTCCCAGGAGCCTGCTGACAGCCAAATGTCAGAGGCAGTCATGGGCTGGTGCTTAAGCCTTTTGCCTTGTCTTGCTGAATTCACCAGAGCAGGCATAGCCAGAGCAACACTGGCATGCAGAAACTGGTTTGAAAAAGAGAGATCTCTGTTATGAAGGGGAGAAACAATCCCAGTATCCCCAGTAGGAACTGTGATTGACAGAAGAGTTGCAGTTAAGCCTTAAATCAATGAGAAGAAAATGGTAATGGAAAGGAAAAGAGCCAATCAATCCACAGCTGCCTGGTTATAGGTATCAGTTTTTTAATTTAGGTGCCCAGGTGTGGGTGCAGGGATAGCCCCTTCAAAACACTTCTGTTGGAAGAGATTTGTAGGTGTTACAAGCCAGGGTTCACAGACTTGGGTATGAACAAGCTGTGGTGGACTCTGGTTCTTGTTCTGTGCCTTTCTGACCAGCTCAGCACCACCTACATTGCAGCACTCATAAACTTTCTGGGAGGTAAATTGACCCAAAGGGGAAGTGTGAAAGAAGGGTGCTGCTGGTCTTTGTTGCTGCTTTGCCACCAGCCTGGGAACTTTCTCAGTCATACTGAAAGGTGCTGCTACTTGTGTTACTGTAATGCTCATTTTCCTTTTCTTAACCACTTAAAAGTTACTAAATGTCTTACTTCCATCTAAGTTTGTGACATATCAGGCTCATTTTTAGTTTCGAAACATTTGTGAAGTTGTATTTATTTGACATTTTCTTATCAGTCATTGTTTGTGTTCTGCATTTTCTTTCAAGCTACTGTATATTCCTTGCTAAGGATTTGACTTCTGTTAATACTAAGTGAAGGTGAATCCAGATCACAAAAATTGAATCCATCCATCTCTGGATTCAAACTTCTCCAAAAGTCAGGAGCAGTGTAAGATAGAGTTTGTTCAGGCTCATGTCTGAATGGCAAATATTCAAACCTGTCTCAAGGTTTGTTTACATGGTTTTTGATTTCAATATTACATGAAACAACTGCTGTTTAATTAGTGAGACATTGTAGAAATTCTTCTTACGGGTGTAATTTCCTTTGATCTCTTGCCTGAGGAAGGAGTTTAGTAATGGAATCGCTGCTCCTTCCTATTACAAGCACACATAATTGTAGCTGCTTTGTCCTGGCTGTGGACTAGATTATTTCTTGACTGCTTTTTAAATATTGCTTCTTCCTCTCATGTAATTCTTCTCTCAGGAGCTAGACATACATCTCTTGCTTCTTTACTAGTCCATGATGGTTTAGTTTTCATGCTTCATGCTGCCACTGCTTTTTCTATTAGGGTCTTTTGACTAGAAAAGGGATTAGTGCACATCCTTTGTAAGCTGTATGCATAACCTCATGGGTTACTTCACCTTTACAGTTTTTTACATCTATGTGGAGAACAAGCAACATCCAACAATTCTTACCTACACAATCAACCAACTTAGAAGTGTTGCACATGTGCAGTTATTTACTTGTTATGATGGCACTGCCACTTCAGGGCTTTCTGGGGCACCTCTCGTGTTGACCTCTTTGGTATGAGGTGGCCTGAACCCTGTGCACGATGCTCTGTAATTGTGTTTACCCTGGCAGGAAGCAGTCTGCCTGGACACGCTGTCAAGCAGAGTGCAGGGGGTGAGTCTGGCCTCTTTCCTTCAGGAGAAACAGCTGGGCTGGAGCCAGGCAGGGAGGAGAGGTCAGCAGGTCACCCTCGGGTCAGGGATGCAAAAACCTGAATTTGGGTAAAGCCCTAGTTTCCTCAGACACAGCGAATCTTCCCTCCCACCTTTTCATCTTTCCTCTCATCCTGCTCCTCCCGAGCCTCGGCATCTGTGGGGCCATGTAGGTCATCTTTCAGCAGCAATCAGAGGAGCTGCTGACATCCTCACTCTGTGTGCCTTTTGCAAGCTTGGCAGGAAAAATAATCTCCATGGGTAGACCTGACTACCGCATAAGGTGACCCCAAAAGTGAGGGTTGAACCCGCAGCTGGAAGGGCAGAGCAGGCTCTAACCCTTTAGCAAGGTGTACATAGTTATATAAAAAGGGAATAGAAGGCTGCAAGAGATAGAGAGAGGCAAAAGAGTTCCTTCTGCCCCACCATCTCTGCTCAAGGGATGTGTGTGGGGGAAAATTTCTCTTGCACCCATTTATGGTACAAATTTTGGGGGATATGGAGTGGACCATATGTGTTCATTTGGGGTGATTTCACCACTGACCTTCTGGCCAGGTTTTTTCCCCTGTGGATTATCATGCACTCTTCTCCATCACTTTCTGACAAACTGGACTGGGACCTTCAGCTGGTCCCTCTAAAAAAATGCTTAGATACAGCAAAGCATGGCAAGAAATCACCATTCAGTCAATGCCAGAGCTTCCTTTTTTTCTCTTTACTTGCTTCCCCCTGTGCCCACTGCCTCTGAAGTTTAGCATCCCCTCTTGCTTTTAGGAAGAGCAAACCAAGAGATGGAAGAATGCTGGTGAAACAGAAGAAATCTCCTCGCATGGTGCTGTCTCTCAGCACACTCTGTGCCTCACATTCACACCTGTAAAATGGGATTGAAACTTCCTTGCTCAACAGAGTGACTGTGGAAATTAGACACCGTCAAGTGACCAGAAAGACAGCTGAGGAGGAAAACAGGGCTGAGCCAGTCTTCTTGGCAAAAGCAAGACGGAAGCCTTGCTTTAATAAAGCAGGATGACGCCATGTACCTCAATGAGCTGGCAGCTGTGGGGAAGAGGGTAAGCCCCACTTGGTGTGCATTTATGAGCAGAGCTTTTGCAGCACCCTGCTGTCACACACTGCTGTGTCCTTAGCTTCTTGCTGAGCTCAGACTTCAGCCAGGCCCTCCTGACATCTGGACAGGGACCTCTGCTCATCACACAAAGAGCTAAGCAAGCTCCCCAACTCATCTTTTGAAGCAACATAACATTTTTTGCATGTCCAGTGTTCTCATTCTGCATGTAGATATATTTTAAAAAGCCCATACAGGCTTTGGTATGGTTGTTATTATGGTCTGGACCTCTTGGTTGGCAGACTCTGTGAACATGTGGCAGCAGTTTGCAAACTAAGTATCTGTGCTGCAACACTATATTGTAAAGCTTCCTACTATATTGTAAAGCTTCCTGATTATTGGTGGAACAGAAAATAAACAAAAGGCAGCACCCTTCCTTGTGTCCCAGGTGTATTTTGGCCCCAAGTCAGGGATGACCACTCAAACCCTGTCAGGCTGTCAGCAGAGAGATGGGTCAGGCAGGTATTTAAGACTTGATAAAGGGCAGAATGGGGATGGAAGGAGGGTGTGCTGAAGGCAGCTGTCCTCCTCTGCCAGTGCCTGCAACACAAATGTGCCCAGGGTTATCTGAGGGCAAGTGCTTGTGGTGAAGGGAAATAGGAGAGTAAAAAAAGGTATGAGGTAGAACATGGATAGCCTTTAAAATTCCACGGACTTGAAGAAGGAGATAAAAAAGATATATTTCTCAAATAGCTAAGGTATGACATTGGGGGAGATAGGAACCAGGGGGAAAGGATTTCTTTTTCTCTTTGTCCCTATTTTGCCCTTTTTCTTCCTACAACCTCTTGCTTGATACAGTGAGCCACAATATGTGTCAGAGTGAAGGGAAACTTCGAGCCATGGATCCTCTTTGTCACAGCCACACTTCCAAACAAAATTCCTGCTGAACTCAACTCCACAGAGCACTCCTGCAGCTGCTTTCAAAGCAGTGCTCACCACCTGGCTGCCTCCAGACCTGCATTTTTTGGGACACCCACACCAATAATTTACATTGTGGTAAAACCTCAGTCTCATCACAGTTCCTCTTGAGCTGTAAAAGTGAGGCAGAGCCCATACTTTAATCTTTCCCAGACTATGGATCTGTTTCTGTTCATTATAATCACCATGGGACATTACTTAGGCAAAGGCAGCCCTGATAAAGGCTAGCATTTAAAATGGCTATTCAGCCCAACAGGATGCTGAGCCTGTCACAAGAGAGCTGCTGCCCCTGCTCAGCTGGTGTCCCCTGCAAGGTCTTTCTGGCCCTGGGCTGTTCTTCAGATTATTCTTCAACTTCAGGGGCAGCCAGGTGCCTCCCCAGGCATAGCAGACTTGTGTTGTATCAGGCCTGTTCTGAACACGGGTACCCAGACCAGACAGGTATCAACAGGACTTAAAATCCAGTTTAGACCAATTCCTTCCTCACACTCACATCCTCAGCCAGGATTTCAACAAATAAGTAACAAGCTGGGGCATAATTAGTAGTCACCATGTCACATCCAGAAGTGGAACAAACCCAGGCTATATGTGATAGGTGTTGAGGCTGGAGAGAAGTGTGTCACCTGGTTAAGAAGGAGATTGCTGGGTTTTCCTTTAGACTAAAAAATTTACACTTTTCCTTGTATTTGCACAACAATTTGTTTTATCAACACATACAATATTGCTTATTTGCAAACAATGCATATTTACAAATAAATACATACATAAAATGCATAGTGATAACTTATTAAATCCAGGGGTCTTTGCCTCAAGGCCTTGATAAAAACATCTTGGGAGAAATGGAGGATAATTTAGTTACTTCATAGGCCATGACAAATATTTAGAATGTGAAATTTATGAATCAATAAATTTTCTTAGAAGCAAATATACAAACATTTTCTGAAAATTTAGAGAGCATTCAGTTTTAAGTCCCTTAATTCTATTACTTTAAAGCTTTAAGTAATTCAATCATGCAAGGAAAAAGCAACTCCTGAAATAACCCAGATTTATCAAAAGCAGCCTTTTGCATTGTCCTGTTCTTTATTAAAGACAAGCTTTTTTTAAAAAAAAAATCAGCAGCTTGTGAATGTATAAATGCAAATGATAGTAGGTCTGATTGCAGGGAAATTTACTGCAGCATCACATCTGTCCCACAGAGCAGAAGAAGCTCTGATATCTGACCAGTTTTAGGCATCTATAATAATTTCTGTCTTGGCTTTTGCTCTTTGCTGAAAAAGCATCTCCCCCTCTTGTGGCTGCATTTCACCCCAGGTTTTCCCCTTCCACTTTCAGGTTGTGCAATAAGTCACAGCAAGGCCATCCAATCACGTCTAGAATGTGACAACATTTGGTTCAGATTCCCTTATCAGCATCACCTTTCCTTCTGTCCCTGCCCCATCCTTAAAGAAGACCAGGCAGTGGGCCTTGGAGATCAGTCACACGTCGGCGGCTTCTTCAGGCACTTCATGTGGGAAACCATGCAGGGCAGGGCTGCTGAGCTGCAGACCTGGAAAATGACTGTCATCAAGGCCTTTGCCTCTGTCAAAGGAATTTCAGCTCAGTGACACAGCCTTGCCTCTATTTTGCTGTTTGATTTTTTTTTAGCTTCAGAAAGCCCTTGGATTCTCTGTGACTTAAAGCTACCACTGTGGGGCATTACTAGGGGAACAAGCCTACTTCACACACAGATATTGGCCAGGAATTACTTACACACCTTTTAGGTGAAAGAGGCCTTTGTGGCATAATTTGCTCTGACTCAGATAAAGCCACATGCTTTGTTTCCATTGTTCTTGTTGATCTGTGGAAAGCCCTGTGCTCCTGCAGCCCTTTAATGCCAATTGCAGCTGGCTCTGAGCTGGAGGGGCTGCACGAAGGGCAGGGCAACCTCCCCTGCCTTGCTGCCCCATGGCCCCAGACAGCCTCTGTGGAGGGCATGGGCTGCCCTGTGCTCCTGGCTGCCTTCCATGGTGAGCCAAAGGAGTGCCAGCCCTTTGCCTGAGCACCAACACCAGCCAGCAGTGCTGGCTCAGGCGGGGAGGCAGTTCCAACCCCAGCCATACAAGGTGAAGAAGGGTCCTCTGATCCTGAATATATCATCTTAGCCCGAGCCTGACTCTGAATATGTGATGGAGACCTACTGGGTGTGGTGGGACTGAAGTGTGACTTGTGTTGGTGGGTTTTGCTAGACACCAAAATTCAGGTATTTTATAATGGATTTTGTTGAACCAGGACCTGACTGTGCTGAAATGTGTCTCGCTGCAGAAATGTGAAGTGCTGCTGCATAAACCATATATGTGCATTTTAAAGTACAAAACCTGTCACAAACCTGACCTCTATTTCATCTTGTTATGTCTTAAAAGATGCCACCTGCTTCCTACATGAGTGTTTTCATGTGCAATGGCATTGGAATATAGTGGCATTTAGAGTCTTACAGCCAGTTTGGAAATTTGTGCACAAATTTTTTTAGTTCTTCAACTGTGCTCATTTAGGAGTGGCTTTTGTGAGTCCTACTTAAATCTCAGTTCAAAAGCCCCTGTTGAAAGCTGTGTGCATATATTCTAAAACTTTGAAGAAAAATATAATTTATATGTTTTGAATACATTTAAACACATCAGTATTGGCCTGCTGTTATCACTGTACATGGAAGGCAGAAAACATTTTGCCATCTTACATAATTTGCATTTAAATTCTGTTGGATTTTTTCATCAAACAATCTTTTATTTTTGCTTTGGTTGAATACAAAGTCACATCCAAATATTGGAAGTGATGTGCTTTGAAGGCAAATGATATCTTGCCATCTCTTCCCTGGCTGATAATAGCAACCTTAAGACCTGTTAACTTTTATGGGGCTATGTCCTTTTCTTTGTAGAATACAAGGCAGAATGTCTAGTAAGACTTAATAAAAACATAAAACCTAAATCAAGTTTCAGCTTTGACCTTAATATCCTCCTCACTGTACGAACCTTTGTACACTAGTTAATGAGTTATGCTTTGAATTCACATGACTCCTTTTTCCTGAAGATCACACAGAACTTGAAATAAATTATCCACCAGGAAGAACTGCAACTATTTACACGTCTCTTAGCTTAATTTACATATCATTTCCCTGACACTGTAAGTGTTGTTGTGATGTTTTTGTTGTTGTGATATATTAGACCAGAAGAGTAGCCAAGCTTAGCTGGAGAGGGTCAACACCATCAATCTTCCTGTGAGGCACTCTGGCAAGAGGAGGGTGGTTCTGAATGTGGTTACACCTCTTCCAGCAGATAATGCACACAGGAAGGATATTATTAAAACTTATATTTCCTTCCTTCCTTCCTTCCTTCCTTCCTTCCTTCCTTCCTTCCTTCCTTCCTTCCTTCCTTCCTTCCTTCCTTCCTTCCTTCCTTCCTTCCTTCCTTCCTTCCTTCCTTCCTTCCTTCCTTCCTTCCTTCCTTCCTTCCTTCCTTCCTTCCTTCCTTCCTTCCTTCCTTCCTTCCTTCCTTCCTTCCTTCCTTCCTTCCTTCCTTCCTTCCTTCCTTCCTTCCTTCCTTCCTTCCTTCCTTCCTTCCTTCCTTCCTTCCTTCCTTCCTTCCTTCCTTCCTTCCTTCCTTCCTTCCTTCCTTCCTTCCTTCCTTCCTTCCTTCCTTCCTTCCTTCCTTCCTTCCTTCCTTCCTTCCTTCCTTCCTTCCTTCCTTCCTTCCTTCCTTCCTTCCTTCCTTCCTTCCTTCCTTCCTTCCTTCCTTCCTTCCTCCCTTCCTTCCTCCCTTCCTCCCTCCCTTCCTCCCTTCCTTCCTCCCTCCCTCCCTCCCTCCCTCCCTCCCTTTCAGATAAAGTATATAAATTCCTTTCCCTAAAAGAATTCAGTGATGTGTCACTGCCAGATATCCAACCCTTTCATAACTTTAATCCAAAAAGTTCATATTTGTATCTGTTTGCTACTCATAAATTATTCCTTTACAGCTTGCATGGGCAGATATGGCTTTTCTGGGAAGATCATTCTAGGCTGCTGGGGTTACAGTCAGACTGTGATGAGGAAATGCAGAGGATGGGTCAGATCCAGAGGAAAGCCCCTGCACTCTGGATTGCATACCAGGGAAGTGGATCAGGAGAAGATGAGCCTTTAGTGGAATGAAAAGTCAGCTGCTCATAGCTGGC
Source organism: Fringilla coelebs (assembly GCF_963513975.1). Lineage (NCBI taxonomy): Eukaryota > Metazoa > Chordata > Aves > Passeriformes > Fringillidae > Fringilla > Fringilla coelebs. Next base: position 52,709,317 of record NC_140030.1, on the reverse strand, counting down.
CCAGCCTGTCAGTCAGCAGCTGTGGCATGGGGTTATCAGTCTGTGTTTCTGCCGAAGATGAGGAGATAGTTGCTTATTCCCAAGACACCTTTAGTTGGCTTTAGTCTGGTAGCATGGAGCGCTGACAAGTTATCAGCCCTTTCTAATCAGACTCTAGTTCTGTTCTCCAGCACATAAGCTAGACCCATTTAGGTAGTGGTCATATTCCTATATGTGGAAGCAGCTGCTGCAGCAAGGAGTTAGGTTTAAAAGTATGTCAGTGAGCAGCTGAAAAACTGTCCTCCACCAAATAAAAATATTTCACATCAGAGGAAAGAAAACACATTCCCAAAGGGGATGTGCTTTGTTTGTGTACACTGCAATGTGGCAGCCTTTCTAATTATCACCTAGTCGAAGAGGATGTTTTCTGTTTTGTGTGTATGGCTGCATGTTACTCATTCCTGGCTGAATTCTCACCCCTGTAATTTCAGCACTCATCTGTAGTGCTGGAATGCGTGCCCAAAGAAGAAAGCCCATGAGAAACAGATTCGTGAGAAAAAAGAAAGCAAATCCTCTCCTCCCTGAAATCTATAACAGCACCCCCCCTTGTATGGATGTGAGACACTTCAAAAAGATGGGTGCAGTAGAAAATTAAAAGCATGCTTTGGCTTCATGTTTCGGAAGCGCTAGTTCAAGTAGCAGCAGGTATCTTGCTTTTTCTGCTCTCAGTTTCCCCACATCAGATTTATAATCTATTCCCAAACACACACTAGGAGTGCATACCAAGCAGATACTTTTACTTTCAACACAGATGCATCCCATCTCCTTTGTACAAGACTGTGACCACAGACAGAAGTCTCTTGCAGGGACTCTATTATTAGTAGTATTCTCATTAGTTTCCTCTTTGTTCCTCCATTTTTTTTTCTCTTTCAGTTGAAACACTGACAGAATAGTGAATATATTTCATCATCCAAGGAACATATTTGCTGTAGGTATCTCCTATAGAAATTTGGAGCATAAATTATGCAAAAGCTCTTTCTGCTTCTTCGTTTCACTGCAGACATATGACAGGGTCTTCTCTGTTTGCATAGTTCTGAATTCAGGTGTTAACAGGCAATTTCAGGAAAGAAAAACTGCCTCATATACACTGTGTTTTAAAATTAAGGTGCCACGTTTAAAAGCATGGAGTTATTGAAATCTGAGATAATCTATTGATGTATTTCTTTAATGTGAGCTGCACACTTTGCTCACTGTGACACATTGCAAAGCCCCAGTTCACCCATCATTCAGAAGCCATCTCAGCTCGAAATTGGGTGGTTAGAGCACGCTGCACATCCTGGCCCAATTGTAGACCTGGTTTTCCTCAGCACAGGAACCACAGTACGCAGAGAGGTGGGGAGCAGGTCTCTATTAAGAACCCTGAAGTACCCACCTATTCTCTTTTGCCTGCCTGAATTGAGAAAAGGGATGTTGCACCAGCATCTGAGCACCTTGTTCATTCAGGAAGCTTGTGTGACTTGAATTTTCAGAGAGATGGATTTGTCCCAGCCTCACACAAAACTCTCTTCTTCTTTGGGAGAGTGGTCAGAGAATTGCACTGCCGATGCTTCTGACTCATTCCTGTATTAGCAACTTGCTTTTCTTGCCATCTCTTTAGGAGATAAGGCTAGAACTGCAGGTTCAACCCATCCCCTGCCTGTCTGGAGTGGCTCATTCCTGAGCATTTTCTTGTCTTTTCCCCAGGCTTGTTTGCAACGTGTCAGTGATGGTGATAAAAGCCAGCTGAACTGAAGGCAATGTTAACAGCCAAGTACTGTCTTCACACTGTCCCTCTGAAGTGCCTCCTAGAAAGTCTGGAAAAAGGACGGGAATAGTGCATAAAGGACAGTATGTTAAGGACATAACTACCTTTTTGGTAGCCTCTCTGGAGACTTGTAACAAGGTTGCTCATTCCTTCCATGACAACAAATCATCTGAGTGTCCCTTGCCTGAGAAGTGGAACGTGGCTAAATTAAACACAAGGCACAGCTTAGTCCTCTGACAGCAAGGCTTCAGCTGCAGCTTGGAGGGCTGAGCTCCATCCATCCTGGAGGAAGGAGCTGCTCAGTGCCCCAGGAGTCTGGGCAGCCCCTGTGGCCCCAGGATGCTCAGACTCCTATCAGATGGGCTCTTTTAAATCTGCAGCTTTACTTTCAATTGATTCTTGAGAAACAACAGGCCCTGCAGGAAAAAAAAAACCCAACAACCCAACAAAAAACCTAAAAAGAAAAAAGAAAAAAGGCTTTCAATTCAAAGCACATAGTTGTGAAAAAGCCATGCTTGAACCAGGGTGAGAGAAAGCAGCTCAAGGCATATATTCTACCCCAGCCTGTATTTAATTATGTGTTTTGAATTGAAAACAAACATATTTAAAATGGCTACTGAGACGCACTTCTCGAATGAATCCAAGATGGTGGCAGATGTTACGGCTTCTGTGATAAATGGTTTCAAAGGCACACAGGCTGATCACCCCTCTAAAGTGACAGCTCTTGGGTCTCTACAGCCGCTTTCCAGCTCTCCAGCAGTTCCTTCACTTGATGGTTTTTGGGACGCTTTTCCACCCTGTTTCACAACATTGCCACATCATTCAAGTGGGATGAAACCGAGCCGTTTCTGTGACATTCGTGCAGAAGGATGGCCACTGTGATCCTAAAGAATGTGGCACCCACAAGCAGACACATGGCTTTGATATTTCTTATTTTATTCAGAGCCCTCTAATTTGGAAAGCCATGTGTCACCAGGCAAAACCGAATGCCTGCTCGCAGTGATCACAGCCTCCTGCCTCTCTGCCCTGCAGCAGTTAATCACTCAAGAAGTTGCTAGAGAAGCTCCTCAGGAAAGTCCTCCATTTTTAAGAAATGTTGTTCAAATGTTGTCTGCCAGTTACCCAAGAGGCTGGAAGATACAACTGGCCCAGCACAAGCCTTAAGAAATAGCAGGCTCCATAAAAAGCCCAAAAGGCCATAACCAAAAGTGAACCGTCAGTTTTCCCTTAGAATAATGGAATAATGGGTAGTGGGTCAGTGGGAAGAACCAGTATGTTAAAGTACAACAAAAGAGTTCTGAAAAATGAACGTATCCTAAACACCAAGCTGGGACTGCCACATATAGAATACATGGAAAATTACTAATATAGCAGTATGGGAGAAGAAGAAGAAGAAATAATTTTGGACCAAAATATAGTGTATTGGACAAACAAACAAAAAAATAAAATTGTCATCTAGCTCATGGGTGGAAGACAAGTCTCCTCTCAAACAACTTGTAATTTTACACTATGTCCCTTCCCTCCTCTTCTGCAACTTGCTGGTATTTTGGGAGAAGGCTTTTCTTCCTGGTTTTCCTAGCCCAAGCAGTCTTGCTGGCTGTAGGATGCCCTGGGAAGGAGTATTCCATTACCTGTATAAAATTATATTGAAAAGATCAAATTTGGGAAAGAGAGCAGGAAGACAAAATTACTTACATTCAATGAAATAAGTAATTATTTAGCTACTAAATTTTCTTTTGGTGATCCTTTTACACTGATAACACCTAGAGCCTCCGTGGCTGGGAAGAGCCATGAAAATGCTGAGCCTCACCCAGTGAGTTCTGCTTGACCTCCCACTTGACTCTGCTACACCTCGCCTGTGATGGAGACCATGGCCTGCTCTCAGGTTTCCCACTTGTGAGCGCTGAAGCGTTAGTCCCCTAATCCACTTTGTAAGTGGGCTGTAAGACGGGTGCATGAGGCACAGCCAAATTCCTCCTGCGACAGATACGTCCCCAGCAGCCAAAGGCATGTGGATCAGATGGTGCAGGCGGGGTCAAGGATCCAGATAAGCAGGTGAGGTCCAGGAGCATCCAGCCCTCTTGTCATGAGGAGAGCCTTGTAGCACACTTTCCTTGTTATTTCAACTTGCAGCAACACAGAAATGTCTTCAAATATCAGCTCCGTCTTGGAGTTTCTCAACATCAGTTCCCATGAAGGAAACACTAAGATTGGAAAACACAGGTGTTTTTTATATCAAACTCTTCATTCTTTGGTACAGAACCTACCTGGAATCTATGGACTAAGCAGCAGTGGTTCTTAGGAAATCTAGGAGAGATTGGTCCCAGCATAGCCATCCACCAGGATGAAATTCAACTTCATCAGTACTATATGTTATTCAGAAACACTTATTTACTGTTTAAAAAAAAAAAAAAGAAAAAAAGAGAGGGAAATGGAGCTCTTGTACACCTTACTATTCTCTGCCATTCTGCCCAGAAGAGCCTTTTGGAGGATGAAACACACAGCTACATATATGTAATGGCTTTTGGCTTATGCTGGGGTCCTGAATGATGTTTAAGAAAACAATAATAATAATAAAAAAAACTTAAAAATTTGTTAAGTAGAAAATACATCCAAACATCACTCCTCTGCAGGCGGACTTTGCAGTGTACTGACACCTCATGCCTCCTGCAGAGTGTGTATGTGTGTGTATGTGTGTGTCTGTGTGTGTGTGTTCTTATGGCTGTACTTCCCATTTGTGCATACAAGTTCAGCCACGCACACAATGGTCACCTGTGTTCCAAAATATCTTGGTGTTACTGCTCGACTGGGCTGTATTATACACACACATTCTTTCCTGTTGGTTGCTTGACCTGGGCTAGCTGTGGAGACAGCAGTCATAAGGCAGCAACTCCATTAACATCTCTGTTATTTCTTTCCTTCTGTGACTTTTAGCTGCCTGAATTGCATTTCACAGTTAGTAGCTGTTTGGAGCTAGATCCAAGAAAAAGACAACACAACTACAAACTGTGTTGGCCCCCAGAATGCAATTTGAAGTTTGGAGTTACATCCCTTTATCACTTTAGCAAAGTGTCCTGACTGTAAAGTTGTCTATGGTCAGCTAATAGAAAACAAAAAATGTGGAATTGCACTGGAAATCCTGTTCAGTTCCACCTGTAAGAGACAAGGTTAAGGTTGCAAAGGTGTCTTCCCCCAGAGAGGAGAGACAATCTGTCCCTCTTTGGAACGTTTCTTAGGACCAAAATGAGATGGGCACATTGTGGCTACTGCTACCTTACTGCTTAAATGATCCTCTTGCTTAAACTGCTCAGAGAAAAGAAACCAGGGGACTCATTCCACAGTGAGGAAGGGATTCGAGGCATTTGCAACTGGACATGCCATCCTGGCAGCCTGCTGTTTTTGTGCCCAGGGGATATTTTGCATCCTGCTGATGCTGTGACTGTGCAGAGGAGCACCGGACAGAGACACGCTTCTTGCCTTACAGGGACTTTGGATGAAAAAATGGAAAGCCAGGAAAAGGCTGACAGCAGAGATCAAAACCCATCCCATCTCAAGTGTGGCAGCAGCAGGGGACAGTCCCTGTGCAGGAGAGGGACCAACACCAAACACCAGGCAGAGCTGCCTTCCGTCCTCCCCATTCCCTGCAGTCAGCCCTCATGGACTGCGAGGAGGAGAAAGTAAAGCCCCTCCTACAGATGCCACAGAGTAAAATGATGGTGGGAGAGGAAACACCAGAGACAGAGGAAGTAGGAAAGGACAATTTGTGCAACTTGCACAAATTGGCAGATAGGAAAGCACAACTGGGAAAACAAATAAGCTGTCAGGGAAAATAACAAATTAATAGAGAGAAAACACCCAGGAAAGAGACAGCCTGATCTAGGATTTGTATGCAGGGAGTTTCCCTCTGCAGTATTATTTCAGGGAAAGGTTAATCAGGAAAACACTGAGAGGCTTTTTTAAAGCCATTGGCTGCATCTATATCAGTAAACTAAACAGCCCTTTGTCTGGCTCCAAAGTTGGAGATACAGCCTGGCCACATCTGTAGCTATTGAACTCTGCTGACCTCCAAAGCACGGCGTCCATGGGTAGGCTGCCTGTTGGGAACAGGCTCCATGTGAGCTGTGACCAGGAATGCCTTGGAAGAATTGCTAACTGGCATGACTAAACAGTGCCAGGGACATTTCAGAAAGTTAAAAATGTTGACAATTGAGAATACATTCCCAGATCTCAGCATGTTTTATCATCGCAGATACAGTCATGGGTGCCAGCGCATTTTGCACTCCCATTAGAAGCATCATCTAATGATGGTGTTTGATGGTGGGCTGTAAGGACAGAAGCTGGATTGGGGAAAGTATGATGCAAAGATACTGGGGACATGGGAAATGCAAAAGCTCTCTCTGTGGTCCAACATCCTGTGTTGAAGAGTGGGCAAGGACCAGAACTTTGAGAGGAGGTGGACAGATGTATAAGAGAATAGGTGACCAACACGGTTCTGAGAGGGCACAAGTGTCTGTCACTTTCTGCTGTAATTCTGCAATTCTGAATGAGGTACCTTACAAATCAGGCTTTTAGGATTTCTTAAAGAGATCCTAAAATGCAAAACATTTTTAATATTTATCAGCCCATTGGATTTTTATCATTATTTTGTCTCTTCATTCACTGGCTTGGTCACTTGGAGCATCCTATTATTCTCATCTTTGATGTGAGGTAATGCAATTGACTTTTTTTTTTCATCAGTGTAGTAGCTGCTTCCTTTCCACCTTTATGATGTAGTAAGACAGCAAACAAAGATGTCTCAAGAAGTTAGTGGGCAATCTAATATTTATAGTGTAATCACAGAGTTACAGAATAGTTAGAGTTGGAAGGAGATCATCTAGTTGGAAGGAGATCATCACCAACACCCATGCCAAGGCAGGATTATCTAGAGCAGGTTAGGAGCAAGTCCAGGTGGGTTTGAATTTCTCCAGAGAGGGAGATTCCATGGCCTCCCTGGGCACAGGCTGTTCCAGTGCTCTGCCACCCTCCAAGCAAAGAAGTTCTTCCTTATGTTAAGGTGGAACTTCCTGTCTTTAATTTATGGCCATTACTCCTCATCATGTTGCTTTGCACCACTGAAGAGACTGGTACCATGCTCCTGGAACCTACCTTTGAGATATTTACATGCATTGATAAGATCCCCCTTTCAGTCTTCTCCAGACTGCATAGGCCCATCTCCCTCAGTGTCTCCTTGTAAGAGACAAGGTCCAGAACCCTAATCATCTTTATGGATCTCTGTTTTGTGACCCTCCTTGTCTTTCTTGAGCTGTTGAGACCAGAATTTAATCAAATACTCCAAATGTGGCCCCACTGTGGCTCAGTAGAGAGGAAGGATTGTATTTGTTCTGAGAGAAATTGCTTTAGATTATATCCAGGTGTATCAGATTTGCTATTGAACTTGCAAGCACCACAGAAAAATAAACCACAAATGGTACCTGCTAGCAGTGTATTTAAAATGGTCTTTTGAAGATGATGACTCTACTGAACTAATTAGGCTTCACTGGAAGCAAGATAGGAACTGTTTTACCTGTTGGAATATTTGTGTTACTACTTGACAATGCCAGACCAAGGCTGCCAGAGAATTTCTGTCTTTGCTACAGATGCAAATCAGAAGGCATTTTAAAATCCAAATTCCATTGATTAGTCCCAGTCATACCTTTGGCAAGTATTCCTAATTTTCACAAGTGAAAATCAGAGTCAAGTCTGCTGTGTTTTAGAGGTTGAACCCATCACAAACTAATGGATGGATCAGAGGTTATTGGACAGCCAGGATGACAAGGAGCGTGCTTCCCTCTTGCCCAGGTCCTCTTGGAGAACCTCTGCTTTCCAGTCGCCTCCTTTTACTGTGAGTGCAGTTCTCTCCACCACACCAAAGAAAGATTACACTACTGTTGCTCACAGTTAGGGTTTTTTTGGTTAAGCCAAACTTTATATGAATGTCTTGGACAACAGTCAAGTCTTTGCAGGGCAGTGAGGAAATGGAGTTTTCCTTGCATGCAGAGCTGGAATGCAGTCTCCAGTGCATTTGCAAGGAAGCATGGTAACATCACTCACTGCAATACTGCAGTCCAGTAAGAGATACAGTCTGGCCACACTGACCTTTTCTTTTTTTCCAGTCTGGACAGGCTCAAGCTCCTTAATTGAAAGCAAATAATGGGCCCTGAGGTCAGTTTTGTTATTTTGGGTAGAGTTCCTTCTTTCAAGCGAGCTTCTGTGTAACACGTGAGAACAATTTCCAGAGCCTTATCAGAGCACCAGCCAAGGAGTGTCTAGCCCACTATCTGCACCTTCCTACAGAAACAATGGGAACCCAAAGGCAGACAGCGAGGCGAGCGCCAGGGCACCCTCCCTGGAGAGTGGCAGCAGGGGTGGGAAGGAGGGGCAATCATCGCCCTGTTGGGAACATAATACCCCTGGGTAGGCCACTGCAAACAGGAAGGGTGTGGACAGGATCTGAGTGCCTCTGCTGCGCTGCTAACAGCATCTGTTCCCACCAGCTTGGATCCAGGGGCACGCGGCATTCTGTGCCGAGAGATAAACGCTCCTGGAGGGGTTTGTTTGCCTCCCACGGATCTTCCTGGTGAGGTGTGTGCCCAGGCAGCCACACGCTCTGCATCCAGGAGCAACCAGACCCAGCCTTTCTGGGACGCTTGCTGCAGGTCCTTGCAACCTTTTCACAAGTCTGGGAAAGGTGACATCATGTGAATACTGCTTGCCAGCCCCAGGTTTCTCACAGCCCAGCACAATCACAGCCCTTAGTGTTGCTCCTGCCAAACCAGCCAGACTGCTTCTCTCGCTCTGCTCTCTGTGATTGAATCCCTCAGAGCAGGGCACCCAATTTAACCTAATTAGTTCTCATGAAGGAAATTATTCTAGTTGGCTTCTTGGCATGGCTCAAGCACTTTGTCTGCCATAGCTGGAGCCCTTAGGTTTGGAAAAAAAGCAGGGAATCCCAAATTACCAATTTACAGGGGCCAGAAACACTGCCTCACTGGGAATAGATTTGGAGTTGTACCTGCAAGCCCAATCCAACACCCACTGAAGCCAACGGGAAGCTGTTCAGAAACTTCAAGGTGAGTTTGTGAGTCTCTGGCAAATGAAGAAGGAAACTGAGTAAGTGTCACAATGTCAGAAGTCTTCAGGATCTCTTACCTTCCCAGTAGTCCAAACTGAGGAGAAGGGAGAGCAGCTGAAGTTAGCTGCCTCATTCCCATTTTCAGAGGTGAAAGATGCCATTGCACATAGGGATGTTTGCATTTGTACAAGGCATTTTAGAAATATGGGGGTTCTTCTTTACCGGGAGTAAACATGAGACAACGACAAACTGCCTTCAGATTCTTTGCTGGGAGAAATGGCAGGGAAAAATTAATAGGTCAACATTTTCTAATGAATCATACTCAGGTCAGCTGAAAAGTTATTTGTAGCCAAAGGGCAGTGAGTCCAGCCTGTCCTCTTTAGGAGCTCCCCCAAACCCCTGAATTCTCTGTAGAGAGCAGCCTGGTGCAGAAATCCATCTGGAATTGTCTTCTTCCTGCAGTCAACAAGAAGCAGTGATACATATGTATGATGTGAAGATACCATATATAGGTGGGAGAGCAGCTGTGAGAATGCTGGAATTTGGGGGCAAACACAAGGAACTTTTATATTCCTTCTATTGATGTTCAAGGCAAGCATGTCATGGTATCACAAGATGATATCCTGTTTAGTTGCACTCCTGGGAGTAATTGTCAAACTCCTATGTGTACAGTAGCACTTGCTGAAATCTTGGTTGAATTGAGAAGAAAGACTTTCCAGATGTGAAAGATGAGTCAGGTGGACACTAAGGGCCTTGATCATGGTGCCTTTTGCAAATAATTTGTATCCCTGGGAGTTTTAATGAGATTTTCATTAAGGAGAACAGACCATTACTGCTTGTAAGCTGCAATAGACCAAGTCCTTCAGTTTCTACCTTTAATTTCATGGCAGTTTTCCAGAGTTAAAAATGAGCTACTACCTATATTCTAATAAGGTTCAATACAATTAGCACCCTGTCATTATTTTGTGGGGTGTGCACACCAATGACTAAATAGATCATGAGCTGTCAGTGTTCACAAGTTTGTGGTTGTTTCCAGTGAACAGCTGCAGGCAAATAATTGTTCCTGTCTGCATCAAAGATTAGATTTTTATTTTTTTGACCGTGGACTTTAAGCTTTCCTTCCATCCTCTGTCATTTGTTCTGTGAACTGCAACAGTGCCGCGCCTTATTAGATGTTGTGCCTTCTTTGGCAGCCATTACAGCTATTCCAAAATACTCTTCCTCTGTCTGACTTTACTCACATTCACTGAAGTCAGGGGAAAGACACCCTCTTTTGTCCTTATGGAAGAAGTTTAGCATGGGGTGCACAGGACTGTCAGGACCCGATGCACTGTGCTAATCAATGCCTTGCAAACCCCAAGGGCAGCCACTCTGCACGGGCAGCCGTGCTGGGCTGCTAAACCTGGAGCACCAGGAGCACCCACAGGGCTCAGACAAAACCTCCACAGCACATTTCCTCTTCATCTTCAAAGAGGTTTGGAACAAGCTCCTCAGGCACTTATTTCTGAAACACAGAAGAAAAAGCATCAGAACAACTTTTTGCTTTGTTTTGTATTGTTTTGTCTTGTCATTTTTTAAAGTTCCTTTTATCTCTGACTGGCCTAGTGCACTTTCAAAAGATTATTCCTTCAATATGTGAACTGAATTCAATATCAATAATTTTATGATAACCATATTTTTCTGATTAATAGCAACATTATTAGACATAGTACTTTTTTAGATAACGATTGAGAAAAAACTTATTAGATAAACATTAAAGAACCCCCTTGCCTATGATATATATATATATATATATATATATATATATATATATATATTTACACACGTATATATATATCAAAGTCTATAGCAAAAATCTCACCAAAACAACTGACTAAACATTATAAAAATAATTGTAAAAATCTCTGTGTTTTTAAAGAGAGGTCCGTGTTCATATATTGTGATCACAGCAGGAGGCTATTTTTTAACTCTGTCTATTGGTGGAAAGTGTCTGGATCCTCTACACCAAAGAAAAAAGAGTTCAGAGAGAGTTTCGACATCTTGGAAGATAAAAACAATGATTTGGTGAAGTTTTATTAGGCGTAGGATGTTTTAGACGTTATCAGGAATAAATATAAGTTCCTGCATGCATTTAACCCAGTGGATGGGATACTCAATATCAGAAAATATTAATTTATTTCATATTTCCAGAGGCATGCCATTTATTTGACTTCATTTGACGTATTAAGTATTTGTGGAAACTTCATTTTATGCAGGAAATAGCTATAATCACCAGCAAATGTGACTTTAATAACTAAGATACTGGGAGCCATTTTTGGTTGGCACAAAACCTCACACACAGTAAAATCTTGTGATAAAATGGCTTATTTTCTTATCTAAAGTTGAAAGTCAGGACAAATCTGACTGATTAGGAAAATCTTTAAGCGTGATACCATATTTCCTTTCTAAAATTAAACTCTGGCTGTAGATGCTCTTACTTCTGCTAGATGTTCTCATAATGCAAGTATTGGCAAAAAAATCTACAGAATATTTTTGTTTTAAAATAATAGTCTTTATATGACAAGTAAAATAATATAAAACACAGCTTGGAAAAACAAATTTGTGAATCAGTACAAGCAGTTGATTACCAATTGATTTCACTTTTAAACTTAAATACCAGAAAAATGGTTTTGACATTTTTGTTCTTCCAGCCTCAGCAGGGCTTGTGTGAAAATATGTGTGCATGTGCAGGTTAGGACACACACTGACCATACTTCCACGGACATAAACAGAGAGACTTCCATCACTGGAGTATTAAACTTTAAATAGGATAATGGAAATGTTATGGAAAAGACTCAGCCCCCTTGTGAATAGCAGCCTTGGTGGATTTATTTCTCACCCATCCCCACTGCCTGTGGGACACATGACCTCCGGCTCCCTGAGCAGACAGTCAGACACACAGTAAATGTAGTGCTGGTCCTGGGAATTGTAAGGGGGGAAAAGGACACATCCATAAACAGGGACAAACATCTTTCCCTAAGCAAAGCTGTCAGATCCATTTAAAGAGAGACCTGCTCAATCTTTTCCTCTGGGGCCACTTTTTCCTGTCTGGGAACGTCTGTGGCATTGCCTGTCTGCTCCCGAGTGACCATCACTGAGAGGTTTAGATAAGGCAAGAAATTGCACTCAACAGTCTGCTGATCCCAGGCTCCAAGGAAAAACGGGAAGGCTGTACTTCTGCTACCACTCTTTCAGAGGAAAAAAAACCACCCAACAAAACCCAAGCACGTATCAACTGAACAAAGGCTGTATTGTTTGCTGGGAAACACAGATCCTCAGCAATTGTCCTCATTTGGATTTGTGTAAGAGAAATGCTTTTAGGTGGTCTAGCTCAAGTATTAGTCTGGGGGTGGCAGCTACAGGCTTTAGCTATGTTGCTGCCTCTAGAATAAATTAGATGAGGCAAAAAAAAAAAAAAGAAATTTTACTACCTGTGGCAACATTAAGTTGTAAATACCTTGGAGCAAATCTCATGTCCTGTGTTGAATACAGGGCAGAATACTATAACTGCAGCCTGAAAATATTATTAATTACACTTTCTGGAAATTAAAATTTGGTGGTTTGCCTTTAAGCAAGGAAAACAACATTCAATTATCTTAATACATACACAGTCAAATTCATCAAACATTTACATATGAAATTATATTAAAACTGTATAAATATAAACATGCCCTATGCCCGAGCACTTGTCTTCAAGTGCAGCTCAGATGTAGGTAGGAGATTCCTGTGTCTTTTGTGTGCAGTACAGTGGTCAGAACCCCCTGTGTACCAAATGCCAGTGCATGAGGAACTGAAGGGAGCAGCTCTCTGCATCTTTTAGAGTTTAGAAGGATACCAGATCACTTGGACCAAACCACCTTTGACATGCAAAACCACTGCATGGATCTAATGCAATTTTTTTTTTTAATTTGCCCTGGGAAAGGGCCCAGAAACCTTAATCACATATGGTGTTTTTTCTCAAAAACACTGTAAAATAGTTGTTATGAGAAAACTGCCTCCAGTGCTCCACAGACCTTGCAAGACATCACTCTCTGTTTTTGGAATATGTAGCAGCTGTTGATAAAGGAATGCAGCACAAAGATGCTGATGTAGAGAATTACCAGCCTTTAGCTGGTATATATTGGCACAGCTCCAGAACATCACATTATGTGCCATTCCTTCAACTGGTATATACTGGCACAGCTCCAGTGACTTCACAGAGGGCTGCTAATTTACACCAAACTTATCTGGCTTTATATCCATAATTATTGCCAGAAACAATACATAGTTATAAAGGAGAATTATTTTTTGAAACCTGGAATGAGAGGCAGACAAGATGCTTTCTGTCTCCCAGGAGAAGACACATGCTTTTTTTTTCCCTTTTTCATCATTCAGGAAAACAGCCAAATAAAGGCTCAGGCCAGCACAGGATGAAGCCAGTAGAAAGTTTCCCTATAATACCCTGAGATTTTTGCTCTTGGATGTGACAGCACTTTGGTGGTGGGATGAATTTGGCTTGGTGTAGGTTCAGATAAACAAGTACTTTTGACAGATACATAAAAAACATTGGAAATATGTATCAGAGGCAGGCAATTTTTGCTCTTTGGATGAGATCACACTAGACATTAAATCAAAATCAACGTCCAGGTCTGAGCCCTACCTGTTCTCTTTAAACTCTTAAATTCTTATGTGAGGTACTCCTGGAAGAGGTTTTCTCACCTTTAAAGTGTGGTGTGAATGGAAAGAAGGCCCATGGGAGTCATGGAGGGGGGAATTTTCCAAACCACAAAAGCCTAGAGGGACTTCTTTCCTTCACGTGGTTTCTCTTCAGGAGCACGAGGACAACCACAAGCACCCCACTTTCAAGAGAAGGTTTTCAGCCTAGAGCTCTCAGCAGTACGTTGTGTGGCCTTGCCCATGCTGCAGGAAGTGGATCTGTTGGCATGAACAATTGGTGCCATATGTGAGTGCATTTAGGTGTGCTCTGGTGGGAATCTGGGACCAGCACCAGTGGATGGGCACGGTGTGTTTCTGGCTGTGCTTTAGCAGCCAGCACTGGCTGGCATTCCCAGAGGGCTGACAGACTTCCCACCCAGGTCACCTGCTGTAAAGATGGAGCTTGACAAGTTAATGGAAGAGGTTGTATGGCATAGCACCAAAGGGAGCAGTAGGACAAGATTTACTTGGAATGTCCTTCCCTGTCCTGTGCTCCTGGCTGTCACTCTGGCCCTGTTAAGAAGTGACAAAGGTAGGGGTAGCTGCACATAACATCTCACCATAATGAGAAAGAGTGCCTGAGCTAACTGAAGAAAGCAAATTGCATCATTTGAATGCTATTTTTGACTGGTTGAATGAGATAGTTTGTAGCAGTTAGAAGAGCAAGCACATTAAACACTGACTGAAAATACTTACTATTTGGTAAAATGCAAAGGATGTGATTGCACTGCTAATAAGAACTGACTTTATACTTGTTTAGTGGAAGGAAGGGTGAAACTTAATCTTTTAATAGCATGCAACTGAACCAGAGGTTTAAATTTCCTCTGAATCATGAACAGTGTAGTGGAGCTGAGCAATGCACAGAGCTGACCACTACTAAATAAGCTAAATTTCCAAGTTAACTTAATCTAACATCACTGTTGTGGCTCCATGTAAATCAAGAGAGGTTTGCACTCAGTTATTCTACCCTTGGCTAAAAAAAATGTGCTGTTTTTGGAGTTATCCATGGAGACTACTGAAATAAATCTGAAATAGACATCAGTATGGAAATGGACAATGCTCTCTGATTAAAACAAAAGTGTATTCAGGTTACTCAAAATCTTTAATGAATTATTATTTATGTTGTTAGCTTGTTGCAGTATTAATCCTCCCTCTCTGATTCTATAAAGTTCATCTGTTTTGTTCAGTTAGCTTCAATCTGGATTTGTGTTTTAGCCTGATTAAACTGTCTTCAAATTTTTTGTAAAGGAAAGATCTCAACTTCCTTTAAAAATATTATATCAAGCCAAAATGATGCTTTGAATGTAGCTGATTGCTGGAAATTTTTAAAGCCATTTTAAGCTGCTCTTTCTAGAATTATCTCAAAATATTATATAAAAAAAAGTTTGCTGCGAGCTTTAGCAGTATACCTCACTGAGTCACAGAGGACATTCTGAATGAATTTCCAGTATAAGTGATTGTAATTTGCTCTTCTTTTCCTTTTGACCTTGGCTTCACAGCACAACACTATTGTCAAGGAGTGATAATAAAAGAAAACTAACTTGTGTCAAGATTGTCCTTGATCCATGCTAACAAAAGTCAAAAATGAAGAAAGGACTTCAGAGCTACAGTACCTATATCCCACCTACAGTGAGCTCATAAGATTATAGAAACTAGGATCTCTAGCTAAATATTGTGCTGTCTTGGGAGTTGTTCCACTGACTAACTCTGTCCAAGATTTCACCCAGGACTGTGATGTCATGTCTAAAGTAGCTCTGAAACAGAAAAATAGTTCACAGGAATTTCTTCATTCATGCTGCAGAACTAAAAATGAAGGAAAAAACATTAAAGTGCTGATACTACAGGATGAAGATCCCTACTATTTTTAGTGGTAGTTACTCCTTTAAGCAAGAGTTATATAATCTGTTTTATAGATGTGACACACCAATGTCAGTCTTTGGAAACCCAGATGTGTTGAGCCTGTTGCTGGGACTGTGAAATTTTAAAAATTGCAGAAGAATAACTTTCCAGTTTTCATGTTTATCAGCATTAGTAGGAGGGATTTTTAAAAGAGAAGCTGTGCTTCATCATCATGCTCTAGGGCAAAACAGGTGCAGTCAGCAGCCTGGGGTCACTTGGGAGGGAACTGCTCACAAGAAACACTATTTGACTACTATAGTCCAACAGGAATATTCTTGGAGAGCATGAAAAAGACTTTATTTGTTTTCCACAGATTTAAGTCAACCTTTTGAGATTCCTCTGCTTAATAGAAGTCTTTCAAATGCACGCTGCTGAAAGACATGCTGTGCTAACTGGTGGTCTGTCTGCCCTGGGAGTGTTTTTCTGACTCTGGCAATTAAGTGGGCGGGTTCTGATGTGGGTGCATTTTTGAATATATTCTCCATTGCTGCAGTTTCCTAATTCTGAGGTATAATGGGAAAAGACAGAACACTTTCATGTCATTAATCTCATGGACACCAGCCTGAATGGAAGAGTATGAACACCAGGGAGCAAACTGAGTTTATTATGCCTGGAGAAGCTGCTAGATTTCCAGTAGATATTTGGGAGCATTATTTCAGAGAAAATTGTTGTATAGAATGCTTATAATGAGCACTAATTTCTTTCTTATTGTCTTATTGTCAAGGTGTTTTTTTTTTTAAATGACCCACCACTTTCTTACTTGATCTTTGGAAAGCATACCATGCTATATAATTTAGATTTTTCTCCCTGTTGGTTTAAAATATCCAGGAAGGAGTTGCCAAAGGTACTTTTAAGTTAATTAAGGAATCAGTGGGGTTACAAAAAAAAAAAAAAAAAACCAAAAACCAAAACAACAGATTATGTTGTCAAGCAAATTATGTTTTTTGGTAGAAGTAGTCCCTAGTGTTTTCCACTGTGATGATTCTCAGATCTTCAAGCTCTCCAAGATCCTTGTCTGATGTTGCTCACATTGGCACTGAAGAAAACAGTAAAATCTAACACCAGTACGTTCACTTTGGTAGGGGAATGCAGTGGCTGCTTTCCCTTAAAGCACATGAGTTGAAGCTTCCAAGCAATACCTAAAGTAAGAGAACTGAATTTCAAGTAATGCAGTAGCTGGTCTACTAACAGAAAGGTGTATCTTGTAGTGAGGCTGGTTATTGCTACAGAAAGCATGAATGATTTGGGGAGAACCCTAATCACAGCCCTGGAGCTGATTGATGAAAGCAAACAAGGGCTGACTGCTGCCTCCCAGGCTCTGCTGTCTCCTGTGATTCTGTGCACAATAGCAGCCCCCATGCCAAGCTTCACAGGAAGCTGAAGGGTGAACTTCATCCGCAGATTTCACAGGATCAGGTTACTTGCATTCATCAAAAACCCGTAGGTACAATTAACTTCTCAGCTATCCTTCACTAAAAGGCAAACAATCCCACGTTGCAGGTTGCTTTCCCTCCTTCCCACACAGGTTTTATGTCATCCTGGTTTCCAGAAATGACACATTGCTGGCGTTACAGGCACTGAGACCAGTGTCTTAAATTACAAAGCAGCTCACTGGATTTGGGCTTTCCTGCTTCACCCAGACATGTTGCTGCACTGCTGCTGGCTCCCTATTCCAAATTTCAATACACAGTGCTCCTCATTTTATAAACTTCACTTCTTTTTGTTTAGAGTCTTTTGATTGGTTTTCTTTTCACTTCTTTAATTTAAGGTCCAGAAGGGTCGTTATATAATTATTAAAGTCTATAAACTTATTTCTCTTTTATTTCAACAAAAATACAGAGTTAACACACTGAGAGATAAATCAAAAATTATTTGTGTGGGATTCATCTAGAGCTAATTAAGTTTCCAAGGAAAATGTTTTCAAGAATGAGAACTCCCTGCTCTCTTCCCACCTATTTTAATTGTCACATTCCCTTATGCCATTCTTTTTTCATTTATTATTTTTCTTCTTGTATAAGGTACAAATTAAGGCTGTACGAGCAGGCTCGTAAGCCTGATCCACTCTAAGCATGCCCTTTGCATATAATTTATGTCAGTAAAATTAGCCATTTGCACTTATATTACAGGGAGGAAACTATAAATTATAGCCTGCCAATGAAGTGATTCATGTAGAAACAGAAAAGGAAAGGAAGAAGTGAATGACAAAAAGCTGACCTTTTTTACAGCAGCATGCAAAAGAACAGGCTTGGCCCCACTCATATATCCTAAATTTAGTCAGGAGCACATAATGTATCTTGGGGTCTTAGAAACGTGGGAAGGTTTGAAGAAAAAAATTATGGAACTGGAAGTAGCTTTAGAAATGAAAGAAAGCCCACCAAACAAAGGGTAGTTGATCCCAAAACAAAAAACCAGGCAAGTATTAGGCCACACTCCAAAACATCCCAAACTCTGAAAAGTCAAGATCCTTGTTGTACAAGTCTCATATGACAACAGTTTCCAGATCTCTGGCATGTTCCTTAACAAAAATGAGCCTCTTTCAGACTTGAAAACATATCACAGAACTATAAAGTTCTTTTGCATTTAATATTGCATTAGCTGGGAAAAGGGTATTTGTATCAGTGGCTCTGTAACAGAGTGTTCCTGGCTTGCTGGAAGCATTCGCCTGACCAGTAGTGACAAACGGTCTAAAAAAGGAAAATACTCAAAACAAGAAACACTAGCTAAACAATTCCTTAAAGCCAGATTTTCATCGACTTGAGGGGAACTTCACCCATTTATCCACAGCAAGAGGCTTGGTTGCTTTCATGGGAAAGCTGTGGAGACTCTTACCATGAGAAAAGTTACTTGTTCTCAAACTACAGAATACTGGCTCCAACCTCGCTCAGTATCCAGCATTTAGCAAAAACAGATACTCTACCCAACCCCCATTCCTCAAGTCATATATTCCCAGCCTGGACATCTTATGGTTACAGGCAAAAGAAGCCACCCTAAACCTTGGATATTAACTGTAATGACTGATTTTTCATTCATAAAGTAATAATATTAATTAAAAAAATAATAAAAGAAAATCATCCCAACCCTTGGAGCATTAACATTTTCAGAGTTTGTTGGTGGTATGCACAGTATTCAAGACACTTGCAGACCTCTGGCCACGCTTCTGTCTGAGAGCCAGCCCAGGTAGGAATGTGACAGCCTGGCAGTCCTGGCACTTAGGCAATGTTTCTTGCTCTCCAGATTACTCCTGCTACAGCACTTCAACTCTTGAGTCTCTTAGCAGAGAGAGAACTCCTGAAGCACGAAGTAAGAGATAATAAGCCTCACTTTATCTGTTCAGTATTTGTAGCTCTTTCATGCATCAAACACAGTCCTCTGCTACTTGTTCTTCATGTTTCTTCATGTGGGTATGTCTTGTTCTTCTGTGTTAGCAGCTTTCTCTATCGAGCGCTGCAGTCCAGATATAGGAAAAAATGTGAAGGATTTTAATAATTCAGCTTATTGCAACACAATTCAGCCTCTTGCACTACATGATCAAAATATCCTGTTTAGAACTGTAGCTAAAATGTAACAAACTATTTATATAAATTAAATCACTACTGCTGGTATACTATTGTTATTTTATTTTCGCTGTAGGTCTAACTGAGATGGTTTGATCATGTGGTTAGACAACTATTCTTCCAAGCCCTTTCATCACCAGTAAAGCAGTCACTAATCAAGGGCTGCTGAAGGCAGCAACAAGGTTTATAAAGCTGCAGTTGTAAAAAAGATCAGTGCAGGGATAGATCCTTTTTTTATATCTCTGCAATAGCACTGAGAACTCAAAGAAGGTTTAAAGAAGCTTTTGGCCCAGGATTACCGTGTGGACACAAGACAAAACATCTCCCATAGCTATTACACACTAAACCAGTTCATTTTCTGTTGGAGGCTCATTTGCTTCATTCAATGTTGCGTTGGTTTCCTCAATTAAATCCCAGATTTCTTGTCAGTGTGGTCTAGGAGAAGATATTTGCTGTTAGTACCCCTACCATTTTCCTCTTTTGGCTCGGTCTAATTAGATCTATCTTGCTGCTTTCTTCTAAAAAGAGTTTCCAAGCTCAAAACCTTCAATCTATTGTATTATTATTCTTACTACCCCATACACAAACTGCTGACAATTGCTAATGTTTTATTAGTGATTTTGAACTCCTGAGCAGAACAAGTGGTGCCAAAGAGAAGAAGAAATGAAACAGGAAATGTCACAAATAGCTTGGTGATCTGGGCAGTCAACTCCATCTTGCTAACAAGCAAAGTAAGTGACTAAAGCCTTATTAACTAAATAGCTGAGCAATTCTATTAATCATAAATTGCAGTAATAGCATTATTACTGTGAGTAGGATAATATTTTAAAGCTCCAATGAATCTCTGGACCACTGGCAGTTTTTTAAAATGTCATCAGAAGAGGGCTGTGGCACTCAAGCCAGTTTAGAACCTCAGATCAAGCACTGCTGTTGCATGTATTTTAAAAGTTCACTTGCTTTCTCCTTGCATACTTTCTCCAAAGCTGTCACGATGTGAAGAAATTTAGCTGTATAAAGGAAAACAAACAACAAGTATAAAACAACTCAGAAAAAGGAAAAATATTTTGAGTATCAAAAGAAATTGTACTCCTAAAACTCTGCATGGGACAATCAGGAGCTGGCTTCGTCTGCTCATGGGGAATGAAGGGGGAAACAAGGTAAGAGGCAGAGAAGGAAGAGCTACAGAATGGGCTCAGTCTGAGATGCCATTAGAAATCAGGGAGGGTTTTGGTTTTGTGGTGTCTGTACAGCAATTATTGGCCTCTGTGTTAAATTTGACAGCCTGTATCTTAGTGATGTAAAAAGATCAAGAAAAATGAAACTTTTAGACAATCCTAACATTTTCATAGTTCTTTTTCTGTATTGTGACCTCAACTCACACTTGTGGTCCATAGGCATCCTAGGGGCATAAAATTATTCAGAATATTCGCTGTGCACTTGTGGCACAGTTGTTGAGGGAGGCATTGCAGAGCTTAGAGCAAATCTAATATCTCACTGCATGCAAACCTCATCAACAGAATTTACAATTGCTCTTGTGTTACTGGAATGAAGGACTGATTTTTTTTGTGAGTTGGAAGATGGCTTCTCTAATCCTTATTGCCTTGAAAGGCTGTATTGTTGTTTTCATCACTTGACCCATTACTCTTTTCATAATTTAATTAAATTATAACTCTCTTGCTGATGCCAATTGCTTGGATATTTTCCCAACCTTCTTTGTATGAACTCCTGTTCACCTACTGCTTTTTCAGTTTTCTAATTGCTCTGTCACTAACATCACTGCTGGAAGTTAAAAGCTGACACACAAATCCATTTAAAGTAAGGTCTGGGTCTATTTTTTGATCTGATACATATTAAAAAAAGAAAAAGCCTTATGAAATTGTACCATTTCCTCTACTTCAAGCAAGCGTTAGAAGAATAAATACTTGTCTGTTCTCCTATGATGTGTAGGAGTTGACCTGAGCTGCATTGTAAATGAGTAGAGTAGATAGGCTTTTGGAGGTATGCTGTAAAACAGCCACAGCTCTCTACAACAGGAACACACTTTTCTCCTGCTTTCAGAAAAATCAGAATAATTTTTGCAGATTAAAACCAGCTCAGCAACTTTCAACTGACATGTCAATGAAAATGTTTGCAACATTTTTATTTTCATTTTTAAGCCTGTTCAATATGTTATGCCCCCAAGCCCCCCGCAAAAGAAGAGAGAAATCTATTCCCAAAGCCTTAGCTGTACCCTTTCTGCAGAATGAGAACTGCTTCTTCCAGAGCTTTGGGTGCACACACAAGGCAAATGAAATAATTTGGGTTGTGTTTGTCTCTTCCAGTGCTACCACGCTGACAACATGCATGCTCAGTGTGCTATGCAGTACTCCCTACAAATTATCTAAAAAGGAAAAAGGTTGTAAAGGGAAGTGCTTTGTCCATCACAGAATCAGCTTCCTGCTGTCTTCAGACCTAGGCAGGTCCAGAGTCTCATCTGTGTTTATTTCACTGTATTGCTGAAGGGGAAGCAGGTTCTCTGTTCCTCACACATAGATCTAAGAATTGCCGAGCTGGCAGGCATGTGCAGGTGCATCAAAATAATGTTCTGCAGCTAGAACCATTAGATATGATCCACCTGCATCACCACTATTTGTACTGGCAGAAAGTTTCTTCCCTTAAAACTTGGGTTGAAGCTGAATGCTTTCTTTATTAGCAGTGATCACCCAGGCTGTACTTCTGTACCATTACTCTTTCATCTGGTTTTATCTTTGCCTGCTAAGAACAGCACCTTCTGTACCATTTGTGTTATAGATAGCAGAAGCCTTTTGTAACTGAGCTGATTACTGCAATCAAGGCCAATCTGTTAACACTGAATGTCAGAGAATTTTAAATGAGGGTGTTTGCAAATCAGGTAAGGTAATATTACTTTTTCCTATAAACACTCTACTTGCGCTGAAATGTCTTCATTGGCTGCCTATCCCACTTGTGGATTCCTTGAACGATAAAGTAATAGGTATTTTTCTTCTAACAGGCAATTACTTTTCAAGCCTGGAATCAGACCCTGTAAGTGTTCAATATAAGATATTCAGACTCTTTGCATCACTGTCCCCTTTCCATCATTTCCTCATTTAACATACAGTACTGTATTCCCAAGATGACATTTTCTCATAAAGATTCATCACTACAGAATGCATTGAGATAATTATTTAATTTAAAAAGTAGCTTATAATTAATTTTTCTACCTATAGCTGTGCTGCCGTGTCCTTTATGAGCAGACCTCATAATCCTAGAAGCTGTATACCCATGTAACAAAAAGTCTGTACCAATAATCTGCTGAGAGAAGTTTAGCCTTGAATAATGGTGAGACACAGTAATTGAAAGGTACAGGTTGCAGAAGGAATAGAAGAAAAAACAGCAAATTTTATACAATAATCCATAATGTCAGCCAACATTTGCTCTGCAGGATGTTAATGCACAAAACACAGCAGAAAACTGTCCTTTTTCTCTGCTCTTTTGTTGTGGACAGTTATTTTGTTGGCTATGTGGTTTGGATAGCTGTGGTGTCATCATGTATTGACATTCAGTATTTCTTACCTGTTTTAAGCCTGCTGACTGTCAGGAAAAACGTCAGTCACTGGAGGTTTTCCTACAGTGGGTTTCTTCTATCCACCCTCCTGTCCATGCATGCACCAGTTCAGACAGGTTTCCAGAGGTCCCCACCTCTGGCAGATCTCTTTTTTTGGCTGTAAATTAAAATACCATGTTTGTGAGAAAAGCAACACAAGTAAAAACATTATTAATTCCTTTGGATTAGAAATTTGCATCTGACCTATCCTTTCTCTGTGTCTTGCCTCTCTGACCTTTCAGATTGCACAAACTTGTACCACTTTCCTCCCTCATGCTTTCCCTAGCCCAGGTTCTGGCACCCATCAGGGGTGGGTCTGATGTTTTGGTTTAGTGTAACAGCCAGCTTTCCAGTTTGGTCTGAATGAAAAGCTGACAGGCTGAGTAACTGACTGCAGCCAACCTGTCTCTTTCTCACCTGAGCGGAAAAAAAAGCACTTTTAGAAAAATCCTGTGATAGTCTGCTGTAGAAACTCAGGTACCACAACAGACTGAAAAAACACATGTATCCTGCTTCACAGGCCTCCCTTAAGAGCTTTTTAAACATAAAAAAATAAATTAAATCTAACTGTTTTGACTCACAAAACAATCTCCTGTAGAGACCACTAGATCAACGTTATATCACCATCTCTATGAGCTTTCTACATCTCCATGGTAACACTGGAAACCAGTTCCATTCATCTCAGTCTCTGTATTAAGCTGCTGAAAAATGAATGCCCCTTTCCTCATGCTGTTTGTCTGCCAAATCTCCTCCCCTGACACAGGTGTGCCATGTCAAACAGCAGCAGGGCAGAGGTGGGGAGGGAGGGCTCACCCTCCTGGGCTATGTTTAGGCTCCAGCCTGTTGTTAACAGGCAAAGGAAATTTTTCAGTATGAACACTGAGGGGAGGCAGCCTTGAAAACCACTTGCAGCAACTAAAGTGTTGCCCCAGTAGTAGCATGGGGGGAGATCATCTATGCACACTAACCATCTTGAAAAGCAATAACAAAGTAAGGATGAAATCAAACCAAATCAAAGGCCTGCCTTGCCCAGGATCTTGCCTTTGACAGCCATCAGCAGAAGGTGTGCAGGGAAAGTATAAGAACAAAATAAGTGTGCAGTGGTACATCACCTGATGTTCTCCTAGATTCCAGTGATTTGTTCTCAAAGGAAAGTTTGCATTTTTACATTTAAGAAACCCTGACAGAATTATCTGAACTTTGTCCAGTTGGTTTTGAACCTGTATAAACTTTGATTGCCCACAGCATCCTGCGTCAAGGAACCCCACAGCTCAGCTATGTGGAATGTGAAACAAAATTCCGTTTATTTTTTTGTTTTGGAAGCTCTGTCTTTGCTTGACACTTTCCAGTTTCTGAACTGGAAGAGCCTTTCCAACCAGTATCCTGAGCTCGTGTCCTTTGTGATGTCTGTTGTAAGGCATTCCTTTTTCAGCTGTAAGAGTGCTTCTAGACTATTTGGGTCTTGTCTTGAAGCCACTCTGCACTGCTAATCATCTTTGTTCCTCCTCTCTATATATTTTCTGACATGAAAAGGCCAGAACAAAGAAAAAGGCCTCAGCAGAACAGTACTGAGCACTAAGATAATAATTTGACATATCTATTTGTTATGAGAGAAATACTTTATTCCTCAGAATTAGCAGCAACATGGAACCTATCCTAGTAGGTGTAAGGAATGGAGTTTGCATTATATGTGTTGAATTCCACCTGCCAGTGGCTAAGACAAGGTATTCCTGAAATTAAGTTTCACATAATTTTTAGCACCAATTTGAAGCAAATAATTTGCAGCATCCTGTGCAAAGAAGAATCATAGTTTAGTAACATTCCCAAGGTGCTGCAGTGGAAATGTAATTTTGTACTTCTTAAAGAAGATGTTGTTTGGACCTTATGACTAAATAATCTCTTGCCCTACAGATTCTCTGGCAAGATGCCTTTTCCTAACACATTTCAAAAATTATTTATTATGCAAGTCTATGTCATTTGCAAATAGTTTCTCAAAATTCCTGCCTTTGGGTGAATTCTGTTCAACCTTCCAGATCTAATGATGTTTTCTTAGAGAGATCTTCTGATCTCTGAGATCTTCCTCAATCAGTTGCCATCATACCTGCTTTCTTCTGGTCTTTTTATGATTTTTTGAGGATCTGGTATGTATTTTCTTTGTGCCTCCAATACACAATTATTGTGGTATAACCCAGCAGAGAGCTAAGAACCACAGAGATATTCACTCACTCCCTTCGCTGGGCTGGGGGACAGAACTGGAAAAAAAAGGTAGAACCTCTGGCTTGAGATAAAGAAAGTTTAGTACAACAGCAAATAAATGAATAATAATAAGAAGAATACAAGAATATGCAAACCAAGTGATGCACAACACAATTGCTGTTCACCAGCTGATCAATGTCCTTGAGCAGGAGCAGCCACTCCCTGGCCAGCACCCCCACGCCCCATGTGCTGAGCATGATGCCAGGCAGTATGGAATGTCCCTTTGGCCAGGGAGGGTCAGCTCTCCTGGTTGTGCCCCTTCCCAGCTTCCTCTCTGTCAGCGAGAGAAGCTGAAATTTCCTTGACTCTGTGCAAGCACTGTTCAGCAATAACTAAAACATCAGTGTGTTATCAATGAAATTCCTATCCTAAATCCAAAACACAGCACTGTACCAGCATTAGGAAGACAATTATCCCAGTCAAAACAAGGACAAATATATTTGAATTATCTGCATGCCATCTGTAAAGACATTACTCTTCAAAAGTTGGAGGTTTCATTTTTTATGTAATCCTACATGTTTTTAAACACATTTTTACATTATTACCTTTTGAAATTAGGCATGATGGCACGGAGATTGGGTGGTTTTATTGGTACTGTTAGTATGTTGGATGTGAGCCTAATTTGGTCCCTGTTATGGAGCGCCTGTTCCACAGCAGCATGTCTGAATCAACTCCAGTGATGCTCAGGGCAAAGTAAAGAGCTGATCATTCCTTTTAAGATTCTCTGAGTCCTTGTTCCAGGAGGAAGTCACTAAGAATAACTAAATGCTTTACTCTGATGCCCCATCCCAGCAGAGCATTAGCCAACGCACCAGGAGTGTTTGCAGTGTCCTGCCACAGCTGTGTTCCCTGTTCTGGGGTTCTCAGCTTCACCAGCACACCACAGGCACTGTTGCATTCCAGGAATCCAGGTATCCTGTAGGGGACAGAGGAAGGGCAGGCACAATAAGCACTGCCAAAAGTAATGCAAATGACAAGAGGACAAAAATATTGCTAATTTGCTTAGAAAAGTCAATGAGATGTCAAGGTTTGTAACAGGCAGACTTTGATGAGTACTGAAATATAGAGCTTGTGTTTGAACTAGCACTAAAGAAGTTCAAATACCTATGAGGGTTTTGCCTGCTGCAAGTAGCTAATTTGTAGGCAGCTTTGAATATATCACTCAAGGGACTGTATCCATGTCTTTGCACTGCATTACCCTGCAAAGAGATGCAAGCAGACATCTGTTCACTAAGGGGGTCTTATTACTGTAGTGGGACCCTCAGAGTCTGATATTCTTAAATAAAACTAAAATAATTAATGCACAAGTCAGACTATCTACAACAGCTAGTGAAGGTAAGGATAGCTGAATGGAATGAAAGGGTATTTAAAGAAATGGTACAACAAAAAGAGGGATAAACATAAATAAGTCATTTGTCCAGCTAATCTAGAAACATTCATGCCCTTGTTCAGAATGAAAAAGTTGCCCAAGACAAGTAGGCTATTGTACTGAAAAATATTGGCTGCCTGATGATTTTGGAAAAAAATATGCCGTGTTCTCAAATACCTCCCCTGACCTGTTTATTAAAAAGGACAATAAATGACTGAGCAGTAAATATTCAGAGCCTGGGAGATTTTATCAGCATAATGTTTCTGAAAAAAATTGTATGATAGAGTTGGCTGTGGGAAGAACTACAAGTTCAGATCTTTCTCAGGTCAGCTGATTCTGTTCATTTTCTAATTCCATGTACAGTTGCTATTTAACATTTTGCCAATCTTCTGGGAAAGTTTGTCAAACAAAGGTTCTGAACGTGACTTGCACAGATTGCTGACTGCCTTTCACAGCCTGGACATTTTATGAAGTCCTTCACGGGTGACTGTGTTTTGTTTTATTTTTAAATGTATTCCATAAAGGAAGAATTCTGAACTAAGCCACTGTGATGGCACTTAATCAGCTTGCAAACAAAACACAGAAAAGAATTCATTATATTGCTATAGTGCTTTCCTGCTATTTAAGGACAGTGTCATTATGAATAGAGCTTATTGGAACAAAAATGCCTGAATTTATTTATAGATCTTATGTACAAATAAAAGAAGCAATGTAGTTTTAAATCTACTTTGATATTGGCTTTCCTAAAAGTTAGCTGCAACAGGGGCAAGTCACCAAGGGTGGGACTTTGTGCTCAGCATTAGCTTCTACCTGCTGCTGTTGAATTCTGCAGGAAATCTTCATTTACATCACAGGAAACAGAATCATGCCAAGGCTAAGCTCTTCTGAAGATATGTAGTTCTAAGAAATGTAGAAAGCTGCAGCTAATGTGACTCCAGTGTTTCACCAGCACTAGGAAGCAGCATATGAAAATGCTAAGCATTTCATCCTTGAAACTCCAGGAATGTTTTAGAAACCATTACCCAGAGTTCAGGGAGGTTAATTCCAGAATAAATGACCTCCAAATAATATCGTCTCCCTGTGCCATGTTCCTTAAAGGCACTTCTCAAAAAACCCCAACATCATAACAAAATATGATATTTATATAATAGATAATATGTTATCTATAATATTATATAATATATAATATACAAATATTATAGTTATATAATATATAAGTAATTATATACTATATAAATATCTTTATATAATAAAATATTATATTTATAACAAAATATGTTATTTAGCTAAGATTCTTTTTATCTTCCTGGCAAAAAGTAGCAGCCTAAATAAATTGCCAAGAAAGTTTTTTAGATCATACTTAATCCAATGGAAGAAAGATGAACCACTTAGTGGTTTCAGATATTTTATACCACTGTGGTAATATCTGGTGCCAGCACCCTACCAACATCTGTACTGTTTCTCAGAAAGGAATGCTACAGGCACTGCATATTGCTACCAAATATTCACAGCTTACAAATGAAGTAAGCTTGCTCCACTGCACTGATGTTAGTCAAGAAGAGCCCCACAGGAGCCACTAGGGTTACCCCAGCAGATGAGAAGAGGGAGATCAGAATCAGACCTTGTATCACAATGTGTAATTCATTAATTCCTTGAAAACAGCTATTACCCTAACTCCACCTCTTTCATAATCAGGGAATTAGGCATTTCCTGGCTCTGGCCCCAGATATATATAACATGTCAATTTATTGGAAGAACTGTAGATATTGACAACTGTTGATGTTGTTGTTGTTTACTTATGATAATCAGCACACACAGTCTACTAGCCACTGTCCCAAAGAACTTACCAAAAGAGCTTCGTCCCTTGTCCATGGGCTTCCAAGGGACATGAATTGAAGCCAAGCAGAGTTGCAAGATGTTTTCACTTAAGGGTCATATCCTAGCAAGGAACCTATTTCAAGCGGAGCTGACTAGGAATTTGGCTCACTTGCACTTTGGCTGACGGTGGTGTTGCCCATCAGGTTCACGATGACAAGCGAACAGGAAATTTCAGCGCTGCGTCATCAGGATGTTTCAGATTGCTCCAGGTGCTGCATGGAGCCAACCTCCCAGCAGAACCCCCGAGATGTGAGGCACAATGCAATCACTGTCTCTTGCTCTCCAAACAGTGTGCCTGAATAGGCTGTGGTGAAACCTCCCCAGGGAGACAATGGAAGCCTGATCCCTTTGGTCATTTAGAGCAGCATAGGAGGAAACACTTATGAATGTACTGTAGGGAGCAATTCTTCTTGGCAGAGTCTGTGTTAAGTGATGTAAGAGATGGCTGTTCAGCTCTTATTTCTATGCCTTTGAGGGTATAGTGTTGCTATTTACCTTCTTAAGCAGAGGCCTGAGCCTCAGAAGGAATGATATAAAAGAGGAGATAATCAAATAACTGATTTCCCTGCTTGCTTTCTGTGAAGTGTTCAAAAGTGAGATGCTGGGCTAGAGGCAAACACTGATAGAGTTACAATGAGCTGAGAAGCAGAGTGTTTATTAGTGTCCCTTTGGGTCTACTTTCCATGTTGGCACCTCTATATTTTCTGCTACACCACCATGCACAGATACTGTCCCTGAATAACACTGGAAGTTTTTGAATCCATGTCCAAGACTTTTATGTGCTGGGAAATAAAAAGGAATTGGCAGACAATCATGGCTTTGTAGATTCAAAATGGGAATAGTGCAATTAAAAAAGCTGGAAACAAAATATTTGTTACTAATCAGATGGTGTTCAGTGATAGATATACAAATGCTGTACTCATGTTCATGCTAGTTCTTGCTAATCTTCTATCAGTCTTTTTTTTTTTTTAGACTATTTTTTTTCTCTTCAACAAGTTTTTCATTAAGTAGATGGAGTTCTGCCAGAGTCAGCTTTCATTCATGTTATTATAAATCATGGTTGAAACCTGTGGTATTATTCCTGTTTTCTCCACGTACAACTCAGATGAGCTTTTAGGCTGTTGCCTTAGGGCTCAATACATCTTGATACTTTTTGAAAAACATTTGAAAAGTGAAAGAACAGTTCTGAGGCTTCTTTCTTTTTCTTTCTTTCTTTCATTCTCTCTCTCGCTGTCTCCACACCCCCTTCCCATCTGTCTCTTTCCCCTCTTTCTTGCCTACTGCCCCAGGCTCATGTCATCTTCCCCAACTTTTTAAAAATGCAATTGTGATGAGCTAGTGAGGTAATTTGGAACATCTCCCAGCACTTCAGCAATGTTGTGGCAAAAATCTGAAATACCCACAGTTCACAGTTGCTACAATGGCATACCTGCCATCTGTTTGTTCTCTCACCTGCAAGCCTGTTCACATATTAAAATCCTCTCATGTCTAAAATAATGAGCACTGTTAAGCTTCATAAAGGCATGAAACGTGAGACACAAGTAATAGCAACCTACTTATATAACAGCATTTGCACTAAGATTTTCTTGTTGCCTTTGGTGGAGTCCAAGTATTTGCTTTTGTATCTCTGTCTTTAGGGAAAAATTATTGAATTGTTCCCTTTTTGGTTGACTCAGAATCTGGAGTTAGTGCTGTTCAAGTATCCTATCATTTTAAAGTGTCCCAGACCTGTGATAGCTGGGCAATCTTATGCTAAAGTTGTGTTGCATTGAAAGAATTCAGGAGCATGGTCAGTGGAGCACTAGGCTACTCAGTGAATGATGAAGACAGATGTGCTGTGGAAATACCTAAGTGATTGCATAGAACAGATATGGTAGGTGGCACAACATCCCCTGACTGACACAGGCTTCCAGTCCTAATAAAGTTGCAAGTGAATCATTCCAAATTTCCAATTCAGTGTGTCATAAGTGCACTAAATAATTGCTATAGATGGCAATTTCTGCTCTGTAGCTGCTGAAGGTGCAGCCACTGGACTCAGAACAATGATGTTCTCTAGCACTCCAATTGGGCTTACCAAGGTGAAGCACCTCCAGCATGTACAGCTGCTCAGTATTTAGCCTGGCACAAATTTGCACCATTTATCAGGCACTGTGCTAACAGGGTGGCCCAGAGTATTTTTTTCCTAAGAAATTAATTCTTCCTCTTTCCTTTCTCCTCTCTTCATGTCACCCAGCTAAACCCAGCTCCCCTACACACCTCCAAAGAGTTGCTACAAATCTGGCTTGTAACAGGGCAGCAAAACTTTGCCAGTGACAGAGCCTTGGAAAGCCAGGAGGAGGATGGTGCTGAAGAGCAAGGCAGTTTCTGCCTTCAATACTAGCATCCCCTGGAAGTTGTACCTATCTTGCTCCTCCTGGTCTCTTCCTGCACCTCTGCTTTTTCTCTGACCAAGGATGGAAAAGTCCAACCCTGCCTAGCACGAACCCTCATGTCTGGGGAAGCAGACATCAATTTGGTCTACACAACAGGTCAGTTTTGAACTCATTCTTGTCACATAGTCATGAGCTTCAAGTTTTAGCTCAAAAAGTGTGATTCATTACAGTTCTCTCTGCATCTTCCTCGGCAGATAGCACTGTCCCTTAGCCCACCACTCTTTCATAAACCAAATGCTTGACTGAAATGGGAGATCACACAGTGAGTCTATGCATTCCTTAAGAACGAGTTATTTAAAGTTGGTTTCCAGCATTTTTTTGTACATATAATCCGGGGCCAAAAGATATATCGCTCCTAAGTGTTTAGAAGATGCTAGATAAGGAGAAGCTCAAAAAAGCATGCTATGTTGAGTGCTCTAATTGCTGACACATTTCTGTGGTGTACTTGATCATTAGAACAGCTCACTTGAAACAATATTTTCTTTATAGAAAGGAAGTTGGTAATAGAATTGTTGTGCTTCTCTGCTTTGCATTTTCAGTTTAAGTGTTCAGCTGGCATTCAGTGCAAGGTTACTGGTTACCAGAGCGTGTTGATTCAAATTTTCCTTACTGAACTGCAAGTTGATTTTGTTGAATGATGCTTAAGCACATGATTGCTGCAGATTTTCATGTATGGGCCTTTCGGATTTTAGTTGTGAATATGGGCCATTAAAAATGCTGCAATCTATAATTACACTGTGATTAAAATGGCTGTGACACAGATTTGGATTTGGTCAAATCTATCTTCAAACCACAGTGACCAAAATGAACTGGTTGTAGAAACCATGCAAGGAAATACACTATGTAAAGTACAAATCCAGCAAAATACAAATCCAAATTATATCAGGCTAAGTGGAGTCTTGCCAAAACATCCAATTTTACTGTCTGGAGATGAGCTAACCTGTGCTATTGGTGAGTTCCATGTGTTTGTGGCCAGAGTGTAAAGTAGTGTAGGGAAACAGTAGTCCTACACAAGTCCTACTCTAAGTCCTACAAGTCCTTTCCCCTTGGCTGATAACCCAAGTTGTTCCCACTATGGTCTTGTCACTCCCCATCACTCAGTGTGATTCTGGTGTCCCAGTCATTCTCAGTCTCAGCTGTGAAATGCCACCATCCCTCTGTTGCCCTCGCTGCACAACAGCATGTGAGCTTCCCCTGAATCCCAGGCTCTTCTCTCTGAGCCAGTGTCTCTGCTCAGGCTGCCTGTGCCCATACCACCCTT
Organism: Fringilla coelebs; assembly: GCF_963513975.1. Classification (NCBI taxonomy): domain Eukaryota; kingdom Metazoa; phylum Chordata; class Aves; order Passeriformes; family Fringillidae; genus Fringilla; species Fringilla coelebs. The sequence continues at coordinate 52,677,436 of NC_140030.1, read as the reverse complement.
CCTCAACTCTTTCTGGGCACTTTGGAAACCACCAGAATGCATTCAGAGGGGTTTAGGAGATGGAAACAAAATGAAGAGTAAGGGGAAAAGACCATCTCTATTCTGTGAAAGAGAGTTGTTCCAGTAGAAAGGGCTTTTCTCCAAAAAGCCTAGAGATAGTTACCAATTTCCAATCTTTGAACAAGATTCTGCTCCAAGAAAATATAGAATATGGACTTCATTGTGTTGGGAGTTCATTTGATCTCTCTTCCAGTTAGGTGTCTTGTCCACATTTGCCACCTTTGCTGCTTTGGAAGAGGAAAGTAATTCAGTGCACCCATCTGAAACATCTGCTTTAAAATGGGATTACCTGTGTCTCTAGAAATTACATAGACAATTAACTAAGGCAAGGTGCTAACCTTTTATGTCTTGGGTTAGGTCAGCTGAATCTTGCACAAAACAGAATTACAGAAGCTACAGAGTGTGTTGGACAGGAAAGGGTTGTATTTCTAAGCAGGAATTTACAAAACTATTTACTATGAGATTAATATTTTTCAACACATACAATAAAAAAATTAAGAATTTCACCCTGAATGAAGTCCTACTGGATGAGTTAAACCTATGTGCCTTACTTCATAAAAATCACTGCCTTTTCTATTACAGAAATAGAAAATGAATACCACAAGACACTGCTGGAAAATCCCGAAATATTTAATGCAGATGTGAGTTGCCTGGGCACGTCAGTTAAAACTTTAAATCCTGCATACTTTATTTAAAAGACAAGTTAAATCTCACAAAACTACTCAGATCCATTAAAAAAGATGTGTGCTCATAAAAGTCATCTAGCCTGTGGACTAGAACTTTTGTCAGCAGTGACTCCATGACTCCCTGTGCTCCCTGGTATTGTTGAATGAAATGCATATTCCTGCCACGAAACATTGAGTTCACACCATTCCCAGATTTTTTGGTGAAGTCTGTACTCTTTTACTATTACTTGAGAACACTTTTTAAGCAGTGTTCCGAGTCCCATGAGATCTGATGCAGTACAAGTCTTCCATGAATTAACATTGAAATAATAGGTATGTTTGGACTGATCACCTAATTTCCTTTGCACGTCAATAGAAAGAAAAATTCACAGTGAGAGTCATCTTATCCAGAAAAAGCACACAAACAACTGGCAAGTCCTTTCTACAAAGGATATGGGGGTACATATTTAGGTTAATAAGATTTTTGTTTGTCTAATGTCAGGGAAGATGAACAGAATACTCTTCAGGTTAGTAGAACACAACACTTGCAAAGCAAACATCTAATCAGTCAGCTGGAAACTGTGCAGCAGCACCATGTCTGACTCCTTACTTCAAGTTTTAGCATGTGAAATTATTTCTAAGGAGTCTAATAAAAAGAGGATTAAAACTTTCAGCTGATATTTACAGATGTTACCGTATTGCCCTACTTCCACAGACATACACCTCTGCTTGCAGCACTTTTTGTTGTTTGAAATCTATTTTTAATCCAATTGCCCTTAGAAATTCTTCATACTGTGGAACATTTAACTGCACTGGCAGCTCAGGAAAAACAACAGTGAAAAATATCCAACACAGGTTTTTTGAAACTCCAGTTTTCTTTTAGACACTGCTATAGGACCATTGGATTGGTTTTCAAGCCAGGCTTCAGAAAAGTAAACCAGTAACAAAACTGCTTAAGATTTAATTGTTAAGTGGAGCAATTATTACATAGTGTGAAAGTCTCAAGTTCAGCCTTCCAGTACTTTTTCAGCTTGAAATGCATTGCACCGACAAATGGCCTCACAATTTAATGTAAGCAAAACCTTCTACTGGCATAAATTTTTCTGTAGTCACCGCGAGGGAAAGAAAAGGGGAAGGATGGTGTTGATTCTCCCTCTGCTATGTCTCAGATATTGTTTATTCTGCAATGCATTATTTATTTTAGCTTGGTATTTCTTTTTAAAATGTCTACACTAAACTAGACCGCTACGATTTTAAGCCTCACAGGGAAACTTTAGCAAGTTATGAATAACCAGGGAGTGGGATTTCAATGTAATTCAGGAATGAGAACTAAGCAAAGAAGAATATTCAACCTTTTCATGGAAGGATTGAGTATTCTTTTCAAAGTCATATATCAAAAAGCCACATACAATGGAAACATTCTCTCTCCCTAGAACATAAAAGAAGAGGGAACTGCCTGTTATGTGTTCTGAAATGATCCCTTTTCATTACAACTTCAGAATTTTTCTCTCTGGGGATCGCTGACTTCAAACCATGAAGAAAGGGAGAAACGACATCATACTATTTCCATTAAAAGCAGCCATGTGTAACCTATATTTTTTCCTTTCCTTCCCCCCCCCCATTTCACAATAATATTTGCATTCCAAAAAACTTTATCTCTTTTTTTAATGTGCTGAGGTTAAACAAATGAGGTTGCTGCTGACAGTGTTGTTCATACCACTTGCGTGCTCCTTGTTTTAAGCCAGCACGAGAGAAACTGCTACGTCTGTGTGAAATTAATTAGAAAACAAAACATTCCATCTTTCTTAATTTGGCCTGCTCCTTCTTGTTTACCATAATTGAGTTATGAGAAAATCATCTTACACACTAGGAATACAAAATTCTCTCTTGTAAAAGCATAAGCTAGGACTGACTTGATTTTTTTGAGTGGTCCCACATAGTGCATATTCAGAAAACTCTTGCATGTTAAATAGCGTGAAGAAATAAAAAATTAACAAAGAACAGACAATATAACACAAGGAATATAAAAGAAAATGCAACATGGTCACATAGAAGGATTTTTCCAGGTTCTATAAGACTGACTGAAGAAGCTAACTTTGGATTTATCAATAGTAGAAATATAAAATAACTGTAGGAAGAGTTTAGAGAAGAGAGGTAAAATGTGAGTGTGAGACACACACTAAAAAATGAAAGAAAAAACAGCTCTTACCATTCACATATTGTTCTTTATATGTTCAAAGCACTGTACAGACATTATCAATTAACTCCCATATATTGTCTGTTTAACACAAATAGGTTCTTAATTCTCTTTTTACAAATCAGGATACTAAAGAAAAAAATGTAAAATAGCTTGACTAGGGACCCCGTAATAGGATGAGACCACTTGAGCCTCATTCTGCTATTCATCCCCCCAGATGATAAGACTACTAATCAAAAGACCTGGGTAAAGCATACTCTGTAAAGCACATTTTCTATTTTCCACAGTCAAATAACAGCAATTACAGGGGCCATACTTTATGAATTTCTGAAATGTGAGCTATCAGAAGAAAAAAAAGCATAATTAGATAATGGCATAAAAATATTAAGAAGTCAGAAAAAGTTATATTAAAGATTATATATTTTGTAAATCAACAGCAATATGAAAACATTCAGATGGATTTGTCTGGAGGCCTGAAATGGTTTCTCAGACCATGTTTTACCAATCTTGCTGCTGTACACAAGCCTGGACTCTTCCGTCTCTAAGCATTCTGACAAGATGTTGCTAATTCTATCTAAAGCAATTCACGGGTTACAAGAAAAATTAGCAAATGAATTTATTATCTGCATGTTGATGAAAATCCATGGTGTTTGATGCAACTTGCTGGAAGCTTCAAATTACTGATCTTTGCAACATACACAGGGCAATTGCCTTTCTGCAATCACACAGAGATTTGTATACATAGCTGGAACTGCTAGTGAATATAAGGAAAAACTGCTCTGAGCTCATTAGAAAAAATCCTCTTCTCTGAGGGTGAAGACTAAATCTTGCTATGGGGGTTGATATTAAAAGGCACTCTGCAGATGTTCATTGTTGCCATCAGTGGGACTTACAACACAAAGTGTTTGAACAGGATATCAGATTGCTATTATCACATCCTGTTTGCTAGAATAACAACACGGTACCACAGCACTAATTTTGCTAAAGACTAGTATTATCCTTTCTGGAGTTTAGGAGAATAAGATTTGATACTGCAAATACTTCTGTTTCTTCCTGGTGCTTCCAATAGTTAAAGCATGAGTGCATTTCTTAATTGTCATTGATTCATTCTCTCATGTGTATTGGTTTTCAAAATGTTTTCAAAAATGTTTGCTGAGTAGCTGTGGGAAGCAATCTGAATGTCCAGTATGCTCCAAGTGATGTTAGATTTTTCCTTTGTTTTATGAAAACTGTTCTGTATTATCTCCAGCCTTTAAGTGATTTATGATCTTTTCCCACTGCAAATCATCTGCAAAATTGATTAATATGCTTTCTTCCAATCATTCCTGAAACTATTGCACACACAAAACCCCCAGAAGGCACCTTCTCTCAATTAGCACTGGGGTTTTTTTTAAGGCATTTCTCTGCATTCCCATACTACAGATTATGACATCAAACAATTGAGATTAGGATCAGAGTCTGAACAAGCAGGAAGGACATATGTTCTTAGGGGAAAAGATCTCACACACAGAGATATTTTCAGTAAATAGCAGATTATAAAAGCTCAACAAAAGCCCAGGATTTAAATTGGCTTATTTTAAACGCTGTTCGTTCCTCTGCCACTTTTAAAGCAACATTTGGTCCTGATGAGCACAGAAAACCAATAGTATGTGACCCAGTCAGCCCTGCTGGAGTAGGCACCTCTCACTCATATGGAAGCTTTTGCCAGAAACCCATGCACACTGCTGCCAGCTTTTACCATGTTTTCCTGAGGAACTGAGGTGACTTGCTCTTGATTTAGACCTCAAACAATTCCAAGACGGCCAAGAACAGCCCTTGGTTACTGTTCTTCTCTTTTATTTCTGCCACCAGAGGAAGAACAAACCAGGCACAGGCAGAGAGGCAGGAGATGAGAAAAGGCTTTTCGTGAGGGAAGGCAACTGCAGCCATTGTGCTTCTGTTGTCTTTCAAGTTGTCTTTTCTTCTTGGGTGAGTGGGGATGGGAAGAGGAGAGACATTTGGGACTCCCATCTAGCTGCAGACCTCTTCATCCCAGGGCTGGTGAGGAAGTAAGGAGGTGAAATACAGGCTAAATTCCCCCAAACTGAATTGTGATTTTTTGATCCTTTTTAATCTACTAAGGCACTTAGTGTAGGAGATTTGTCATTGTTCTGGAGTTCCTGCATTATTGAAAGCCCCATATTTTCTTGGGTTCGGAGCACTGTGATAAGAAGAAAAGTAACCCCTGTCTTGTCACTGGGATGGTTCTTCTATTTTCTGTGGGGTTTTGCATAGTGCCATGGTGAAAGACAGGCTTCCAGACAGAGGCCAAGCTCCTCATGCCAAAAGTTAGGTGGCAGGAGTTTATTTTTTAATAAAAAATGGATCAATATGGGTCATGATTAACAAGTGATGAGATTGAATATGTAGTTATATAGGTAATTTTTAACATTATATGATTTTATGTTGATGGCAACATAAAAGTATGTTTGATGATACAGAGCAGCACAAATTACTAGATCTAACTGCCTCACCATTTTGATCTCAAAAATTATGAGTTCAGATACCTTGATTCTGGGGACTCACCCGCCTTATTGTTATCTACTTAAGTCAGGCACAAAATCATTGAAACATAAGTGTGATGATATTAGAAATTAGGGCCTGTATTTTGAGAGTGAATTATATTAAACAAGGTTTTTTTAGAAATGAAAAATTCTAACATTTAGGGATCCCTTTGGTCTCCCCAGGCCAGTACCTCCTGGACATTTTCCTCAGGGATGTGCCTTTGTCAAATTAAAAAAAAAAAAAAAAAAAGCCACAAAGCTAAGCAAGTGGTGAGATGCATTTGAGCATTCATTATTTCTGTGGCCAAAAGCACAAGAGTGACATGACAATGAAAGCATCAAAGCAATTTAACTTGCCCACATTATTAGGAAAGTGCTGTTTGTCCAGTCCCAGTACATTAAAATGTAGATGTTATAAATCACAGCTATCCCTGACTGAAGCTGTAAGAGAGTGGAACCATCCAGGAGAAAGGTGACAAGTGTATTTTAACCTTTTCTTCTTGTCACTTGAACAATTTTCTGTTTTCTACAAAAAAAATGAGATAATGTGTATTTTTGGCTTTTTTATTTTTAAATTACAGCGTTTGCACTGCCTACATAAAAGGACATTTTGTTAGTTCACTTGACATTTTGCACAAAACTCCAAGCACATTGTGACCTTCCTTATAAGCACTAATTTTTAGAATGTGTTTTAATCAATATTAAACTTAAGGAGTGATCAGATGAAAATGTTTGTCTCTTAATACTAATAAACTGTATGCTTAACCACTTAATTCTTTTTTACTATAATTCAAAGGAAACAATTGATCTGATCCAAATGTTTATTCATACTTAGAGAAGAAAGCTATCTTAAGACAAAGAAAATACTTTAATTTTGTGGTCTGGTCTTATATTGTCTGGATATCTGAAAATATCATTCTAACATTTCCCCTGAAAGGGATTCTTTCATACAGAAAACCAAAAGAAAAGGAAGTGGGAAGTTTGTTGGGCAATGCTTATGTTTTGTGAACCTTCAAACCCAGGCTAGAGTTGGTTTATTGGGTCAGATGATACTTCATCACATGAAAAAACATCTTTAAGAAATTAGGCACATCCTAGTGGCTTAGTATGTGCATTCCATTTGTATTTGAAAGAATTAAACAATGCGTTTTCTTGAGAGGCAAAAGGAAACTTTCTTTCCCTTACTCTTCTGATGTTCAATTTTAAAGTTTTCCAACCACATATGGTTGATGTGCTGGAGCAATGAAACCAAGAATAGGAATTTAGTGCTATAATTTCATGAACACTAGCAGACATAAGAGCCCACTGTTGAATGGTTCACCCAGAAATCAATCTCTTGATTACAGATGCTTACTTGTTTAAAAGAATATGATTTGATTGATTACAGCAGCCTTCATTATGCCATGGATTAGAAGCTAAAATAGTAATTATTGTGCAAGAATAGGTGTGATACAAATGAGAGAGTTAAGACAGCATATGGAAAAACAAATGACAAATTTGATTGTATACAGGTTTACTACCGCCTGGAAAAAGAGTAACACAATTTTGATAAGATAGGACTTTCTCCTGGAACCACAAAAAGTGGACAGCACATTTGAGGACAACCCTAAACTAGGCGTACTGATGTCTAAGAAGCTTGAGAGTGTTAAAATAAAAGGAAGAAATAAAAGGAAGATGAAAATAAGATCTAATTCCTCTGCTTCTACAAGGCAATGGCCCAGTAAAAGAAAGGGAAAGACATAGGCATAGGAGTGCTAAAGTTTAAACAGATATGTTTATCTGATTTTTTTTTTTCCTACACCTGGGACTTACAGAAAATTCAGGAAAGAATTAAAAAAGGTAGGCTATTTTGGTAGCTGCCTTTTCAAAATGGAAGTGTTTCTTCAAAGACCAAATGCTAACTTCTGCCTCTTCAGCTAGGAAAGTTCACAGAAAACTCTTAAAAAGTTCCACTTTCCTAACTTTAGCTTGTAGGTATTTCATAGAAATTGACCAGTAGGAATGATAATAAAGGCAAAATTTGGAAGAAGAGAACTGAATTGTGCTTAGGCCAAGGGCTGAATACAGAGTAAGGCAAAAGTGAATTAGAAGAATTAACACTCGATTTAAGTTCTGTGGGCAGAGAGATAGTAGGTGAATAAAGTTAAGGGAGATGAAGCTTCTTAGCAAACACTGTGTGGTCTGACTGCAGTTTTCTCAGCACTTTGAAGTTCAGTGAGTATGGCTTCAGGAGTCCATTAAAATGGGAGTTACAGTAGCTGATGCAGGAAATTATTATGATGTGACCAAGAAGGATTTTTGCAGAGATGGAACCTGGTAACATTTCAGAAAAAGTATCAGAAATTCAGATAAAATTTTTTATTGTATTTTAAGATAAGGATTTTAAGACAAGGATTTTCTACTATATTTTAAAATAATTTGTAGTTTCAGATGCTCAAAACTGAGATATGGAGAGTAGAATTGGTGTCTCAGTGATTGAAAATTTTACTGAGAAAATAGCTTCATTCAGAAAAATAAAGTACACAGAAAAGCTGAAAATCCAGGCAGCATTTCTGTTCCTAGTTAAGGCTTTACTTCTTGTTGTCTTTTCCTTGAGAGAGTGTGCAAAGTGCTTCTTTATCTTGCTTTTGAGGAGTCATGGCTGGTGTCAGCCCTAGTTCTCCTTTGCACATAGAAAACAAAATTATATTAACCTTTAATCATCTGGTTATTTTCTTACAATGCTTAACTCACAGAAGCAAAGCTCCTAAAGCACATGCCAACTCATCCCAAAGCATGATTTTTACTTGCACCTTGTCTGTGGAAAAATATTTAGACAAAGCAAGAAGTGCAGATGAAGTCAGTTTACATATGCCACTGACAAATACCACTAAAAGCAAGACTGACAAATGACGGCTTTTTCATGATTGTCACCTCCTTCTATATAGCCTAGAATTTTATACAAGATCTAATGAAATCTAGTGCTGCTTCACCAAGTTTTGAAACTTTAAAGAAAACATTATTTCTGTGAAATAGCACTTTTGTCTTAAAACTATTCAATATTGATTAGCAAATACTGTTGTCCCAACCATAACAAAGCTTGTGGATTTTTACCTTGTTTTTGTTTTAAAAAATGTTCACATTTTTAGGATAATGCGCCTTTTATGTGCAACTATGTACTTATCATTCCATTTTTCAATTAAAAGATAATGATAGAAAATTTCCAGTTGCTCTATCACCTCTAGATTGCCCACTCATATGAAGGGTAAAACATTTTTGAAACTGTGCTCTTTCTCCACACCTTGACAGCACTTTATTTTTCAGGCTAAATAAATTGGATGCATCAAAAGACTTCGTGTCACTCTTCCTGTTTCATCCTATGTCAATCTCATCACTTCAAGATACACAGCTCTTCCTCCCTTCAACAGTTCCCTTCAACATTTGTACAGTACTTTCTGACTGTCTTGGTTTTGTTTTTCTACAGTACTTTCAGGTCCCTGGTTTTGAGATGTGTTCATGTAATTTGGTGGTCCTAAAAACTTGTCCTTTTGTACTCGTGTTTACCAAAATCCCATTTTTAATGCCTCTTTTGACATTATTTCTACCAGACCACATGGGAGAACACTAAATATGCTTCATAAATTCCCATGCTTAAGAATCAAAGAATCTATACCAGCCCTACTGGCATTGCGAGTCATGTTACATCTTTTGTAGATCAATACACATCTGCAGAGTGCAAGTTCTTTCACATATATCTTTAAAACTGTGGCTTAAAACTTAAAAAAGAAGAACTAACGCTTTAATACAAACGCAAGAACATCGTTTGCTTGTGAAAATGCACTGAAGTCATCCAAAACAGCACACTCCAAACAGAAGTACACCACATAAAACACTCCTCCCTCTGCGGCTGCCACTCTTTCTGTTTCATGTACACAGATGTTAGTGTGGACACTATGGGGAACATCTCATGTTGCACTCTGATGAGTACAGAGAAATTCTACTGACAGTCTCTTCTTCTGACCTCTCTCCCTCTGCATTCAGCTCAGCTCTCTGCTCTGCTGTAGGGAGTTTACAGTATAAGTTACAGGGACACTAGAGACTTCTGGAGGAATGTTTAGAGGGCCCACAGAGGCTCGGGGCTCTTTGCAGAAAAGGAGGTGTTTATGCACAAAATTCCTGGTTCTCGGTGACTTCAGTGGGAGCCACAGGGCTGTCTGTATCAGTCTGGAAGGTGTGGGAAGAAGGCTCTGTGGCTGATTGATAAAAACACAGAGTTCACCAGGCAATGCTGGTGGGTCACCCACCCTCACAGGTGATATTAAACTGCCCTTCAGGTTAGGTCATTGAAACTGAGTCCTGTCCTTACGTACATAAAAATCTGAGCCTCACAATGCCTATATTTTCTACAACACAGAGGAATTTCAGAATCCCTGTGTGGCCCCTCAGACTCCTTGAACTTTACAAATTCATCATTAGCCTTGGAGCAAGACACTTTTGAGTAGCACCTTGGCTTCCCCACACTGTGGCACCAAAAGAGAGGATCAACCTAAAGTTAGCATGCTAACCTAGCCTGCAACTGCAGCTAGAGGAGGGAGGGCCTGCCTTGGAAGATCCATTCCATAAAATAAAATTTTGAAGCAGCAACCGGCATCTGTTCCCCAATTGTTCTTTGTTTTTTTCCTGCCTTGAAGCCAGCACCAACATGAAGGCAGAGAGAGCTCCTTTTACACTAAGATATTGTCTGGCAGTCAGAACAGCCTCATAGATGTGGGGATTTGAAAGGAAAAAGGCAATCTCAGGTCCTCCATTGTCTAGCTTTGTAATCTAATGGTGAAGTTATTATTTAATGGGGTTGAGACAAACCAAACCAAAGCAAACAAACCCCCCAAATCAGTAATGTTGTCTTAAAGTAGTTTATTCATAGCAGATATTTGAGACTGTTCCAATACAACTTTTTGATTTACCATCTCTGAGGATCTAAATGTCTAGACCTTGATCATGTTTAGAAGTCAATTGGAACTTGGCTGCCTGCTTTTAAGATATGAAGTTTCTCTACGTTTAGAAGCCCCCTGGATTAGGTTGAAAGTGCAAAAACACATTTTTTTATCTTTCTATTTGTTTGATCAATTTTCTCTCAACTTTTATTTTCTTCTTCTAGATCTGTCAACTTTAGATTTGTTCACTGAATGAGGAAGGAGCGTGATACGCCTTGCAGAAAGAATGAATTTTTGCAGAGTTTATCCATTCTGCCATTTTTCTTCCAGGTAATGGAAAGGCTTCATGTATTTGTACCTTTTTGGTGAACAGTTTTTCTGCAATCTCTTTTATGGAGAGTAACTGCACTGTTCTGTTAGTTGAAGACATGTGCATCAAGAAAAATTGGTCATGGGAAAACATGTACTTTGATAAGAACCAGAGCAGGAAAAGGACAGAAGAAGAGGAAAGTGTCATAAGGGATTGCAGTAAGGAATTTGATTTTTTTTTTCCTGAGAACATGAGGGCATGAAAAGTAAGCCGTGTTGTTCATGAAAAGAACACAACATTGTTCAGGCACGACCCTGCTCCTTCCCAATAAAGACTGTATTGACATCTGATCTGATCTGGGGGAAAATGGCTGATGAGAAAAAGGATTTCAGTGAATAGATTTTCATTTAAACCTACTGACAGAAGCACAATAGGGAGATATAAGCAGTTTCCTTAGACCTAATTCAGTAAAGGAAGGAAATAGGCTCTCAGAAGGCTGATGCAGTCCGGTGGCAGGTCATAGCTGGCCTCCAGCACTTCTGCAGTCGATCTGTTACTACTTAAAAATAGCAGACACTTGTTAAAATGTAGCTATTTCTCATCAGCTTTAGACTGGTACTATTTATTAGTTTTGACGCCACTGATTCCAAAAGGCCAAGGCAGTTCCTACACAATTAGAAGAAAAATATGCTTTTGACTCCCAGGAAAGTTTCCCTCCCAGCTCCCAGTTTCCCGCTCAGGCTCTTTTGTGAGGCGCGTGGTGAGACTGGCTTTTGTGAAGGAGAGCCACACATGCAACCCAGACTCCTCGGACAAGGCGCCATCATTCATGCCGCTCGCATGCTGACAAACACTTTGGTTGTGTTGCTAAGGCGATGGTGCTGGTGTAGCAAACACATCACTGCTAAATACCCCCCGAGGGCAACGGGGACGGAGGGCAGCAGAACCAGATGGTTCCACTCATTCCCAGCAGTCGGCCACTGCTCTGTGCGGGGCTGACTGGGAGCAGCTTTCCAGAAGGACAGCCAGTTCAGAAGGCTTGTGGGCTGCTTTTCTTTAATTACCTCTTTTCGAGAAACATATCAAAGGATGTTTTCTTCTTCTAAGCAACACATTCAGTCACTCGAAACATTTCCAGGCAGCGCGGGCTGCAGCAGCAGCGTGAGGGACCACGGGGGTGTTGAAACACAGATGTGCGAGGGGCAGGAGCAAGAGGCAGACAGTGGCTGGGGCTTGCAGCCATAAAAGGTTGCTGCCCTACCCTCCTTGGTGTTTGCCAGTGGCTTTCCATATGGGACACCTCTCCAAAGAACCCTCAGTATTTGGACAGTCTCACATGTCTGTGGTGAGAGCACAGGAGCTGGCGCAGGAATGGGAGCAGGAGAGCGGGCTGATGCCACAAAAAAAAAAAAAAAAAAAAAAGCAGATGCTTTGTCTTCTTTTCCTTTTTTTTTTTTCCATAAAAAGGTTCGAAAAAAATAGTGATGTATACCTGCTTTTATTCCATTTCTTTTATTTTAATTTCTCATCGCTCGGTGGTAGGAGAGGGAGGCGGAGCACTCAGATTGAGGGGGATTGCCACAAAACATGAGTTTCTCATCTCGCCTGCGTGTGCGGATCCAGTTTCCTGTCCTTGATCCCAGATTATTTTCTCCCGTCAGGAGACAGCTGGTTTGGCAGAGCCGAGCGAGGAGCGGCCCTGCCGGCGGGGCCGGGGTGCGGGGCAGGGCCGGGCTGCCATGGCCGGGCAGCCGAGCCGCGCTCCAGGCCACGCGCGGGTGAGCGGTGGCAGCGAGAGGGCCTGTGAAAGCCGGCGGGACAGCCTCCCCTGGCCGCCCTCCAGCCCACGCTGCTCACAGGCTGTTCTCAGCCTCGCCTCGTCCCGGATCCAGCCAGGAACAGAACGTGAATCCCTTCTTTATTGGCCTCAAAAGGCTCCTTTGATGGGCAGGCCCACGCCTGCCGTGGCTGTTTGATCCCCCGCTGCTGAGCCAACTCTTTGCCGGGAGCAGGTGACATTCCCCCGTCCCACAGGTGCCCTGAGGGGGTCTGAGCCCCGAGAAGGGGCACAGCCAGGTCACGGCACCTCCACCGGGACCTGTGCTCAAGGCTGAGCTCTGCCTCCTGCACAGGAGCAGCTTGTTAGACCTTGCCTGGTGTTCACAAGGTGTTTGCCTGGCGAGCTTTTTGTCTTTCACCCCTCAGCTGCCCTAAGAGAGGCTTTTGGAGAGTGCCTGCCTCTCCAGAAGGCACAGTAGCTGATTTCCCCAGGCAATCAGGGCCATTTTGGGCCTCTGGAGTGACCATCCGGGAGGCAGGCATCCCCTGGTGCCGCAGACAGGCGAGCCCACACAGAAGTGATGCAAAGAGGCTCTTTGGCATCATGCAGTGTCCGGGTTCCATGGCTGGGCTTTGGAGAACATATATCCCAGCTTTTGTGCACCTCAGCAAAGGAGCAGGAATTGGCTCTAGGAAAATAAATACGGACTTTTAAAGACATGTTTATTTATGGACAGGCTTTCATGCATGCATCTTACAGCACTCGGCATAAAATATAATTAAAACAAGCATCACATTGAATATGATTCAGAAAATAAAAATGTCTTTAAATACAATTTAGCTGCCAGCAGCTCAACATTCTTCATTCCTCTGGGGAAGGAGTAAGGGAGACATGGAGTTATGTGTCTACAGAAGCCATAAGACATGGGTATTTTTAGAGGAAGTACAACTGGGAGAAGTAACTGACCTGTGACTAGGGTTTAATACAAGAAGTGCTCCCAAAGCCACCCAGCTCCTGAGGGCAGTCAGGCAGCCTTGCTCAGGCCCCTGGGAGAAGGATGGAGAGGGAGGTCCAGACCCACCAGCTCAGCTCCTGGAGCCTGTCTCAGGCACCCCATGGAGGCATACCCCCATCCAAACAGATCTTCAAACGCTTCCATTGGCAGTCCTGTCTGAAGGCTGGCTAACATCAGTAAAACAGTGTGAGATCCTGAATGCCTGCCACCAGTTTTCTGAGATTTCTGCTTCTTTTTTCTCTGTTCTGATTCAGGTCTTCAGACAGAGAGGCAAGTAAAGCTGTCTTGGGGGCACCCTGCAATGTCATGCAACCAGAGACACGAGGCGTGCTTCCTCTGTTCCACACCACATTTTCCAGTGCCTGCTCCCAACCCAGGACAGTCAGAGCTTGGTCACAACCCTGAAAAAAATGGAGATGCTTTCTGCATTTGTCACCTTTCTTGCCACCAGCATTGAGATGAGCCAGCGAGTTTTCTCACAGTCTCTATTGGGCAATCAAGGATGAATACATGCAGAAGCTGAAGAAAACTCAAACTGCAGATGGAACTTTTTTCTTTCCTGCTCATGCTCATATTCACCAAGTCAGAAGAGCACTTTTCTGAAAGTAAATACCTGTCATGCTGCAGAGCTGGGAAGGAGGGTATTTATTAGGACTCCCCCAATTTTTTTACCTATGGACATTTTACCACTTGTATGACTTTTCAAAGACATTTGCCAGCATTCTTTCCACTAAACATACAAGGACAAGGGTGTTTCTCAAGGGAATCAAAGAGGACTTTATTTTAAATACCTCTGGAAATTAATATGTCAGTCTAAAAGTGTCCATGATTTTCCCGCATTCTTCACAACAAAATAGGGAAACTTCAACCTTTCTTCCTTGTTAGTTTCATATATTATGTTTATTACCTGAACATTTTCTAGTGGAAGACCCTCAAATTCATTTTCATAGAAATCTTGTTCCAAACCTGATGCAAGAGTATGCAAATATTGTGAGGCAGGATGTTTCATGAACAAATTAATTAATAATTGTAGACTTAGGTTTTTTCTTTCTTATGTGTTAAAAGTCATCTCAATATAAGAAGCATAATAGGTACCTGTGCCTGTTTTGAATTTCCCCCTTCTGCTTGCAAAAGAAAATACAATTATGCTACAGTTCTAGTTGCAAATGAGGGCAATATCAAAAACCCAAAAGAACATGAAGAGTGGGAAAGAAACTTGTTTAACTGCAGAATCTGTAGGGTAAAATTACTCTTAGGAAAATCCAGTTTGAAATTACAGATTAATGAAATCAAAGATCTGAAGTGATAGATTTATGCCTATCATTAAAAATTCTTGAAAATCAGACATTTCTATTTTTTCTCAGAAAAACTAGATACTTTACCTGCATAATTGCAATTTTACTGCTGTAGCTCAATGTCTTCTAAAAATGAAAACTGCATATAGAAGATCAATGTATGTTCTCACTATTTCATCTTAAATGTGTTTTCCAAGAGGTTGGATTCTACTCTGAGCTGCTTTTTCTTAAATGGAGTGTTGAAATTTATTTCTAAATGCATGTATATGGTGTATGGGTCCTCTACTTTGATGGATATCCTTTTTACTCTGTGTGCATGTAACTGGACAAAAAATGATACAGACATCAGAAAATGAAGCCAACTCAAAGCTGTGTATTAGTGTGTTATACAAATACAGGTGTTTTAAATGCAGTATTTTTAGTCTTGAACTTCATCTTCCCATTGCATCCTGAGAGAATGGTGACAGGTAAGGAACTGAAGAGTCAGCCTTGGAGCAAGGATTTCTCTGCTGAATTGACTGAAACTTTGCACCTGATTTTGCAAACAACATGTCTGAACCCTCCTACTGCACAGATTTAGCTCTGCCACATATTCCAAAATCCACAATCCAGTGGTTTCCATCATGGGGCAATAGATAGTGACTAGGCCAATGCATTTGGTGTAGGCAATGCATCTACTAACCTCAGTTTCCACAAATATACAGACAAATACATAAACCGCAAGAAGACAAACAGACAAGCCCATAAACCTCATAAACAGACCATGTATAGTCACATATTTAGGTACACAAATATGTACCAATAGTCAGGGCACCAGGGCCCTGCCCAGGTATTGGCTTCTTGGTGTGCATCTGCAGGTTTGGAAGAGGAAAGGAGTCAAACAGTGCAGCAGGATGGGGAATCTGAAAGGTGCTACAGTGATGCAGGAAAGTATTCAGATTATTGTGCATAATAGATGTTTTCTTTCAACTTGCTACATTTGAAGGACTTCCCTTACATTTCTTTTTTTTCCTTTCTGTCCATTTATCTGCAGTTTGGTGGTTTGAACAGAGAAGAGAAGAGGAAAAAATGGCACTTGCAAATAAAACTGTAATGTTGAACACTTTATAACACTTACAGATATAACTTTTTCTCCTTGGAGACCTTAGACTCTGCCACAGATTAAGCTTAACTCAATCTACAGAACAGAGTCTTATGACCAGTGTAAAACCTACAGGCACAAAAAATCTCAAAGTGCTGTAAATGGGCTTTGATATTATCCAACTGCTTTTTTCAGGTATCTAAATGCAAGTTTGTTAAAATTACATCTTGGCTCTCAAGGTTAAAAAATGCATTTGGTGTTCCTTACTGATCACCAGACATCTCAGCTCTGTCCAAATGCACGGTTGTGTTTTCCCATGCACCAGGAGGAAATGGAGCGTCTCATTGCCCTACAGCTGTGACTCCACCAGCAGTGAATAGGCGATGACAGATGGGACGTTGGGTTTGGAATTCTCATGATTTCTGAAATCCCATGTGCTTGCTGGTGGGCATGGCAGCGTTTCTTCCCATCATTTCGCACCCAAAATTCCCCTCTGCTGGTTTATCTTAGAACAGATAAAGACAATTACTATACGTGTATGTATACATTACTATTATTTGAAAAAAACCCTCAGATATTTCCTGCTCTTTTTCCACTCCTGCCCCCCACCATAGAGCAACCCAGCCCACCCTGGGGAAACACTCTTCATGCTGAGGGCATGCATTGTGTGGGTGCTGGCAAGTGCTCAGGGGTTACGCCAGGAGGGAGGCAGCAGCTGAGTCAGAAGCGCTGCGGTAGCGCTGGGCTGGGGGCAGTCAGCAAAGAAAGAGCAGAGAGACAATTCTTCTGTTTCTGGCTGCTAATGAGCTTTCGGGTGGCAGTGCTGTTCTCATCAGGACTATTTGTTTTTACAGGCTGCTCTTTGTTGACTTTAGGCTTGTTTTCCTTGCCATGCAATACAAATATTCTCAGGCGTTAAGCTTTCCTTGCCCCTACTGCCTTCTTTTCATGTGGGACCATGTAGGACCTAAATTTAAACTTGATTGATAGCATTTAATCCAGGGAGGGTCAGGGTGCTATTTTCCTGTTAAACATTCTCTGGTTTGCTTCTTCTGTTTACAATCATGTCTTTAAAGTACTGTAGTCGGTCCTCCTTCCCAATGAAATCTTTTCTGCTTTCCTTGCCGCTGTGGGATAGTTGCTCTTAATTATGTGGAGCCTCATGCCGCTTTGTCTGATCCTAGATGGAAAAAAACAACAGCTATGGGCCTTTAAACCAGATGATGCCATGACTTACATACTCACTCCCACTATAATAGATCGCAGGCCCTGAATTCCACTGCTGTAAACCACTAAACATGGAAATACGAACGCAGTCCTGGTTGTGTTTTCCCTTTCCTGACAGTCTTTGAGAAACATCTTCCTTGAGCAACCACATGCTCAGCACAACCATATGAGTGCATTTTTATAGCTCTGAAGACAGCAATCTTAGTGTCTATGTCAGTACTGGATTTAAGCAAAAATTTTCTCTCTACCAGATGTCCGTGCAATCTTATACATGTTATTTGCACATATTTTGAGCATGATAGCTCTTGCTATCATGTCAACTGACTGATGTCAACTAACTGCATGCATAGGCTTTTACTGACTCTACCTAGTTCATACTGTCATTCCCTTTGTGGCAAAACTCTGGCATTCTTAGTAAGGTAGAGGGGTATAGCACTACATAAAGAAAGGGAGGGCATCCTCATTTAATGCTCTACATGTTTTCCCTTTTTCCTGGAAAATACATGTTATTTTATTGACAACTTGCAGTATTCTGTTTTCAAAAAAAATTCCTCCAGCACTGATGAAATATGCATACATGCAGGCACACAAGAGCAAAGGAAAGAAAAGCACCTGAACCACTATGTGAAGCTGGAATCCTTTTTAATTTTTTTAAAAGCCCTTTCCATCTGTTAGCCACTATAGTCATGTCGTATTCTTCAGGACTTACATGCAGTGTTCCCTAAAGTACATTGACAGAACTCTGCCTACACATGTGTACAAAGTAAACTCATTGGTTCTTTTCCATGGTATAGTTCATCAGGGTTAGGAATTACATTTTATGGGCTGCTGACAAATCTAGCCTAAAAAACACATGTCCTGACCGACACTATTTGAGCAGCTGATATTTTCTGTTCAGATAATCTGTGAAAAAATTTCTTTAATACACAGTATTAAATTTTGAGTATAAATTATTTTTAAAATATATAATGGCAGAGAGCTATCTCACAGTCTACAACCTTGACATTTTGTACAGATGGTTCTGCATTAACCAGCTGCTACTGCAAGAGCAGATGTGTATATTCTCCTGAGGAGCTACACAGCCATGTGTGCACACACTCAAACCCTCATTCAGAGGAGGAACATATTCAGACAAGGAAGTATACCTCTTGAACCATGCTGTTAGGATATTCAGGGCTTAACTGCTGGGAAACTAACAGCACTAGACTGGCTTATGTGTAAAAAAGATACTGGATGAAATATCATTTGTCAATTGGAAGTGGAAAATTTGGAAACAGAAAATTGCTCTCCTGAGAAATCCAAAAACAATGCACCACACCCACCCCCCACCCCAATCCCTCCAAAAGCCTGACAAGAAAACATGAGGAAAGTACTTAGGAAGAACTAGACACCAGTATTTGTCCAAGACCCTGTGACCCCATGAACTGCTTGAAAATGGAAGAAGGGTGAACTCGTTTTTCAAGAAAGAATCACAAGAAAAAAAGCTAAGCAGATCTCTGCATCTTATGAGTCCAAGAACAGATATTTTACTTAGAGTAGTAAAATAAAAATTAAAAATAAAAAATTCTTTGTCGATCTGGAGTACTTTCATCTGACTCTACAAGCATGAGAGGCAGGAACAGCCACAGGAATGTCTGTACTAGTTGAGAGCAAATGTCCCTTTTACCTGGTCTTCCTTTTCCCTAGATGTACATATATGGATGATAAAGGGTAAATAAGGACAGGACAAGAATGCATGGTTCTTCCCTCTTAAGGTCCTCTGCCATGTCCAACTCTTTTTGACTGAGTAGAAATTTGGCGACCTGATGCAGTTTTTTTGTTCAACAGCCTCCAAATCCTTGATCCTACTGTTTCTCCAGGCTGTCTTTGTGCCCATATGAACTCTTTCCTCAGACATGAAAAGCTGCATATCTTTGTCCCATGAAGAAACATCCCCTTTTGTTTACTCCAACCCTGGATATTACAACCTTTATATGATAGTTCCTACTTCATATATGGGAGTAGACAGTACAAAGTTAAGTCCTCCTTTAGACCACCCATGATTTTGTAGAGATCGATCATATCTCACTCAAGTTGTCTCTTTTTGAGTCTGAGGGCTACTATTGCTACTTAGTTATTACTCTTGGAGAAGATGCTTTGCGTCTCATTCTCATCTTTATTGCAACTTTCAGTGTTTTAATAGATCTTTTTCAAAAGAAGGAGACCAGTATATCCCACACTGGTCTGGCATTTAGCTTCTGGACTGTCTAGAGGGCATTTTGAACCTTCCTAATGGGCTGAAATAATTTAGACTTGGTTTTGAGTACTTCAGCATTTGCTTCTTGAATTTGCCTTACTTAAGTTTTTGTATTTGATCTGATAAAATGAATATTGCAGTCTATGTTCCTTGTGTGGATACAACTTCATCTTTTCAGAAGAATATCCTGTGTCTATAATAAAGAGCCCAATTTTGCTATTCCCTTTAACCTTTTTCAAGCCTTACCTAATAGATAACAAATAAGGAACCAATAGCAAGATTTCAGCACTCAATTCTGCACTGTTATCCCTATCACACTCTTAGCAGCATCTTCTAGCTTCTTTTTAACAAGCCTTTTAAAAAAACCACACAAACCAACACCCAAAATCAAAACCAAAGCCACAAAACCAACCAACCAGCTGAAAAAAACCTCCAAATGTCCTTGCAAAACACAAAAAAAGAACCCAGAAACCTACTGATATCCTTTGGAAACCAAACACAACGTTTTGGACTTTGTGATCTTGATGTTCTGAAGGACATCTAGAATAAGAACATCAGAATCATAATACATGGAGAAGATTGGAAGCTCCAAAGGGATTTTATAGAATCATAGAATGTTAAGGGATTGAAATGGACCTTAAAGATCATCAAGTCCCAAGCCCCTTGCCATGGGCAGGGACACTTCCCACTAGACCAGTTTGTTCAAGGCCTTATCCAATCTGGTTTTGAACACTTCCAGGGTTGGGGCATCCACAACCTCCCCAGGCAACCTGTTCCAGTGCATCACCACCCTCACAGTAAAAAATTTCTTCCTAATTTCTAACCTAAATTCCCCCTCTTTCAGTTTGTGCCCATTACTCCTTGTCCTACCACTACAGATCCCAATGAAGGGTCCCTCTCTGCTTTCCCTGTAGGCCCCCTTCAGATACTGGACTGTTGCTATGAGGTCTCCACACAATTTTCTCTTCTCCAAGGCTGAACAGCCCCAGAGCAGCCCAACAGAAGGTTGCCAGGTTTGCTGACACACTGAGCACAGCCAGTCATGAAACCTCACCCTTGATTTATAAACACTAATTATCTTTTAATGTTACCATTGTAATTCATACTCAAGTCCAATTTCTTTGTTTATATCTCTCCCTGGAGGAATAATTTATATTTTCATTGTGTTTCTTCATAGGGAAAAGGCTAAGAACTGCATTTTAAAAATGCATGAAAGCCTAGTAGGCCCTTCATACTCTATTTAAATCAGTTGGTGTTAAATGTCTCTCAATAACATTACCTTAAATCTCAGTAACTGTGTTATGTCTGTGGCTAACACAGAATTGCCTAAGTCTGAACACCAGTGTTTCCTTTGTGCAAATTTAATGAGTGTGGAAGGAAACCTGAGCATAGCATTGAAACTCAGGTCCACACCTTTGCTATCCTACATGGAAATGTGAATTTCTGATAAAACAATGATGATGTACATGTGGGGTTCTAGCAAAAAGCAGCTGAATTTACTGGGCTCCTGCTGGGTGTGCTGGCCTCTTTAGGAGAGCATCGGGGGAAACTTGTCTACTAATAAATAGCATTTATGAGAAACATCATGAAAACACATATAAAGGGCTAACATAGAAAAATGTAGGAGATGTCTTGACTTTGAAATAAGACTCAGCTCATGACACTGCATGAGTTTTGCTATACAACCTCCTTTGAATGCCTTGTCTTTAGTCTCTCAACTCTCATGTCTTTTAAAATAAGGCCTTTATGTAGTAGGCCACAAATACCTGAGTTTCCAAGAAGTGCTTCAAATAAAAAGCAATTGGGCAGGATTAGATAGTGCTCAATAATTTACAGCTTTCAGATGGTCCTCTTTCCATCCTGTTTAATGTACCTATTACACATAGGCTTTACCCAAGTTCAGAATTTTGGAATAATCATTCTCCCCCTCTCTTATTATTGATGGCAATGACAAAGCTATTACTTTGTTGTAGAGGTAAAAGCAAAATTACTGAAGGTTCTCAAAGCAGCTAATTATGAACAAGATGTAAATCCCCCTGTCCCTCCATCAATGTGTTGCTAGGGTTAGTTAGTTCACATTGTTTGAAATTTTGTGGGTCACACATGAAGTAAAATCTGTGTCTGTGTGCTCAGGACAAGACCCAGTATCAACTGCAGTAAGTGGGTGTCATCCTGTGCATTTTAATACGTTGCTTTTGAAACAGGTTTTCCTGGCATTTCTGGGGTACTTTCCTGCTACTTTAAGATGCTCTGCTTAGAGTATTTCTTTCCTCTCCCCTCTCTCCCTCCCTCCCTCCCTCTTTCTCATTATTCATTGAATCAAAATGTCCAAAATTAAAATAACAGCTATAGAACACTACACAGATGCC
Organism: Fringilla coelebs; assembly: GCF_963513975.1. Lineage (NCBI taxonomy): Eukaryota > Metazoa > Chordata > Aves > Passeriformes > Fringillidae > Fringilla > Fringilla coelebs. The sequence continues at coordinate 52,655,745 of NC_140030.1, read as the reverse complement.
AGGGCAGAATGTCAAACACATCCTGTTTTTACATCAAGACTTAAAGAGTTTCTTCTCTCTTCCTCTGCTTCTCTGTCTTCCAGCTGCTTCAGGGTTGTCATTTTGCTAGACTTTGACAGCCAGTAACTGAGCAACCAACTTGAATTGTAACAGCATGGCCACAGGTAAGGTAACTTCTGTAATACTTGTGATGGTCTGAAACAAATTACTTGGCAAAAAAAAAAAATCTTTCATTAAATGGGAAGACAAGGTGTTCTTTGAGGTCTCAAAAAGTCCAAAATGTACAACTTTTGTCTTGGATCTCTCAGTTTCATCCTGGATAATAAAGGAACAGATTAGTACAAATATTACCCACCCAAAATTTCTGAGTTTCTTTCAATCCACAGCAAATGCCTGAGGGGCAGTTTTGTCTACTATGTGCTTTTCTCATAGGCTGTTTCTGGTAAACAGTTTGCCTTAAAAATGTCTGTCATTACTATCCCTGCACTTACAGGGAATGCTTTTATTCTAAATGCACAAAGTACACTGCTGAGACAGCCATGTAATCGATAGAAAACTGCCTGATGATGTTCTGAAAACTATTCCTTGAGGATCTTTCCATGTAGCTGTATCTTGAACTTGCTTCCTGTGGTAGAGTGTAATTGCGTTAATTTTTCCAATAGAGAAACCTTTATAGAAAAGTCCTGTAAAAGTAGCCTGGTGAGCTGCATAAAGACTACAAGTTTTGTATGGGGTTTTCTTTGTGGAAATCCTTTTTCTTTTTTTGTGGTGCTACTTAGTTACTCTGAAAGATAAGTGGCCATTTCTTACTCTTTGACACCTGAGCTTTCTGAAAATTGAAGTCCACACTGCATGTCATTCCTGTCTTAATTGACAGACAGATTGCATTTTTCTTTGCTAAATTTACTGATGGAGAGACTAGGAAAAAATAAAAATTATTGCAAATCCAGGTATATGGTGGTGGTGGATAGGACAGGATAGTATAATAATAAGCATGGAAACAGGTTTCCCTAGGAAGTGGTGGAGTCACCCTTCTGGGAAGTGTTAAAAAACCAAGCAGAGGTGTTACTGTGTGATATGGCCCACATAGTGGGCACAGTGCTATTTGTTCAGAGATTGGCTCTGATGATTTTGGAGATAGTTTCCATCTTTATTGATTCTATGATTCTAAGTAGTACTGGACTAACTGACTTTGTCAAAGTACTACAAGTCTATCTCTGTTCTTCTACCATCTTGTCCCATCTGGAGACAAAAATATTTTTACAGTACAGTTCTGTTCGTCAACCAAAACTGAAGATCAGTCATAAAAAAATTAATTTGACCAATATATATTATACAGTTACAGTTCAGTTTGAGGAGAGTCAACCAAGATCCTTACATCCACCAGCAAGGTGAAGGAAGACCTTGGAATTCCCACCTACATTTTATTTTAAGTTATGGTAGATGAACAGTGTAACAGAAAAGAAGAAAGACTTCTGGAGTGCAGCTTCAGAACTTTTATTTGTAAAATGTAGGAGGTTATTACTCTTCCTCTGAAGGAAAGTAGTCCAAGCCTTACCTAGGGAAGTGAAGTGACCTTGGGACCCCAGGACACTACCCCATGTGAAGTATGTACTAAGAAGAATAGAAGGAAGAAGGAGCTAAGGGTAGGGAAATTTGACCGATGAGAACGGTCAGAGGAAGTGAGTTTGTTTAGTCTAGAAGGCTTGAAAATTAGGGAGGACATGGTGGCAGTTTTCTGATATGTAAACAGTTATAAAAAAGATTAATTTGTTGTTCATTATGTTCACTAGACTTAGGACAAGTAATAATAGTATTAGGTGAAAAGTATTTAAGTTATGTATTAGGAAAAAGCAATTCTTATTAAAGAAACATTGAAGCAGGTGGTACAGGCAGCCTAGGGTGAATAAGAAGTCTTCCTTCACTGGAGATTTTTTTGAAGAAGTAAGATAATCCTCCCATTCAGATTGTCTTGGCAAACATCATCCTACCTCTGAGTAAAAGGAGGGCATAGATGATCCCCTGTGGTACTTTGCAGCTTTGTACTTCTGTGATTCTAGGATCCATTTTTGGAAACATGTAAAGTTTCTAGCAGCAGCCTGCTCTTTCCAAAGCTGCTCAGCAGGCTTCTCACCTCTCTGGAAACCCCATGGCACATAGGTCCTGGATCAAAGACCCTTTTCCATCTCAGCCACTGCCCAGAACCTTGCTCTGCCTACTGGATGCAGGGAGAAAGTGCTAATAGGTAACCAGTAAACTCTACTTCACCTGGAAGAGCCTGGTATTGTCTTATGTTCAACCACCTACAAAAGGCTACATACAAAAAATCCACAGACTGCATGGGGATAGAAGAGCCAGACAATCATCCAGAACCTTTCAGTTTTAATATATAAATGTCATGGCTGGACACAAGGTAAGAACAAAGTTATCTTCCTGTTTTCCATCTTGGAAATCTTAGCATTAACTCTTGAGGCCTTGACCAGTTTTGTCCAGCTAGAAGAAAAAGATTTCCCTGCTGTTTCTTCCCAAGTTTCTGCCTAAAATTACAGCTTCTTTTTTTTTTTTCCCTGTTGCCTTATCAATCCTTTGTCTTCTTGCCAAAGAATATCAGAAGTGCCCTGTAGAAAGAAGGAAAATTGTCTATTAAATTCTGAGGGTTGAACACAAAGATAGTTCTCAAAAATTGTGCCTTTTCTTGCTAGGAATTCATTGGTTCTATTAGCTTCTCAAATCAGACCTGTTTTGTACTTAGCAAAATCTGAAGCAATTGAAATGCTGCTCAAAAAGAGAAAGGCAAAAGTGGATAAGAAATGTTTTGTCACTAGTGCAGCTCACTTAAAATCCTTCAGCTGTCTTCCATGCTTAGAGAACCCTGCTGAGTGTCCTGATCAGAGAGGTTCCTCATATTCCTTGTGAATGTGACTGATTCCAACTTTCTTATTCAAAATTAGGACCTTTCTCGCCTTTCCATCACCATCTTTGAGAGCCACCACTGATGGGTCTGTGAGGATGCCTCCAAAGTCTCTGCAGTCCCACACTGTAAAAGAACATATATGAATGCCCTGTGAGAAGGAATGCAAGCTCTGCTTCATCAGTTTTCACCATCCCATTGGGGAGAATAAAGTTCTTAATTTTTTTCTTGTTCCATAGAGTTGTCTTTACTCTTCTAATTACAGCTGCATTGTTGAGCAATCAAGTACGTGATTTCTAACAACCCCAGACAAGAGCCATTGCCCCAGCCTCTTAAATCTGGCTTGGAGCAAGCTCTTTATGTTGCTCAACTCCTCATCTGATCATGATATACACAGGCAGTTCCATGAAATACCTGCTTCTCCTCTCAAATGCAAAATTCATTGCTTTTCTTCAAAGCTGGCATCCCAGTGCATTTTGTTGCTCTTTGTCATGGCATGCTACATTTAAGACATTTCATTTTTCAAAATTCTTATTGTGTTGCTGCTTTACTGCCATCTCACTGTAGCTAAAAAATTATTCCCAGTAACTGCAATTCATGTTCTCCTTGATTTTCTTTCTTTGTTTTTTTCCTTGGGGTGTGTTGTCATATATGAAAATGGGCATGTCAAGCTGAAAAATTGCCTGTAATCCACCCATTCATCTTTAGTGCTTCAGATTTCTGCACACTTTCCCTGTGGAAGTTTCTTCCCATATTACTCTTTGTTTTCTTGATCAACAACTTGTAAATCTTCTCCACTTTAGCACTGTTCAGGGCTCTTCATTCCCTCCTTGCTCTCTATCCCCTACTCTCTCCTTCAGCAGCATTCACTGTTTATTGTATCTGCAAAAGTCCTCTCCTCCAAGTTTGACACATCTCATTCAAAATGGGACTGTGATCAAGAGTTGCAGTTTGCTCATTAATTGGTCACCTGGAACTATGGCAATGATCCTTATGCAGTCAATGATGAAACTTATTTTCTGGTTTTGTTTGCATGTACTCCACTCATCTCCATTTCAATATTTATTATCAAAGGCATTAGGTACATTTGCTTATTCCAGAAACAAGAAATCCAACTCATATTCTAAAAAGCACCTGCTCTAGGGCACTGCTGGCTCTTGTAACCTCTTGAAAGCAGCACCCAAACTGTAGTAAGACCCCCTGTTGTGCTGATGGCTCCTCTTACAGGGGAAGAAAGCCACAGAGACAGAAGGAAGCCACAATGGTAGCTAATATGCCATATGTTTCTGGCATATGATAATGCTGGTGGAGATCACAGCTCAATTTCTAAAGAGGGAAAAGGAGTTTTCCAGGAAGATCAGATCATCCAAATCACTTCCCATTTACCAGATGCTCTCCCTGGTCTCCACTTGCTGGCAACAAAGCAAGTACCCTTTGCTCTAGCTCATCCTTTCCCTTCTCCTCAGTCCTCCTGGTTCCCTTGCTCCTTGGTCCCTCTGAGTTCCTATTCACCGTAGGGTACAAACCCTTGCCTGTTGCAACAACAGTGCTCTTAACTTTGGTTGGTAAATCTTTGAGTTTGGCTGTCTTTGGGTAGCAATTTTAGCCTCCAGCTGCAAGGAAGGAGCACCAGGTTACCAAGATGCTTAGAACAGAACCTCTTTGCTCTCCCCCATGGGAGGCTGTATCCATCTCAACAGGAATGCGAGGGAAAAGTGGGATCTTTTCTCTCCCTCTGGTTTAAATATCCTCAAAATCAGGCACTGCCTTCCTCAGAGAATAGGGGTGTGCAGCCCACTCTGGTGGTTGTTAGCAATGAAAGTCAAAGAAATTTTTTGAATTTTCAGGCGTCAGCCAAGCCCAAATCCTCTAAGTGTGGAGCTGGAATGTACATGAGTGGCTGATGAGCTGCATCAGCCCAGAAAAGCTTGACCAGGACGCAGAGATGTGGCTGTGGGTAGGTCTGATGCAGTGATATGATGAGACCAGACCACAGGTCCTGAACATGCAAAGGAAATGCAATGGGAGTGAAAGTGTGTAACATAAGGGGAAGTGTCTTATCCCTTCCACCAAAGGATGAGCTCACAGGGAAGGAGGAGCATTGCTGCTGCCCTCAGCTTAGACATGCTGAGTTACAGTGATCTGATTTAGACATCTGTGGAACAGAAGATTCAAGAGAAAAAGCTGTGAGTGGATCACTCATACAAAATGAATTTGTTTCAGAATACAGACTTACTGAAATTGTAGCTGAAATTCAAAACACAAGGTGTCTGAGTCTGCATCCCAGTTAAGTATATCATCCATGCCTTTAAAAGATGGAAACTAGTAAAAATCTGAAGGCAGATTGACAGAATTTACTCTGCACATATGAAAATTTAAAGAAAGAAAATATCCATTGTGAATATTACAATACAGCATTTACCAACATGGTGGGCATATCCTCTTTGCAATTAGAGTAACAAAAATAATGAGAAAAACCCTACACTTAACTTCCATTCTGAGTGTTTAATTATATTGAATATTTGAATTTATTTTGTCCTGCTTTGAATTCCTTGACCCAGATGAAAGTTCCAGTAACTGGTTTCACAAAAAAGTCTGAGTAAGGCATGGAGAACGGGAACCATTGTTTTTATATGATAGTTTCACAAACAGATGGGCAAGCCTTTGAATGGGAAACTAATGGGAATAATAAGCATTGCCTTCTGGGAATATTTAACACGGAGATTTTAAGCTGGTCTCCAGGAACACAGCTCTGTGTCAGGTACTATTTTCTCTGTTTCTACACATAATTCTGCATAGGTGTGCTGGGTTATGGTGGAGTAATTTACTCTCATACTCCCTTATCTAAAATGGTACTTAGTAGTTTAGATCAGGACCAGTTCTGTAATGTCAACATTCTTTTTCATCTTAGGATTCAGTTTTAATAAAGGGTTTGCAGAGGTGGAGGTACCTGGGGTGTGTAAGGCAATGTGGGAGAGGAAGCTGGAAGGAAGCATTTTTAGTTCCTCCCAGGAGCAGAGATGACAGCTGGGATTTGTGTGCCTCAGCAGCATCTAATGTGGGAATGCTCGCCAGCAAAGTGCCATGCCACAGGCTACAGCATAAGACACTGAGAAATGAAAGGAATAAGACCATGTAAAATCTGCAAGTTGCTTAAAATTTAAGGAAAGAAAACTTTGCCTGTCTTACACAAAATACTTACAAAAACAAGCCTTAAACAAAAGGATTTTTGGAAGTATTCTCAATAGATTCGAATGGCCCGTTTCCAAAGTGTCTTTTGAAAATAAGGAAGGGCAGATTTATTGAAAGGTGCCTGTAGGGGGAGATGGTTGCCCGGGAGATTGGCAGTAAACATTTCATCTCCAGGTCACCAGCTCAAGCCAGCTCGGCTCACTAGTGGTCAAAAGCCTACTGTATTATTGTTATTAGGAAAGGACATGAATCATTCCCGAGTCTGTGGAGACATGAAAATGTCTGGTTCAATAACATATATAAATTATTTTTTTAGAATGCTTCTGGGGATGAACAAGCAGGGCCAGGACTTGGACTTGATGATCCTTGTGGGTTCCTTCCCACAGGATCCAGTATATTCAGTGATTCTGTGACTTTCTGAATGTTTATAAAAATAGTAGTCTAGAAAATACTAGTATTTTTTATTTAAAACCAATAAGCCCTTCCCCTTCCCTTCCCTTCCCTTCCCTTCCCTTCCCTTCCCTTCCCTTCCCTTCCCTTCCCTTCCCTTCCCTTCCCTTCCCTTCCCTTCCCTTCCCTTCCCTTCCCTTCCCTTCCCTTCCCTTCCCTTCCCTTCCCTTCCCTTCCCTTCCCTTCCCTTCCCTTCCCTTCCCTTCCCTTCCCTTCCCTTCCCTTCCCTTCCCTTCCCTTCCCTTCCCTTCCCTTCCCTTCCCTTCCCTTCCCTCCCCTCCCCTTCCCTTCCCTTCCCTCCCCTCCCCTCCCCTCCCCTCCCCTCCCCTCCCCTCCCCTCCCCTCCCCTCCCCTCCCCTCCCCTCCCCTTCCCTCCCCTTCCCCTTCCCTCCCCTTCCCCTTCCCTCCCCTCCCCTCCCCTCCCCTCCCCTCCCCTCCCCTCCCCTCCCCTCCCCTCCCCTCCCCTCCCCTCCCCTCCCCTCCCCTCCCCTCCCCTCCCCTCCCCTCCCCTCCCCTCCCCTCCCCTCCCCTCCCCTCCCCTCCCCTCCCCTCCCCTCCCCTCCCCTCCCCTCCCCTCCCCTCCCCTCCCCTCCCCTCCCCTCCCCTCCCCTCCCCTCCCCTCCCCTCCCCTCCCCTCCCCTCCCCTCCCCTTCCCTTCCCTTCCCTTCCCTTCCCTTCCCTTCCCTTCCCTTCCCTTCCCTTCCCTTCCCTTCCCTTCCCTTCCCTTCCCTTCCCTTCCCTTCCCTTCCCTTCCCTTCCCTTCCCTCCCCTCCCCTTCCCTCCCCTCCCCTTCCCTTCCCTTCCCTTCCCTTCCCTTCCCTTCCCTTCCCTTCCCTTCCCTTCCCTTCCCTTCCCTTCCCTTCCCTTCCCTTCCCTTCCCTTCCCTTCCCTTCCCTTCCCTTCCCTTCCCTTCCCTTCCCTTCCCTTCCCTTCCCTTCCCTTCCCTTCCCTTCCCTTCCCTTCCCTTCCCTTCCCTTCCCTTCCCTTCCCTTCCCTTCCCTTCCCTTCCCTTCCCTTCCCTTCCCTTCCCTCATTCTTTCATTTGCTCATTCTTTCTCTTATTATCTCTTTCCTCCTGTCTTCTCTCTTTCTTTCCTTTTGAAGAATAATTTCAATTTACTTACAAAGTCACTAAAAGAAGACATAAAATTTTAAAGTAAGCTTTTATCATCTGTTTTCTTTCAAAGTATAGTGGACCATTGGAATTTTAGGAAAAAAAATTACATTTGGGACCATTTGCCTACTAGAAAAACAATAATAAACAAGGCACTAAACAAAATGTTTTGCAGCAGCCACTGTCTGAAGTGTATTGCAGCAAGGCATGATATGCTAAAAGGAAACTTGATCACACTTGATTCAGGGTGATGTCTTTCATTAATCCACTGGAGAAGAGAACAAAGCTTGAATGATTTTTATTTAATAACAAACAGACAATAATATCAACAGTGCTTCCCATTTAACTTTTGGCAACCATTAATATGTGCTGCACACATACCCGAGAAAAAGAGACATTTTCCCCATTTGGTTGGTTTCATCTTTTGAAGCATGTCTCCACCAAAAAGCAGATTTCAATTTCCTTTGGGGACCACAAAATACCCAGCTCTTTTCCTCTCCCTCACTGTGGTTAGAAGTTTATTTTTCAGTTGTGGTAAGTGCTTTGCACCATATTTATCTGCATGTTGTTTGTTTTAGGAGTGGAGCACAGAACATACAGACTTCTACCAGGGGAAAGACTAACAAGCAAAAGACTGTACAGAAACAGTTTAATGAAATTGTTATGGGTAACCATACTGGTTGAATCAAAAAGTCTGCAAGAGTCTCTAGACCATAGCTGAGGAGCTGCTTCAGCAAGAAATATGTGTCTGAGGCTTGCACACAGGCCCAACCAGCAGTGAAGCTGGGCTGCCCTTGTTTTTTTTACCTAACCCCAGGCAAGTCACTTCCCTTCACAGAAGCTTTGTCCTCCTAAGGAACATTTGCTGCATAATTTCTGACCTTACTTCTCCCGGTGGCCTTACACATACACAGCGTTCTTGCAGTTTCATACTGCATCAATGGCAAATAATTGACACTGACAGTTGGTTAAAGTGTTAAATCTCATGGAAAGAAGGCAAGCTGTCCTAGGAGAACTCTCAGCTTCTGTACTTTGTGGGGTGATTCTACCAGCACTTTCAATAATTCCAATACATTTCTAATTGGTTTGCAGTTATGTAAGCCTTAATAGGATTTGGTCTTCTTTTGGAGGACATCAGAGAGATAGCTGTGGAAGTGATCGCTGTGCAGTGAGATGAAGAGGTTTGTCATCTTACTCTACATAGTCTGAGGCAAAGAGAGAAAATAATAATTAAATCAACATTAAAATGTTTGTTAATTATGTTTGCTTGTATATGCCCATTTCTCACATTATTTTATCTGCATGAATGGAGAATAAATATTGTAAGGTTTCTCTAAGTAAAGGCTCAGCAGTCTGAGAAAGAGGATTTCAATCAACTGTGTATATTTATTTCTTATGAACATTTCTTTAGTGCAAACACTCCATAAACAGTTGAATGGAATGGCCCAGAAGACATTTTCATATGAAAGCAGGAAAGAAGCAGGAAAAAATGCATCCATGTAAAACTCACAAGGAAAGATGTGCATGTTTGTGTTTGCATATAGAAAATATATTTTTCTTATTCCTTGATTTGTCAGGTTTGCTTTATATATCTTTGCCTTGAATTTTCTCCCTCGGTTGCTGGCCTTTATTTTCCATGTAAACACTGGCAAATTTTGCAGCTGTAGTAACTGTCATCCCAGTTTCCTTAGAGTATCAGTCTCCCATCTCCTGTAATATCACACTGAATCAGAATAAAATCTGTGTGCCTCAGTCTTGTCACAGCATCCCTCTTTTATACATCACTACTCTTTTCCTGAAGTACTGTATTCCAAATGCATTTTTTATGAAAATGCATTTTTGCATCTTTTTCCAGAAATCCTGCCCTGTCTTGTTGTTGAAGTCATCTTTCCTCCTTTCATCTTTATCTTTTCTGCCCTTCCTGAGTTATTTCACCTGTGTTGCAAACAGTACAAGATTCTTTGCCTTCTAGAGTTGCCCATAAAGGTAATGTCCTCATGCAGACCTGCTTTAGGCAGCATCACCAGCAGGTCAAGGGAGGTGATCCTTCATCTCTGCTCAGCACTGATGAGTGCTGGCTCCAGTTCCACACTCCCCTCTACATGAGAGACAGGGGCATTCTGCAGCCAGCCCAGCAAAGGGCACCAAACTGTGGGATGTAGCACAGGACTTTGGAGGAGAGGCTGAGGGAGGATGGACAGCCCAATGCTTCACCACTCTCACAGGAAGGAATTTCTTCCTAATATCTAATCGATTTCTATCCTCTTTCAGCTTAAAGACATTGCCCCTCATCTTTCCCCTACACTCCCTGGCAAAGAGTCTCTTCCCATCTTTCCTGCAGCTCCCCTTTAAGTAGTGGAAGGCTGCTGTAATAGTTTTCCAACAAAAGGTGAATTTGTTCCATTGAAAATGGGGGGGGGTTTGTCCATAGCTGAGAAATCTTTGGCTTTCATTAGTTTTTGGCGCATGGAACATTTTGGAAGAAAATATTCTATTTAATTAAATAGAATAAGTGGATAGAGAGCCTGAACAACAAATAAAATACATGAATGAAAATGGATGGGAAAATAAATGGACATTAAATGACAGGGCTACTCTGTGGCATTTTTCAAATCTCCAATCCAGTTAATTTTCCCTGCATTGTTTCTTAGTTTGAGTTTTGGGGTTTGTTTCATTTTTTTTTTCCCATGTACTTGCATGCGTGTATTGGTACTTTGTATAAGCCTGCAGAGAAATGTCATTTTTAAAATGGAAAGACTGGAATTTTAACAGCTCTACTAACCCTGACAAAAGCCATATTCCACAAAGCACTTTCATCTAGATCCCTGTTTAAGCAGCTTTGAGAAGTACAAAGGGTTTATGGAGGCAAAGATGAAATTAACTGATTTTTTGGAGGGGAGGGAATAACTAAAAATGAATCACATAAAACAGCCTTTACAGGCTTTGCAAAATCACTTTGCAGGAAAATTCCCACTGATATCAGTGAAAGTCTTGACTGAGTGTAGACTGAATTAACATTAAGAAATGCCTACAGTAATGGCAGAAGCTTTTTACTGCAAGCCTATAACACACTCTAGAACATACTGGTTTAGAACCATTTCCAAATTTTTAAAACCTTCATTTAAAAAAGTGATTATTTTGCAATACCTAGTTTCATGTCAGAGGGAGTTTAGGAAAGTTTCGTGCTAAATTGTGACACATCATCACTAACGCTAAAACGGAACCCCTTTTTTTTCTTTCACTTGGTTACGTAAACTCGTACCACCGTACTTCTTAGTCATAATCTGAAAAAAAGTTCCCTGTCAATGTGAAACTTAACTGAGCCATTCAGCAGTGACTCTTGCACGATTCCAGCTGGGCTCCCCCCATCTTCCCCAGCTGCTGATGCCAGGGTACCCATGAGCGCAGAGCAGCCGTGCCAAAGAGCTGCCCTCGGCTGCGGGATCAGCTTCAGGTCCTCGGCTTCTTGTGGGGGAGGCTTGGCAGGAGCACGGTGCTTCCCTCCAGGAGTGCTTAGCAGGAGGAGGCAGCAGAAGCACTGCTGACCTGTCCCGAGATGAGAGCACTTCCCCCCGGGCAGAGGGAGCTACAGAGAGCAGTGGCCGATCTCAGGCACAATGAGGCTGTCCCGTGCTAGGCTGGAACTCTGCATGAAATGGCAACTTGGGTTTCAAATAGCACGGCTTTGGGTTTTCATCCAGGGTGTGTTTACACACAACCCCCCCAGCTCGTTACAACACCAGCTGGGACCTAACCTGGGGCTTTCCTGCTCAGGAAAATGGTACATGGATTCCAGCAGGGAACCCATCAGCTGCTATCAACTCTGCATTAAGCAAAGATGCTGAATAATATCAGTATTGTCAATGCTGACAGGCCAACAAAAACAAGTGGTCTACAACCTAGCTAGCCCAAAGAGACCTGTAACTTTAGCTGGAAATGCCTGCAAGCAGGGAGAGCTTCAATAGCAATGATGGGGGTATTTTGGTAGTCAGCTATTTTTGCAGCATAGTGGTTACTACATACACATCTAAACTGTTTACACCATTTACATAGCAACTTAACAAACACATTATACTATATCTTAGAAGTAGTTTTGCATAGAGAAATTGACTAGTGAGTTCTGGATCTTAGCTGCAGGGTGCTATACCCCATTGCTTGATGTTTGGCCAGTATTCTGTGGCCTGCCACACTGCCTGAATGAAGAAAACTTGAGTAATGAGTTTGATATCAAGTCAAATTTGTAGCAAGGGGGAGGTCTCATGTCTCCAGTTAATGGGAATGTTAGCCCTGGGAGAAAAAGTCATTTCCATCTCCTAGGAATCCTAACTCCATGCCAATGCCTTCTCTGCAAGACCAGCATTGTCTCAAGCCCTGATTCTAATCAGAGACCAACGCAGAGTCTCCCTTGTTCATGCCCAATATCCTTTTTCCAGCAGCTCTCTTAAAGCAGCTCTCAGTGTCAATAGCATGTGCTGTTAGCACAGAGCCTTTGCCTACACAAAGGCCATGTGTAGGGTGTACACTGGGAACAGACCTTTTGCCTGAAGGACCCCAGATCTCTCTTGTGGACATCTAGGGCTTTCTACCATGACAACAGCAGTCCCTTAGTGCCAGTCAAAGCTATTTAGCTCTTTTTGACATTAGTTTTGACATTGCTTCAGGACTCACCCTGCAATGAGAAGATAGGATGCCATGTGCTTCCCAACAGAGCCAAGGAAAATTTAAATGGTGACCACTGATCGAGTAGAGTGTGTTATAAAGTTGTGACTTTTGGTACACTCCACATTACTTCTCTGACTTAATGGTCCTGGGACAAACCTTTTCTGAGACCCTTTCAGCAAAGGAAGCAGACAATTCACTGAAGTGAAAAGAAAATATTACAGATTGAAACCTGCTGAGGGTATTGGGGTATTCCCCTCATCTGACTGAGAGGAAGCAGCTATTAAGCAGCACTAGGAAAGAGTTAGAAGAGCCAAGTAAAGATGGGATTGCCTTGCATGATGTCTTTTCTACTTCTGGAGTGCTGGGCTAACCATGCTGTCAAGAGGGCAATATTCTATATCCTCCCTGTATAAAGAGAGCAACTACCTAAAATATAAAGCAGCAGCAGCACATTCAGTATTTTCTGCTAAAATTGAGAGAAAATTAAGTTTATCCAACTTTTGTTACTTATTCTGGAATTTGGCCAAGTTAAGGTTGATCTCATTCTTGCCAAATCTATGTCACAGGGTATTCATGTGGTCAGCACCTTGGCAGCTGCAATGTACACAGCCCCTGTTTAGATAATTCTTTTCATACACATACTGTAAAAGGGCCTGGCTTTTACATACAAAGTAATTGTGAACCGGAATGTACTTATTGCATGAGTGCAGCAAAATATTTCTGGAAAATTATTTTCTTCCTCCCTGCTAATCGGTTAAAATCGCATGGGATCGGTTAAAATCGCATGGGATCGCCAGGGTGTAGTGCAGATGGAAATAATCAGGAAAATATTCAGTTTCCATAGGAGATTTATTTTTTTTCCTCAAAGCTTAGAGTTTGACTACTCTTATTTTCATGTCCTCCAATCTGTTACGGCAAAAGATAATCCTCTTCTCCTAAGAGCATCTTGATTACAAATTTTGGACTTTGGGTTTGAATTCAATAGAACTGTTGACTTCTTTAGAGAGAAAACCTATGTCTTGCCCAAATGAACTCTCCACAGACTTCCACCTACAATCAGTGGAATGAAAGCTGCTCTACCAGCCAATGATTCACAGCTGCCGCTTGCAGGCTCCTACTTTGAATCTGGCAATGGACGCCAAAATTAGGTGTGTAAGGTGAGGCAAAGTGATTTCTTTCCTTTGGTTCTTTCTGATGACTGAGTCATCTGCTGAGTCATCTGCTTGTTTTCAGAGATAACCATTAATATCCAGATAAATGGTTTAGACATGTACAAATAAAGCAGGAAAGGATCATTACTCACTGCCACTTTATGCCTGATTGACCCCTGCCTTTTGGCAAGAAAAAAAATCAAAAAAACCCACAAATCTCCCTGACTATTCCTTGTACCAAAAGATTGTCCTCATGCTAACCCCCACACAGAGTGTTCCAGAAAGAAGGCATTTTGGGGCAAGCTGAAGAAGAGAGACAAAATGCCCAAAGGAATTTCATACCCTGGTGATTTTGTAGCGGGTCATTCCAAAAGGGAAGCTGGTTGGGATTACTGGTGCTGTACCAAGTTGATGCCTATCAGCCCTTAAAAAAATTAATGTCATTATCATTGGCACAAGGATATATTTCCCTCTTATCTTTAACATAAGCCAGTATAGAGGAAAATGTACAGAAGGGAAGGCTGACAGATGTGAATCACCTCTATTAACTCGCAAAAGTCATGTACATGTGTCAAAACAGCATATTAAAATGGATTAGCCATTCATACAAATAAGAACAACATGTGCATTTGTTTCAGCTAGGATAAAAATCACAAAGGCAATCAATTCTTGTACAGCACATGTGAAAAAAATACTTGGCACAAAGGACAGTGTACCCCAAGTGTTCAGACACATGTTTCAAGTATGCAGATTTTTTTTTTTTTAATTTTAGCTTTCAGGTTACTAGTTTGCTCCAGAAGGCCATGAGAAACCACAGCTTGAAGGGAGACATAATGACTTTACACTCCCAATGTATTCTCTAAAGTCCCTACTTTTTGTCTTGAACTTTTTTCCATGTGGATTTGAATCCTACTCACAGAGCCATGCCAAAATGACTTTAAACTGCAGCACAGTAAATACAGTTGTTTGGATAGTAAATTTGTATTGGGGCATGTTTTTTCTCCCTGACTCTTTTTAGCTAAACTTTCACCATATACAGAGCTGCCACTTAGCATGCACAGAGCACATTTTCTACCAGTTGGACTCCCACTGTCAACCATGCATGACAACCATATTGACAGATGGACTATATTTATTTGGCAGGTTTTGGACCAAAGAAGGAAGTTACAGCTTAAATGAGCATAAGTAGTTTGTTATTAGCACATAATATTCCCAATAATTTTCCCCCTAATTGGTATATTGTATCAGAGGTGACAAGAAGCATTGTTTGCTCATTGGTTTTCATATGCAGCAGAAATTTTTGGTTGTCCAAGATTATGCAGCCATGTCACATAAAAAAATCCCAAAACATCAGGGTAGAAGAGCAAAGATATAAGCTCCAAAATCACTTCCACAAACTTAGCCCCCTCCCCTTGCCTTACAGCCTTCTGAGAAGTCATCAGATAAAAAATGAGTTGACAAAATCACAGTGGTCAGTTCTCCCTCAGTTCCTCTGGCAGGTCAGCACATCCACACATTGCTCACTCTTAAATTAGACCCCAGTGATCTCCTTATTTCAATGTCAATGACAACCTTTCAGAACTACACTGTTGCTCTGGAAAACAATTCAAGAAGCCTGAGATATTACTTTGGTCACACTTTGGTACGTGTCCTTGCAACTGCAAAGACGCTGCCACAGTTGTCCCATGTTTTCAAGCATAGAAGTGTCCCAGTTTCTCTTCTGAAATAGGAGCACTTATGCTTTGTGCAAATTCCACTGACACACAGCCCTGACAGCTCAAGCTGGCTGCTGGGGGAGACAGGCTGCGTGGCAAGGTGAGAGGGAAGCCTCAGGGGTCACTGGTGGTTTTTGTTGAAAGTTGGCTCTATTTAGCCCAGGGTAAACTGTGGGAATGAGGTGTAACCACAGTGGCAGCTATCAGGTTATGGTGATATGCAGAGATTGCTGCCCACTCCTTTTGAGCCAAATCAGCTTTGCCACTGGTATCAACAGCAAATGAGTTGATTCTCAGGCACCTGCTGATAATTCACTTGAAATATTTGACTCGTTTTCTAATAATGTCTCTTTTCAAATATACTTAAGTCGATCACTTTCATGTTTCCCCTTAAATGACAGAAATTAAGTGAAATGAAAACAACCTCAGCTATCCCTGAGCTTCTTTGCTTTCACATCATTCAAGGGTGGAAAGAGTTTTCTATTTTAATTAATTGGAGAATAAAAATCAGTATCCATCTGAGACGTAGGGTCTCTTTTTTCCTGTGGAATCAGGTCTCCCAGAAAAAGTAGATGTTTGTGCTGGAAATGCCGACTCACATGAAATCAGAAGGCTGATCAGGAATGTCAAGACCACCAGAGATTAATGTTGTATTAAATCCTTGCGGTTGAAAAGAAGCCACAACAGTCAAACTCCTTCTCCCTGGACACGTGCTACACTCCACTGCTCCCCAGTTTCTCCCTCCTTTCTCATATTTCACTATGTGAGTGTATGTGTGTGTGTGCATACACATATGTGGGGGGGTGCTAAACTGTGCTCCCATTGTGCTCTGTTTCCTCTCGTAGTCCTGCCCTCCTCCCTGCTGCCTGCGCTGCTGTGCGTGCCAGCAGCATCCACGCACACTCAGGGAATTATGTGGAGTCACCTCCGAAGCCAAAGGAGGAGGTGACGATTGGTGGACATCTTTCTCTGCCTGACAGCATATGTAGAAACAGTCCAGCTGAACAGATTTCTGCTAAGGGGACCAGCAGATTATTTTTGCCATTTACTGTCTTGAAAGCTCAGCATTTCAATGCCTCCCTGATTAGAAAGCTATTGGGCACAAAATCCTGAGAACAGAAGCACTGATCTTGGAAAGTGGTGTTTGTACCTCCTCCTATTTTTCCATCTTTCTCTTCAGCAGGCAAAGAGTATGGGCAATGTTAAAAGGACAGGTCCAATACAAGTACAAGTACAATGCTGATAATTTATAAGCTGGCAATGGGATACAATTTATAAATCAAGCAACTGCTATTGAAGTTTCTGAAAATCCCCGTAAAAAGTACAATTCTAGCTGAAGTTTTGTCTTCCTCCTGTCTCCTCAGAGAAAACTCAGCTGGTAATAAGCAGAAGTGGGCTGTAGTTCACAGAGGTGTCCCCTTCGTTTCAGGTGGAACCACAAGGGCAAGAAATGGAGAAAAAGGAAATACTGCTGCTTCAGTAGTCATAGTTACAATTCTCTCGAGTCAGTATCAGATGCATCTTTCAGGATCTGGATTTTTTTTTTAAATCTTACAAGAGTTTAAAGGTTACAGGTATTTTGCCTGAAGCAGCACATGCAGGGGGTAGGAGGAAGGGGCTGTCCTTCTGCCAGTACCTGGTGTGGGAGCAGATTGCTTGTTCAGGTACTTGCCAGTGAGATTCCTTTTAGAGGCACCCACCTTGCACTAAAGGTCTCAGTTTTCAGGGGAACAAAGTTCTTGGGGTGGACTTTGACATGTGATAGTCTGCACTGTGCCTCTGAAGCACTGCTTTCTCTAGGAAAAAGAAGTCCTCTGTGCTCACTGCCTTAGCTGAAGCATCCCTAGGAGAGTAACCTTCATGCTGGCCATAGTGTCTTCACAGAATCACAACTGGCACTATCAGTAATGGTGTTTAAGCTGTGCATTGCCAAAAGGCCCTCATCACTACCCCTAATGCCAACCCCCAAAGCAGCAGAGATGCTACAAACCCCTCCTGGGCTGCTCTTGCAGAATTTTGACACTCCTAGGTGGGGTGAAAACACCAGCAGACAGGTTTTCACTTAACTACCTTAGCAGGGCAATTGTGTTAGTAAGCAATTGTTCTGCCCAAGCCTTGGGGAATAGTCTTTTTCCATTGCAATCATTGTAAAGGCACTGGCCTAAATGCAGTGATGCTTGCACAGTGAATGCATAAGCAGCTTTCCAGTATCTCCTTGTTTTTGAAAAAGAAGCTGCATTTTGAACCAGCATGTCTGGGCACAGGCCTTTTGGGCAATCAAAGGATATGTGATATACAAATGATATTTCCTTTGATAAAATAAGTCCTGGTGCTGCTGGGAGAGCCAGGAGAAGTTATTTTTAATTTATGCATTTGGCCAAACTCTAAATCTTATGAGTCTGACAGCTCCATATGAACGTTTGACTTGCCATGTGATTACCCAAGGGCTTCAGCTGGGACACGCTTCGCAATTTTCCTGAGTTTGGTGTCATACAGGCAGTTACTACGTCCCCTCCTGCCATGGAAAAGAAAAACTCCATGCTGACCTGATCAGACTGGAGTCTCTCAAGTGTGGGATGGCACAGATCTGAATTCCTCTGTGCCTGAACTGTGAGCGAGCTGTAATCACAGGGGGTCTTCATGTGTCATTAGTGCGCATTTTGTAGGGCAAAGAGCACAGGTTTTGTTACCTCTTACCCTGTGAAACATCACATCTCCCCACTGTTGTGAGGCTATAATTGCTCATCACATCTGTCCCAGAAATATTTGTATGTAGAAGTTTAATCTTGATGTTTTTTCATTAGTAAGCAGTTTCGTGTCTGCAATATGCAGATTTTTTATAGAATGGAAAATCTTGAAAAAAAATCCCATAACAGAAAGTGAAAAACAGGGAGATAAAGAATATAAGAAAGCTTGGTGCTGTAAAATAAAGTGGTTCTTGAGGTAATCATGCTCCCTGTAGTAAAATACAAGCTACAGTTCTTTACCTCTGACAAGCTGAAAGACACTTTTTTTTTTGTATGATTCAATTTTCTCTTTTATCATTCTTCTTTCAAAAGGAGCCACACTAAAAACTGAAAGTTGCATAGAAATAAAAAGACATGGATATAAATAAAGATGAGGTACTACAGATCGGGGACACATTAACTTCCAAATGCAGAAAAGAAACAACCACAAAGAACTCAAAATATTTTATGTTAACATACCAACAAAAGGAAGTTCTAGACTATGATCTTTTTCAAGATGCTTCCTAAACCCTGCCTGGAGCTCAAATTAAGTCACATTGTGTACTTGCTTGGAATTTTTAAGTCCAGGTAACTACGAAGGCTTCAAAATGCCTTTTTATGCATGTCTTTTTAGTGTTAATTTAGAAATAAAAGGCATTACTTTTCCAAGACAAGAAAAATTTTCTAAAGCAAGCAAGTTTTACTGCTCCAAAAATTACTTATTAACTATCCTACAGGAATAAAAAATAGTAAGTAGGTGTAGTAAGAAATCCTGCTTGTTTTTTCTATTCACTTGAGGTTACTTGGGTATATAACTGCAAAGCCATCTCATTAATCTAGCCTGGGTATGATGCACATGCCAGACAATTCTCAGAGCAGGAGGCACGTGCAGCTACGCTGGTGGATCTCTGCCACCATCAGGGAGAGGCGATTTGTGCTTCTTGCTGCCATTGCCGGTTTCATGGAACATCCCCTGCAGCACTCACACACACACGTGCCTCACACCTTCCAGACACACAGCCACAGCCACACACAGATACAGATGTAGGCAATGTACAGCCCACTATTCATTGCCAATACCCAACCCATTCTGACTGGAAAAGTCATTACTACATATGGAAGGCTCCACTAGAATGAGCAAGAAGTGATTTATTAGCCCCATATTTAAATTTAATCATCAAATTCTAGGAAAGGAAAGTTGTCATTCTTTTCAACAGGGTTACTCTGGATTTCTCTGACAATCATTTTAGCTTTGCAACATACCTGCCTGCAGAGAAACTCCTACTGCAACTTCTGAAAGTACAGAGACTGGCATCTTGAACTCTGCCATAATTTCTTTTGTCATAGATTATCCAGCAATTGTAATTATTTATTGCCGGTCATATTATTCCTGCACTCCCCGTGGATCCTACAAACAACATATGGTTTTTTTAGGCACCAGTGGTTCAGCTGACATTAACTGAAGTCAGATGAAATTAAGTTTATTGTTAAAAAGTATCAGAATACTCTCTGGGCTTTTTCTGAAATTTAGTGCAACAGCTAGAAAGACAGGTCAGCTCTTGATATTTCAGAAAACCTCAGAAATAAATTCTGCAGAGCTTTCTGCAAGTCTTCTTAGTTTTGAAGACAATGGAAACTTGAATGCTTGATATTTTTGAGCAAATGGAGTCTGGTCAGCTCAGTGAAACCTTTCCAAGTAAGTTAAATGCCTTCAGAAGCATTCAAAGTCAGGGTAGGAGAGAGACCACAGTCCCATCCTCAGTCTGTAGGACGAGCCCACATCCCGTGGTGCAGGAGCATGTGCCCCCACCAGTAAAAGAGGGGAAGGAGCCAAGGTCTCATAACCTGCCTCTGGTAAATTTCCTCTTGTCTCAGACACATCTGTTACGTTTTGATCACAACCTCTACCTTCCTCTGCCATGTTTCTGTATTTTCCAGCAGCCTAGCTAAAAGTAACGAATCCATATGAAAACATTTCCTAGCCCTTACGCGGTGAGAAGGCAGGAAAAGCATTAGTACCAGCCACGGCAACAGTGATTTTTTTTGTCCATCCAACCCCTCACAAGCCTATTTCTGCTGTAGCCCATGCCCCTAACTGCACCCAGAAGGCTCTGGAGGGCCTCCAGGATGGCTTTCAGCAGTGCCCACACAGCTCAGCTGGGTTCAGCATTGCTCATTTCCGACTCACTTTGACCTGAGTGTCCTCCTGCCCTTTCTGGACTGTGACCCCAGCTTCATGTGTTGTCCCATGACGATTGCTTACGATGGATGGAGGCAGGTGAAGGAAGTCCAGAGACCAAAGGAAAGAAAACAGATGAAAAAGCCTTCTCTTTTATCTATTTCAGTAAAATTTTTAACTGCCAAATGCATCTTCTCTTTCCTGAAGTGATAATCCTGTCCTCCTTCCTGTATGACCTGGCTGTAACCCTGGGAGGAGGAAGTAATTTATTTCTAGCCCTGTTGTTTTAAATGTGTCTCAGCTGTCATCTGAGGCCACCTGAGATCATGTTTTTCACCTGCCTGCCTGCTCATTGGTCTCCAGTCACCCGGCAAGAGGAGCCAGGGATGGGGCAGCCACAGCGGTGGCCTCGCACGAAGGGCTGACATGGGAGCACAAGTGAGGCTTATTTGTTTCACACCATTTCCCCAGTGCTCGTGCTGACAGACAGACAGACAGACAGACAGACAGACAGACAGACAGCCTCCCACCAGTCCCTATGAGGCATTGAGCAGCCCCAGCTGGGGGAGTGCCAATGCTCTGCAGTCCTACCTGTTGTCTTAGAAACAAAGAGACACGGACCTGTGCTCTTTCTTCCTTTCTTTTCCTTTCTTCTCCCTCCTTCATTTTGCTACTCAGACAGTGCACTGTGTGCCAAGTCTCAAGGTGGGAGTGAAGAACCAGGAGAAAAGAGAAAGGAAAGGAGAGAGAAGAGTGAGCATATAAAGTCCAGGAAACATATTTTGAGATTAAATATGAAAGCAAGACACACTGGGGCAGTTACTGGGCTCGTCTCTGCCCGCTGCCCTTGTGTGGCGTGTGGCAGGAGGTCACGCTGCCACACCGAGAGCAGTTGTAGGAACCAGCTGTGACATCTGGCTTCCATTGAGGAATCTGAACGCTGGAACCAGACAATGTTTGTTTTCTCTTGCTTGAGCACGAATCAAAGTTTTAATTAAAGAAATCTCAGAGATGCTTTCAGCAAGACTGCCCAGGGTCAGCGTGCAGAGGGTGCTTTTTCAGGGATATGAGCTGGTCGTGGTCCAACCCGCTCCCTGAGGTGACGGGTGTGTTTTGGGGTGAGGGAGGAGTTGCAGAGCCTAAAGCAGCAGGGATCAATGACACTCAGAAAGACCCTTTCATTGTCCTTGCGTACATGGAGGCCCAGACTCCAAGGAACAACCGTTGCCTCCTCTGTGCCTCTTGTTTTGCCAGCAGCTATTCCCATGGCTGATCAGCCTCACTGCCCTTCTCTTTGTAAAATCATTCAATCCTTCCTGTGGTTCTTCCTTCCTTTAAAGCCAGTCTCAGGACCTCCTCTCTCCATTCCCAACAAAGCCCACCAGAGCTATGCCCTCTGACACTGCTGGCTGCAGCTCTACTGCTGCTTGGCTACCACTGTAAGCTATTAATTCTCCAGCTTTTGTATTAGGCAATAATTTTTTTTTTTAAATAATTGTTTTTCAGACTGTTAGGAACCCTTTAGGATAATTTCTGAAATAGAACAATCATATTCCCACTTCTGAGTAGTCAGTACCAGCATAATAAAATATTTCAAACACATCAGATCTCTAGAAACCCCTTAAACTGGTTTCCAATCCCCATTAAAATTGCAGCAGCAGTTCATCTCTCCAGGGCTACACTGGTTTGGAAAAAGACCTGGCACACATCCTATTCCTTCAGTGCAAAGCACACCCTGTACAGCTGCAGTTTAGGCAACACATCTGAGAGTCACAGTCAATCTCTAGCAACAACTGAGAAACAGGAACCCGAAATAGAGGAGGACTAGGTTCGTGGGATCCCTTTCTACAAAGAATGGTATTAAAGGGCATTAGTCTGTTGGATATAGTTGAGACTTCTGGATTGGCTGCTGGCTCACAGCCACCCATGTGCCCTATAAATCTATTTTTTGTTTTTATGTGTAAATGATGTAATGCCCACAAACTTCCTCAGTCAGGGTTCATTATTTAATTTCTCAGGTGGCTGAAGTCATAGGCTTTGTGGCGTCTATGACCACCCACAAAGTGCTCTCACTGCCCAGAAATGAACTTCCTTTTAGACCTTGGATTCTAATTGGTATCTGCAGAATTAAAAGTCCACTGACCACTTCATGTCATGGGAACATTTTGGAAAGCATCTCTGGAATGATAAAACCATTTTGATCCCGAAATAATGTGTGTGCTTAAACTAAGACCTTTTCTGATAGAAAGAAGACAATTAAAGCCAAGTTTTGATATGATGCAATGTTAAGATAAACCCTGCTTTCATGAGCAAATATTAACTTGGAAAATTAAATTCAGCAAGCAAGATAAAGTCCTTGCTTCACCAAATCTAATATTCCAGGTGGTCAGAATTTTATCCCAAATTTTCTTTATTAAATGGGAGTGCATCTTTACTAATGTCACTGGGCTCCTAAATAATTCCAGGGGGTGGTTATCACCAGTGGAGTAATGAGGATTTATCTGTGCCCTTTGCCTTACCTATTAGTAATAAACATATCTCATGATTTCTTTTAATACTGCTAAATTCACATCCTTGGTGTTGTTTTACCTAAATGTTTATAAATCCATATATGAAAAACAGTTTCCTGGGCACAGAGACTTCCCTACATTGGTCCAGTTGGGCCTGAGAAATTAGTCTTCACCATAGTACTGCCCAGTGTCATGGTACTAAACCCTGTGGTTTTCTGATAATATCTGCAACCATTCACTTTTTGCGAAACTGAAATACTGTGCCTTATTAGCAGTTAAAATAAATTGAATGGAGTGGTGTAGAGGGACAAATTATAACTGTATAAACATTGATCAGCATTCCCTAAACTGTGTAAATCCTTAAAGTCTGAAAGGGCAATCGTCACAAATTACATGTATTTTCATGAATCTAGAATCAGCATTAAAAAAAAAAAATAGATGGGTGTGGTCCAAACACCGAAATGTATAAAAATTAACTGCATCTCAAAGACATAACTTCACTGCTAGAGCTCAGATTCTTAATGAAGAAAAAGAATACAAACAACAGTAGGTAAAAGTATGTATTTATATAGGAACACAAATATATTTGCAAAGATATTACATGTTTGCAGGCAAGTGCATCAATTATGGCCATCTCTAAGAAGGGTCAGAAGGAAGATGTGGGGAACTAGAGGTCTGTTAGTCCGAAGTGAGTGCCAGAGAAGCTCGTGGAGCAGATCAGATTGACTGCATTCCTGGGGCCAGACAGGGGATCAGGCCCAGCCAGGGTGGATTTGTAAAAGTCAGGTCCTGCTTGACCAACCTGATCTCCTTCTCTGACAAAGTGGCCCAGTTAGGTGATGCAGGAAAGGTTGGCTTGTATCAGAAATCCTGCGGCCAGAAGGACCAGGGCCGTGACCATTCCCATGTTCCTCAGCTCTGGTGAGGCCCCACCTTGAATTCTGTGTTCAATTTTCAACATTTTGCTGCTGGAGGGATATTGAGGCACTGAAGTGAGCCTAGAGAAGAGCAATGAAGCTGGTGAAGGGTCTGGAGCACAAGTCCTATGAGGAGCGGCTGCGGGAGCTGGAATTGTTTAGCCTGGAGGAAAGGAGAGTCAGGGAGACCTTATCCCTTCCTACAGCTGCCTGAAAGGAGGGGGTAGCCAGGTGGGGGTTGGCCTCTTCTCCCAGGTAATGAGCAACACAAGTAGAAATGGCCTCAAGTTGCACCAGGGGAGGTTTGTATTGGATATTGGTAGAAATTTCTCCATCAAAGGAGTTGTCAAGCATTGGAACAGGCTGCTTGGGGAGCTGCTGGATTAACCATCCCAGGAGGATTTTAAAAGACGTGTAGATGTGGCCCTTAGGGACATGATTTAGTGGTGGACTTGGCAGTGCTGGGTTAGGGGTGGGACTCTATGATCTTAGAGGTCTTTTACAACCCGTGCATTTCTATGATTCTATGATTCATTCTTCAACAGCAGTAGAGTCATATAAGAGAATCTTCAGATAGTGGTTATTTAATTTAAGCTTATATGCATCATAAATATTAAAAGAAGAAGAAACAAACCATTTTCTCACAGAAGAAAATCTGACTAAGTGACTCTTTAATTTACAACGTTCTGAGTGACTAAAACATATTTTTTATTTTCTTCAAGAATTTCAGTGAAAAAGAGAAAAATGGATGTTCATGCTGTAGACAATAAAAGTGGCTCCTGTCTTTTCTCAGGGTGGAAATGCTCAAAGAATGTTTTTGGACAGAATGTTTCCAGCAAAGAGTCTCAAACCAACCTTTTATTTTTCCTCTGTTGAATATAAAACAGAAATTAGAAGTAGCAATGAGAAAAAAAAAACCCTCCTAAGGAAACTTTTTGTCCTCAGCAGCATCTTTTCACTCAGAATTTTAGCTGTGGAAGAAGAGAAAAGATCAAAGGTTTATTTGGCATGTGAAAGCAGATGAAATTATTTGTTCCCAAATATTTCTTCATGTATTTTTACTCAGCCTTTTCTACACTGGATGGATATTTTACAGGGTTTCATCACTGTAAACCTGTTCTGAACATTACAAAAACCATTTCCACAGAGGGCATGAACAGGGACTTTGAACAGAGACATGCTCTGCAGGAGTGCAGGTACCCAGGGAGGTCATCCCTGTGCCCAGCTCCCAGATCCAATGGCAACACCTGGCCAGGTGGACAAGCCACCTCACTTTGGAGACCTGCAGCTGGCATCCAGAAAGCTGCGCTGTGATGACAGCCAGGCTCAAACCCTCCCCTGCACACACACAAGGTCTGCTGCTTCCCAAGTCTTGAGATGTTAGCCTGGGCCCCAAGGGTTGCATTGTGCAGGCCAAAACCTCAACAGCCAAGTATCGCAGGCTGCTGCTGGGCACCCTGCATTCCCATGAGAAACTCGCCAAGTCGGATGAACTGCGTCACAGCAGCCTGCAAAGCGGAGGCCTGGTTTAAAAATACTGCCTGGGGCCGATTTCCCAGGCCATATATAGTTCACACATCTCGGGGCAGCAGGAAGGAGCTGCAAAGACACACAGAGACACAGAGAAGGAAGAAAGCAATGAGAGACGCGGCTGCCAGCGTGCAACAAAAACAGGTTAAAAATAGCCTGGGCTGCCACAGCTCCCTCCTATCCCGGGAGTGTGTGGGCCACTGGTCCTCCCTGGCCTCTATGGCCTGTCTCTCAGCTGCCTATTTTCTGTCAGGAGGAAAGGGCAGGAAGGAAATTTTCGGTTCCTGCAGGCAGAAGAAGAGAAAATGATGGCCCTGCTTGTTTTGACACTGGGCAGACTCCCCTGGGCTTGCACAGACACCTGGCCGGTGCTGTAAGACCCTCTCCCTGAGGGCATGTGGAGAGCACAGGCTTGGAATGCCTCTCTCACATCCCCCAGCAGCAGCAGGCATAATCCCACAGGTGCCATGCTGCTGAGATGAGGTGCCAGCAGGGAGACACAGCCTGCACTTTGATAAGGGCTTTAAAACAAGGCTCATCTTCCCCCCACCATCCTCTGCACATTCAGTCCTGTTATGGACTCAAAGCTAAGCTGACCAAGCCTACTCTGGTAAAATAAATAAAAAGCCAAAACCACACTTGTTCTGTCCATCGCCTCTTCTCCCCCAAAGCCATTGCAAAGGAAAAGCAGCCACGTGCCAAATGGAGTTATCCATCTGCAAAGATCTTCCCCATCACTCCTCCTAGGCCAGGCCCTTAAAAGGAAAGCAAGAATATGAAGGTGTGTGCCATCCAAGCCAGGATGTGTGGCCCTAGACTCGTGGAATCTCCTTGCCTGTTGAGATTTGCAGTAGCCAGGTGAACACTGCCTGACCTGTGGCTTGTGTGGGAAGAAAGTTATGTTGGTATGTCTCCAGAGGCCAGGCAATTCCTCATGGGGGCAGCTTTAATTAGAGGGTTAGAGTTTTTTCTTTTATTCCTGGTCATTTGCATCTTGTAGATCTGGCTGCCTCAGCTGCAAACAACTTCTGTCAACTCCTAGATGCTGACACGAGGCACTGAGAGGGGTCCAAGCCAGGAGTCCAGATTCCAAACATCCCTGAACTTTGGTGAAGTTCAAATCAGAGCACACATCTTTAGTGAGAAGAGGAAAGCTGTAACATGATCCTGGCCCTGGGCAATAGAGGTAACACTCCAGTGTGGTCTGAAGGTGACTTCCAGAATATGCGGTGTGGAGCAGAGCAGAGGAGGAGAGGGAAAAGCAAGAAGGAATTTTTCATATGTTAAAAAAAAAAAAGTTCTAAGGGGGAGCTAGATGTCTGTTGTCTGTGGGAGGGTGAGGAAGGCTGCTGACAGAGTAAAGGGGGTTAAGAGAGGTGGATGAACTCTGAATGGAATAAGGAGTGATACCAAAGAGCTCTGTAGGCTGTCAGAAAGGTGTCTGTGAAGGAGCAGAAACACCAAGAATGCAGCATTCAGGGAGAAGCCCATCATAGTACATCTGCATATCTATGAGATCTTGAGACTACAGATGCATTCAGGCTCCTACACATCTCTGCAGTGCTCTCTGCCTGCCTTTCATGTGGATCAAAATCCTCCTATCGCCTCACCTACAGCTCTGTTGCAGGGGGAAAATGCCTTCAGTGAGAAGGGCAGGGCTGGGCACTGCTTGTGCCCTTGTGGGGGGCTGAGAGCAGCATCAGCCTCCCCGCTTGCTGCCAGCAGCATCCACACCAGCATTTCCAGCTCGCAGGGCGGTGTGGACCTTTCCCTTTGGAGCACAAGGAGCTGTGTTCTGCTGCTCCAGCTCTCCATGGGCTTGTGCCTCAATTTAGCACTTGGGATTGCAAGAATCAAAGTTGGGCACTAACCACACCAAGGTGCAGAAGCAGAGATGCCTTTTTCACTCCACGTCCAAATATGGATTCTTCGATCCTTATTGCCAGAAAGGCTCCATGGATGGCCACAGAGAAGCAGCAAGCAGCCCAACTGGGTTACCCTAATTCTATATCAGTGTGCTGTCTGTGATTAGATACACCAGTTTCTGGACATCAGAGAAAGAAGTTTTTACCTGAATTTAGAGGGCACTAGTCTGCAGGATTGGGAACCCCCCCCATCAGATTACACAGGGTTAAGCTTTAAGGTCAGAGCAGTGCACAGTTCAAGGCAATAGCAGCTCAGGCCTTGCTCGCAGGAAGGTGGACAACAACCCCAAATGTGACCATGGATGGGGTGTGCATGCAAGGGTGACTCTGTGTATGCCATGCCTCTCCCATGGGCCAGAGGAACAAACTCCTTGTCAATATCTAACCTCCCTTCAGCCAGCTGATGGGGGCTGGTTAGATGGCTTCTGTGCCACGCTGTGACACCGGCCATAAAGGGTAAAGGGTTGCTTCCTGGCTCTCGCTTCCTCAGTTAATGAATGACACCCTTAATTACCTGACAGTAACATGGAGCTATTCTTGGCCATAGGTAGATCTTACTGAGGTCATACTGGTTGCGGGTAATGTAATTTATTACCCCTGTGAAACACTTTGGGATACAGAGTGAGAAGGCCACTTGGAAAGTGCCAAAGCAATAATCCAAGTCAGAATTTTCCCAGCAAGGTAATATGTTCCATACTTGCTCTGCCTCTGAGAAATAATGCATCAAAGTTGCATTGGCTCTGGTGGAATGCTGTAAAGATTTCCAAATACATTGGTGGAAACAGAGGACTGCTGTGCTCAAGAGGTAGGTCCCACTTTGGAGCAAAAGAAGTGCAAGGCATTTTGTTTTTCCTAAAACAAAAATCCCACATGGTGGAAAGGCAGCTGTCTGCCAAAGGGAAGTGCTTTGGACAGGCGGGCAGCACTGCACGGGGTCACGCCATCTGGCCTCTGCTAGGGCTGGAGCTGTACTCTAGCTGAACTCTACCAAATTAGCTGTACATGATGCTGCATTCCCTCCTTTCTCAGAGGATCAAAGTAGCTGGATCCAGTCCCAGCTTTCTGCAGATAAGCAGGTCACAGGACTAGTTTGCACCTCTATGCTGCTTGTAATACACCATGTTACAGATTCCTCTGGATTTCCTAGTTTGTGCCCATATACACTACATACTACTGGTCACATTTTTTTCCCTTTAGTCCTGAGCTAATCTAGGGACTTGGGATAATTCTAGAGCCTCTCCCCACTCTGGCAGGGCTACATCTGATTATAAACTACTACCACTGTTCTTGCCCAAATGTTTATTTATGTTTTCTTGTTTTACCTAAAATATTTATTGTTTCTTTCAAAAGGCTTCTCCCACCAGGACAGCAGTGTGAGGGCAGGCACAGCAGCTCAGCAGCCTGGCTTGGATTAAACCCTTGCTAAATGGTGGAGACAGAAAGGGAGAAAGACAAGACTGGTTTGGTAAGCCACGAGGCATCCCTCATGCCTAAGAAAAATGCATGTGAAGAAGAGGGGGGAGGGGAGAGATAGCAGTAATTGGAAATCCATTTCACTTGTATAAAAGTGCTAATTAGTTGTTTATCTGCAGCCACACTGCTGGATTCACAAAGGCACACACAAGTTACAGCAATTAATTAGCAGCAGGGCCTGAAGGATTGTCTCCATAATTTAAACTTGTCATCAGGCAGCAGCCATGGGTGATTCAAAAGCAAACAGCAGAACATATATATAAAAATATATATAGATATATTGTTCTTTAAAAAGATAATGTGGTTTTGCTTCATAGGACTGGATGATAAATTTATTTTCATTTTAACCATTGCTGTTGTTTAAACAACAGATACTTGTCCAATATGAAAGTGGTACCTTCGGAGCAAGAAATTTTTTTTACTTGCAGATAAGCTACAGAGGTTAATTTTTTTTAACCTCTGTAGCTTATCTGTCAGTAGAAGGAGACACATGTTGAAACGATGCAATAATTTATGTCAAATTTGAAAATAGTTTTGGATGAAGAAATAGAACTAAAATGAAGAAAAAAATATTTTCAGAAATAGTTATTTAAATTTTGAATGATAGTTTGTGACCTGGTATTCCTACTTTAATTTAAGAAATGAAAACAGATGACTGATTTGTCCAGATTACTCTGTTAATTTGAAGATAAGTAGTTTCTCCCCGTTCTCACACTCAGTATAACAAGCAGTTGATAGCACATGCTTGCATTGTCCATCCTCCCCTGAACATAAAAAGGTTTTGAAGACTGAATGAGGGAGAAATTTAAACAGAGGCATCCTATGAGGAAAGAAAAATACATGAAAATGCATTACATAAAGAATTTACCTATTTATCAAAATACTTTGGATAAAACATTTAAATATTTTATTTCAGTTGTCAAAAATACATTATGATAATAGAATAGCCCTGTATTAAACTCACACAACTCCAGTGGGATTGGAAGAATCCCAAAGATTTTGGCATGGGATCATTTTTTACAACATGTTGTTAGAAGATCTGATCCCAGAGCAGTAAATATAATTCCCTAAATAAAAGTGCTTTTCATAATTATTTTGGTAGGCTATTTTTGACACATTTGCTTATTTGCAAATGATTTCCAATGAGTGTATGCAAAAAGTGACACATTTGTATTTTCTTGTCATGAAAAGTTCAAGTAATGAAAATATTTAGTATTAAAAATTATCCATGATATCTTAAGCAGAATATTTTTTGTCTAGGAAGCTGTTTAAGAGAAGCTTAGAGTGTTGTCCAGCCTGCATCTCAGCTGTGTTCCTCACAGACAGTGTGACTGTGGCATTTTCTGTGCTCTGCTGGGTGGCCACAAAACACCTGCAAACAAGATTTTGGAGGCACCACTTCCAACTGCCCATTAAAACTCCCATTTCCATGTTTTGTAGGTCACAAAAGATCTCCCTTTTTTTCTTCCCCCCCCAGGGATACTGCAGCCAAGAAGCCAACAGAAAGATTTACTGAAATGCTTAAATGCAGAAAAGAGAAAAAAAACCCCATCAGAATAAAGTTCAAGCCGACACCAACAAACTGTATTTGGTACAGTACAGCCTGTTGCTCACAGCTGCTTTCAGAGGTGAACAAAACATTTTGCTGGGTCCAAGGACTCCCTGCTCAGGAATGGGCTCCCCGCAGGGACGATGCACAGCGCCGCGCCAGCGCTTCACTGCTCGCAAGTGAAATAGGGGATCGGGTGGCAGCTGCTCACTGTTGGTCTTCCCTTTTAATGTGCGTGTGGTAAGTCACAAATTCAAAGCAAAAAAGTTGCACGAAATGGAGCTGTAACTTTATATCTAAATCTGTAATTGAGCATCTTGGCCATCAGCCACAAAATGTCCGATTAATCTGTCTAAAAAAAAGAGCTCATATTTCAAAAATGAGAAGTTAAAATCCAAGACCAGCCCTTAATTACCAGGCAATGACCACAAAAAACCTCACAAATCCCACATTCAATTACCTGAAATATTATTACTTGGTAGTTCTTTAGTCTTCTGATTTGGACATTAAAACATTCCTTAGTAAGAACAGGGAAGGGCGAGACCAACACTTTTTCCTCTGCCAACAAACTGAGTCTTGCAGCTTTTGTTGAGCAAAACACTTTTTTATTTCAGATTAATATCTACTTAGACTACTTAACCCTATAACATAGCTGCCAGGAGCTAAGTTATGAGGGAACAGGAAATTGGAAAAAAAAGAATTGAAAAGAAAAAGAATTGAAGAAAAAACTGAAATAAAAAAGAAATCAAACAAGTGTTCAAACATGGAAAATAAGCTTTGTCGCTTTGTGAGAAAGGAAGAATTTCTCTTTCACCTTTCTGCACATGCTTATTTAAAAAATTTTTATACAAAAATGTCCACCAGAAAAAGTCAAGTAACAGTGATGAATAATGAACACATTCCAATGAAAAAAAAAAATCCAAAATATTTATGACATTGGGTATTTGAGGGGGGTTTATACTTATCCCTTTCAAAAAGAAAAAAAAATGCTTACCATTAGTAGAATCATGATCCATATCAGGAAAGATAAAAACCTTTAAGATAGGAACAAGCGCTGAGGAAAAAATCATTACTAAGTTAACAGAGCCAAATTTCAGTCAACCAAGTAGAAGACACCCTTTCTACCAGTTAGTTTAGACAATCAGTTCTCTCCTGCTCAAAAGCCATCTGCATGTCTTTAAGCTGTCATACTTGGTATGATTAAAATGCTCACATAGAAAAAGAAAATACAGAACTTTGAGAGATCAAGAATCTTACTGACAAGCTGTGTAAAAATCAAACATTTTAACAAAAAAAAAAAAAAATTAAAAAAAACCAAAAGCAGCCAGACAAAGAAACCAGCAGACAAACATTTTATTGGGGTAGCTTGTTGTGAATCAGGAATTGCTCAGTTTACAAGTTTACAAGTTACCAGTTTACAAAGGGCAGCCAGATACCTTATCCAAGACAATCACAAATTTCACCCCAACAATTTTATAATGCGCTTCTTTTGTGTCATTAATTTGAACGACCCACTGAAGAATCAAAAAGCAGGGAGTATTTTTCATGTGGAATCACCTTTCCAGCATTGCTGTCATCCTTCTAATGTCGCTGCACTGACCTGGCAGTGCACTGGAACACTTTTGCGCAGCAGTTTGTCAGGGTGCCTTGCACAGGGGTATTGCAATTTCCAGAGGTCTTGAAATGCTTTCTTCAGTCTTCATATGTGTGCTGTGCTACTCTCACACTCAGAGAGCTCTCTGGCAGGGATCTCGCTCCTCTGCTTGTGAAAAGATTCAGTAATTTTACTCTTAGCAAAACAATTAAAAACTAAATACTCAATTCTCACCAAGCAGATACGCAACTCCACCTGGGAAGGCATGTATGGATGATGTCTGCCAAAGCACTTGGCCAAAAAAGCCAAACTGAGATATCCACTTCTTAAAAAAAGTGTGTTTTCTGTTTAGATATGTCCACACAACCCACAAACTGATTAAAAATTTGCATTTAAACATAGAATATATTCAAGATCAAGTGTCCAAATGAAGTTTTTCTACAAAAAAAACCAAAAACAAAAACAAAACCAACCCAAAAACCAAAATCAAAACCAAAATCAAAAAAGGAACAAAAAAAAATGCTCTAGATATTTGACTCATCTAAAGAAACATGATTTAAAAGGCAGGTAAGTTAAAATCAATGTTTTTCAGCACAGAAGAATTTCAGGTTGATATTGCTGTATTAGATTTCCCAGATGAAAACCACAGGATATGAAAAGCTGTGGTACCTCAGAAGACGATTTGTAATACTGAAAAATCCATCAGAACCTCAATGGCATATGGCTGCAGGCTTTAGCTTCAAAAATTTTTGGGGGTTTATGATCCACTTTCAAAGAAACAGTAAAGTTGTGGGTATAAAGAATCACTTAATAAAATCCTTGTGTAAATTTTTACATATTAAAGATTGTGGAGTCAGCAAAGCAAAACCTGGAAATGCTAGCATCTTTTTAATTCTCAAGTTGGTGTGTCTTTTTTTTTTTTCACTTAAACAGCTGCTGATGGGGAGTTCCTCTCCTTTAAAGGCTGGCACGAAGGGATGATATTTTATCACTGAAGATGACAAATAGAGGTTGCAGAGTCTTCACCCTTGAAGATAGTCAAAAGCTGTATGGACATGGTCGTGGATCACCTGTCCTCGCTGACCCGACTTGGGCAGGGCAGTTCGACCAGATGATCTGCAGAAGTCCCTTCCAACCTCAACCATTCTGTCATTCTGTGATCTCCACTAAAAAGAATAATTTGTGATGTTGCAAGAATGTGCTACTAATCACTTACAACTGAATGCTGTGAATGTGATGTAAAATAAAAAAGGAAGTTAAGTATTTTTAACAAGGGGGAAAACCCTCAAAGAGATAATTGTAATTGTTTATATAATATTTACTTAATGAATTTTGATTTCCTAGAAAACGTCTTTCGGCCTGAATGTACTTTATATGTTGTAAGACTGAAGAATTCTCTTGCCTTAGTTCTCTAAGCCTTTATTTGATGATGAGCAGACAAAACAAAAGGTGGTAGCTGACATCTTTAAACAGTGCATTTAATTGGTGGTTCATCATGGCATACATGATCTCACATGTAATGGTAACAAAACTGCCATTGCCCACCCCTACTCTGCTCTGTGTGTTTTACGAGGAAGAACTCAACAACATCAGGATGAAAACTCATATTGAGAAAGTTTTTTTCCGAATCATCAGTGGGCCCTTTCCTATTCCCTGGCCAC
This sequence comes from Fringilla coelebs, assembly GCF_963513975.1. Taxonomy (NCBI): domain Eukaryota; kingdom Metazoa; phylum Chordata; class Aves; order Passeriformes; family Fringillidae; genus Fringilla; species Fringilla coelebs. The sequence goes on along the minus strand of NC_140030.1, from coordinate 52,622,486 downwards.
TGAATCTGTGTAAGATCCCAGATCACAGCATTTGTTTTTCAGTGCATGCCATTTTTTGTGCTTTCTCAGGAACGCTCACTCACTCCTGGCTCCTCTAGTTCCATTTCATTCCTTGTACTGGCAAAGAGTATAAAACAGTGACAAGTGGCTGGACTTCAAGCATGTGGTCATTCTTACTAAATTTACTGTGCACTGTATATATTCCATCCCTCTGTTTCTTCCTTGCCCATCTCCTGGCCAGAAGGAATTCTCCAAAAGCCCCAAAGTGACTCCCCACAGCTTGCATGCAATGGAAACCAGTCACCCTCACATTGGTGGTTGAGCACAGTCATTCCCAGCAAACTGTGCCTGTAAGGAGAAGGGTTGCTGATACAAATTTGAGGTGTGACAAAAGTCACATCTGGGTTAAGAAATGTTGGATGGTTGGAAACAAAAGGTTAACTTTTCCTACCTCTTGGAGACTGTAGTATTTTACCCAACACCCCCTTCATAATGACCCATAGTTTGCAACTATATTTGGCAAAAGCTTACCTTCCACAGCCTGAATGTGGAAGAGATTGGCTTTTCTATAATTTTCTATCTATGGTGGGATCAAACAGTAGCAACCACCTGCTGTAACTATGATGTGAAATGAGGAATTTGCTTTTCAATTAAAAAGTATAGCATACAGCTTGCTTTGGGATAGAGGAAAATCAACATAGCAGGAAATCCCCATGTTGACACCCTCAGGTTGGTGCCACTGTTCTGACCTAATCAGGAAAGGAAATTACTTACAACAACCCTACAAGCAGGGGTCAGCAGCCTCTGTGAAGCCACAGCCAGGGGTGTTCAAGGCTTGGGCTCAGTTCTCATGGTGACATTTAGTTACATCTATAGCACCTTCTCAGACTGCCACTTGGTTAGAAATAATAGAGCCAGAGATCAAATTAGATGAAAAGGCTACAGTGGAAGCCAAGAAAGGCTGGCTTCCTCCTTCCTGCTAGACTGCTGATGGCAAACTGCTTTATTCCCTCATGGGTTTCTGTTCTTCCCAAAAGATCATGCGCTCTTATTTGTCTTTGTAGATCTCTCATGTGTTGCCTTCTACAAGTGCTTCATGATCCACTGATCCACCTTGTAATTACAGCTGTGCTTTGCTACAAAAGAAGCTGCTGATAATCCCAGGAGAGCTAGTGGGGCAGACAAAACTACAGGTGGGCAGCATTGCATACGCAGATGATTTTGGGACAGTGGGTCGGGGTGGTGGGATGCAAGTATTCCCTTCAGCCGTATTTGGGGTGGAGGGTAAAGACAAAAACACTTCAGCCTCATCACAGTGTGCTCTGACCCAGCGCCTGTCTGTGTTAGTGGTGGACCAGGACCTGAGGAATACTGCAGTGCTCTCTGGCAAGCCATTGCTGGGCCCCATGGGGATGCTAGTTCTTCCTTAGGGTAGGGCAGGATGCCAGAGTCTCAGTGAAACCATACGAAGGTCTTTTCCAACCTAAATGATTCTGCGACTCTACATGGACACCATAACACACAAAATGAGGTGTATGAGGGAGGAAGCAAGTCTGGCATGGCTTCTCCACGGTCCATGCCCTTCACAGGCTGGCTCAGAAGCAGAGACAAATTTAAGGAGTGGTATCAGGGAATATGAAAAGCCTCAGCTTTTCTGCAGCCAGAGATCATTAGGATTTTACATACATGCCTTCTCGCAGCAATAGAATTCTCAGCAGCATAGTGCCTCAATACACAGTATCAGCCCCAAAACTGCTGAGGGCTGGGTGCCCCCTGGGCCACCCAACCCCCTCACAGCTACATCAAAGCTGTGAGTTCTCCCCAGACCTTATTTGTGAGTTTTCTTTAGAGTCTGCCCAGCTGAAAAGTACAGTGGCATTAAATTGTATACGCAATTTATTTTTTTTTTTAAACAAACAAAGCCTCCAAGCCTGACAGGCAAGGGCAGGGATGGGATTAGGCAAACATCCTATACAGACGGTTCCCCTTTCTGCCTGTCAGCTTGTAAGTGCTTTCTCTTCTGGAACTATACAGTACTAACTGAGCCGGAAACAGCTATTTAAAAAGTGATTATAGTGTGACATTTTTGTTGGACCTAACATCAAGCCATGTGCAGCTTAAATGTCAGCAAAGCTATTTACAACAGGGACAGACAGGCCCTAGCATGCTTAAATCTACCCAGCGTCTTAAAAGTGGTTGCTGTCTCCACTCAGTGCACATGAATGACACCGAAGCCAAGATGTGAAGTACAGCGCTCCGTAAGCTGCGATGATTGACTAATATGCTGGGTGGCACAATGCATTCAGCAAGAGGCTTACAGGGAGGAAGGCAAAATAATGGATAATTAAAGTCAATCTCAGGTTAGAAGGCAGAGGCCCATGCAAGAGGCTCCCTCGGATCAGCAAGAGCACGCCTATGGCTGGTGTGTTTTGTTCGGGGGTGTCTGAAGGGCTCAAATATTTGGACAAAAATAGCAAAGCAAAGTTTTTTATTAGTGTAGGTGCTGTATTGGTCGCATGAGAGAGGAGGGAGTGCCACCCCCAGCTGTGGCCAGCGACCCTGCCCTTAGAAGACCCTCTGAAGCCCCTCTAGTAGAGCACGGTGGCATCAGGGTGCTGTCCCCTGCTCCCCCTCCCTCCCTCCCTCCCTCCCTCCGGGGCTGGCAGGGCACAAATCAGGCCGCCCGGCTGCGGCTGCCAGCCAGGGTGACAGAGGGGAAGGGAGGCTCCAGAGCCCTGTCACCAGCCGTCAAAGTAATAGCCGAGCAGTGTGCGAGGGGGGCAGGAAGCGAAGGCAGCTAATCACGGGCATCTGTCCCCGTGTGAGAAGGCACAGGAGCGCGGCGCTCCAGGCTGCAGGAGCACGCACAGCCAGAGGATGGACAGAGCTGGGCAGTGCCAGGAGCTCTCTCTGGAAGACAATGCACCGGTGTGAGATATAAGTACCTTCACAGGCCCTAATGGGACTAGAGGCATATATTTGGACAGGGTTCCAGCCCAACCTGCTTCTCAGAGCCTAAAATAACAAACAAATCAGTGTGCCTTTATTTTGAGAAAACGTTGCTCACAGTAATAAGGGAGGCACCCAAAAGGAAGCAGAGTTGTGATAAAACTTCCATTTTGTTCTTTCTTGCATGTCAGGGAAAAAAAATGTACATTATAATTCAGAGTGCCTTTCAGGGTTTATTTTTCTTTACATTGTTACATGCCTGATCACATCTGATTTTGGAAGCTAAGCAGAGTCTGACTTGGCTGACATTTGGGAGATGGCTGAAAAGCAAGAGTCTGAGCCGGATCTGTGTGCTCATTATATGAATGTACAATGCTTAAAATCATGACTGGGGCAATAACAGGGATATTCACAGCTTTTCTGTATCTTAAAATACTGCTTTTCTCCATCTCTAGCAACTGAAACAACACTATGACAGAAAAGAATATAATGAATATTAAATGGGAATTTTTAAAAATAATAAAAATACACTGCTTGTGAATACTGCTTAGTACTTCACAAAAAGCACAGAAAAATCCTTTGAGCAAACTGATCATCAGATCATTAGAGACAGGAAATAAATGCTTTGATTTCTGTCTGCTTGCTGTTTACTAAGTGCTGTTTACTACAGTGGCACTTAGTGGCAGGTGATTGCTAAAATCCCTTCAAAATTCATTTAAGTACAATTAAGTGAAAACAGAATAAGTTTTTTAACAGAAAAGATATCAGAAGTAGCAGAGGATTTTTTTTTACATGGGATTTATTCTTGTTCTTGGTGTTTCCAGTGACAAAAGGCTTAATTATATCATAGAATGGTTCCCTCATTCTTGCTTTACCTTAGAAAATTTCAGATGACCAAGGCTGATCTGTTACAATTTTACTTTGAGACTCACAAGAAAGAGGTATAATTTTAAGGAAAGCTTCTTTGTTTAAACATGTTCCTTAGTTAAAACAAATTCAGTTTTAAAAACAATAAAAACTGTAACTAGAACTCCCACTCTTGCTCTCTTATCAAATGTCATCAGCAAGTACCTCTCAGATTCTGAGTGGGCTCTTTGGGCCAAGGTGAGCTTCTTTTTTTTTTTTTTTGGTTACCTCCTACCCTAGCAAAATTAAGAAGGCAAAACCAACAGGGAATGGGCAAAAAAAACCAAACATCAAACAGATATTTGAGTATCTGTCTTCTACTGTTAAACAAGAAATAAATATGATATGGCAAAGCGAGGCAAGATTCACATGCTGTGGGCCTCTCCCACATAGTGCCTGAGATGCCCTCATTCAGTTTTCCAGTCCTTCTTTGTTATAGCAAAATGTGAGGGATTTCTAAATCCTGATTTGGATGCATCCCCCCACAGCAGAGACAAACCAACAATTACTGAAGCAAGGCAAGTTGTTTTCAGTTTAGCAGGTTTTTTCCTAAGCCAGGCTTGTGGTGTCATTTAAAGTTTGAATGCTTCCATTCTCTGAGAAGACCAGGGGCTTTTCAATAGCAAAAGATCAAATGATGTTAATCAGGCAGTGTGACCTAATCCTCTAATTCAGCTGCCTTTTTACATTAGAAATGTTCTGCTCATGTAAGATTGATATGCTCTTAAATTGACTTTTTTTTCCCAAAATGTGCTAGTCTTAAGTTCTACTCTTGGCCCTGCAGATCCGTTACACATATAAGATAAAACAACTTTTTCTTCATTTTGAAGGTTTAGATAGGCTAATCCTAAGGGTTCTGATAGAAAAATCTCTTGTTAATCACAGCAAGCCCAAGATGTTATGCAATAGCAGCAAGAACATTTTTCTTTTGGGTAGTGATGCCACTGGATAGCTACACTGAACAGGGACAGTTATTGCTGACTGCTGGAATGCTACCATAAGTGTACATTGTCCTCAGCCTTCTGATATGGAGAGGGATGCTTTACAAGGGCATGGAGTGATGGGATGGGCATGGGACAAGATGGAATGGCTTTAAACTGAAAGAGACTAAGTTTAGGTTAGATATTAGGAAGAAATGCTCTCCTGTGAGTGTGACACTGGAACAGGCTGCCCAGAGAAGCTGGGGATGTCCCATCCCTGAAAGCGTTCCAGGCCAGGTTGGATGGGGCTTTGAGCAAACTGCTAAAATGGAAGGAGTCCACGCTCACGGCAGTGGGGTGGAACTAGATGATCTTTAAGGTCTTTTCCAACCCAAGCCATTCTGTGATTCTATGAAGTCTCAGCAGGAGATGTCCAGCCTTGGCACAGATAGCAGCGCATGGTGCCTCTCTCAGGTGCTTCTCACCAGCTTTGACACGGGGGAGTGGGGCTCCCTGGGCACAAGGACACACAGTCCAGCATTGTGAGGTGCATGGCAGAGTGAAGGGAGCCACAGGGCACACATGTACTCTCACCCTAGAGGTTTGCACTTCTGTACCCTTACTGAAGAATTCTTGCAACAGATTTTCACTAGCTAAGTCTATATAGTTGCTAAGATTGCCTCAGACAAAGGAAGATATTATAGTCTGGAGAGCTAAAATGACCATTTATAGTGTCTGGCAGGTGCTCATCAATCGTTTTGCTATTAGGAAGGGCATCAAGACTGCTATTCCTTCCTGAGGGGTCTGTGATACACAACCATTTTGCCCTGTCCACTGAAGTACACAACATTTTCTTTTCTTTTATTGTTTTCCTGCCAGATGGTAATGAATGAACCCCATCAATTAATTACTTTTCCTGAAGATATTTTGCCAATACAAAGTTTACTGTGCCCATACTGGCAGAACACATAAGGGTTTTCCAAACCCGATGTGTTATCATTGGTGCAACGTTATGTAAACCACAAACTGATTATGACCCACCTTAGGAGCAATTACCGGGTCTGCTCCCAGCACCTGGCATTTGGGGAGATGATTTTCACATTACTGCATCAAGTGTGCAAACTCCTCTCCCCCAGCGCTATTTCTCAAAGGAATGAAAGCACAATTTCAGTCAGGCATTGGGCAGCAGCCAGTGCGGTTGAAGCGGAAATCTGTGAGCAGAGAGCGCCATCTCCAGCTTGTAAATCATAATTACTCTGCGGTAACCAGCTTATTCGGGATTTCTTTTTTGAAATTGCCATCTGTTCTGGCAAAAGATGGAGAAGAAAGCCAGCTGAGACTGATGAAAGATTGAGACTTAAACCTTAGCGCTATCTTAATATCCTGTAGGGAGACTTTGCTAATCCTTGCTGAAGTTTCTGAATTACATAAAAAAGCTGCTTAAAATTGTATGGAGCTGATTTGTTTCTGTTTTCAGGCTACTTACTGAAGAGTAAAATGCTGACAGAGCTTATTTTTGTACTATGCTGGGGCCCTCCAGCCTACTGAGAGTCCATGCTTTCAACACATGATGCGTTTAATAGCTACTTGGAAATGCACATAAATGATACCTGTAAGTACTGTCGAAGAACGACTGGGTGGAAAACCAGTGTCAATAAGCAATATGCAAAAAAACAGCACACAAAGTGCACGCAGAGGAATTATATACATATAAATGCTACAAAATTGACAAATATTACAAAAATTACACTGAGGCCAATGCAGGTGAGTCCAACCTCGAGATTATCGCTCAACTGTTCATTCTAAAGGAGGTCCAAAGAGGACATTATGAAACAAATTACTCACACAGAAGGCAGCCTGGACAAAGTATGAAATTCTTATTATAGATGGTTTCAAGAGCTGTCAGGACAAATCTGCAACAGGTGTGTGATTCACTTCAACCAGGAAAGCTATATTGCAGCACCCAAGGCATCTATGATTGTGTACACAGATGTAAAGGTGATGACTTTCCTGGCCCTTATTGTTTTTTATTGTGGGAAAACAGCCTTGAAATGGTCACTAAAATGTTGTCTGGGATTTATTTATAATTTTGGAGTTTAAATATTTGCACAAACTAAAGTAAAATACTCTGCCATCTGTTGATAGCTGGCAAAACTGCAGATGCTCTTTGCTGAAACATTGAAACCATTATCCGCTATTTCAGTTGGCAAGATAAAAGTAGCAAAGAAATATAATGTATTTTGAAAATCCACCAATTGTCAGGTAAGTCACCGTGTTATTTATTCAACTCATAAAAGTGACGGATGTGCTTGCAGCAAGATGCTGGGAGTCCACAGAATAACTTAAAACTCATCAGTAACCCTGATGACTATTCGTTCTCTGAACAAAAAAATGAGTTTGCGCTACTCTTTTTGTTTTGGTTTGGTTTTTTTAATGGAAAAGGTGGCAGAGATGCTCAGTTTTGACAGAAGTATGAACCATTTGAGCCATTCCTGCCTTGGAGGCTGCCTGTCCCTCCTTCCCGGCTGGCCCCCAGCGGAAGAGAGGAGAGGACACGCCTGCTACCTTCCCTTCCCCGCTCCACAGCGCTCATGCCCGTGAGCAGCCCGGCTTCTTTGGCAGTCGCAGCCCGTGTCGTTCTTTTTCGTGGTGAATGAACCCCGAGGAGCCAGAGCTTAGGGGACGCCGTTCCCCCACCGACACCTTCCCCCAACGCCTGCGCCCGGGCCCCCCTGCGGACGCGTCCTGGCAGGAGGAGGAGGAGCCGCGGTCGAGCCCGTGCTGCCGGCAGCCGATGGCGGCGGGCGGCGGGGTCGGGCTGCTGCCCTTCTTGCGGCTGCTTGGACAGCTCAAGGTGGGCGCTGGGGCCGGGTTCCCTCGGCAGTGCCCGGGCTGGCAGCAGGGCCGGGGCTGGCCGGGGGCGGCGGCTGGCAGAGGCCGGCCCGAGCCGGGGCTTCCGCCCGCGGTGTGCCGGCGCAGCGGGCCCGGCCGGGCCGCGGCTGCGGCGGGGAGTCGTGGGTGTCACCGTGTCCCGGCCCTTCGCCTGTGGCGGGGACTCGTGGGTGTCACCGTGTCCCGGCCCTTCGCCTGTGGTGGGGAGTCGTGGGTGCCGCCGTGTCCCGGCCCTTGGCCTGCGGCGGTGCCTGCGGCGGTGCCTGCTGTGGCTGGGTCGGGCTCCAGGCCGGGAAGAGCCTTGGGGCGCCGGGCTGGGCCTTGGGGCAGGTGTTCGCTGCGAGCGTCCAAGCTCTGCGGAGCGTGGAGGCCGTGGTGGGGCGGAGTTTCTGCCGGTGTCTCTGAAAGGAGGGCCTGCAAAGGCGAGGGGTTTAACTTTTACAGTGCCACGGTCTGGCGGTTACCGTGGTATCCGCCCAGAGGTTGGGCTCGGTGATCTCTGTGGCCTTTTCCAGCTTAACTGATTCTGTGATTCTGTGACGCGAGCGCAGAGAGTACCGCGGACGGGATGGGTGTACAGGAAGGTGGCAAAGCCAGAGAGCGTCTCCGACCATATGTACAGGATGGCGATGATGGCTTTGGTGACTGAAGACAAAAACCTTAACAAGGACAGGTGAGACTGCCTCTGCTTATCACGACCATAAGTTAATATTGTGGGAGAGCTGCAAACAAAATGCTAAAAGAGGGTGTCGTCCCAAGTAAGAGCTTTTAAATCACACTGAAGGAATTTGAAATCCTTTCCCCTCTTCCCTCTATCCTTTGGACAGGGTCCTGTTTACCTGTTCTTTCGAAAGGGGCTAAAAACTTTATTGCTTAACTGTGAGCGTTGAGGCAAGTCCTTAGTGCAGAGGCTCAAAGCTGGTCTTCTTTCAAGCAGTAAATAAACAAGCTGAAGACCCTTGTTTAAAAACAATGTCAAGCAACAGGCAGCCACGTCAGAGCCATAGACTGTAATTTTGACAGGCTGAAGGAGCACTCAGCAGCAGTAAGGATCCACAGAAAGCCTCTAGGATAGCAGAGAAAGCTCTAGCAGCTGACATGAAGGCTTTTTTGACTATTCTGCTGCAGACTGGCATAGCTGCAGAGCTGTGAGTGACAGATTATGTACTGAATTTGGGTTTGCTCCAGATTACCTTCTACCTGTTGCAGGAATAATGTGAAGTGTGTAGTGTAGTTAATTACCACAACATCTCCAAAAGGCAAATATACAAAAGCTAAGTACATTACTTTTGAATATTACCCTCTGGTACACAGTGTATACTTAAGTCTACATTTACAAGCAGTAGATACTAGAAATCAAAAATCAAAATCATGTCTAGGTGGAAAATAATTCCCTTAACAAAAAAGTGAAAAATGTTATATAAAGTTTAAGAAAGGCTCCAACCAACCTTTAGAGTATATAAAGTAGGATAAATTCTTCAGTCTTTTAGCCTTTTGGATAAGTTTTCAACTTAAAATGCTGAAAAACTAATTATTCTGTCCCTCCTTCTTGTCAGATGCATACGATTAGCTTTGGTTCACGATATGGCTGAATGCATTGTTGGAGATATTGCTCCTGCAGATAATGTCCCAAAAGAGGAGAAACACAGGAGAGAAGAGGTATGAAGTTAAGGTGTGAAGCCACAGCTGCAGAGCATTCTGTGTGTTTTAATGTTCTGGTGGTGGTGAAGGAACACCCCAAGCAATATAACACCGTCATTGGCATTGGACAAGCCTGCCACACCCAAGTAGAGTTTTCAGCTCATTGAGATTTTTGTACCTGTAACATTACCAAGTACAAAGTTATGGAAGAATCTTTGAAGTAATCTTCACCTTGGACATTTATTCCTGAACTAGCTGCAGTTTTAGTAAGCCTGAATGAGTCCTGTTCAGCCTCCTTACCGAGAGGTGAGGAGCAGGGAGTAGGTGCACTGAATAGGATGGATGACAGTTCATGTCAGATCGTGTGTGTGGTGCCAGATCATGAGGGTGACAGAGCCTTCATTTAAACCTTCTGCACAGAGCCTCAGATGCAGGTGTCTCTTTTGTTGTTGTTGTGATTCTTGCAGTGCAGCATGTCTAGAGTCACTTTATTTTTGGCCTTGCACTTATCCAAACTGTTGGTTTGTTGTTTTTGGTTTGTGGCATTATTTGAAGAAAATGTAAACCATTTCTGTAGCCACAGCTAGAGGGCAATGTCATGCCTCAGAAACTCTTCAGAGGCTTTCTTCATTCAGTGTAACACACAAAGAAGTATATTAAAAAAAGAAACACCAAAATTACAGTCAGTAAAGATAGTACTTCAAGAATGCCAGATACACTTTACATCTTTAATTTCCACTTTCTTAGCAAAGAGCTTACTCCTAGAGTTAGTCATGGCCCCCAGCCCCTAGTTTTAACCAGATAAGCATAAAACAGGCCTCCTTTTATGGGTGATGAATAATCACTGGAGTGTTTGTTACACTCTTCAAAGAGCTTCAAAACACTGAACAGAAGAAACCTCTTTACTGGAATCCTCTAAAGGTTGTTGTGTCACTGAGGATCAGCCTTCAGCTTTGGTCTCATTTGAATTTAGGCAAGGAAAAAGAGATTTCGATGCCTAGGTATGTTTAGGTAGTTTTAAGTATTTGCAGCTCCTTCTGCTCCCGTTTCAGTCAGTGAGGACTTTCTGTTGGCTTTGTTAGAAGGAGAGTAAAGCATTACGTATTTGGGATGATTCTGAAATACATTGTTGTAAAAACAGACCATGGGTAGCCACTTCAGGAAGTGGCTGAAGGTGAGTTATCAATACTCTGCTTCCACTGCACAATTCTCCTTTTTTCTGTTTGCTCTACAGCTGACATTGAGCTGGCTCCAGAGTTTGCTGCTGGTGCAGTAACTTTAACCTGTGAGTCTCACCACACACACTAAGGCAGCAGAAATCCTTTGAGTATCCCCCTGCTTCGAATCCTGCATGGGCCCCAGGTGGATATCTGCTCCACCATGGACCTCCAGGGGCTGCAGGTGGATCTCTGCTCCTCTATAGGGCTGCAGGGGCACAGCTGCCTGGTATCTAAAGCACCTCTTACTTCTCCTTCACTAACCCTGGTATTTGCTCACTTCCTCCTCTCACTTCTCATTCCTCCTCCTGGGTGAAGTTGCACAGGGTTTTCCCCTCCCCTTAAATATGTTATCCCAGAGGTGCTACCACCTTGGTCTTGGCCAGAGCTGTAGCCAGACATTGCCATGCCAAAACAATACATTAATTTGCTGTGTAGTGGATGTTTCTGCTAGCTTGGTAACAACTAGATAATTATTCAGAAAATATAATTATAAAAATGTTGCTCAGAAAATAGATAAATGGAAATGGCTTCTTTTTTTCAGACAGCTATGCAACAACTGACCCACCTTCTATCGGATGACCTCAGAAAAGAAATCTATGAACTCTGGGAAGTAAGTTTCTTTTAATTCTTTTAATCCTATGTTAAAATTCAGGGTGACCCATTCCCTTCTTCCCATGTACCTGTGAAATTGTGCCATCTCCTAGATGGCACAAGAAATTGAGATTTATTTGCTTAGAAGATAAAGCCTAACAGTATGAATCAAATCAATTTTGGATCCTTTTCAAACAGAAAGCCTGGACTTTGATAAAATAACCATATTCTGCCCCTAGCATCTCAGAGTTCTTAATCAACCTGTCTAGGGCTTGGTTTGTACAGCTAAAGGAAGGGTTTGTCCTCTACATCCACCCCTCTGGATATCAATCTGATTTCGTTACTTTATCACGTTCATTCATATTTGGCCATTAGCGGCTTTTCATACAGAAAAAAAAAATAATAGTAGGTGGTGGTGCTGTGCTTTATCTTCAGCTTTTTATGCAAGTAATTTCTGTAGCTCTCATTTCTTTCTCATGAAGTCCATTAGACCAACTTATTTAGTAGTAACTTAAAATTATTAAGTAAACTAATGTTTAAACTAAATTATGACCAAAAAAAAAATGCACTTTTGTAGAAACACCAGAGATTTCTGGTCCTGGGTTCTTTAAAAGTTGTATTAAAAAGTATCTTTTGTGTTTGAAGGTGATTTAACCATTTTTATGCGAACCCATGCTGTTAATTGATAAGATCTTTTATACTTGCAAATGAGGGATGATTAAATTATTTCCAAACAATTCAAGTTTATAATTACTGTGCTTTATCTCCTTGTGACATACAGTCACATGGGGGAAATTGAATCCACAACCTCTTGTCCAAGCATTCTGTGTTTCTTGGAGTATATGACCTGAATCTGTATCTTACATTCATATTCTTTTCTACTTAGACTGTATTTAAATTCCACATATTTGCATCCAGTTTCTGCCTTTTGCTACAACACCCTGTTTGTAGTTTTGTTTTAGGTTTAGAGTTATTTTTGGTTTTTTTTTTCCTGTTGTACTTGTGTGGTTGAACAGGCAGTGGGAATGGGCACTCAGAGCTGTATTTTAAGATAAAGGGGGTAAACCAGCATCATCAGATATAGGAAATAATATGTGTGTGTTTTTTTAGGGAGCACTGGTTCCTTCTCCCTTGAGAAACTGTTATAATTGAGAAAAATGAGGTTTTGATAGATAAGGTTAGTTCTGTATAATTGGGTTTTTTTCTTTGCTGGTCTCAGTCTTCTCCAGTGACATTGTAAGAGCTGGTTCAATATGGAGTCAGTTCTTTAGCATGGTAGCTTTTCATCATTCTCATTAACCATAATTTAACATGTGCACACTTCTGATAATTTGGTCTTTGTTTCTATCTTTAGGATTATTTATTGGCACTGTGTCTGCAATTCATTAGCATGAGTGCAACCCACCTGGCAGAGAGGGTACCCTAAAAATCTACTATTCACATGTAGTTCCTGTAGTGTTAAGTGGAACAACTAGTTGCTCTTTCAGAAGAAGAAAAAGAAGAGATAAAGAAAATGAGCCTCTGATAACTTGGTGTGCTGCTCTGCTCTCAGCTAGCCAGAGACATTTCCCTGTAATTTTTTTCTGTGAGTGAAGGTGGTCATGGACTAGAGCTGAACAGTGCTGAGCAGTACAAGATTTCTTGACGCTCTTGGCAAGTCCTTCCTGCTCTGCCCTGCCCTTGTCTCTGTCCCTCTATGCTTTTCAGCTTTACAAGGACTGCTGCCTTCGATGTTCTTGGTGGGTACCTGGCGAGTGTTGTGTAGGGGAGAGGCAGCAGAAAGATGCCTCAGATATATCTTCACTTCATAACTTAATCCCAAACATGTTTGAAAAAACAGTAAAGTAAATGAGTCAGCACGTTTCAGCTCTGTCCTGCTTTTTTATTCTCAAGTGCAAAAGCATGGGAATGATTTTTAAAAGATGGCCTGTGGTGTTGGAGGGCCAGTTAGTGTTTTTCCAGAGTACACTGTTATTTCAGAGTCTTAACCACCTGTGGGGAAGAAACAGTAAGTGTTTGTTTCAGCACTGTGCACAGTTGCACATAATAGCTGATGTTCCTGGAGGGCAATGTGAGCTGAGGTGTGAATAATGTCAGGTGTATAGCACAGAGGTTGGCAACAGATTGATACTCCCACCTAATTGTTGGAGGTGAAACTGACTTTTATAGGTGAACAGCCCTACTTCTTCTTTTCTTGAAGTTCTCCTTCATAATGCTGCCAAGAGTTTGTTGTCTTTGAGGGACCCTACCCCCCGCAAAAGAGATTATAAAAAAATAGAGTAGAAATAAATAGATTTAAATAGATTAGTACTTAAACAATTTTAAGATGAGGCAAAGCTCAGGTTGAAAAGAGAAAAACAAGATAAAAACACTGAAATGAAATTTATTATTAAAATAATGATGAAGATGTAATTGAAAATTCAAAGTACCATTGAAATTTATGTGGAATAGTAAACCAATCAATCATGGCTATCAAAATCTGTATTTCTGACTTCAAAGGTAAAGTAAGAAGCCTATGAACAGGCTCCTAACAGTATGCAAGACAAGGAAATGACTGTCATACTTACCTGAGCATCAATGTGCTGGAATTACAAAGCCGGGTCTTTCCACTGTGAATGACACTCACACCACAGTTGTTATCAAAAGATGCAGAAAGGAATGCCAAGTTCTGTGGTCAGTAGGCAAACCTCTTCCTGCACTCATGTTGCTCTGCCCTGTGGAAGTGCTATGATCTACAGGTGCTGTGGATCTGGGATTTTATATGGTCCTCGTGTGCACTTTGGTGTGATTAATGGTGGTGGGGATGATGAATAGGGTCAGTCCTGCAAATGGTATTAAGGTAACCTGCAGAGAAGAAAACCCCTTTCTATGGGCTTGGTTTTGGAAGTCAGAGGAGTTAGGAAGACCTGCTTGTGAGACATCTCATACAATGCAGTAGATTTGGAAAAGAGAAAATGCAATGCCAAACCTGTCTGCAGCCATCACTGGAAGCAAAATTGTTCAAGTTGAGTAGAAATGTGAATCACTCATAAATATGTACTGATGATGTCTGTAGAGAGGGAAAAGAAAGCAGAGAGATTAAAGGACTTAAGTTCTGAAGGGGAGGAAACCCCTTTACCACTCCCTGTCTCCTAGGAGAGACATAAGGACATAAGCAGCTCAGACAGATTAGAGCAAAAAGATTAGGCAGGAATGACAGGAGGAATATAAAGAACAACTCCATATAGAAACAGTAAGTGGTGAGAAAAGTGCAAAATAGGTCTTAAAAATAGGTGGTGACAGTGCATAGGCACACACTGTGGTAATTAATAGCCTTAGCCAGGCCTGAAATGATCTTTCTACATAAAATACAGTTAAATCAAACCTATTGTTTAACTTGTGTGTCATGCAGAGTTGCCTCCATATCATCCATTAAGCCAAAACAATTGGTATATTTAGAGTTAGATTATGCAAAAGGCTGTATTTTACATCCCACTGCATTTAATATAAAATTGGCATGTATTTCAAGTGTTTTGCTGACCACTGTGTGTTTGTAAAAACAGTTGAACACATAATTGTGCTGAGTATTTCTGAATTGGCTTGTACTAATGAAGAAAGTTCTAGATATATAAATAAATTTTACTGTTCTGTTTCAGAGTAACAAAAATATTTTCTTGTAACTGCAAATCTTTTCAGGAATATGAAAACCAGTCTACTGCAGAGGCCAAATTTGTAAAGCAGTTGGATCAGTGTGAGATGATACTGCAAGCATTTGAGTATGAAGAGTTGGAAAAGACACCTGGCAGACTGCAGGATTTTTTTGATTCAACTGCTGGTATGGCATTTGGGTATATTTTTTCCTCTTTCATAAATGAAATATATAAATTCCCTTTTTTTTCCTGACAGACATTCAGATCAAGTGAGAATAGTTATTTTACTCATTGCTCAAGTCCCCTAATATTTCTGGGGAAACTTGATGCATTGTGAACATACCTGACATTTATCTGTAGGTATTAAACCTGAATTTAATTTATGACAAATTCCTTTTACATCACTTTTCACCTTAGAGAGAGGCTGAGCTTTCATTACACTTGCATGTGTGCAAGGATGTCCCTGAAACATCAGAGTCTTCATAAAGGAGTCTTCAGTTCACCCATGCTCTGACAGCAGCTTGTTTGTACTCTGTCAATGTTTCAGGAACCAGTGAGGTAGGATTTGTTATCCCCAAGTGAGCTGAGTGACCAGCCTAAGGTTCCTGTGAGAACTACCTCAGTGAAATGATTAAGTTCCAAGTGTGTTACTTTTTATTCTATCCACTGCTTTTCATCCTTTGCAATATAGACTGGTAGTTTAAAGCAGAGATAGGTAAAATAATAATCTTTATCATTTTGGCAAGGTAGTTGAACACCAGAGGAGGACTGTAAGTAACTCATCCTGTCCTGGGGAAAAAACTAAAGATAGATAAACTCTAGGGATAGGAGGACCAGCAGTCACCCAACAGAGTCCCTGACAAGTCCCGTTTATACTTTGGTGATTCCCCAGGGAAATAATAATCTCTCTGTAAGACTTTGCTTAGCAAAGGGAAAAAAAGGACAATGTGAACAAAGCTGATAATGCTTTATTTTCTAACCATTTGTCTTTGCTCCCCTACCAGAATTCAACTACTTAAATTGAACTGGTGTGTGAGTAGAGCCTGCAGCGTATACCCTAAGTGCACCTGGAACTGGAGTGGTTTCCTGTAGCATGATACATAGTGTAGATTATCTTGGTCAGGGTGCCTTTCAGCTCTTAAATGTTTTAATAGAGCACAAAATACAAGTTTTTTATGAAGAAGGCGTGCAGCTACACTTCATAGTTGGATTGAACTGGGAGCATTCACTTTCTTAAAAGAATAATTTGACATTTATTCCGAGCCTAAAGTGATATCTCTGCTATTGTTCCAATTCTAGCCTTTCACACATGGCAAAATGAGAGCATTTTTCATTAACTTTCCCTTTCTTTTGTGTTGCAGGGAAGTTTGTTCACCCAGAAATACTCCAGCTTGTATCTCTGATTAACACAGAAAGGAAAAAAAAAATAACTACCCCATCTCATCCACATTCCTGAGGTGTTCTTAAATTCTGTAGCCATAATAAATACTTTGGTTTATATTCTGGTCATTATTTTTTTCTCCTCTAACATTACTGATTCTGCTAGCAGAATTTTTTTTTCCTATGCATTCACTGCTGAGAATCCCAGGACCACTTAGAGAGGAGCAGGTAATGCAGTTGCCTCCCAGATCAGAGGTTGTGTCAGGGAACAAAGTATATTTGGGGTTTTCCTTCTTTTTAATCAGCCTCTGATTAATGCAGTCTCAGTTACAAATAGCTTCTCCACTGGGGAAGTCCATGTACATTTAAAAATTAGTTGACTGCAATCTAATCTGTTCATGCAATGCATTGTATGGGGCAGGTGGTCTTGTTCTGTGAATTTCCTAAATATGTATGGATTTAAGTACCTTCAAAATGGGTTAATATGCACTCATGCTACACAGAAACGAGACCAATGAGCATGTGTTTGTAGAAACTCTTGAGTGAGCTTAGAGATGAGATTTCTTTGGAGTGCATTAGCCTTAAGTGATGGTGCATAAAACTGGTAATCTCATGGATTATATTTTCTCGGTATCTTCTTTGTTTCATACAACTTTACCCTGTTCATGTGTTGTATCAGGGAATGGTGCCAGTATTTCCATAAGGTCTATATTCCTCACTCCCCCTCACCCCAGACTGGCAGTTTTACAGACTCCTTCACAGGTAATTAATAATCACAGAATACCTGAGGTTGGGAGGGACCTTTGGAGTTTGTGCAATCTAATGCAGAAGCCTGTACATCCATGTAGAGCTGGCTCCCTTCTCCAGGCTGTGGCACGCTGGTAGCAGTTCTGCCATAAATGAGTTTCTGGCAGAAGTAGACACTAATGCAGAAGTACAGAGTAATTGTGAGGTAAAGCTGTAGTGGTGGTAATGCCATAATGAGGCCAGTGTCTGCACACCCAACTGCTGAATTGTCTGCAGCTGGAGATGAGGACAATGCCATGATTACCAAGTAAGCAAAATTTGCACCTGTAAAAATTATGTGGTAGAGACTTGGAGTTCTCTTCTATCTTCCACCTCATCTCAAATGAAGCAGCATAAAACTAAATTCAGTTGTCATATCCTTTAAAGGTAGGTAATATATCTGAGCACACGTTGTCAGGCACTGTGACTCAGGAAATGCTTTCTTTACACGAACCTGGGCGCCTGACTGAAGCTCCCCAAGTGTTCTGTGGCTGGTGCCTTTCCTAGAGCACAGAGTGCTGTGCAGAGATGCTGGGAGCTTCTTGCCTCAATGGCTGGCACAGTGCTCAAAATCTGCAGAGTGTATTGGTCTGGTTCTGAGGAGATGCGAGGTGCCTGCTCTGCTCAGGAACCCCCTGGGGCAGCAGTCATGCCCTGTGGCAACCCTGGAAGAACAGGTTGCACTTTGCTGAGCTCATTAGTGGTTCTTGGCAAGAGATTGCCATAGTGCAGAGGGGGATGGAGTGGGGCCCACCGAGCTTCTGTCAGCATTTTTATTCCACCTAGATGCACACAAATGATAGTGTCCATTAGTTTGCATTGAATGCTGAGTGTGAAAGCTACAGATGCGTGGAAGGGCAGAATTGAGAACATTCTTGCCAAACCAGCAAAGTGGCCTTGAAGAGATATTTGGTAGAAACACACCCAGCACAAATACTGCCCTAAACAGGAACAGTTCATTCATGCAGCATAGCAGGAGGCTTCCCCATTCTGCAGGGGACCGAGAGGACAGTGTGGAACCCCGTGCACAGTAATCACAGAGTGGTTTGACTTGGAAGGGACCTTAAAGATCATCTAGTTCCAACTCCCTTGCCAGTGGCAGGGACACTTTCCACTAGATTGCTCAGTACTACTGGTAAACAGAATTAAAACATCACAAAGGGTAAAAGAAGAGAAATTTATTTTTAATAAGAATATCAAGAACTTCATTTACACAAACTATAAGTTGTCAATATCTTCCATTTTAAATAAATTCACATTTACGCACAAAACCACATAAAATAAGCTAGAAAATTGTCACAAGAATACTAGAAAAACAATTAGATTTGCTTCCATGCTAAAAATCACACTAAAGAGGCATGTGATATAAATGTCCAAAGTTAGCCTATGTCCAGTAGAACATTACAAAAGGACTTTCAACTTTGTAAAAACTAACAAAAGCCACACAAGAAAAAACAAAAATCACTTAAAGCCACATTTTCTCACAAAATTTTAAGCAGTCTGTAATGTCAAACTCACTAACACTGATTTGAAGCTTTGGCGTATGCTCAAAAAACGCATCCATTCTCAAAGTAGCCAGGCTCTTTTCCATCCTCTTTACTGATAACGTGGTGCCCACCTCAGCGTGTGGTGAGCTGAGCAACGCAACATGCGGACTGACGTGTGCTCACTACACAGCAAGATAGTGTCACAAATGTGCTGCTCTTTCCTTAGAAAACATGTTAAAAGAATGCAGTTCAGAAAACATGCTGAATCAAAGCTGAGAGACGTCTGGCGCTTGGTGATTGAGCAGAGATAATGCGGCTGGTGGAATTAACATCTTGGAGCGAAGCACAGCAAAATTTGACACCAAAAGTGAAGTTCTTACTCATCCTGTGCATTGTCAGGTGACAGGGTCTACACTAACAGCTCTGAAGGCATGGGCTCTCTAACCTATGGCACGTCTGAAGCCAAATGTTTGGTTTGTATTCTTCACTTAAGGCTGTATCTTGACAGAGGCTCATAAACATATTTCCCTTGGTTTTGAGGGGAAAATAGGGAGGCAGAAATAATAGAGGTTCCCTCCACTCCACCTGATTTTCTAATTAAGTTCACTGCCAAGTCTTACCAAACCAAAGAGAGCAAGCAATGATGCACATTTTGAAACTGAAACCTTTCCAGCCAAAATGACAATCTGAACTCAGCAGCTGTGATAGGTTGTTTCTGTATGAATAACCACGTGTCTCTTCCTGCTCTCCTTAACTCTGCTGCCTAACGGGTGTAGGGCAATGCCAGACCGTACCACTGAAGGAGAAACAGCTTTTTGTGACAGTAAGTGATTTTAATTCTGTTAGGAAACAGATGATGTACAGATACTCCTGAGCAAAGGGCACCTGGTGTGGATGGTAGACAGCTGGTGTATGGGCTACTGCTGGCAGCTGAATGCTTCGCACAGCTCTAGGTCCATCTGTCTGATGTGGCACTGAGAGGGAAGCCAGAAACCAACAGATAGAAAAAAGGTAAACCAAAATAAATAAGAAACAGAGACTGGGAGATTGTTAGAGGGAAGTTACATGTAACTGAAAACTATTTAGCCACTTAACACAGAATTTAGTGCATTACAGCCAATGACTTGCACGTGGTTTTGATGATGTACAAAGTACCTGGTGATAAAATGGCCCATCTAAAATAGAAATAGGGAGAGGAAACATTTCTCCAACACAAGGCCAGGATGGCAATTTTCCAAAGCTGACAAAACCTTGTTGCGCACATTGTGTGGTGAAGGAGAGCTGAAAATCATTGTCTGGGCAAGTCTCTGAAGAGAGGCATGTGGGGCTCAGGAGGTCCTGCTGTTTAGCACTGAAGCTCTTCTTCACTTTCAGGGAGCCGGGTGCCAGCAAGGGAGCCCTGAGCACTAGCATGGGCTGTAGAGCTGAGAACTTCTTCAAAACTGCCTCCCGTGTGGCTTGTCCCACCAACCTTGGTCTGAAATAAGGCAAACAGAACAGCAAGATTCTCTGCTCACACTGAAGCAAATCCCATTTCCAATCCACCCCATGGCCAAGGAGAGCAGGCATAGAATGCGTAGGGATGGTTCCTTAGAACAGCAGCTATAAATCCAGTCAAATAAAGCAACTTCTTTACTCCACAATTTCTAAACTAGGCTGCCTTCATAAAATTTGACAGTCTCATATGCTTAAAGGAGACAGTCCCTAAGTAAATCCCAGGTAGGATCCTAGACCCTAGCAGTAAACCCAATGTGGTTGTTTACCTGAGTAGTTCACACTGGTTTCACTGCTTTTTTTCCAATTCTATGCAGGCTGGAAAAGAGGTGGATACTAAAATGAACTAGTTCTTTTGCTGTGTGGCCCACATGCCAGCTATAGCAACAGAGCTGCTCACCAAATTCATAAACCACACTGGGATTTTGGACAGCAGAAGGAATGTAGTAACCAAAGGACCTGAATCCCTTCAGGCACTTATAAATGCCTAGATACTGGAATATAAAACTGCCAGTGGCATTTTCATGGGAGAAGGCAAAGAAAAGATACCAAAATACATTAATCAAACATATCCAATGTGCTTGCACATCTACTTCCAGAATACTTCAGGTCACTGAATTTGTAATAAGTATTAAAAATAAAAATCAGTAAGACTAAATCTTTGAAAAAGAAGCTCCCTAACAAAGATAGAGCTTTATCTAAAGATTTGGAAATGATCAAGACCAAGTGATGAAGAGACAAAGCTGTTGTGACTAGGTTGTCTTGGTAAGAGAACATTCTGTTGTGGCTTTGCTGGCTGATATGCCCGTTCCAAGTTGATTCAAGCCTGAAAATAGGGCAAAACCTTTTACTCCATCCTAGAATTGCAACAGAACTCAAAGACAAACTGATATTTTTTCAACCTCTCAGCCACTGAATGCTTAGGAAGATTAATTTAATTAAATGAACCTTGTGTTCTAAGTTTCCAAAGGGTTAATCCTATGTAATCCTGTTTCTTTAGCTAGCACAGTAGCTTACCTAGCTTAAAAGTCCAATAAAACATTTAATTCATCAGAGTTCAGATTTTCCGAAAAGTTGAGAAGAATGAGGCGCCCTGGTCCTGTTTGATTTCCAGGGGAAAATGAACTAGTGTACTCTCCCAAGAAAGCTGCAACCCAAAGTCCAGACTCCAAGAGAAAATAAAATCTAATTTGAAATTTGACTTCTAAATGTTATGAAACCTGAACATCAGTTTTGGCAAACTGCAGAACACTGTAGGATCACAGAAGATTTGTAGCTGATATGGGGATTGGAAAGATTATAAGACTACTGCTGTTCTTTTTTCAGGGGCCTCTCTCTCTGTAGTTCTTCACTTCTTGAGACCACAACAAAACCCTAGAATTGAAGGGTAACTCCATGATTTCTCCCCCATCCCCTGGTCTTCCTAATCTTACAAGCTTTGGAACAGAGGTAGGAAAAAGGAGGAGCAATGCTGAAACATTCCCATTTGTCTGCAGTCTATCCTGGTGGCACCCTAGATCCATGACTCCAGCTTCCCTTCCCCATTCACATAAGGAAATCAAGAAAGTAAAGAAAGAAAGAAAGAAAGAAAAAGAAAAGAAAGGAAGGAAGGAAAGGAAGGAAGGAAAGGAAGGAAAGGAAGGAAAGGAAGGAAAGGAAGGAAAGGAAGGAAAGGAAGGAAAGGAAGGAAAGGAAGGAAGAAAGAGAAAGAAAGAAAGAAAGAAAGAAAGAAAGAAAGAAAGAAAGAAAGAAAGAAAGAAAGAAAGAAAGAAAGAAAGAAAGAAAGAAAGAAAGAAAGAAAGAAAGAAAGAAAGAAAGAAAGAAAGAAAGAAAGAAAGAAAGAAAGAAAGAAAGAAAGAAAGAAAGAAAGAAAGAAAGAAAAAGAAAATGAAAGAAAGAGAAAGAGAAAAAGAAAAAAGAAAGAAAGAGAAAAATATTTTGAGAAAATGTCAATGAGTTTGTCATTAAAGACAGACAATTAAGGTTTCATGAGATATGGAGGATTATTTCAGATTCAGAACTTACTGTATTGTCCTGCTTAATTACAGATTTCTTAAAGGATGATCTAAGAGCACTCTGAACACAACAGGCTGAGCTGGCATGACAAATACTCTCCTCTAGAACACCTTTGCTTAATCAACAAAATAAGATCAGGCTTCTCAAGCAGATCACTGTGAGCGGAAATGGTCTTCAGAGCTGTGCAGTTTGAATTACCTTTTTCTATTTCTGAATGACACATTGAGATGACTGGGAACAGACACTCCTTACCACCACTATTTTTGGCATTTCCAAGACCACTTGCTTACTTTGGCAGGCATCAGAAATAACTTCTTAGCAACAAAGCAAAGGAAAACAATTCCTTTGCATATTGCCTTCATTTTCCATTAGTGCTCAATGAAATTCTTGATGGAACAACAAACTAAATCAGTCTCTTGTACAAATGATAAGGACAGCTAAGCTGTCACACTTTAACACACACAGGCATGCACACACTCTGCCCCTAGCCTTTACCTTGAGGCTTGTGACAGTGGTTTCAACCTTCTCCTCAAACGATTTGAAAGTTGGAGAATTCCTAGGAGAAAAAAAGTTGAAGGGAGGAAAAAGAGTCAATTGCCAACATCACGGGATAATTCCACAATTTGATCAGTTCTTGCCAGGCAACACTGCCAGCACAGAATGAAGGCTGGCAGGCAGCACAAGGCTATGAACACTCACTTGTGCTCTGTCAGTCAAATCCAATTTTGGTAATCGGATGAGTACTTTTTAGCTACAAATTTTCAAAAGTAGAACCTGCATAGTAATTGAAACCAAATTATAAGTGGCTTGCCTACTCTATGATACATTTGTCATGTTCTCAGAGGAACAACCAGACAATGCTGCCTGTAATGCTGCTTTTCTATGGCTTTATCCGTTTGTATTGCTGCTGTTAAGAAATAAACATTCTTTTCAGCTGATGAGCAAGTTCATAACATACATTATTAAAAAGATGCCAAGTTTAATGTCTTAAGGTTGGGAAGAAGGAGATTAGAACCATTTGGGAAGTGGGTCCCAAATGCCTTTGGGGAATCCTGCCCCGCCCCCCCTTTCCCTATGATTTTGTCACTGCTGCTTTCAAAGACAAAGACTTTAGAGAGATTGTGTTCCGGAGGTGCCTCTCTGACTAAGCTAAGCTTTTCTCTGTGTTCACCCAACACCCACTTGGACAAGTCTACCGTGGGTGAAGGGGACCTTCTTCTGGTTTTCTACTCCTTGCTTGGCACCTGAGAGCTCATTTAAAGCATACGTTGTGTTTCATTATTAGTGAATACTCTGAAGCTCAGGCACTGTTGTCCAGCACAGTTCCTCATTCTGCAAATACATTTATATCATACCCCCAATCAGGCTGAATTAAAATGACCCCACTTTAAGGGAAGGGCAAACAGAAGCCAGTTGAAAAAATAATGCAAATTTAATTTCTCTTATTTAGATGACAGATTTTTTTCATAGGGCAAGAAGGGTCAAAAGGAGGGAGAAACTGAGTTTTATAACTTATATTTGATCCATAGGTCACATTGATGAATGCTTGCCTTAAACTACCCACCTGCTGAGGTTGAATGAAATAGCAGCCATCATTTAGTTGTGAATTTGTTTTTCATGCATGCTTGGCATGGAGTAGAGACAGTCATGTATTTAGAGGCCAAGGGAGTAAAAAGAAAGCTGGATACTAATTTTATTGAAAACAGTCAGAGCTTTACTTGAACAGACGTCAATATTTGGCTGCAGTCAAGTAAAGCGTGATTATAGCCATTAAAATATGAAAGCACTCATGTAAAATCCCTCCATAGGAGCATGATCCAAAGCCTGTTGGAGTGGAAAGCATCTCTGACGTTAATGGGCTTTGGATGATGTTCTAGAGACAGCAAAACAACTGAATTTCAGATTCAGTAATACAAACCTGATAACAATCAGCCACCCAAATATATCTCAGAACTGCTTCATTTACTCAAAGGCTTGTACAAGAGATTAAGCAGTTAATACAATTAAAATGAAAAAAAACCCAAAAACCAAAACAAAACCACAGCTAGCCTGTCCTGCAGCCCTCATCTACATGAATAACATTAATTGATTGAAGTGAGACTCCTCATCCAACTAAAAACTGCAGGATCAGGATCAAAGTATGCAAATCCCCCCTCATTACTCTGTTGAACATCACCATAGCAAATAGAATGTGGGTAGCACATTACCTCATTGCAGGCATGCTTATGGAATGGCGAATAGAATAGCTGTGGGATGAAAGCAAAACATAAGAAAAAAACAGCTGTAAAATCCGATTTCCAATATGATCATAATGTATTTTTTTAACTGAGCTTTAAATGTACATATACATATAGTCAAGAGAGCTGGTATTCTTCCTCTTCCGATGGCAAAGGCTTGTCAAACTCTCAGCACTAAAGATCTTACCACCACATTCTCATGTCAACTGACCAGCAATGGGGCTCAAAAGAATGATGCACAACAGCTCCTGGCAAAATCCATTTAAATGGTGCATACCCTGGCTATCTACAGAGACACCTGAAAGGGGCAAAGCGAGCCACCTCCATGTCCCACAGTGACAGAGGACGAGCTCTGTGTTGGGCAGGAAGGATACACCTCAGGTTTGTGCACATCAGCAGAGCTGGTTCAGCTGACTCCAAATCTCAAAAGATTCCTGCACAACTGCTTACCTAAACAAGACGTTTCTTCAGCCAGAGACGCAGCACTCTCACATATCTGCACCTCTCCAGGACATTTCACTTCCTCCTTCACTCCTCAACTTTACCAAAGGTATGGAGCTATTTTCCACAGCTCTTATCCAGCTCTCTTTGTGACACTTCCCTCCTCAGACTTCCCAGCAGCAGGAGTATTGGAAAGTTGTTAGCAGAGGATGGCACCTCTGCATTACTCAAAGATCCCCAAATCATGCTGCACACCTTTAAACCTCCAGATGCCACCCACGCTGACTGCTTGACTTATATGAGCTAGATTCTCCCATTTGAGACACCAACTCTGTTTTCACAGCATCACCTGCTCCCTGCTGCTGGGAAGCATCATGCCTGGTCGAAAATAAGAATCTTTATTTGAAGCTTAAGCACTTTCCATAAGCACATTTAGATCTGAGCATTTTAGGTAAAGTGTGTGATGCAAGAGTGTGTCTTTTTCCAAAAATCCCTGCGTTGCTACTTTCAGTGTTGACTGACAGCTGCAGCCTGGTCTGACTGAGAACAGGGAGAGCTTTACTGTAAGCATCACCAACACTTGGCTGCAAGCAAAGCATGATTATAGCATTAAAAAATGAAAGCTCTCATACAAAGGGCACACGTGTTTGTTATAAACTACACAAAATCAGTGCAGCACTGAGTCTAGATACAGATTTGTTTTTCCAGATTAAAGATTCAGAAATGGGGGTGGGGAAGGGAGGGAAGAGCTATTTGGCAAGCAGGTGGAATAGTGAGATCTAATACAAACTGTTTGTTGTATGTATTTTAAGGCTTCTGCTAAGATCAGATAGACAAGACCTGACAGCAGACAATGCTAATGTTTCATGTTCAATTTTTCACATAATTTTTAAGACTTATGAAAGATTAGCCCAAACATTTCACAAGTGCAGCAAATCTTTAACAGTTCTCATTAAATTAAGCAAGCATCCTTGCCATTTTAGTTTTGCAACCCGCAACAAATAGGCAAAAATAGAGTTTGGAAGTATTTCAGCATAGACTGCTCTTCTTTTAATAGCAAAACATTCCAAATATAAAGGTTTAAATCAGAGGATTAAATTCACACAGCTAAGAGATGGCACATGACATACAATCAAAATATTAAATGCTTATTTTTTTGAGTTCATGTTTTTATTTCTCTAAAGAGGTAGTAAAGCAAGTTACAGAAACAGTGCAAAATCTTCTTTTCATACAAGCCTAAAATATTAAGCTTTTTTTAAAGACATACATGACTGATAGTGATCATTGCAGAGAATGGGGATCCTTCATGACAGAGGTCAGTAAATACTACATTTCAGTTTCATGTCAGAGTGAGTTTAGCAGATCAATCTACGCTGTACTTTGAAGTTTACTCAGTGAATTAGAGTCCTTGTTAGGATAACTTAGCTGAATGGAAAAAATGCTCTTGAGCTTTTTGGTGCACTGAAGGTACTATAAGGCCAGAGGGAGTGGCAAGGCTTTCAGGGCTGTTCAGCCTCTCTTCAGGGTGAACTGACGTAAAGCCAGACTACTTATAGAATCTTTGAGAACACATAAAATTGTTTTCTAACAATTTTTTAAATCATATATTCAAGTGATTCACAGAATCAATAAACTCAAACTCTAATTTTAAAGAACTCCTTTATCATCTTCAGAACTTGGAAATTTCCCCAGGACTCAAGACTTTTAAAGAATCATGACCAAGACACTTTTGCTCTATCGAAGATGAGGTAATTAAATACTTCATATAATCTTTACAAAACTCAGCTGAATAAAACTTTTTACTGTTTGTTGCTCATGTTCAAACCTCTGACAGAAAGAATATGGTTAAGAGAATGGGATTATTTATAAGTAGGTTTTCTCAAGACCAATGTCTTTTGAATGTGTCCATTATTCGAATTTAAAACTAATCTACTCAAGGCAAACACAGTCCAATCCTTTTCTTGTTACACTCACCATGCTGTAAAAATGAGGTATAACAGTTTAAGTAGCATATAATGATACTGAAAGGAAAGAGGTTACTGCATTACAGCCCACCAAACAAATCTTGTCAAATACAGAGGCAGTATTCAAGGAGAGTAAGGTGTCTTACCCAATTGAATGCGATCTGGGGTGGATGCACAAGGGAAGAAAAACCAAGAGTTAAAAGTATTAGGAAAAGGTAACAAAAATAGACATACACATCTGTCAAACTGCCCAAGGAGAAAAATAAAATAATTTACATTCAAATCTTGATGCTGGAATTCACAGTAGAATGTGGATCAGTTCAGATCCCTCCAATCCCTCAGTCCTTCACTATGCAGTCACCTATTCTGTATGCACTGAAAACCAGAAGTTTTATCTTTAAAAAGTAAATTTTGTGTTCTCTTCATTAGAACAGATTAAAACGATGCTAACAGCCGTTTTCTCTTCTCATAGCCTCCCTTAATGTCATTAAAGAGAAAGTATAGGTGAACTTGAATTGTACAGGTACATAAGAGCATATGATGCTCTGAATCCCTTAATCATCTCTCAGTTAAAAAAGGCTATGGAAAAAATAAGGAGTTTTTAATTCCTAAAACAACATTTTCTAAAATACTTGTTCCTTGTTGAAAACAATACTTGAAACACTTTGACACTGTGTTCCACCTCACAGGAAACTTAATTAAGGCGGAACTGGGAGAGACACACTGATATACAATATTCAAAGGATGTCATTAATGTTCCAAAGTTGAGAAATGATGAGGCAGACAAGCCTCTCCTTCTTTTACTGATGTAGTCTTTAATTACAGACCACTTCAAGGGAACACCTGCCTCATGCAGTGAGCCACAGAGGTGGTGCACACTTAATGAACATCTCTTCAAATACTTATTTTTCACATCCTTTCTCAATGTGTAGTGTGATGCATTATTTACTGTGCAACGTTCATACTTTGCTC
Source organism: Fringilla coelebs (assembly GCF_963513975.1). NCBI lineage: Eukaryota > Metazoa > Chordata > Aves > Passeriformes > Fringillidae > Fringilla > Fringilla coelebs. Next base: position 52,594,961 of record NC_140030.1, on the reverse strand, counting down.
CAAAGAAAAGCATTGATTTCTTCAAGTTTATTTACAAGATTATACACATCATCATGTATACTGGTGCTTCCCAAACATTCAAGGGTTTGTCCTCACAACACATTTCTGCTTAGACCCATCTAAGTAATACTGTTGCCCTCCCTTTACTACCTGGCTCCCAGTAACTGCCACCCCCATCTCCATGCCAGTACAGATACTTGCACTGACATATGATAAGGAAATCTCTCTTACTGCAGACCTCTAAAAACCAGCACAAATTAAAGGGCAAATATCCATGGAAGTGAGAGAAAACAACTTCCTCTTCCATCAGCAAAAGAAATGCTTAGGAAATTATGTTCTGAAGCAAGGCAGTATTGCTATTTCCTTTACAGGGGCATCAAAAGGCAGAAAGGTTTGAGAATGGTACTTTCAGGCATGATAGCTACAGAATTTGAAAGAATTCAGATCTGACAGCAGTTTTAAGTGCCCAGAACATCCCTACATCACAGAAATTCTAAAAGCTTGTGCAAAAACTCCATCACCACAAACAACACCACCAACAACAACAACCCCAAAAAGCACAACAATAAAGGCACAACAAAAGTCAGCTTCCGAAGCAGTGAAGCAGATTAATCGTACCTGAACCATCACCAAAAGATTTTGCCCCCACAAGCTCCTAAAAACTTTAAATGACAGAGATTTCACAGCCTTCAGAAATAACCCCTGTTCAGCTGCCCTTGTGAACACAAGGCTAGACTTGCTAGCCCTTCTCCACAGAGCTACCTGGTCAGTGCTCCCCATCTCTGCTTTTGAACTTTTTCCCCATTTGGCAATAAAGCACGTTACACTTTCCTACACTGAATTTTAGTTTATAATTTAAAATAATGTGGATTTCTTATCCTGGTGCCTAAAGTGCTTGCATACCCTGCCACTGCAGTCATACGGGAATTCTAAGCGATGCCATCCTGGCACTTTCACCTAACCCAGCAATGAAAATGCTGATGAGCAACAGAGTCAGGACAGATGCCTGCAAAATCCTATATTATGGTCAGCTACTGAGACCTATTCTTTGGATACAATTTTCAATTCCTATGCTTTCTCCCTGCTAAAGCAATAACACCTAAGTTTTATTTCTCTACTTCTGCAAGAAAAATACAGACAGCCTTATCAAAGTCAAGCTCTATCACATCTCCTACCTTCCATCTATCCTCTATGACAGCTGCTGTCAGTTCAAGGTAATTGTTCTTGACAAACCTTTTTATGTTTTTGCTATCATGCTATCTTCTAGATGCTTAGAAAATAACAGGTTAATGCATTCCTCCAGTATCTGCTTTGTAGTTCCCAGAATCCCCCTTGCACCTCCGGAGAGGAATTAACTTTGCCTTCCTCCACCCCTCTGGTGCCTCCCATTCTCCGAGGGGCACATTCAACTGCCACAGTCATGCCCCCAGGCCGTCCCTCCCTGCAGTCTTTTGTGTCTTTCCACCTGTGCTTTCCAACTCCTGGCAGGAATGAGGCATTATATTACCTTCATTCATCTTCAGAGCTGGCTCATCCCAGGCACTGAATTTGAAAGGGGTCTGTGTGATCATGTAATTAAAGAAAACGTACCAGACAGCTGAATGAAGGAGCTATACAAAATGTAACTGCTGACATCCTAATTTGCATGCATGCCTTTGTTAGCCTAATCTTTAAATACCTTTACTTGAGTAGCAGCAATGTATGTGGTAGTGTGCATATAGTAGTGTAGTGCACATAGTTTATTTTTTCTTTTTTTCCTCTTTTTTTTTTTATTTTTAAAGCAACCCAAAACCCAGAAAATCTCTCACTTGGTATCACAACTTGTTTCTAAAAAGGTCATAAGCAGGGATGAGACATAGATTCATGCAGACAACTGCAGAGTAGTCCAGCAGTATAGCATGAAAATATTCAAATTTTAGCAGAAAGCAGAGGAGAAAAGGATAAAGACCCTCAACTCTATCACATCTGCGCTCTTCTTAGCAAGAGCCATGTTAAAATGTCAGTGCAATCTCTAATACCGAGAGATCTGAGCCTCTGATCAATGCCCTGTGAGGGACCTGGGACTACCCCCTTCCTCTTAACTTTCCACACCAGATAAATATTAAAAGAGATAATATGAGCTGGAGATGGAGGAGCAAAAAAAAAAAAAAATCTTGATGGCATATAATTAATCACAAAGCCTATTAATGAAGAATCTATTATCTTAGCTATATGGCTAGTGTCTGGTTTGTATCCTAAAGCAGAGGTATCTGTACACTGGTTTTATATGCATTTCTTGTATTTCTAGAAACACAATATTAAATAGGATGCATTATGACTGTAAAGATCCCTTACAAGCTTATTAATACAAAATTCAGAAAATGTAAAATGCTAGTGATTATTCATGCACAAAATGAATTAGAGAGTTGTCATACTGTGAAGATGGGGTGGGGATGAAAGAGAAGCACAGCAGCTGCAGGAAAAGCACTTGGTCCCCAAAGGGTGGCATCTGTTCTTTCAGACACACAGAATTTTGTCATTTTTCTTACAGATTTTATCTTCTTGAATGCTAACATAGCAAAATAGCACATTTGGGGGAGTCTATCTGGCCTGGTTTTATATGATATTTTAGTAATATTTTTAGAGATAAACCAAAATGAAAATTAAGACCCCATAACTTCCTAACAGAAATATGTTTTTCATGTAGCACTCTGTACAGTTGACACAGCAGGTAACATAGAAAACAGAATTTTGTTTCATAAAGTAGGCAGGTTTCAGTATTTAGTCAGTGTGTCTACAAAGCCTTTCAAAATCACCATCACCAGGGGGTAAGGCTGCTGAACATACTGGGAATTATGATGACATCTGGATTTTAGAAATCAGTTTCAAATGTCTGCTCGAGTGAAAGCAGAACAGGGATTTGCATCTGGATGTCATTGGTGACTATCAGCCTTAATGCCTAACCAAGAGAATTAAGCTAGAGTCTGATGTTTGTTTAAAACAGCAGTATGGGAGGGGGTGGTGATAATCCATACACTAAATCACTGAAATAAAATTATTTGGATTAGCAAAAAAAGCAAGACAACAATGACACAGAAAATTCCTGCCTCTTTACAGTTTAGTCCTCCAAACACAAGTGAGATTGGAAAGGGAGGGGGAAGATTTTTAATAATAATGTTATTTAAGTGATAATATTTGTAATGTGACCCCAACACAGAACTACACCTGGCCAAGCTGAGCCAAGAATTTAGGCCAGCTGTGTTGCTGAAGGAAGCATACTGACCATCACTCCAGATTGAGGATGTGCAGCAGATACAGAACGTCCAAGTCACGCCACTCTCTCTATAACTATGGGAACCTGGCTAGAACACTTGCTGCTTCATCATCAAGCATCAAGAAAACTCTCCTAACTGAGAACTGAAAACAGCAAGTATCTACAAAAAAGGCAGCACTGGTACTTCATATTTTCCTGAAAAATTCCCAACCAGGTTCAAGGTAATAATTTCAATCAAAGAAAACTACTAGAAATCCTCTTTTTGATTAATCAAAATGCTTTTGGACTCAGCCTCTGCTTTGAGCCCTTGGATAAAGAGCTAATGGGATAAACACTTCCCATCTGCCATGTCAGAAGCATGACTGCCATGGGCATGAGGGCTGATACTGATAGGTAAGACAAAGGCATTTGGTAACAGTGATTAATGAAAGGAAATATTAAAGGCTGAACATGCTGTATTTCAGTGAAGACATTTCTGCCTTTGCAGTTAATCTCATACCATGTGTGAAGCACAAGTAATAGGACCTGAGAAATCCTGAACTGCTAAGTCATCCTTCCCTCTATAATCCAGAGCCAGTGCTCAAGGTATTCACACAGAAAATCTTTGGTCACTGCTGCAGGATCTAAACCATGGAAGCAGCAACAGGACCTGTTTGCTGAGCTGTGGGCTTGTCTTGTTTTGCAAGAGGAAGTGTTAAGAAAACATAAAATGAAACAGGGAATATGTTGGTGCCACATGCATCACACATATCTTATACATTTCTCAAAAATACAGAATACGACTATAAATGCAGGGAAGGCAGAAAGAATTAACAAAGGTAACAAAAGGGTTTGTGAAAGTGACTCCTCCAACTGGAGCCTGGAAAGAGGGAGCTGAAGTGAAATACAATAAACCCACAAGAAATAATGAGTGAAATGAAGGACAGAAGAAGAACTCACTCACTGTTTCTCATAATGGAAGAGCCAAAAGGCACCAAAGGAAAGACCAGGGAGACTCCAAATAGGAAATGAATGAACGAACAAATAAACCACAGACTTTACTACATAAATTTCTATTCCTCTGGGGAGACATGAGGTTTTATGAATTTCAAAAGCTCATATAAGTTAAAATAAATTCTAAATAATGATAAATTTATGAAGAAAAACCTCCAAGAAACTTTTAAATGAAGGCTTTAAATTTATGTTTTAGAAAGTTTTCAGCTTTTAGATTTCTGAACATTAAAAAAAATACACTAAGAAAATATAATTGCATGCCTCCTTATTCTTCTATCCTTTGATAGGCATATACTCATGAATGTTTAACTGTATCAAGTAAAAAATTCTAAGTTATGTATGAAGGTTGCAAGTCATTCCCTAAATTTCTATTTTGAACTGCAGTGTGGAAAAAGACACTGTAAAGCAGATGAGACAGTAACGAAGATTTTCCTTTTTTAGTTTCACCTAGAAAAACATTAGTACTTCTTTGGAGGATTTATTAAGCTCTATATAAAAGGGGGGAACTCTAAAGATTTAAGATCCTGAATAAAAATAAAAATGGGAAAAAAGGGTTTTATTGCCATGAACTAAGCTTCAGTCATTTGCAGCACACACAAATCTTAGGATATGGTTACCTCATACATTACAAAATAACAAAAAAGTCAGTACATACCAATGGGATAATATGCCCTGTTAATAAATGAGACCCTATTAACACAATTGTAGAGTTATCCATGTCCGCTTATCTTATAACAAAAAAATCAACTCCTTCAAACACTCAGAAAGTTCTGTAATTCTACTACCTAATGAAAACTGGAATGCTGGTTTACAGTATACAATTTTTGCTCTCATACTGAGGAACTTTAAAGCCAACACTTTGTTCTACTGACCTCAACTCCTGTTACTTCCATCATATCTATTTTTATACAACTGCAGAACAAAACTTTGCAGTATATCTTGAAAAAACCCAATTAAAAATAGCCTGAAATATTTTTTGTATTATCACAAGCAGCTCCTAGGTAGGCTTCTTTTCTTCAGATGATACTTTTCTCTAGCATCCACATAAGAATAAAACTGGGTTAATGAAGATCTAACGGCAATTTTTTGTTCCATTTAACTTATACATTTCCTTGAGTTCTTAAAATTATTACAAAAGCATTTCTGACTGTACTTTTTAAAAAAAAACAAAACAGGACTCATATAAAAATTCTATCTTTGGTCATCGTTATGCCTTCTTTCCAGTTACAAACATGAATGTTATTAAATACTCTAACTACAAACTACTTGAACCTTTAAAACAATAATGCAGAAAGAAATGAAAAGCTGACAAATGATTTAGATATTTAGTGCTCTAAATAAGACCAGAGAAGCAGCAGATGCCAATACCTCATATCTCCAAACTTCTTGCTGATTGCAGTTCCTACATTGCTGATAGCTGCTGTGGCTTTTTGCCCTGCATGGCTCAGGGTCTCATGTGTTTTCTTGTAACTGGAAACAAAAAATAGAACAGAAATAGTGATAAGTATTAACAAAGAGAGACTAGAATTCCTGCAACTAATTTCTCTCAAAGTCCCATCCACTGAAATGTTAATCAACATAGTAACTGTGGCTCGAAACAAACATGGGTGAGGATGCCCTTTTCTGCACAGCTTCCTAAGTGCAGGGTTCTCCAGAGCAATCCTTAACTTAGCAATCCTCTCCTCTCTTGCAGATATCATCCCCCAGGTGGGCCAGCGCATGCCAGTTAAAAGCAGAATGCAGTGATTTGCTGAATACCTGCTTGATACAACTTCCGTTTACAGAAAATCATATTTACATCAAGTAAGTATTCTTTCAGCAGACACTGACCTTCTGGCAAAATCTGTTGTCTGAAGCACAGAAAAGAATCAGGACACATACAATTCTGCTTTTTTAAGCATATACATATTAGGTACATTTAACAGATACACTTCAAAATGATTCTGTGGTATTTAAAACAGAAAAAAACAGAAAAAAATCATCAAATCTGTTTCTACATTCCACAGTTTTATTTTCTTTTCACTTTTAAAAATTTCTTTAAAGGAAGAAGGTTTGGGGAAGGACAGAGAAAGAAAGATGAAGAAACCTAGAGAGTGAATGCATATTCTTAGTAGGACTGAATTGTTTTTAAAAATGTCACTAATTTGACTAATAGCATGCAGATTCAAACACGGAATCATCTTAATTTACTGATTCAGAATACATGCTCTGACCCATACAGACCCTTCTGTACAGTAACTTGCACTCTGAGATCAATCAGTAAGCTTTTCCACAGAGATGATTTTCTGCTGACTAAACTAATTCTGAGCATGTCAGAGGCTTCCTTCTGAGTAAATTATCTGATACTCCCAGTGACGCAGACAAGCTCAGAATTAGAAGTACTGACCTAGTAACAAAAGGAGAGCACACTATAATCAGCCTTCTATCCTGTGGTGCTGGCAGACAAGAAGAAATGATCATAAAAAATTCACAAATAAAACTCCACTGGTTCTCATTCTCCTTTGAACAAAAACTATGGGATTGCGAGCATGTACCAAAATATACTGGCAATTGATAAAAAAAAAATCCTACTGCCAAAGTCCTTACAACAGGGTATTTCCTCCTTATTGTTATGTATATGAAAGTAATAACTTTGTGGAGGAAGGAGGGGAAATAAGATTAACATTTTCAGTATGGCACACCACATTTTCTGTCACATAGTTTTAGCCCCAGCAGGACCTATTGCTGAAAGTCCTCTGTTCAGGACTGTGTTTTACAAACCACCACTTTGATGGCAGAGGCCACATAATGCTCTGTCTTTTCAGACAATGTATTTTGATTTTATGTTCCTAAGCCGCAACATCCTACTGACCTAACAAGTTCTTAAACTGCCAAGTGAAAGGGCTCCTTCTATGAAGGTGCTTGTCTCTGTTTTCACTAACAAGGCAGGGAGCAACTGAAGACTAGGCTACGGAATCTCTAGGAGTCTCCAGTTAGATAAGATGAACCAAACTCATTGGCAATGTTGAATGACAAGGGCTAAAACATTGCAATACTGACAGAAGGAGCCCAAATTATAATTAGAAAGGGAGAAGCAATGGTTATGCTTGTTTTATTTATTCTAGTACAAAAGAGAGAATATGGGAAAGATTGTCCATTACCAAATCTCCTTTCTTAGCCAGTCATCCTTGGACATAGCAAGAATGCAATACTCTTATTTCACTGAGGCCTCATTCTCTAGCTTAACTAGTTTAATAGCTATGTCATTCTCTTGCTGACAGTAGATATACTCTGATAAACTAGAATGGGATGAGACCTCAAAATAAGGATTCTATTGTCAAACTATAAGCACATAGCTTTTTGGTAAGAGTTGACTATGAAAAAGAAAAAAAATATCAAATATTCTGTTGCCTGTGGCATACAGGTCTTAAAGAGCTTGCTAACAAAAGCTTCCTAAACTATTCAGCACAAGTGTCATTTTGCTGATGACAACATGAAGACCAAGATTTAACTTCTAAGTCTAAAAGGTCCTTTGTAGCACAACCTGTTTATGTACATTCAACCTGTTGAATGTACATTGTCGCTATGGAACACGAAAGAACACAGGCGCACACTGCTGCTCTCAAGGTGAAGAGCAAAAAAGGAAGTTTATTTTCTGACTCCAACATATTCCAAAAGTGACAGTGGATTGGAGGGTGACAGTGCCACCTCTCCAATGACACTGGACAAACTAACAGTCTATCAAAGTTCTCCTCCTCCATAAAGAAATGCAAAACAATGTGCTATTTTACAGAAAGTGTGTGAGAAAGTTCTCTAAAAGAATGTCAACATCAGAAGGCTTAGAAAATCTTAAAAAATCAGGGTGACAGTACGTAGCAAAAATACTTTTCAGATATCCCTCTAAACTGATTTTTTGAAATGACACCTTGGAGTTAATTTTATTTATAGGCACATTTAACTTTATGATAAAATATCTCTATGTCTTACCTTTCCACTGCAAGTTCTTCACATCGTGTAAAACTATTTAGAGAACAGTCCAAAATGCGCCACACAGGAGAGACCCAAATTTCACTGAGAAACATTAGAGTCCCCTACATATTTCTGAACATTACATTGGTCAGAACACATCTTCAGGGAATTGGCTGGAACATCACTGATTTTGGCATTCCAGCAATATCGTGTTTTCTCTGTAAATCCCATAAACCAAACATCCTTCAGTACTTCCACTAGTGAGGAAGATATGGAGACTGCATTTGTGTTCCTAATACTTTTGACATTACATAAGAGCACAAATCCAGCTAAAACTGTTACACAACTAGTCTTTTTTCAGCACCAACTTCAGCAAAAATGACCTATGACATGTTCCCCTCCTCACTTCAGCAATGCAGAAGAAGAGCTTTAAGGAACAACAAAATAACAAAGGTGAAAATGGAGCACAACATGCAATACCTGTCAGCAGAGACAAGAAAAAATAATTTGCATCTCAGCAGAGATCTCAGCTTAAAAATCAACCCTCCTGCCCATTACCACCTCTCCACCTCTCCACCATTACATGTATCACTATGCCTTCTTCATAAATAATCTTTCCACAGAGCATATTGCCTCCCTACAGTTAGTTATGTGCTGTGTTGATATTTGGATTTATGATGCACTGTATTTTGGCTCAGATATATTTATCCTCAGTTATTTCATATTTACAGCATCCATTTGATATCTTGCCAAGCACTCTGGTAACAATAATCTCTTCAACATATTCTCTTTGTCATCTGGGAATCTGCTCAGTTGTATTGCACATTAATCATTTGACCAAGCAGTTTTCATCATCTCATGTAACTCACAGCAGTTGGCACTTCTGTTTTAATGCACTGAACAGTTTATATAATTTTCAGTAACCTTTACCTGCAGAAATAAAATTAGATATTCCAGGTAAGAGTTACAAACACTTATTAACTGGAAAAAGCGCTCTATGTATGGTTTAAGTCCTCCTTGCAGCACCAAGTGCTCTGCATGCTAAGTTGTCTACAACACCTGGGCACTCTCATCCTTTCAGCAGCCGCTGCTGGCAATCCTTAGGTGAGTGCTGACCACCAGCTCATTCAAACGGCTGACAGCATCTTAGGAGTCAGCCAGCAGCTCAGGTCAACCAGTGACCCCAAAACTTATAGTGAGAAATACTCCAGCAACAAACAAACTCAGATAATTTAGGATACAGGGATTCAAGAAAGACCACCTTCCATCCAAGCCACTGAGTGCATTTTTACACAAATACATCATCACACTCATACAAAGGCATCATCAGCAGTGCATCAAGTAGCATCAGCAAAAGTAGAAACAGCCTACTTGATTTATTCAGTTGGAATAGGAATTCCCACTCTGATTTTGTGGCATCTGAGCTGTAGCACCTTGTAGCACAGAAGAATTGCAGGTAATGGTTAACAAGGGTCATATTCTGTGCTTTCACTCAGCACTTAACAATAAATGTTTATAATGTATTTCATAGACAAGAGGGACTAAACAAATAAGTTATATCAACTGCTGTCTCAATTTTAAACTTGTAAATAACACTCACCTGTGAACATTTGAACATTACCTTTATATAATGACATTAACCTAAGAATTTAATCCATCAACTTCTGATGATAATTTTGTTTTTAAAATAGGGTATTTCTTTAACACAAGCAATTACTTATAGTGATTATAAGAGGTTATCACAAAACATGCTGAAATTGCAGTTATATTCCAATAACAAGCCCAACATAATTAAAAGGAGCTTTAAAGATAACTCATGTCTCCAGCGCTGCAACATACTATTTAGACAAAGTAGATTTGCAGCATATTTTGACTGCACTTTCACTTGACAGTGTCATATACTACATTTAGGTTATGCTATCCTGTGACAACCAGATCTCACTATATATATCTCACTGTGATCTTTACAGACAGTGAAAGGAAATATAAGGAGATACTGTTTCATAAAACACAACATGTGAAGGAATGAGTGCTTTATAGAGAAAAAAGCCAAGCAGCAGCCATATAGAGAAAATTAGAGAACTAGACATTTAAACGGCCAACATCATCTGCAGGATATGACAGGACAATCATCCTCATCTCATCTCAGTAAAGAATTTCCCTTCACATGGCAGAGCTAAATGTACCCTTCATTCACAGGTGCAATACAGAGCGTGCTGACAGAAGTAGGCTACACATATAATATTTATATTTTGCATGTCAAGCTGCACGTTTGATGTACTGCAGTAAATGATAAAGAATTTTAATTCAGCTTCTGTAAAATTAGTACATTTGCTAATTACTACATCTTCATTCAGCATTATGCCGCTCCATCAATGCTTGCTGGCAAAATTAATCCGTTTGAGAAAGCCTTGCCTGTGATAAGGCTCACAGAAAACGTAACAGAACGCAAACAATTAACAACAAAACCATACAGTAGAGCAGAGCCTGGTGGCACAAGCTGTGTCCTATGGAGCTTACTTCTTTTCAGTTTGCAAACCATTAGTCATCTTAAGAATGACTTTTCTGCAATTGATCTAAAGCATCTGTATCCCTGAGAAACTCTCACCTACAAAACTCTTTCTGTTGATTTTCTGTGAGAAACGGGGCTCAGCATTAACTAAATTATGCTAATAGTCAAGTGAGATAAATGCATATATGACAGATAAAAGGTACATAAAACATTCTCTAAGAGCATTCTTATTGTAATTTTTTTGCCACAAATTATCTCTAAGACGTTGTGCGTTATTTTGGGGTTTTGTTTTGGTAGGGTTTTTTTTAGTACTCTCCTGAAATTCATTCCAACTTCAAAACCAAATGACAGATGTATTTTCAGTCATCCTTCCCATTGCCAGGGATGTTAAGAACTAACTGAAACAGTGCTGGCATTTGGATGGGTACATACACCTAAACCTAAGGAAGTAAGCCCCAGGTAGTTCCTCTCCCACAGTGAGAGGAAGAAGAGAACTGAGGGAACTGAACCTCTGCAGGCTGCAGCAGAAATCTGTGTGCAGCACTTGGAAGGTGACTTGACTGTTCAATAGGTTGGAGATAGTCACAGGTCAGTGCCAGACATAGGTGACAAATATTCTGGGCTGTACTGCCCTGTAAACTTCAAACACGTGGGAAAAATATGGGATACAGTTGTTTGAAATGCATAATTTGGGCAATGCAGCATAGAATAGGGGGAAAAAAGTGTGCCAAGGTTACGGTCCAGGTAGAAAAGCCAAAAAGCCAAAATATCTTTGCTAAAGCACAGATGATCTTAAGACATTAGAGGCAGTTTATCACACCTTAAACTGTATCAGTAACACTGTCTGTGGGCTATGTACTGCACATTAGATTTAAAAAAATCTGCAAGATTAAATACATCCCAGTCACTCTTTTTCTTTCTTCCCCTCCCTTTCTACCCTTTCATTTCCTTTCCCTTCCCCTTTTTTTGACTAACTCTTTCCTGGACATTTTTAATCCTTGTAATTTCAGAGATCTCAATTTACATTCAGGCCTCCCTTCCCATCCTTACAGTTAGATATACATACATAAAGATCACTATAATACACATGCTTATATTTTCTGGTGCCCCATGATAATTACAGTGGGCTTTTCCCTGAGAAACAAACATCTGGAACAGATCACCTGACCTTGCTGTCAGGAATTTCCATTAGCTGAAGGTTCTTGTGCAAACAAATGGACATACATCTTTTGGAGAAGGAAGAATGAGAACAGACTAAGTTAACTTCTTGAAGTCCTTTTTCCTTATTACTCTACCCTTCAAAATTCAAGGCCAGAGACACATGTGGAAAAGCAGCAAAATAATTCTCTTTGAAGACAGCATGAAGGCTGCCTGATCTGACCCAAAGGAAGCAAAGGAAGTGGAAGGGAAGGGCTCCTTTTGCTTCCATATAGCACAGACCCACACACAGGTAATGTACTTGCTAAAGCCAACACACATTTTCTTCACTTACACAACTGTTACATTTACTTGCAAATTTAGAGAAGAAAATGTCAAAAGGTGATTACACATTGCAATGAACAGAAACACCCACATTTCTTTTACTACCACTCACAAGAAGTATGTGTGTGGGAACACAGTTTACTTAATTCCTAGAAGTCACAGTAGGACTGTGGCTGTCCACAAATTATATCTGACTTTCTGAAAAAAGTTCTGAAACTTAGGAACACATTACTAAATATTTAAAGCTATATTAACAAAGACTGCTTGTACCATAGATTGTAAGGCTAAAACACATGCAGTGCAACTATTACCTTCTAATTTTCTATGTCCTGGCAGAAATTTGAACTATAAAACAGTAAGTTCCCAATGGTTGTTGAAACCTGTGCAGTTGTCCTCAAGTTTCCTGTCAGCAGAACTAAACTTGCTCACCTAGTTTAGTGAATATTCAATGAACTGATCTTTATTCCACCTCTGGAGGAAAAGGCCAAGTCCATGTTGAATGTTCTTGTCCCAAATCTTAATTAAATATCACATGCAAGAACAGAGCGACACTGAAACCTTCCTAAAAAGGCTTGAAAATACAGTCACCATCTAAAAATAGCCCAGGGCCCTGTCTAGGAAACATGCTGTTGGGAGCCAGCACTTACAGTTCTCTTGATTTTGGCCTATAATTTATGAGCTTTTTCCCTTTCTACAAGTGAAAATTTCCATCTGAGGTGAAAAAGATGAAAAGCCATTTTGAAAACAGCTTTTTCAGATTCCTATCCTGAGTGTTAGCCTTGTGTGGGTCCACTGTCCATCACATCAAAGGCTTCCAGTCCCCCTGTTGGAATCGCTAATCATACCAACTTTGAAACATTTTACATCATTTCACTACTGCAGCTGTTGAAGACAGAATGGGTTTCCTCTGATTTTCTAGCTCTTCTAATAATTTATTTGCCATGGCAGTACTGATGCTTACAGTGGTCTGAATGTCTGGAGTATTTCTTTTCTTGGAGAGGTTTAGTAGCAAACCAAGCATTTCCATCTCCCTAGAAGCTCTGTCCATAGTCATTATTCCATCCATGGGTTGAAAGGTTAACTATTTAAAACAGGAGGGTTATGTTTTATAACAGTCAACAGCATTTTAAGAAAGAATGGCAAAGAAGTTTGTGGGAACTATTAGGCTGGAGTGAGTTTATTGGTGGGTAATTTTACAGGTCAAACTGCTCCTTAGAAACTCAGTAGAATTGAACTATCTCATAAGAAGACAGGACTACAATGTCTTATGTGTTTTCTTCCAAAGAACTACAGAAAAGCACCAAATGAAAAGCTGAGTGTGGTTACAACATAAATGCCCAGCAAAGGGCAAGATATATTGTGGATCTACAGTCTTTAGTGCTTAATATGAGGGACTAGTGAAAGGCTAAAGTAACCCTTGTAACCTTCTCCATGAATGAAATTGAATGAAATGCAATTCTGTAATTGCATTGAAGAATACAGTAATTTGGGACTTGGTCTGAAAAAAAAAGAGGCAACAGTAGTCTCAGTAAGTTCAATAAAGAGCAATGCAGAGTCCTGCAGGCTGGGATTAATAACCCAGTAGAGGATGGGGATCAACCAGCTGAAAGCAGCCTTGCAGAAAAGGCCTGGAATCCTGTTAGAGAACAAACTGGACACGAGTCTGCAATGTGCTTTTGCAACAAAGGTTGCGTGAAGCCATCCTTCCCCTGTCAGCCCTGGTTATGGCCACAGCTGAGTCCTGTTCTGTGCTTCCCAGTACAAGGCAGACATGGACAAACTGGAACAAGTCCAGCAAAGGTGCGTAAAGATGGTAAAGGACTAGTGCACATCTCATATGAGGAGGCTGGGAAAGCTGGGACTGGTCACCTTAGAGAAGGCACGTGGAAGGACCTCATCAATGTGTATAGAAAGCCTAATGAAAGGAGGAAAGGAGACAGAGGCAAGCCCTTTTGAGTGGTGTTTAGTGAAAGTGCAAGAGGCAACCAGCACAAATTCAATGGAAGAAATATTAAAATATATTGATATTTTAGGATTTAAGAAAAAGGTTTTTCACAGTGAGGGCAATTGAAGATGGAACAGGTTGCCCAGAGAGGCTGTAGAATCTCCATCCTTGGAGATATTCAAAACCTGACTGAACATAGTCCTGAGCACTCTGCTCTAGCTGGTCCTGACTGAAAGAGTCAGTTGGGCCAGACAGTCTTCTGACATTGCTGTCAACACCTCAAATATTCCGTGATTCTGTATAAAACCAGGTTAATTGTCATAATTACTATATTCTACCTTAATCCCCTATATGGTGAAAATCTGAAGTATGGAAGGTAAGGAGACCTGTGGGAACTTTACAGAAGCACTACCAAGAAGCTTCAACTGAATACAATGCATTCAGGTTATATAAAACCTTTCTTTTGTAGCAGAACAATAATTAGAAAAGCTCAATTATGGTCTTTACAAATATCCATGTAAAGACATTTGTAATTATTTCTTAAGCTAAAATAAATAACCTCAAAATCTACCAACATGACCCTGCTTCTGGTATCTAAATAAGAATCAATCTCTTTTTTTAAAATCTAAAAAATCTGCATTGCTAGAAGCTGAATATCCACCCACCTCTATTCACTGAAAAGCCAGTCATTAAAAAGGTGTGTGTGGGAAGTCATTCCAGTTGAATGCCTTACCACCATGAAACCAAACCAAACCCAAGGCAATCATTTGCTCTGTAGTTACTGATGTCCTCTATAGAAGAACCCTTTGCCTCCCCCAACACATTATATTAAAATATAATAGATTATGCTAAACATCAGTGCACTGAATAATATAGGAAATTAACAAGGAAGTTGGGGCCAACCATTTAAAATATAAATGCTTTAAAATAGTTAAAATCTCAAGTTTAAATTTAGTAGAGGTGACATGCATCCTGTAAGTTAGATCATGACTCTTAACTAGTGGTCAAACACACCTTACAGGACTGTTTCTGAAAGAAGTCCACCCTTCTTCCTAAGTCCACTCTAAACCTAAGAATGCATCCCTAAATGGAGAGCTTAAAAACATTAACAATACATAAAAAAACCTTTGGTGCTCTGTGGCTTTGAAAAGTTCCCTGCTAAAGAAAAGTAGTTTTAACTTACAGGAAAACACACCAGCTAAGTGGAACAAAATTTCACCTCCTAAAACCAGATCATTTTAAAACTTAAAATGAGTAATTGTGGATTTAGAAACCTAAACCACAGGCATGTAAATATTTAGAACCTTTTTTTTTTTAAACCCAAGCTTTTCATCCTTCCTAAATCAGAGAATCTTGGTGAATAATGCTGTCCCACTGCTATTTTGGTACAGCAGCAATGAATCACCTCTATTACTCAACACATCCATTCTTAAGAATGCTGGATTGCCATGATTTGTATCATCACTGGTGTTCTGGCACAAGGGTCTAGCAGAATTATACAGCAGTTGGACCATAAACCTGAGAATTTTCTGGGGCACAAATGGGACTCCTGCTGCTCAGTTCCACATAACAATTTCTGGACACTTACCATCTAATGGACTGTAGTCTCTAAAACTCATCTCAAATAAAAAGTAGCAGCTACCACACTGAAAAGGTCTCCTATGTCTATCTTTGTGGCAAATGTCAGTGTGGAGTAAAAATTAAAACCTCTCTGGGAACTTGCTAGCAAATTTCAAGTAAAAATGAAAGTTTTTGCTTCAAAATTTTGTTAGTATCTCCCAGTAATTCTAGTTCAGATATCTTGTGCCCCTCCTCTCTTCTAAAGCTTAGTGTCTCTAGACTGTTCTCTCCTAGCACCCCACCAGGCAGACATCCTCACCAAGGCAACAGTGATACCCCTGCTAATGACATGTCATGAGAAACAGGACCTAGATGAGAAACTGTCCAACAGTGACATACAAACTGTATTTTTTTGAAGGGGTTTATGTCTTGGACTTCTCATGAAAATACAAAGAATAGCTCTTTTAATGTCCCAGTGTACATTTTAACATATTTTACTAAATCTCTGTCAGCACCTTGAATGCACTGAGAGGAACTGCTAATGCTTTCCCCCCCACTCCCCTGAACTTGGCAGCTCAAGGTGAGATCTGGCACTGCACAGCTGTGAAACCTCGGGTAAGACTGTGAGGAAAATGTTGTGCAAGAGTTGGGAGAACACTTGTTAAGCACTTTTTCCCTTCATTTGGGACCCATACTAAAGCTTAGACTGAATTTAATGTGAAGTCATATTACTGATAAGCCTGTATCTGTCCAGGTACCTCACAGATCTTGAACTCACAGATTTGACTCCCCGGCTTGATCTAGAACCTGGCTCATCAGTACAGAGGCACTTGGAGATCTAACTCTTGGCTTGACCCTCTTTACTGTCACTGGACCTGCTCTGCTCTCTTTTTTCAGGTATTGTGAGACTGCTCCTTCTTGGATGATGCATGCCACTGCCCCCTGCCTTCCTTGCTGTCAACTCCCAGCTCGGCTCAGTTGTGGAGAAGCTCACTTTTCCTTCTCCTTAAGTGTCAAATTCAGTTGTCAAATGAAGAGGGGAAAAAAAAGCAAATGACTTTTCAGACAGCACTTGATGAAGGTGGGTGGTTCTTTCTACCAATGTTCCTATTAATTCAGCCCAAAAAGTTTTAGAAAAACATGGTATGTTCATATGTGTAAGTATAAAGACCAGTACTCACGCAGAAGTTGTCTGCATATCATGCCAGCTTTTGCTAAAGTTTTGCTTCAGTTCATTCATCAGACTTATGCCAAGTTTTTGTTTGATTTCAACCAGGTGCTTCTCTTTGGCTGCTAGCACTTGCCGCAAAGTTGAAATTTCATCCTCTAGCTGAGGGAAACAAGGAGAAAGGAGTTAGCCTGTTCCCACAGAATGATAAACACATACAATGCTAAAGGCTAAATGAATCTCACAAACTCATGCTTTTCGTAGGTACCTAGAGAGACTGAGTCAAGTGCTTGTGGAGGTCACAAAGGCATGCCCAGAACAGAGCTGAGAGTATGTTAAATTAATGCCTCTGTGTCACCTATGTTCATCATCACACACATGCATCTGATAAGAGAGAGAATTATCCAGTAAGGAAGCAACTTCACCTAAATCTGCCTTAGAGCATTAGGAGTCTCAAATACCAGCTTTACATTCACTAGTAAAATGGGAATGGACAGGACAAGAGAAAGACTGGAAAATTCAAGCAAATATCTTTCTTTGAATGCACAGGCTTTTAACTTCATACTTGCAGGTTTTTAGTCTTCTGGTCCTGAAAAAAACATAAGCAAATTCTTAGGAGCAGGTAAAAAAAATAGAAAAAGCTGCATGATAATATATGACTTGAGACTACCATCAAATGTTAAATCCTTGTCATATGAGTTTTATTTATGTATTTTAGGCCCTGCATATTTCAGAATTGTAACATAAAAATTTATAGTTGAACTATTAACATGAGTGATCAGTACCTAAAGCATAAAAGTACTCAGAAGACAGAGCAGATTAGTCTTTCCAGAGATCCTAGTATTTAACCAAACTCTGCAATTTCAAGCTGTAAAGATGCCATCCAGCCCAAACAGAGCAATATAATTCTCTCTGCAGTAGACATTTTTTTGAAATATTTAATCAAAGCCAGTGTTTTACCAGGCAAGAACCAGAAGACAGGACTGTAAGAAGAGGAACTCCAGAATGGTCCTGCCACTGGCTCAGAATCCTGCTCCTTGGGCAGCACTCCTTCAAGTGAGCAGGGGTTTGCATTTTTCAACTGGAAGCCTCCCAAGCCAATCTATACAAGCAGCACACTGAGATTCTGAAGCCAACAAGGGCAAGTGACACCAGAGCAGCTGTCTTACACTTCAGATTTAGAAATTCCCCTACCAACTGTGTTTCTTCCTCCATATGTTAGTAAGGTAACATATGGCAACTTATCTGATTACCATATGCTAAGTTCCCTGGAGCCACAGTCTCCCTCTGATTTAACTCCATTGGCTGCAGGGAATGATGCAAGCACCAGCTGAAGCAGTACTGACCTCCAAGGCTATATTTAGAATATCAGCACCAGCATTATTTCATTGCACACATTCATGCATTCTGCCTCACTGGCTCCAAGCTCACTGTTCTTGGAAAAGTCTCATCCTTGAATCCCCCAGCTATCAGTTTCTTTTGTCATTACCTGCTATTTCAATTTACAAGCAGCTCAGAAATTAAGCAGCAAGGCTATATGAACACAGAGCAAAATCATGACCTGAGTGAAGCAGATATTAGTATTCACCAATGCCTGTGATGCCAGCACCTCACCAGCACTGTTGTTAGATCAACAGCAATCCAAATTGCTTTGATCCTCCCCATGTCTGTTATGCTCCATTATATTCCCAACCTGCAAATGGAATAGTGTCAAGAGGCAGGAGTCAAGAGGCTCTCTTCTGAGAAAGTAACTGGTTATATGCTTATAGAAGGAAAGCACAAATGTCAGCATTCCTCAGGCAGCAGTCCAGAGCTGCTTTTGGTTGTTTCTCACCAAGAGCAAACCCCTTAGTGCATGACTAGCTGTGCAACACTGCTAAAGAGCTTTACTGAAACTGATGCCAGAACGCTTAGGGGCCAGCACTACATTGATCATCAGGTACTTGGATACATAAACATTTCAGGTCTTCTATTAAAATTACTTTCCATCTGTTCCATTGAATAGACATCTTAAAGCTGTGATAACCTAAGCAAGCATTAGCCATGTGCTCAATGGCAGAAGTATGA
Organism: Fringilla coelebs; assembly: GCF_963513975.1. NCBI lineage: Eukaryota > Metazoa > Chordata > Aves > Passeriformes > Fringillidae > Fringilla > Fringilla coelebs. The sequence continues at coordinate 52,576,033 of NC_140030.1, read as the reverse complement.
GCAACATTTTTGATTAAAGAAATTTATTATTTATAACACAGCAATCAGTTTTGAATTGACAAAATCCTCCTCAACTTCCATCATTTTAAAATAATGACAGATACAAAGCCGCCCTCAAGTGCTCAAATATCAGTGATGACTCTGAAGTAGGTAGAAAGGATTAGGGACTTACAGTAAGATCTTGAAAAGCATTTAAGCATGTAACATACCTAATTCTCATGGAAGTCAGGCATCACCTGTTTAGGAATTTTTAAGTCCACTTTTGTAAATGTTTATAACTCCATCATAAAACTAGGGCTTCAGTCAACAGAAATACAAGCTTCTAATTCTCATCGTTCCCTGCTTTCAAAGTGCAACAGAGTCAGAAGGATATAGGCACATCATACAAAGTTCTCTTCTCCCATTAAGTTTGCAGAAAAAGGTATTATTATAATCTTTCCTCAAACTGGGAACAAACATGCAGTAACACACACTGCTGATGCTGTGCATCAGCTAGATCAAACCAGATAGCTCCTTCTGGGAAGGTGTAGGAGGGGGAAGACACCAAAGAGTAAATGAGTACTTTGATGAGTGTAATGGAAGGACAACTAACAGCAGTGAGCAAGGTAGCTCAAAATCTCAGCCCCCAGCATGACTCAAGAGTCATTGTACAATGCTCCTCACAGCGAGGGGGGTGAGGGGAATCTGTTCTGCTAACAATCTTCTGCCCTTATGTAAAGCTTTTGGGCTACAATTTTCTGCTGTTATTCTGAAAAGTCACACTGACCTCTTTAAATTCAAATGACTGTTAGAAGTTTCTGTAAGAGTTACTCTTAGTTTCATTGTAGAAATCCTAAGGCTTGATTAGAGTCAGAGCCCTGCTGTTTTAGCTAGGCTACAAATACAAGAACAGAGCAAGTCCACGTTCTGAGAAGTTTCCAGTAAAAAGAGATTATTAGCAGGAGAATAGGAATAGAGGATACAAAAAAATCCTGCCAGAAAAACAGTAGTGCTTGTTCTTCTCCTAATGTCAGAGTGAGAAGAAGGAAGAAAACAAAGAATATATACATTAGATACACAACACAGAGATGAAGCACATATTTTCTGCTTAAATAAATGCACAACAGGTGCTCACAAACAGATCCCCGTTTTATCAACTGTCGATAGAAGAATTAAGGATGATTTTTACCCCTCAGAACAGTAAGAGAGGTGCTTGTTCCTACAGGGTCAAATAGGTATTACTTAGCACATAAGGACATAGAAGAAAACAAAACTATCATTGGTGGAGCAGAAAGGGCTTGTAAGTAAAGACTAACAGATTTTCAAAAGCAAACATTACCCAATTCCCACATTAGCAAATTTTTCTTTCTGAAGGAGGCAATGTCACACATTTTTTTGCAGTCTTTTATAAGAATCATAAGCCTCATTTAACTTTAGACTTTGTTCAGACTTAGTTCACTCTACATTCAAGTTTTCCAAACCTTTCTTAGCATAATTATCAGTTTTATTTTGCTTTTAAGCATCAGCTGCATGCCAGTAAACTGCTGTGAGGAATTCAGAAAATAATTCCTAGGTCAGTCAAGATCATAATATTTGACAGGCAATCCCTCACTTGCACCTTAGTACAGGAATTAAAGTATTTCCAGCATGAGCTAATGAGAATTTTCTCTCCTATGGCAATCAGTAGGCAGAAGGGACACCCCGAAACATTTGAGATTAATTCTGTTGAGAGAGGCATACCATTCTCAGATGATTGCAGGAAGTTCTGGCATTTTTTCCTTCTTTGTTTCTACCTGCCTGTGAAGTCCCCTTCACCAGAGAAGAGAATCACAGAATGGCTGAGGCTGGAAGGGAACGCTGTAGGATATCTGGTTAAAGCCCTACCTAGAGCATGTTTCCAGGACTGTACTCAGACAGCTTTTAAATATCTTCAAGGATGGAGACTCCAAAACATCTTGGGGTACACTGCTCAGTCACACACACATTAAAAACATGCTTCCTGATGTTCAGGGGAAACCTACTGTGTTTCAGTGTGTGCCCACTGCCTCTGGTCCTCATAAAAAGCCAGTAATGAATATGCCAACTCCTAACGAATTTGATAAACTGGACACGTAAACTTTCAGCTTCCTTCTGGTTATTTACAGATGTGACAGGATCAGCAAAGAAGTAAAAGTTAACTAGTAACTCAGAAACACAAAGATTGAGAAAATATTAAAGTGATAAGACAGTCTTCTGTTTCACTTGAAAATCCTGAATCAGCACTGCAGGTAAATTACTTGAAAGTCACTGCAGATGTTACTTCTTAGAGTACTTTGTAGTACTTTGTAAGTACTCTAAGTAGTACAACTGAATATCAATTTAAGTATTCCAGTTCCATAACCAACTCCTCACATTCATATGGCTGTGACTTCTGTTATTTAACTCATATTTCAAAAAAAATTAAACCCACAGTTTTCCCCGTTCTCTCATTTTCCAATTTGGAATTTCACTTTTCTGCAGTATTCAGCAGCAATAATTAAAAGTGAATCCATCCTTCCATGGTAGACCAAATTTAGAAAATTTCTTTAATCTTTGTAATAAAGAGATCATGTGGTTCACACCTTTTTCCTCCCATCTCCTTATTATTTTGAAGCCTCTTCACAGTGTCCAGACTCCTGAAAAAAGATACTACCTTCTCAAAACACATCAGTGCCAAAGGAAACAAAAAATGTGATAAAATTACTGTGCTTGTTATCATCAGCCTCTTCCGTAACCATCATCATTACCTTTGCCTCTGAGCACCACAAAAAGAAATTTTTCTATCAGGTGGCACAACCACAGTGTAACAACAAGGCCACAGATCTAATGAGAACACCTTTCATTCTTTTTCAAGGAATGTTTATAAAAAAAGACACGTCTTGACTAAGATGGGAATGTGCACTTGACTTCACAGTACAAACATCAAGTAGAAGATATTTAACCTTCAAAAAATAGGTATATAAGAAAATTATACACTACATTATTGTTGCCTAGAATAATTTTACCAAAAAGGAAAGGCATGCCTCTATGATGTATACTTCATCCTAAAATTAATAGTCTCCAGTTGAATGAAGTAGAAACAGTAACACTCACAGAAATTCAAATTCATTACCTTGGCTAGCTCAGTCTTTAACTCTTCTTTTTCTTCTTCAGAAATCATATTGGTGAAATCAACATCAGTGACCACATCTTCATCTGCTTCATGGAATGACTGAGTTTCCAACAGGCCTTAAAAAGTTAAAAGGTCAAGACAGCCATTATTAATTTATTTTACAACTATTGTATTGGCCTCCCCTAAAATCTAAGTATGATATAGTAGTTACCCACTAGGAGAAAAAAACCACAAACCCAAACAAAGAAAAACCAACCTTTTCCTGCTATAATCATTTGCATTCAGCTTCTCTTCACTTCTGAAAAGCTATTGGAAGTATCAGAGGGTAGTGTCTGCATAGGAGCAATTTAGTATGTGTAAACACCACTTATTCCCAGAAATTAATCACCTTGGACCCTACTAATCCCTGATAAGGCATTTTCTTGCTTCTAACAATACAGGAGGAAAAAAAGAAAGCTTTTTCTTCAAAATAAGAAAGCTGGCCAATGTGGATCACTGATGCATAGAGTAGCAATAGTACACTGAATAATAAAGGAAGTATATTACAGAGCCAAGTTTTTCTAAAAGTACCTCTGATGTAGCAACTTGAAACCTTACAGATGCACACAGTTTGTAGAAGCAAATGCCACACCTATTGTTTGAATTTTCTGAATGTTAGTGAGAAGAATTCCTTGCTTGCTCAATCTAAGCCTGTGAAGGGGAGACAAATACACTGGACCTTGCTACTTTCTTCTGCATGCCCAAGATCAGGGTCAGTATCTATAATAAGCAAGGTAAGTGCATACATAAATGCTTGCAAGACCAGGGCCTGCCTGGCATAATAGGTACTGATGAAACAAAATACTTCCTATCTCCCAATCATTCAGTGAAGAGAAGATTGCTGGGGCTCCAGCCACTAAGAGCCTCTCATTCTTTATGGTCTGTAGAGAAAACAATGCAAACCACGAGATAACAGAAAACATTCTAGTCACTTTGGAACTCATTTCAAATTCTAGATCTTCTTCTGTTGTGGAACAAAAATCTCCTCCATGTTACACCTTGGACAGCACTTTTCCCTTTATTTCCGTTCCCTAGCAGGGTAATGAGCCATCTCTGCTGACTCCTGAGACCTGTATACTGCTTAATATGGAAGAGAACAATTTCTTTCCTAGCTCCACAGAGGCCTGTAAACTCTATTATACAGAGACTAAAATACAGCTTAGTTAAGTTTGGGCATTAAAGAACAGAGGAAGGAACAAGTCTGTTGAAATTGAGTACTTTACATTTTCATGCAGAAAACTAAATTCCCTCCAGCCTTCTGCCATTTCCTTCACCTAGAGTCCCCCAGTGTACCTGGATTTCCTTCCATTTAACAGAACAGAACAGAACTGATTTGATTCATACTGTCAACTTCCCTGCAGAACATCATGGAGTGAATTCAGCCTTGTTAATTACAATCTTCCCTGAGTGGGAAGATAAAGAGCAGCAACACAGGTGCTGAACCCCTGCTTGGGACCATATGCAGAAATAGATCACCACCCTTAAGCACAAAACCTTTTAAAAACATGATGGCATATAGAAGCAGTTGAAATCGTAGCTATTATCCAAAAAGCAGCTTGCCAGGAAAACCTAGATTGCTGAAGTCAGGACAAAGGAAAGCATATTTATTCAGTAGGAACACTCCCAAATCACCTTTATTAACACCCCTACATCTCTAAACATGATCGTTATTTGGTATTTGTTTGAGGATTAATAGTGTTGCTATGGGACTCAAGCTAAACTTAGTCTGCACAGTCTTGAAAGCAGTCTATTTTTTCATGGATGAAGGAGCAGTGGTACAGGGCAGCTGTTGGAAATGCTGGGAAGGATCTAAGGGGAAACAGGGTTGAAAACCCTTAAGGGAAGCCTCAGGATAGATGTTGAGATGAGGTGATCTCAGAGCAACTGATCCTTAAGCCAAAAAGAAGGCAGATCCATGCTCAAGGGACAACAATAGTTTTGAAACGGCTAGGTAAGAGATGGAAGCCAACATGGACAAAATCGCCAGAAACAACCAAATAACACTTTACACTTGGCCCAATGGTCAAGTTTAAACTTCAAGACTGGACTGAAATTACAATCCATTTCAAAACAACACATACATGTCAATCTTCTCTATGATACTTTGCAAACTCATCCAGTTTCTCCCGCAATTTTTGTCCTTTGCTTCTTGTTTAAGTCCTCTAAAATCTAGTCTGATCCTTCAGTCTCTACTTTCTTGTTCAAGCTACAAGAGTCCTCCATAATGGTCACTGTCCCTCTGCAAATGTTTCCATTTGATCATCTCACAGCTCCAGTCTAAACATCTCTTTAGCATACTGTGGGTCACAGCCTTCTTTAGGCCAGTCTGAGTTCCGAAACTTCCTCATGTGAGAATACTTAGATTCTAGCAGCAACAATGGCAGAGTGGTTACAATTAGGACATTATAGTTGTAATGGAGCACAGCGGAGGTCAGCATCCACCAGCTCAGCCTCATACTGTACGAGTTCTCCACTGAAGCTACAGAGCTCATCAGCCCAAGTGTGCTGATAACCTAATACACTGCTTTGGAGCCTTGAGTTGGACTCAAGGATGTTTTGCATGACAGGTGTACCTATTGCTCAGGATTTGTGGGGGTCTCTGCACTGTGTGACACTGCAAGGCCAGCAGAACATTTCTTCCAGTCACTGGTTTCTCTCTCTAGATACTGTCATCTCTCACACTTCGGTCTCCTGACTGAAGGAAGTTCTGTGATTCCCTGACCATGCAGGAGACAGAGCAGCCTAGCACCCTCCAGTACAACTGAAGGGATGTAAGCCCACCTACAAGTTCTGATCTCGTACAGCCTCAAAATCCTGAGTGGGCATGGAATAGAAGCATGGAATCATAGAATATTCTGAGTTGGAAGAGACTCACAGGGATCATCAAAGCCCAGCTTCTGACCCTGCACAGGCCAAGCCCTAGAATAATACCATGTGTTTCAGAGTGCCCAAGCATTTCATCAACTCTGTCAGGCTTAGAGCTGTGATAGCTTTCCCAGGCTTCTCACCTTCCTGGGAAACCTCTTCAGTGTCCAACCACCCTCTAGGTGAAAAACCTTTCTTTAATATCCAAGTTAAACCTCCCTGAAACAGCGTCAGGCTGTTCTCTCAGGTCCTGTCTACCGGTCATGAGAGAAAAGAGCGGTGTCAGCCTCTATACTTCCCTTCATGAAAAAGTTGTAGACTGCTATGAGGTCTCCTCTCAGTATTGAAGAAGACTGAGGCATTTTCCTCTCCTGCCCAGCTACATAACCTGACAACACACAGGAATTGCTCTGGGGAAAGACAGTATTTTTGCTTAAAGATGCATAGGTATTAGTTATGAGCCATGAAGGCTTGATCACTCTGGGAAGGGAGTTGTACAAGCAGCTGAGTTGTTTGCAAGATTAACATAAGGTCATTGGTAGCAGGAAAAAAGAATTGCCTTCAAGTTGCATTTCCTTTCCTCTTACCTACTCCTCCCAGAAATACTGAAGATCATGCCTTGCTTCCAGCTGTGGTCAGATCTGGAAAATCTGGAATTGTGATTAAATTGTTATTAATTGTTCAGATGGAGAGCTGCTATTATTTCACTAATATCCAAGTGTGGAATTGGAAATTATCTTTCCACCCTTTTAGAAGAGCAATTCGGTTGTTGGGTGGTTAAATAACTTTTGCTTTACCTTGTAGTATAGGTGTTACAAGCTTCCCTCAATGAATTAGGAGCTCATCCAGTAGTTTACCAGCCATTTACAAGAACCTATGGCATTGGTGATGTCCTGTATCTCTTATGGCCTTTATTAACAGCACAGTATTTTAGGCATTGACTTCCACATATAGATTAAAGCACAGGTTTTCCAAGTTTCATTCAAGCAGGCCACTAACAGGTAAGGCATGAGGATAGAGCCTAGATGCTACCACTAACATCTGTTTTCTTCTCCTACTATGTCTTATACAGATTAACTTAATTCTGTTGTTCCTGAATTTGATTTCAGATGCTGTGCCTGCCCAGCAGTTCTATTACACTAAAAAAAAAAAAAAATCACACAAGAGGCATCAATTGAACAGAAGCTGTCTTAGAATCTGTTCCTTGAACTTCCCCTCCCTCATTCTCCATGGTCAGCTAAGGAGTTCTCATTACCTATCCCCTTCTCTCCCCTTCTCCATTTGCAATGAAGCTCAATCCAGAGCTTAATCAATTAATCAACAATTAGCTCTGGGATATGCTCTCATAAAACTCTGCCCAGAGACAGATGCAAGACCCAGCCCACGTCCCTCATTATCTCTTCCAGACAGCCTTGTCTTGTGGTGTAGGATTGTTGGAGACAAGACTGCAGGTCCTATGGTCTCATACAACCTCCCGTTACTACAGCAAATTACACTAATAATATACTCTTGTATAACTCATTTATCCTCCACAAACAGGCAAACTAATGATTTTCTGCACATATGTTACTTCAAAATAACAAAAAACCCCGCCCCCATAAAGTGTGGGAAATCATAAAATAGGTTTGAATCAATGCAAAACACTGTTTGGCTTCTACTTTAAAGAAGGTTTTAGTACTTGTTGTCACATATATCATTAGATAAAATATGAATGAAACATTGAAAGTATGGGATTATCAGTAAATACGAACTGCAAGTCATACAGAAGGACCCAAGTTGAAAAAAATGAGCAGAAAACCCTTTGTATTAGGAGATTTATACAGAAAGAAGTAGGAAGAGGTGAAAAGCTGGGGAAGCACATTTATTGTGTTCTTCTGAAAGATTCATACGACAAAATAATACAATAACCATGCAAGTAGTTCCACTGTGCTGAAATGGGCATTTTTGATTTTCCCCCAAAGTTCACGGTAGTTGAGGCTAAGACTAGTGACCCTAATTCTACAGCCTGCTGTTAAATCTGACTGAATGTAAGAAACTGTTTCAGCAGCGATCAATACCTGTGCATATGTTTGCCAGTAGAATTGTAGGGATGACAAATTTAATAAGCCACATAGAATCTAGAAGATCTGTAACTATTCTACAAAATTTAAAATAACCAAACAGTACAATGATAAAATCCATGACAGATTTTTTTTTACTTACTCAGGTATCTAAAGATTACCTACATAAAGATGTTTTAGTTAGTGCTTTTTGAGTTTTTCTCTGTATTCATCTCAGACCCATGTTCTAGAGTAGCACGTATCAGACTATTTCTTGTATTGACTGTCTAAAAAAGAAAAGCAACTCCAAAAGCCCCCCCAAAAAACCAACAAAAGGAAAAGCTTACACTATAGGCACTGATGTTTGTTGAATTAACCATAATGACAGCAAAATTAAGGTAAAAAACATCAAATTTTTGTTTGTGTACATTTTTTAATGTTCATTCAAGGAAATAGATAGATGAACCTTTGTGATAACAAAGCATTAAGAATTGAAGTTATTTTACTGCTCTGCTTTTTTGTTTTCCAACCAATTAAAAATACCATATCTACCTTGTTATCTAGCATTCACACCAAATAGTGAGAAAACAAATTACATAACCCTTCTAGTAAGCAAAATGTCTTGCTACAGCTTCTTTTGCCATGTCATTAGAGTTCCTTATTTAAATTTGAAAAACACTTGTTCACAAATTTAAATTGCAATTAAGTCTTCAAAGGGATGAAATAGTAAGTAGAACAAAGGAACTGTCCAGACACTGCATTAGTGTCTTTGATCTTCTTTATAATGTAGTCTTAATGCCAGATATAGAGATTAAGGGGGAGACAAGGGGGACTAGAAGCATGTACTAAATAACTAAATTGATCAGAAAAGGCTATCAGAAGTTGCAAGGATTTCCATGCCATTTTTTCCACTACAGAGTTATTATTGGAAGATCAAAATAGGAAAATTTGTTATCATTTTATTCATCTAGAAAACAAACTACTGAAGGAAGATCTTCCCTTCTGTGTCTGGTTCTAACTGTGGACAAGTCCGAACTTGTCTTGAACTTGCCTAGGCTTGAGCCTAACAGTTACATACAGCCTGCCACTCTCCTAAAGGACTTAGAACTGAAAATACAAGGTTGATTTTGAAGTTATGATTGAAAAACAAACTCAGAGGCTGGATTCACCTTGGCTAAGAGAGGGAAATACTCAAGATGGACAGGTGATAGACTAAAAATGTAAACATAACAGAAAAATATTGGTTCTACTTTCTGCAATCATGTGGGCTCAGTCTTCTTTTTGCTCTGAGTATGTTCCTTCAAAGAGGGAGATGGATGTGCAAGTGTCTTCAGTCCTTCTCTCCTTGAGCTGTAGGCTGGCAGTAGTGTCAAGGATAGGGAGAGAGTACAACTTTTGGGTATTCAAGAGTTCTAGGATGTAGTCAAAAATCTCGGAGTAGGTGTCCCTGGTCATCCTGAAGCAGCTTATTACTGACTTTGTTAAAGCTTTGCCTTCCATCTGTTAACCCTTGCAAACCTGAAAAGTAAGAAAATCTATCCATAGCTATGAGATAGACTGGCAGATTTCCAAACAAAGGAAAACTTTTATTCGGAACTCCTGGATAAACAGCCAGTTGTACTGTGCTGATTCTTTTCTCTGTTTAATATAAAAAAATTATATTAATCATACCTTGAGGATGTATCTACCTTCTTTTTCCCCCAGAAACCGCTGACACAGCTGCCAATCTATGCCAGTGAAATTGACAATCTACTCACAGAAAACTGGCAGAAAAGAGACTCAACAGTTTGACCACTGCACCAAGAAACCATATACACTGATAAGGAGTTTGATAATCAGGCCAAACATGGAAACACAATGTGTTTCTCACACAAGTGAGAATAGCAATAACGGTTTTAAAAATACATATCACTTACTTCAACCTTAGATTTCAACCTGGGAAATGATCTTCCAAGCAAAGTAATTATCACAAAATGTCCAGGAATGCAAGGATGATCTTGCACATTTTACCCTACAGCAAGCTCTCTTTGTATAGAATAACAATCCTGAATGCCTAGACAAGACAAGGGTAACATTTTCAAGCTGTAGCTATGGAAAAACAAAGCAATTGTTGTGAAATGTAACAGTTTAAAGACAGTAGAAGGTTCCTTCTGTTATGTCAAACTGAAAGTAATGACAGCACTGTACCACTTTCTGTGCTTTCTATTGATCATGCTGCACAACTTTCTGTGATGCCAATGGTAAGAAAAAAAATGCCTCAAGTAGAAGAGTTGTCATCTCTTTTTCTTTAGAAAGAACAGGGAGAAAGAAGGAAAAAGATGAAGTCACAATGAAATAATAGGGAATGAGAAAGTGGATAACACTGCATCACAAAAGGGACTTGTTCTCTACAAATAAGGTACTCTAGAAACTGTAACACACAGCACAAAGCAAATGAAGAATAATGCATATATAATCAAACTAGAGAAAAAGCAATGTAGGGGAAGATAAGAACTATGACATGGAAATGCTGGCAGTCAGAGGTGGAAGTTGTCAGTCACATTTCTTAAACCCACCCTTTCATACTAAAAATACATGACAGTACGTTTTTCTCATCTCTGAACAGAGAGGCACCTGGGGTCCCATGCTCAGCTGGTAGAAGTGACTGCTATACCATCAATTGTATAATTAAGATCATGCATCTGCTTCACTGACTCAAAATCACTGAAACTTAATGGCAGGATTTAATAACCTTTCTCTCCTAAGAATGAATCAGTTTATTGTACTTTTCTAAAGCCAGGTGCAAAAGAATATAATTAGATAGCAATCTAACTGCAGTATAATTAAACTCAAAAGCCTCCTCAATTAACTTTCAACAATGCATCTGTACTGCAAGAAGTAATAAAATTATATTTTTAATTGCAAAAGAAATTCTTCATGTAGTCATATTTTTTTGTCCTTTAGATCACAAAACACATAACTAACAAGATCTTTAAAAGTGTAATTTAAAAATGAGCAAAATCATGCTGCAGCCAGCAGGTTGCCTGCTTTTCTCACACCCCCTTTCAGCTATTTCAACATGTAAGACAGATGTGTCACTTTTGGTCCTGTAAATATACTAGGAAAAATACACAGGAAACAATTATATTTGTGTGCATGATAGATTTGGTATCCTCCTAAGGCTCAAATTCATTACTTCCATTGTTTTATTACAGAATAAATGTCTCTATATTTATAGTTACATATACTAAAAGTTAAGATTTAGGAATGTGGGAGAAAAGGGACAAACGATCTTTCCCCTGTGTGATCAATCTCTCAAACTGGGAGAGTAAAGGTCACAGTTTTAAAGGACCAGGACTACCTTATTGCATACTGTTTGGCACAAAATATCTGTGATCTGTGACTAAGCTTTGTAGGCAGCAAAATTACAAATTAGCAACACTAACTCATAGAATTGGAAGGGACCTAAAAGATCACCTAGTTCCAACCATCCTGCCATGGGCAGGGACACCTTCCATTAGACCAGGCTGCTCAAAGCCCCATCCAACCAGGCCTTGAGCACTTCCAAGGATGGGGCATCCACAACTTCTCTGGGCAGCCTGTTCTTTTGTCTCACCATCCTCACTGTAAATAATTTCTTTGTGGTATTAAATCTAAACCTACTCTGTCAGTTTAAAGCCATTTCCCCTTGTCCTGCCACTACACATCCTTGAAAGAAGTTCCTCTAGTTCTCTTGTAGACCTTGAGGTATTGGAAGGTGCTGTAAGGTCTCCTCAAAGCCTTTTCTTCTCCAAGCTGAAGAACACTAACTCTCTCAACCTGTTTTCTTAGAACAGGTTCTCCAGCTCTGTCATGTTCTCTATGGCTCTCCATGCCTTTTTTAAGTTGGAGCTGACATCACTCCCTAAGTTGGGAGAAAGGTAAGTTCTTTTTCCCAGAGTTTTTCTTAATTTTTTATGTTACATTACGTAAAAGCTCATGGCCAGCAAAATGAGGCACTGAATCAAACACTTCTCAGAGCAGATGTGTCTTGTGTGTTGTGTCTTCCACCCTCCCAGCCCCCCATTTTTTAAGCACCACCTGCTTCACCCTTTAATCCCTTCATAATTAAGACTAGCTACTTTGCACCAGCGCACTTTTGTCTTCCTAACAGGGTGGGGGGAGTGGGGAGGGGGAGCTGTGTCATATGACAGCAGAAACTTCCCCTAGTCTTCTGTAAATAAACCTGACCTACTCTTGGATGCATCTACCTGCAACACAATTTATTTAAAACCAATAAAAACAAAGCTCATTTATATGTATATTATTTGAAAACAACACATTTTGATAAACACAATGGCCATGTTTTGTTGCACAGGCCCTCTATTCAAGATGAAACTATTTTTTGTTTTTTAAAGGAAATACTCCAAATATATTGACAAAAAGCTCACTTGAGTGCCACACCACCTCCTGCAGATACACTGCTTTTCAGCCAGGATGTCTTGCTGCAGTGGTTTGCTCTGATAAACCTGGAATTTGGAATTAGTGTAACAGTAATTCTCTGCACACAGGCCACAAAAAACACTTCTCAGTCAGAATAGCACCATCTCTCTGGGCTTGTCCACCACCAAGTTTGTTTTTCCCACAAGCTTTTTTGCCAGCATCCTGAGGTGTGAAATGAAGCACTTACTATTCTGCTCCTAGTGTTAAGCTCCACCTTAAGGCCTTCAGAGTTTTTGGCATCGTTAACTTTGTGGCTTTGCCTACTCAGTGTTATGTAAAACGCCACTAAAAAGAAATGTGTTTGTTTAGTGGGCTCTGAGTGGAGGCTCCTGGGGTTTAGGGCCCTGGCTATCTGTGTAGAAACAGGTGGCATGCCCCATGCAGCCATCCTAGTGACACAAAGACCATACTTCAGAAAGAGGGGATATTTATTGGACCAGAAGAGAGACTGGCACATCCAGCCACACCATACAGCCTCAATCTTTGAGGTCCCAATCTTTTGAGATCAAATACCAGCAGAAGATGGCAGCTGACACAGGCAGAATGTGGGCTTTTTTTTTTTTTTCTTGAAGATCAGCTGGAAAGATAAGCCCTGAACCAAAGAGGGTGAGCTTCTGTGACAGCTGCTGTGGGCACAGGCAATGGCAAGCCCATGGGCAAGAGAAGGATGGGGTTTAGCTAAGTGCATGGCATGAGTTGCCATGCTGCTGAGGTTGCATTAGACCACACTCAAGTGGAAGAATATAATTCAAACTTCCAACCTAGAATCTTTACAGATCACCCAGTGTGAAATAATGCCTATTTTAACTTCAGTACCTTAAGAAAGTCTAGAAAATGAGCACAAGACAGTCCTTGTCTTTTCTTCACTCTTCTGCTACCTTAAGTAGTAATATTTTACTGAGGAACTTCTTGCAGGAGGAACATAACACATCGTACTTTTCTGAAATAAACCAGAACTACAATACTTGCATCTCTGCTAATAGCTTTCATTCACATCTTCATCCCTACTCAACTTAATTGTTAATTTTTTTCTCCCTTCTTACCCTCCCCATGCTTGACTCCCAAGCACAGCACATAACTATGACCAAAATGCTGCCTCTCCCTTTTCAGGACACGTCCATGATCCATATTTCTGTGCAGAACAGGGCACAACTGAGAAACCTTCTAATTCTGGAGCTCGGTCTAAATCTGATTCCTATCTTTGAGCCTCTCCTAAATGGGCAAAAACTATTATCATTACATACTCTTCTTTATTCCTTGTGCTTACTGCAGGCTTCATCTATATGGCTGATTATCTATGCCTCTCTGTTTTCTGAAGCAAATTAAAACCAAGAGGACACATTTTTCCTCCACCTGTAGTATTTGACTTCTAGTTTCCTGATAAAATCTGTTATTTAGCTCTACAAAGACCTTATTTAAGTCTTCAAAGTCTTTGAGTCTGCATTGTGATTCAGTTTATATGAATGTCTCAATGACATTATTCAGCAGCCTTTTTCTTTTTTTAATCAGTCAGGCTATTCAAGTAACTGCTCCTTCTTCACCGTCATCTTTTCTTTCCTATCAAGAGTTCTAACCACCTATCTCACTACGTGACTAAAGGATTTTCTCTTGCAAGAGCACATGGCTTAACTGGTTCTTCATATGCACATAATAGTGCACAACACTCGTTAGGTAATGACATGGCAAACATCATTCTCTCTGATTATGACTTTGATTCCTTCCTCCCACAATAATAAGTTAATAGCTGCCATCTACCTAAAATACTTTGAGCACAAAGTAATCTTCTGTTCCTGGCATAATTGCCCTTCTAACTCTGTAATGTACATATATTTTACTCGTCTCTAAGAAAAATGTGGATGTGTTTAAATACAACTATCTCTGATCACTTTAAAATGAAATTTTAGCTTGCAACAGCCCAGCATGCACCAGAGAAAGAATATAAAGTATCTAAGGCCTTCAGAAGACCCTCAAACTAGACACATTTTCTCCATATCATCCTCTGAATACCTTAGAGTGACCTGAAGTGTACTCTGTGCATTAAAAACATTTTAATTCAAATGAGAAACATAGAAAGAGGAATTAGATAAGCACCTAAAATGCCTTAGCCAATATCAGCATGACAAGTTACTACTAAATTCTTCTGAAGCACAATGAAAGCAGTTATTCTGAGGCAACTATGCAGAAGTATTTTAAAGCTTTTGGAGGATGATGAACCACTTTCTTGTAACCACAAACCTGCATCACCTCAGTCCCACTCAGGTGGTAAGGCAATTTCCTGGTGAGGAAACTGGTGAAAAGACAGTTGAACAAACAGGTGAACAGAGAAAAACCTAACTCTTTACTGAAGAAGCAAACATAGAAAGCATTACCTCCCTTCAGCTACCATTTATAAATATTTCCAGAACATAAATCATACAGCCTTTTAAATTCATATCATATGTAGTTTTAAACTATGCTTTATTTACAATTTCTGTGTTAGTAACTTTAATTATTAGGCAATTATTAAATGCAATTTGAAAGCATGGCACAGGTACAAAATAGAGACAACTTATGTATTTGGATGACTAAGGAGAAAGGATGTCTCACAAATTAATGCAAAACTCAGAGAAAAATCTGACTGTATAAATGCAAAAAAGAAAATCTCAGAAAGAATGATTTGCAATATAGGAAGAAATAGATTGGAGAGGATCTGGTCCTAACAACTCCATGGATTAGCAAACAAAAGTAGCCCTTACAGCAAGAAAGCACATGAAAATAAACTGCACTGCCTGCTACGTAAACACTTTGTGCAAACACTTTTCACTGGGAAAATCAACACCATATCTACAGGCACTTCACACTTGTATGAATATCAAAAGTATTTTTCAAATGTAGCTTTAGGTCTCTCTCTGCCTAAAGCACTGCTGCTGTTCTAGTTTCTGTGTACTTTTATTACGTTCTTGGTGGACAGCAAGGATAATTGCTGGCTAAAGTACATTAGTGGTGAGAGCAGGACAACTTTACAGAAACCAAACCCTAAAAGACCACAAAAAAAAAGCCCCAGAAGTATACTTCCTGACAGCCCTTCTTGCTTCAGAAAGAACTGACTGCTCAAGACATATCATTGCCTTCCATTTCTGGAAATGACACAAGACCTCCTTCTGTTCTTTATACCCCCAGCCCAGGTCTCTGAGCTCCCTGGATTCTCCTTCAGTGACTAGAAATGCCAAGAGGTAAAAAAAAATAAATCCAGGAACTGGATCCCTGACTACATAGCTCCTAAGCATCTGAAAGCCCATTAGGTGGAGAGCAGACTAAATGAGAAAAGCTGTTTTATTGGGATACACACACATAACCATGACTTTTCCTTTTCTCTGTAAACATTTATAAATTTTACTGCTGTATTATTATTTGGTTACTAAAGACTTTGGTTGCTAAAGATTGTGGGGGCTTTACCTACAATCATGAGATATTTTTCAACAATCAGCTTACATAAGAAAACATGTCAGGTAATGTGAAGAGAATACAGAAATTCCTAGTATTTTATGCAACCATTTGCAGTGGAATCTTTCTGGTCTGCTTGGGGATCCCATAGTGGGTCCATCACTTCATCATGCCATTAACCACGTGCCATTAATATATGAACAATACCATTTTGCTGGAATAAGTAACAAAGGATCAAAAAGTTCAAGAAATCTTACACAAAAATAATTAATTAACCAGAGAGCCTTTTAGGAGCCCTTTTTATCATCCGGCGATTTTAAATCCTAAAAGTGCAGAAAAGGTAAAATATACCCAAGCAGGAGAGGGAAAATTGAAGACACTGCAAGAGCTTTATCATCATGGTAGGAGGGCACTTCAGGAAGTATCACTTTGTAGTTGCATTCTTGCACTTGTTTTACACTTTTCGATAAGAACATTTGCAACAAGATCCTCACTGCTGCCATTTGATTTCTTTGTACGAAGTGAAAGAGGGACTGAGAGACAGCACCAGAAAAAGAAAAGGGAGATTCACTGCTAAAGTACAATACAAGCACTTGCTAAATATGTAGTTTGCAACTACTCACCTGCAACACTTAACCACATCATGGATGCAGAAGTATAATAATGATAGGTAGGATTTTGATCCTAAAAGATGGCTAAGTAATATTACCTCTTTCCTAAAGAATGAAACAAATCCACTTATATAATTTTGAAGGGTTTTGAAGAAGGTCAGTGTGACATGATACTAAAATCCCTATTTGTCATATTCCCCTTCTCACCATTTCTCACACAAGCTGGGTTTAGAGCATGCAGCATCCAAAAGACCTAGTTTAGACAGCAGTGATATGACTATAGCATACTACATATATAAAATTTGGCATTGCAACTGTGCATTTCTATGAGGTACAAATGAAATAAGATAAAACTAGCCTGTCCAGATCTCATTTTTATTTATTACCTCAAGAGGTATTTTCTAATTAGAAAGCAAGAATTCATTCTACCCTTAAAAACACTTCCTGAGTCAAGGGTTGAGTGCATTCTTTCTAAAACCAGGATTCCAGGATTGTGCTAAAACAAGCTACCAATTGATACATAAATTTTTAAATATGGCAACATTCCTTCAAACCCTCCACAATCTTCAGACAAGGTTGTGCCACATTCTTCAAGCAGCACATGGCTTAAGCAAAGCACCTCCAAAGTTCCATGCATTTCTCTACTGTACTAGTCAGTGAGGCATGTCAGGACATCATCAGCATACTAATCTTTCCACTAATGCACTTTAGCACAGAGAACAGACTCAGATTATACTTGTGCTGCTTTCTAGGGCTCATACCATCAGACCTGTGAAAATAAGACACAAGAATAAAAAACAGAACAAGAATTTTAAACCACGATTTTGGGTTAGATGTCTTTGTTTTAGCATGTTCTATGTTTTATGTCCTCATGGCTGCAAAACTGTCAAAGTTAAAAATATTTGTAAGATTGGCCCTTGATTTTAGAGGTCTCTTTTTAATACCTCATTTCTGAATTCCACAGTACACTATTTTCAGTTCTCAGTTGTAGCATGAAGCCACTCAAATTTTCTCAGCCTCAGCAAACTGAATTTCAACCTGTGACAAGAGTCATGAAGCTGAAAACAATCCAGGTTAAAAAATGTAAGAGAAGCAATGCATTTGATTTCAGACATTTACTTACATAAAATCTGATATACCAAATAACTCATTGCACACATGCATTTTCTCTCCTTGTAGTATAAAAAGCATGAAAGAGCTATTATTCTGAGCTTTGTGCACTGTTGTTAAATATTTAAGAATCCTGTCATAAATTACAACCCTGCCTTTTTCACTTGACCTCCTCTACATGTGCTCTCATTTACACAGCAGCTGAAACTTCCATCGTGCAGTGAAATAAGCAGGTTATCACTGGCTGGTTTGATTACTCCAAAGGACCCTTTGCAAAGTCCTCTCTCCTGCTTTCCATTGTGGGGCAATGCTGAGCTCTAGAAGGCAGTACAGAGACAGCACAAACCCCTGGATAACTAGAGTGAATCCTGATGCCTCAAAAAGCACAGGTGGACAGGCACTTCTCATAAAACAGTTACATGAAATCAGCTCCAAACCAGTAGTTGTACTCCGTCCTTAGGTGAACAAGTAGATCAAAACAGTCAGCGCTCCTTGGTAGAGCACCAGACTCAAACATGAGGATAGGGAAGGTGCTGCCCTCTCCAGCATGACACTGCTTTGGTTGATGGCTACAATACTGCTGCAGTGAGGTAGCATCACTATGTGTTCTCTATCCCCACCTTCCCACTGCAAGACTGACTCCATCCAGATTCCTATCTGGATTAGTAACCATATTAGCAAGGAGAGAGAATGCTGACCAAGCTGTCAGTGCCATTCTGGCAAGTCTTGTACACTGCATCAAGGTAACAGAAGTCCTCCTCACCACTACCTGCCACCTTGGAGACTTCACACCACCTGAGTGGCAGGGGCCACTGTGGCAGGGAGAGGGCACTGGGCTAATGCTGTGACTTCTGATGATATTTCTCTGATCACAAGCTCCACTCCATTGCACATGCCAAGGTGCTGTCTCTCTGCTCTGTTACACAGGACAGATACAGCTGGCTTGAGGATCCCAGAAGGAGCATGCCAGCTGCACACAGCAGAGGGAAGAAGTGAAGTGCTGCAAGCCTACAAGATAAGGCCTTGAGAAGGAGTCATCCAACATCTGGACTAAGCACAGCTCTCTCCACAATACCTGACAGGGGTGAGTGTAGCCACTGCATGCTATTATGGCTAGAATGAATAACTGGCTGTGGATGCAGAATATCTGTCAGGAACAGCTCTAAGGAGAATTGCCAGGACAGAGTCATGCCTCAAAACTCCTTCAGAGGCCAGGAGTGCAAGCAGCTGGCTGAGCTACCTGTGTAGGTAAAAAGAGAGCAGAAAGCTGCACATCAAAGCTTTTTATCAAAGTAAGAACCAAGAGAGGATGTGACAGGGAAAGAGGGTACAACTATACCTGGATGCATGAAGAAATGGAGAATTACTGCAAAAGGAGAGAAATATGTAATGAGCAAAGCTCCCATGTTAAAAAGTCACATGGGATTCTCAGATGAGGGAGCAAGACATCCATGGTACTATCATTGTTACAGGACATTCTCAGTTTTAAACGGGAAAGCAGGACTACATGTGATAGTTAATCTGGATCTGGGGTAGAATGAGTATGATGAGAGGCAAATACACAGCTTGGATCTTCCTCCCTTTCAAAGAGAAACACTGTTCTTCAGATTTCCAAACTTTTCACTTGAGAAATGACTGGCAGCCATAGGAAGGAAAACAAATACATTCTTAAGAAATTTTTAGCAGCTAGTACAAGCCTAGCTGGTATGTTCCCAGATCAGCTCTTCCATTAAGAATAAAAAGTAATCAAAGAGAAAAAACACCCAGAGGCTTAAAGTTTAGATAAAGTATTTTTTTACTATTTTTTTAAATTATATGAATTTGTTTACATGGAACATGTGGCTCTTTCTTTTGAAAATAATTATAACATTAATTACTATTACCCTCTGTCTGATTGACTGTCTTATCTAGTTCATGCAAATGAATGGTGCCAGACACATTCCATATGTTTAAGTATAACAGTAATTCTGTTTCACTCCATGAACTCTCTCTACTACTTTAAAGTATCAGAGCAGTTAATTTTCACAGTCCTCAGGGCATGGACAGATTGTGCCTTGAACCACCCAAAAACTCATGGAATGCAGCTGTAACCCCTACCTTGATACATTTACACCTAATACTTTTCTTCTGCCCACAGTTGCATTAATACTCATGAAGTTAACTCATCCTGCTATGTAAAAATGCTGACAAATATTATTTTTCTGCTCTGAAGAAATCTGGTTTTCATACTTGCATGCATTTCTTGAACATAAAATTGCTCTACTCAGGCATAGCCTGACTTAAGGACAATATAAAATGGCACAAACAACACTTTAAATTTTGCTTTTAAATACATGGCTTTATCTTTTCAGTTGGAATACAATACCCCAGCAGAGCACACTGGAACAAACCATTCAGGATTCATTTCTCTGTGGGCATCTGAAAATTCTTTAGAAGCAATTAATAAACTCCTTCAAATGCATACACATTTCTCCTGCTGCTTAAAGAGGTATTGGA
The DNA here is from genome assembly GCF_963513975.1 of Fringilla coelebs. Taxonomy (NCBI): domain Eukaryota; kingdom Metazoa; phylum Chordata; class Aves; order Passeriformes; family Fringillidae; genus Fringilla; species Fringilla coelebs. The sequence goes on along the minus strand of NC_140030.1, from coordinate 52,555,880 downwards.
AGTAAAGCAGTCTTTCAAGGAAATTGCTACTGTTTTGTTAGTAAAGTGCTATAACTGTTCTCTGCAAAATGTGTAACTGGGATTGAAAAATTCAGATTTCTGGCCAGTGCTTAGATGTACTTAACTGAATCTGACAGCATTAGACATACAGGTTGAATTCTTTTTGCCAGCAAGGCTCCATAACTGCAGCAGCATACACTAAATTAAGTCTAGAAGGAAAGGGAGGGTAAAAACAAAGGTTTGCTGGCGTGCGAATACCTATCTTGGATTGTACTGCTAGTTTATCAAAGCAATACTCTTTTTTTTTTTTCCTTAGTAATGGGAGACTGTTCTGAGAGACTGTAGAAATAAAACATGCAGGCGAGAAACCAGAGAAAAAAAAGTGACTCAATAATTGAATACAGGTAAAATTTAACATTCTCTCACAAGCCAATAGTCATCCAGAAGAAGAATTCATTCAAGACCTGGGGAAGTAACAGAGCTGCTGACCCAAATATACATTATCAAAACACATTTATTGACCTGAATTTTTAACACACACTGAGAACGTGTGTTTACTCATCTTACTAGTCCAAGAAGGCAAAAGATTCACATGTACATACATCACTATCCAGCTAACCAGAATCTGATACTGTTTTCCATCAGCTCTGCAAAACAAGAAATTATCCAAATTCTGTATCATATGGAGGTCTTGTTTAATGAACAGGAACTCCCATCATAGTAGCTATACAGATGTATTCAGAAAATTATTTTAAATAACAGTCTTATACTGTAGACTTAATACTGACTTCTAAAAATCCTGAAAACTGAGCCACAGATCTATTTATTTCAGCAGGCAGCTTCAGCCATGCATCCATTGGGACAGCACATGCACAACACTTGCCAGAAAGGCTCTCATTCACAAGCATCATGAACTCAAATTTCCCACTGTACTCCTTTACATAAAAACACATTTGCAGCCAACATTGCCTCTTTTAAGTGTATTTGTTTAAGGCAGATTTCAACTATCTTATTAGGAATTAGGAAGCCTATTTTTTCAGTTAGTTTCAATGAGCATATGTCTCCCGCTTATTTCATCTCCATGTTTTATAGATGACATAAAACGTTTCCTAAACATTCTGATTTTGCAGAAATATTTGTACCACCTGCTTAGTCCTGTGTCACAAAGCCATGAGGTTCTTCAGAAAACAGAAGGAAGATTATAAAGGTGAGCAAGACCTGTCTGTGCTAAATCTCTTTGGCTGACCCAAACATCATTTGTAACTCGCACGAAAAGTTTCATCTCTTCCTCGGACGTCAATTAACTTTATCCAGAGAGAGCTATGAACAGCTAAGTAAGCCGTAACTGCTGTAACAGAAAACGCTCACTTTAAGTGCAAGAATGCCGTGTTTGCAAAGCGGCACAAATATTTTAGCGGATCCAATTTTAAGCGGCTCTCGGTGGAACCAGAGCCCTGCTGGAAGCCGATTCCGAGGGTCTCTGATGCTGGAGGCGGCTCCCGCCCTCCGGCTGCCTCCAGGACAGGGGTGGCGATGCCGGCTCCGGTTCGCACCGTCCCGCTTGTCCCCGGCGGCCAGCGGCTGCAGCGCGACCGAGGGAAGGGGACAGCCAGCGGAGCAGGACACACAGGAATACCTCAACCAACCAACAAACCTCGATGGCACTAACTTAACACAGTTGTCAGCCAGCTACCTGACTGACCGCGAAACGTCTAAAGCCAGCAGCAGGAGAAAGCGGCCGCCAACATCCCAGCCATAAGGAAAGCCAAGGGGACGCCGGCTCGGGATGGAGGACGGGCCGCAGGGGGAGGACGCCCCGCGGGCCGGGCCGGGTCATGCCGCGCTCCTCGGCCGAGCCTGGGGCTGCCACAGGCGGCGGGCACCGGGCAGCGCTCCCGGGCACCGCTCACCGCGCCCCTCACCGGCCCCTGCCCCGGCCCGCGGCTCCCCTCGGGCTCTCCCCACCCCGGGCGCCCCCCGCCCCAGGTCGCGCTGTCCCCGCGCCGGCTCGGCCCTCCCCGAGGGCTGAGCGCAGTTCCGGGCGGCAGGGACGGGACCCCCGCGCCGCCCCGGAGGGCCCTGTCCCGACGACACTCACCGCGTGCCTGCGGCTCCATGGCAGCGCGGGGCTCAGCCGTCCGTGCCGAGGCGCGGAGCCCGCTCGCAGCCCGGCTCGGGCGGCGCTGACAGCCGGGGCCCCGCCGCCACCGCCCCCCGCCCCCGCCGCTCCCGCCCCCGCGCCGCCGCCGCCCCGCGGCGCCCCCTCGCGGCCAGGCCCGGGCGGTGCCGCTCCCGGCCCAGCCGTGCGCCCGCGCCCCTCTGGCCTCGCACAGGCCCCGTCCCGGGCCGGCCCTGCGGCCCCTCCGCTGTTCCTCGCCATGTCCAGCGCAACAACCCGGCTGTCACGGCTGTGCCCCGCTGAGGGGAGGCACTCGGCACCGCCCCCCAGGGGTGCAAGGCACCGGCGGCACGGGGTCCCCCCTGGGCAAAGGCGTAGCTGGTGTGTCAGCGGCACCGTGGAGTGGTCAGGGGCCTGACATGGAGGAGTGCATGGCTTATCTCAGTACCTGTGCATGACAAGTTCTACTACCTCCTATGGCAGAAACATGGGAACACATGCAAAATAATGACAGAACCTACGCTATCATGTATACTTAGCAGCTTAAGTAAAAATGGGGTTTTTTTGACAGCACATATCCTGTGCTGGTATCCTGTTATTACTCTGTGGCCTGGCTGCACACTGTTCACACTGCAGCACTGATTTACTCTAGGTTTGCTCGTACTTCCACACTTTGTTACCAGTCCACATTTGCTTCACTCCAGGAAGGGTCCAGAATGTTGTTTTAGCAAGGCTGCCTTCTCCATGGTTGATTATCTGTATATTTATCAGTCAGATGCTGTATCTAATTTGAATCTATGATACTACTTAGTGCCTCAGAACACACTGAGGACACATAGCTTCTCAAGGACTGTGCTACTAAACATTACAAAGCTAGACAGTAAAGGCAGATGAAAGAAGTATTGGGCATTTGTTTGTGACATTATACAAATGGATCATACTTTGATTGAAGAAAATTATCTGAAGGAAAATGTGGTTTGGTCAAAGAAAAAAGACCATTTATAGCTAGAAAATAAGAGTTTCTTTTTTCCTTAAAATTCTGTAGCAAAGCATCAAAATGACTTATTTCTCACCTTTTTTTACCAAAAACATTAGAAAACTAAGGCCAAAGCAGCTTTAATTTGTACATATCTAATGAGGTTTTCCTTTAATACACATGTGCTTGTGGGTTTGAATTTTAATTTCTGTAAGGCGTGATTTATCATTATTTTTTCCTAGGCAAACCTCTTTTCATTGTGATTTGACATCTCCTTGAGCTGGAATTTACCACTGACAAAAGCAGAAGAGAGGTTGTCAGAAGAATGAATTCCTGCACTCATGTAATTTCAAATGCAGAGACATCTTACCATGACAAGATTGGAGCTCAGAAATACTAACAACTTCTACATGAAGACAACACAAAGCCAAGTCCAGCCACAAATGCATGAAATCCATGTTGAGAAATTTCTCTCAACATGTGAAATTATCAGCATAATTAGAAAATGTGCTGTTCTGTAAATATAGGCAGGGCTTTCTAAAGCAGCCTAAGCAGCTCCTATGAAGCATGATGAAAACAGCTCCCAATCTGCTTACAGGACTACAACAATATTAACAGTACTGTTTATGTACAAACCTAATTACAAATCTCACAGCAGCATATGCTTTTCAAATTACTGAGCAGCAGGAAATTTTACCAGATGCTTATATGCTGAGTTTGATTTATCCTTTACGTTTAGATACATTACTTCTTTTTCCACACCAGGAATGCCCTCTACTGTAGGGAAAATCCAACCAGTGTTTTACCTAACAAGTTATGGTGAACAACAAAACTAGTTCTGCATTTATGAGAGCTATAAATAGGAAAACAAACCAGTAAGTCTTGAGTTCCACAGTAATATGTTCATCTCGTGGCATGTTTGACAGGAAAAAGAAACCAGTCATTAAAAATATCCTTCTGAAACATGCAGCTAAGAAATCAGCATTTTAAAGGTGGATTTTATTAGAAAATTGCTATCCCGTTGAAATGACGCAATTTAATTGTAAAATAGCTGATTGATTTTCTACCTACAGTAAAACAGGATGCATTTTCATATTTTCCCACATATATCACTCCTTTAGTGAGATTTCTCATCAAATTTGCCTTGCAATAGATTTTGTTTCACTTCTACGTCTGAAGAGACTGGCATAATTCAGACTTTGTTTTCTGTCTTGAAAGGGCTCAATCAAGTTGTAGGAGCTTAGTTGTTGCTTGAGAAAGGTCATTGTCTCTCCCATCATGCTGGAATTAAAAACAGTTGTGTTTTGTTTGGTTTTTAAGAGGTCAGACAGAATAAAACAAAAGCCAGATTATTTTATTTTTGAAACAATTATGTATTATCACGCACTTCAGATTACACCATTTTCACAATAAAACAGCCATAGGCTTCAAATAAATGTCTCGTGTTTATGTCATTGCACTGACTGGTTCTTGTCCTCTAACACATGAGTGACAACATCCAATCTCGTGCCAGCCTTCAGTGGGTGTCTCTCTTCTTGGGGGGAGCAACTACAATGTTTTGCAGTTGGGGATTCAGGCAGGATTCTGCATGATAATGAGTATCCTAAACTCTTACTGACTTTCCATGGAAAGTAATGGGGAAAAACTACTGAATAATTCACAGAACTGCACACCATCTAAAGACTGTGAAATAGCAGTGGAATTTGTTGGTCCTAAAGGCCAATGATTGTTTAACAGGAAGGAATATGGCATGTGCATACATGCACTTTGGAGAAAAGATGGCAGACTGCAGTGAAGCACAGCATTCCAATTGTGATACAAAGCTAGATCTCCAGTAGCAGGTTAAATCTTTGTAGGAATATGCCATGGATAGAAAAGCCAAGGATATGCTCTGTGCCTTCTTGTACAAGGTTCAAAAACCATGTGTTCACACAAGACATTACAATTTATTCCTTCAATTCAGATGTCATTGAGTTCTTTGCCAAATGTGCTATGCTAAATGTTCAGTTCTCAGAATATTGTGGGTTCTGATATTTGAAATAAATACTGAAAATTAAAATAGAATATGCTTAATCTTTTTTCAGAGTTTTTCTTTAACCTTTAGTAAGTTCTTTTGATTTTCATATCTTATTCTATGTATACTTAATGCTTAGGGCAATGTTGCAATTTAGAACATGAAGTGTGAAATGAAGTGTTACTACAATGTACAACAGTGAGATGTTACTTGCATTGTGTATTTTACAGACAGGGATTGTAGTTTAGCCTGCAGTTTCATACAGTGGGATTCTGGCTCCATGAGTCAAAAAGTACTAGAACAGTACTAGAAAGAGACTAGAAACACTATAAAAAATAGCACTGAGCTAAATCATACAAATACATTATTAGAGAACAATATTACACACACTAGACCTTACCTCTTAACAGTAGCTAAAACTTTTAACTACATTTTTCACTGGTGCTAGAGTGAGAGGGAATGTGCCTAAAGCATCCCATAAGCTCGTGAAGGTAAGCTCTGATGGGGACTCAACCACATTCCTCAGGAGATTGTTCCAGTGATTAATTACTCTCATTGTAAAAAAGTCTTTCTTATAGCAAGATGAAACAGCTCCTGGAATCTCTTCTGAAATCTCTCTCCTTTACCTTCTTTGGTAAACCATGGTAAAAAAATAATGTGTAGCAGAGGACAGGGCTGGGTCTGAAGACATAATGGAAATAAGAGGCGTTACATTGATTTTATCACGTATGTGTCTACCACAGGACAATATTTTCCTTTACACATGTATCTGATCCATAAAATTATATTAAGAGATGACAGTTCAGCAAAACAGAATTTTGATGTTGGTTTAGAAGACATGCTTAAGTTTTCTTACAGGCTGTGAGGATGCATATACTAGGAACGTGCAGAATTATTTGGAATACAATCTAAGCATGTATTTATTTTGCCATCATATATGTCATACTACCTGTAACTGGATGTCAGGCCAGGCCTGCAGCAGAAGACAATTCTAACCAAAAAAAAAAAGGCTGAACAGGTTGCTCTTTAGTGATTTACTCTTGAAACTTGAAATTTTAAATTTACATTTTTATCAGCAGATTTTCATGATTGTCCTAATGGTTCTAAAACTAATTTCCCAATTATCTTAATGGTCTAATGATAAAGTAGGTTCATTTTTTCTTTTCCTATCATGAAATGTTTTTTTGTCTCCAGCTGTAACTAACAGAATGTAAGAATGAACATACAAACCTTGTGTGGTACTTTTGAGTGTGCTTAACTTTGTATGAAACATGCTCTGTGATAGAATCAGGAGCAGAAAATTATTTTTTTATTATTGATATGAATTAAAAATATCTGCCTGATTCTTAGACAGCTCTGTTTTCCTTCAAACATCCTGACATCTCGTAACTGGGATTAGTGGAACTGAGCTTCACATCAGCGATCCAGCATTGATCACTCTGTCAGAGAATCTGAATCAAGATCCTTTTCTGATGCCAACATCTCTATTAAAATAATAAAGTTCTGATCACTCATTGCAGTTGTCTTTGATAAATATGTAACAGGACTACCAGTGACAGTATTACTCCATGTTTTTACAATTCACAGAGGTTATTTAGAATATTTTTGAGAAATGAAATACTTTTTCCCCCATTACTCTACAGATTCCTGGCTGTCCTATCAATTGAGTCTTTTCCCCTCTCTCTCAAACGTTTTCCAGTTTGCCTGGGATGAAAATGGATACTGTGAGGTGACAAATGGAGGATGAGCAAGTGGGAAGGCACATTAAACTCTTCACCAATAAAACAGAGAGAGAGAGAGAGAAAGAAAGAGAGAAAGAGAGACTGAAAATGAAGGTTGGTTAAGACTAGAATTTATACGTGAAGTGATTACAAACTGCTGATACATATCCTGGGGCTTGTGGATACCACAGTGTGAGCATGTGTTGTCATTAGGCTTTCAGGACTTTCTAAAAGATATATATATACTGCCATAAAAAATTCAGCATGCATTCCTAAAATTTGTGAGATGAAATACTCTATTTGTCAATGTAAAGGCTCATCTCTCATGTAAAAATACAAAAGAAACCCAACATTTCTAGGAGTGGGTTCATGCCACCTTGACATGCAGCTTTAGAGTGATTCAGATGAACTGCAACTGCGAGAGCTCAGAGCTGATTCCCTCGTGGCATCTTTCAACACCAGATGGCACACAACTAAACTTAGCTGCCTGAATGAAGGAAGGCAATTAAATGTCTAAACATACGTACATAGAACCGTTTTAGGTGTTCAAAAGACCCGAGATACCCACATGAGCTGGCATGTGTCACACAAGATCTGTGGGAGTTCTGTGAAATATCATCTTGGGACAGGCAGGGTACCCTAGGATTTCTAAAATACTAGTGGATATTTAATTTTAAGCACTTGAAATACTCAGTACAGAAGGCATTCAGTTACCTACAGAAAAACATCCAATACCACTTGGGAGTTCCTGAAAATTATGGGATGCCTTGATAGAGCAGAGATGTGCAGCCCAACCCCAATGTGAACTCTGAACTCTCTGGAGCAGCAGCAGATCCAGACCAAGTGAGACTCCTTGTGATATCTGAAGTGCTTTTCATAAAACTGAATCCTGCTTTGTGCAGCTAGGTGTGGACTAAATGTCTGTCGGTTGAGTCCCTGTTAAGATGTACTTAATGTCATGCTGTGTTTGTAGAATTGTTGCATGTTCAGCAAGTCTGCCTGACAATGTGCATCCACCCCTGCCAGAATCACCTCATTCCTTTCAAAGAACATCCTCGTCACTTTATGTAAGCTCTAGGTATCCTGGTTTGTAAGTCAGGTTGCCACTAGGCTTTTGTTCAGATCATTCATTAACCTTGAATAACTTCATTGGAGTGAAAAACTTGCTGGTTTTATACTCCTAAAGATTTAATTGTAAAATAAATTGTAAAATAATAATTGTAAAATAGCTAACCTCCCCCACCTCCCCAAGAACATAGCCAATAGCTCTCCTTCAGAAGTAGGGCACAGACATTGCTACTACACACTTCAGAAACTAAACACTGGTCAATCAGTTTAACTCCCACAGATGAAAACTTTGTACAAAGCCATTAACCTGAGGAAAAGGAAACCCGCATTGCCCCAGCCTGCACCCTGGAATAGACTCACAGGCACCTAGCTGTAAGCTCCCCCATAGCTGTGGGAGAGAGAGGTCCTTCCCCCAGTCACCCTCTGTGAAACTTAGAGTGCAATTTCTGATTTAGAGGCCCATCACCTGATTCTTCCGGTTCATATAGTTTGTTTTTGGAATCCTTTTGGAGCTCCTCTTTATTGTACCCATGCACATATCCTTTGGTGGAATTTTGTTGAGGTTTTCCATTTTTTCTGACAGCACTGTGTGTGCTCCCCAGCCCAATACAAAGCCCAGGGGCTGCCCCAGCGATACTGCACTCATCAAGTATTTATACCCAGTGATGAGATTCCTCCTGAGCCTTCAAGCTGAACAATCCCAGCCTTCTCAGCCTTTCCTCAAATAACTATCTCTCAATCATCTTCATCATCCATTGCTGGACTGGCATATCTAACATATGTTCATGTTTGCCCAGAACTGGACTCAGCACTCCACTCATGACCTCACCTGTGCTAAGCAGAGGGAAGGATCAGCCCACTTGGCTTGCTGGCACCCCTCTACCTGTTGCAGATCAGTGCACCCCCAAGTAATTGGCCTCCAGCTGGGCTTGGGCTACTCTCTTTGAACCCTGTCTTTCAGTCAGTTTTGGATCCACTTCTCTGTCCATTGATCTAGTGATGTACCAATCCTGCTGTACAATAAAATTCCAGGTTTGGCAAATGCTCCAAAATGATGCTGCATTAAGAAAGTTGACTTGGTGAATCCATATTATGACAAATAAATTTTTAATGGGCTAAAATAAATCTTTGATACAGGTAAAATAATCATGATAGATGTGATTTGGTTTTCACTTAGCAGAACTGATGTGGTTTCTTCTGTCTTCTTAGAATGTTTTCTTTATACCCAAAAGATAAGAAGACATTCTAAAAGCAAGGACAGAATTTATTTTTCACATGTAGCTCAGAAGTAGATTTCTTTATTGGTTTAGAAAGTATTCATTTCTGTATATGTGCATTGGGAGTCTGGTACAAAAGCTATTGCTGAATAGCATTTAATTCAAGTTCTTAAAGGAGGTTCTTCTTTGAAGTACTATTGATACTGACAGAAAGTCTAGCAGATGGAATTATTGCTGCATTGCTGGAATGCAATACCCATTTCTAGGGTTTAAATCCTACATCTCCAGACTGAAGTGGAAGTGCATCCTGCCATGCGACTGGGAGTGACTGAACCAACCTGACTATTATCTATATCACCAAGAGAAAAACATAACAACTCTTTTAAAAATAGCAGAAAGAAACAGGTAAGTACTCTATTGTAATGTCCTTACATAGGTATATCCATTTAGCATCATGATGCAAAGATACAATTCACACTTCACTGAAAAGTTAGGTTTTTAAAATATTTTTCCAATTGATGCAAAACCCTTGGGATGGATCCTTCTAAGAATGAAAACCCCCCCCTAAGATTTCTTTAAAAGGAGTTCACAGTGAAAAGGATGCCTCTTAATGATCAATCATAGAATCAGCAAACATGAGAATAAAGTTTCATTTCCTTTTCTCTTAAAGAAGAAAACTAAATAGGGGAGAACTGCCAGCAATCTATCACAATGAGCAAAGTGTATTCAGAGAATTGGATGCCTAGTTAGAGTGACTTCAGCCTCCGTAAGAACACAACAGATTCCCAAAAATAGAATGCATTTAAAATGGAGTCCTGTGTCTTTAATATCCCAACTACCATACGACAGATCACTTGATATCGCATATTATCTACTCTTGTGCCATCACTATTTTAAAAAATTTCCTCCTCCATGTCAGGTACAACCATTGCAATTTTAGAATCTCCTCTTTTTAGAAAGTGGCTGCTCTACAGCTGTTTGTTGTTCTGCACTTTGCTTTAGCTTGGTAAACATACACATATTAGAAAGCAGAATGACATCAACATGAAGATTCAAGTTTTGGTTAACTGACAGCTTACCTGTAAGCCATACCAATTATTTGGGATGTCAGTATTCTGGGATAAGAGGTAGCTTATCTGCAACACATTCTGACTTCATCTTTTGCTAAGTAATGAGTGGTGGGAAACTGGGCAAATACTGAATAGCTCCTCAATTTTTACCTAATTTATTAAAACAATTAAATCACAGACTGCATATTCTCTTTTGATGTGTCGTTGTACTTTGCAGGGTTTTTTTAAAAGCCCTTGTTAAGCCACAGCTTTATCCATGTGATAAAGTGGCATCACTGCATGCTCTTTTGGTTTGGCAAGTTCTAAATTCAGGGAGAGTCAAGATGACGCGAGGATTGAGCTAAAGGATGTGTGATCTGTAGAACAGATTCCTCTCAAAGGTGTGAAATGAAACACCCTGTTACTCAGATTGTGCCTACAAAAGCTTCCTGAGGCTCACACCAATAGCAGTTTTCAGTGCAGCCTGCCTGTGCTCCAGCTCAGAGGGACTCGAGCCAGTCCTGCACTGAGCCCCAGCCAAACAGCTGAGCTGGAGGCAAGGTACATTAACTTGGATTCAGGACTGTGCCAGAGTGGGGATCCATGGCTCCTGCTTGGGAGTCCTCTGGCATTTGGGTGGAGCTGAGACACCACTGTTGGCAGAGCAGCGCTGCCATTCCCCAGATCATCTTCACTGTTGATAACAAGGCCTGCAGCAACCCTTTCTCTTCCCTGGCAAACGAGGGGTTTGGGAGGATGACAGCAGAGTGCTGCTATCAATCATTCTCTTACGAGTAGTGGCAAGGCCTCTACAAGGGAATTACACCAAAATATTATTGAAGACTTCATGAAACTCAATTCATCTCCCTTGTCTCTCTCCCCAGTGTTCCCTCATAAATGTCTTTTTTTCTTCTATGATACTCTGATACAGCACTCATGTATTTTGGTCCTGATTAATCATTAAGGAGTAACATTTTGTTAACTACCACACATTTCTCTGCATTTGTACTTGGGATTCTAGGACCTAACACTGGGACAAACAGTGAGAGGGTTTTGTGCACTTCTGCATACTGCTGGAATCACTGTCCTATTTCTCTTTGAGCACATTATTTCCTGAAGCTGGGCAAGCTGCTACAATCAAGTGCATCCAGTACTTAAAAAAAAAAAGGGACAATTTGAAAAACTTTTTTCTGCATGTAACATCCTAAAATTTGGTCAAGATGTCACAAAAGGCCCTTCAAATTTCCCTTCCCCTTTTTAGGAAGTCCAAGAAATATATAAAAAGCATAATGTTACAAGCTATGGATGCGGGAAGATGCTGGGCATCCTGATTTTCAAGGAGCCTGCTGCAGTCTGCAAATGCTCTCCCCTTCCCATCATGACAGTCCCAGGTTCAGTTAACACTGATTTCAAGTACCAGTAGAGAATGAAGTCTTCACTTCTTACTAAAATATTGAGCTTCTGTGTCTGAAGAGTAGATTAAAAGAAATTAATTTAAACTAATATTAATAATTTCCTTTTCTGATAAGCTGAATTCCATCTTCTGTATCCATAGCAAAATGGAGAAATATTTTCTGCATCAGATATTTCTCCTCTGATAAACATGAGGATTCAATCCATATAAATGCTTTGTGTTATTCAGTGATATCAGGAAAAATACCTTTGACTGTAAGACAAGGTTTTTCTGTTCACTGTTACTGAGGTTGGTTTGCTGCCTGGCACAAATTACCTGCTTTTCCTTCTCAGAAGTCCGTTCATCTGCCTGCCTCTTCTATCTCTTTAGTTGTGTGAGCTCATTCACTGGAGTTTGCATCTTATTAAAATAAATTTTTAAGTAATAAAGAAGGTTATTTTAATGGGAGCAGGTTTGGGCTTTTGGTTGGTTTGTGGGTTCTTTGGTTGGTTGTTTGGTTGGGTTTGATTTGGGTTTTATTTTAAGAAGAAGAAGGTCTTTTAATCCCTATTTGATAAGCACACACTGGCAAAATTAAAAACATTTCTGTAACAAACAACCAGTATAATTATAGATCATTTTACCCCACAGGTAGGTCTATTATTTCTTTGATCAAGTTATGCATATATTAAGTGTTATCTGTACCAAAGCTGGTACTAATTGAAATGATGCATGATTACAGCATAATTTAAAATCTCTCCAGATTTCAGAATTGGGTTTGGCCTAGCAGAGCAAAAGACTTTGTTGCTGTTATTACTTTGAAACCAAATTAATTGTACTCTTTTAAATTCTGTGTTTGATTTCTACTCATTTTATCTGCCTACACATGCCTCTTTTGCAGACTGCTTTTACAGCTGGCTGGCCCCATTCAATGGCCAGCAAGGAAAGTTAAGCAAGTCTCATAACAATGCAGGTTACTACTTCTGCTTCCATTTTATAGAGCTATTGTTTTAAGACATTACCAAGGAGAATAATAAAAAGTCCATACTAGCTTCTATGCTAAAGTGAACATTATTTCTATGCTGATCGCATGTAAATAGACTCAACTTCAGTAATTTAGACTGAAAAATACTGAAACTGATTCCCATGATATATCCAAGTGGAAACAATGACGGATCCAACTTGATTTGCTGGAAACAAAAACAGCTGAAGCAATGACTGATCCAACTTGATTTGCTGGAAACAAAAATATTTAATCCAGTACTTTTCTTGAGAAAACCTCGTAAACTTTTTCAAATAACCTTGATAAAATATATTCAAAAGTTTCTTTAGGCTCCTTTCTAATTCACAATTACATCATTGTTCCCTTTTTTTATTACCGAGACTGCTATGCAGGAGCAGTCCACCGTTTTACCACTTGATGGTGCCAAGTGTTTTACACAATCAAAGCTAAAAAACACTTTAAAACCAGGTCATCTTCTGAAAAGGAGTTTAAGTAGAAGCTTGAATTGTATTTGCTGTTCATGGGAAACATACATTTATCATTTGATATCAGGGCTGTTTGAAGATTAGGCATTATCATTCACTTCCTGTAACTTCAGCACTGAAAATTGTTTTTAAATGTGTATGTCTTGTATGTGTGTGTGTGTGTGTGAGTGTATCTTAAATATCATCACAATCTGCCAGTGATTCCTCTGGCCTCTATCTCTGTGATGTCGAGCTACGTGGTGTTTACATCCTCTAGGTGAGGACAACCAGGCATGTACAGATCTCCAGCGTGCTCCTTTTTCCCATACACATCCCTGACAGTGTGTCTACTCCACAGTCACCTCCTTTCACAAATCACCCTCGTGTCCTCGCCATTTGCAACACTCTCATTTATATTTGAGTCCAGGATAAAATTAGCTGAGCAGGTTGACTCAGCAGTGAAATGTGACTGACTCATAGTGCTTGGCATAGCATCACCATGAACAGAATTTGGCAAGAGCAAGCATAAGATTATCCAGGGGGCTCTTAGCTTTGGTTAGCACAGAGAATTTAGGTAGGATTGATTTGATATTTAGGACAGTGAGCTACAATAATGCTTAGCAGCAATTCAGCATCAGAAGAGAAAAAATAATTAGAAAGAACATGGGTGGAGATCTGTGCTTGTTTCTTAGAACTTGGGTGTAGTGAAAGACAGTGGGGTGAGAGAAGGCACTTACTTGTACATACTTGTGCCAAGGAGGCTGCAGGCAGAATTTACAGGCAAGATGACATTTTGGTTTAGTGTGGCTGACTTTGGAGGAGTTACAGGAAGGAGACTGCCCAGGTGCTGCTACTGATAACCTTTTGCACTTAGCATTATTTAGGACACAGAGGAAAGATCTCCACTGGCTTGCTCTGCTTCAGGATGGACATGAACAACATGCTGTACATTTACAAACTCCTCTCGAATACTAATTTCCCTAAGAGAAATGAAGTTAATTATGAAGTTGCAGCAAGCATTTTGTGCAGGTCTCCTTCACAGCCCACAGGGATGGACTGCATGCTTATGGGGGCTATATGCTTAAGAAGGTCTGTGGGTTCCTTCTGAGAGTGTGAAAGAGGGAGAAAATTGTGCATCAATATAGATTTGCAAAGGGAAACTGAAAAGAATGATAAATGCAGAATGAAAAAGTGTGAGGAGGGAAACTGCAGAAAGCAGCTGTCTCAAGGACACCTTGAAGATGTTAGGAAGCCGTTTAGCTGCAAGAGAGTTACACCCAAGTGCAAGCTGAGGTGTTGAGTGGGCACCATTCCATGCACTTGGGCAATTACTCCCAGTCCTGTGAAAGATGCCATGTGACTTACTGCAGTCAGGCAAAGGGATTTAGCTACACTTTCTGTCATCTGTGCTATAGTAGAAGTGTCTCAGCCATGTCTCTGCAATCATCTTCACTCCTGCTTAATTTCTGATGTCCTGATTAGCTTCTGATCAGAGTGAGATGCTGGTGTCAGAAGCTATGTTCAAAAATGCTAAAAACTTCTACAATTTTTAGAGTATTTGCAAAAGGTGTTTCCATAATACTCTCATTACTATTATGCATGGCATCTATCTGCTACTTTTGTATTTTTAAATTGATTCACAAAAGTCTAATTGAATCACATTAAACAGCACCTGTCCTCAGCCAGTGCTCCAACCTAAGAACTTGAATACACAAGCTTGTTAGAGCACAATTAGAATCAAATTGTGAAATCACACATCTGCCTCTCCAGCTCCAACATGCTCACAAAGCACTTTTCAAGGCAGGTTTTTCCTGGAAAACAGTTCATGCTTCCAGCTGCTCAGTTCCAGTTTTTCATCTGTTGTGCTGAAAAGAGCGCATAGTAATTAAAAGTTCAATTCACACTATTCTATTGAGAGAGCGTTTCTGTCTGTTCTGTGGCAAGACCTCAACTGTTACTGCTCCTCTTTCCAATTCTCACTTTTAGCACCCTCCTGTTTAGCTGGGATGGGCTCCTGGCTTCAGCCTAGCTCTCCTGACACGCCCTGACATGTAAACGTGCATTCCCGGCTAATAAACAGATGTGTCCTAATCTTCAGTCACCTATGGTGGGAAGGATTTATTAGCACACATTGCCAAACCTCAGCTGCACACACAGTTCAATACAGTATTGTTGCCAGTGCTGCTGCTTAAGTGAGTGTGAGAATTAATGCATGAGCCTACTGCAATCAGATGAACATGATTAAAAATTGGTAATACTTAACAGGATTCAAATTATACATATACATATATAAAGTGTACATAGCAACATATACTTTAATATGATAAGTAATAATGAACATGTGTTTCTGTGTGTATATATATATATAAGCTAGAGGGAAAAAGAGCAGTATTTGATTATTTTACTGTTTTACATAACCATCCAAGTGAAACAAACCACTCAGTCTAAAAGCTTAGCTATACATATATGTCCACAATGTCAAGAAGCAGGCTGAATTTTTTTCTGATGAGTTAACTTACTAGTGTGGGTGGAGAAAATGACAGGCAAGGAATTTTCCTTGTGGAAAAAAGTCTGCCCTTTAGTTCTCAAGGTGCATAAGAAGTCAGTGAATGGGTGAAAGTGGAACATTTTGAGTCATTTAACAAGTGAGGTTTGAAAACTGGTTGAATGGAGAAGAATTCCAGAACTGTGAAAAAGGCCTGGGAAGGACCCAATCCCTTTCTCAGCTGGGCATATATTAGCAGTTTACTTGGTATTTAGAGGGAAAATTGTTTTACCAGAATATTTAGCTTCTGCCTCGTGCATAGTTTCTTGCAACTCTTTTGGAAGCAATAATCAAGAGGGCTCTTCACTGCTGGAGATGGTAGACTAAAATAGAAAGAGTAACTGCTATAATTAGAGCTATTCCTCAGATTATTATATTGAGGAGACAGGACATATCTATATATAGGCTTATAAAGTGAAAGAAAATCTATATTTGAGGAAACATGGAGTAATAAATAATCTAAAAAAAAAGAAGACAGAAAATTGCATCAGAACTAAATTTATTTTCCAGAAGGAAGAAAAAAGTTAATCAGGAAGAAATTGAAACAATTTCTAGATTCTAGAGTCCCTTCACCCTGCCTGGCAACCTATTCAGATCTCAATTCAGTACAGACTAACTAGGACTCAGGAATGAGACCTTGGTGTTTGAGTGGGACTTTCAAAGAACTTTCACTTCCTTACTTAGTAGTCAAAAAAGCCAATCATGCATGAAAATGAAAAAGCCATTTTAAGAGTTCATAATTTCCCAGATATTCAGGAAGTTGTGTGTGTCTCATCTACGTTCTGTTCTGTACCACCTATCTCAAAAAAAAGTAGAACTGGAAAAGGACCAGACAATAACAGCGAGAACAGTCAAAGTATTGGGAGCATTTCTGCTGTGTGAGCAGCTCACAGGCTAAGGCTCTTTAGCTTGGGAAAGAGATGTTGGGTGATGGAGAACAGGGAGAATTTTACATAATGGTATATAGAGCAGGGGCACATAAGTCTCACAACATGGAGGGAGTAGGCAGGGGCTGACAGATCACTGTCTCTTCCTATACAGTGCATATTGGATTCTAGTGGCAATTCCAAATTAAAAAAAAAATACTGATTCAGGTAATGTGTGCTAACTTAGCTCCTCCCTCGTTGTGGCATATTGTGATTAATAAAAATCTGCATTTGTTTAAAAGTTATTGGGAAATTTAATTTAAAAATACCTGCAAGGCCAACAAAACACAAAAACTACCACTTCTTCCCCAGCAGATCCTGCAGAGCCTCCAAGAGTGTTTAAAAAGCCCTGACAATATTCAAGTTGTGTGTTACCAGATTTTGTCTGATCTAGCACAGCTGCTGTCACAAGTTCCCAAGGACCAGGTATTGGTTCAGGAACACTGTTGTGAACTCTAGGAGAACATTACAGTGTCTGGGGGATCAGAAATCTGCCTCAGAGTGGCTGTTCCCACACTGTTCTCTTTGTGCTGTCCTAACGTTCACAGTCGGGTGTGAAATGTTTGACACTTCCAACTGGAAGGTAGAAAGGGACTGAAAATCTGTTAGAAAAATGACATGCTAGAGACCAAGAATTGGAAGCAAAGATGTTGCCCTCTGGTAGCAAAACAGAGGATATTTATGATCAGTGGAAAGATCAGTTTACTAAAATGTAAGTGGTCTGTCAAATTGTGAGTGTGGGAGAGAGAGATAATGAAAAAATGCATTTGTGAGACTGTAAAAATTATTTATCATCTACAATCTCAGTCTGGCTATTAATATACTCTTTTTTTTTAATGCTGAATACTTTTCTGCTGAAAACCACACTCCTTTTGCTTTAGTTTCAAATGGAAGTTGCCAGCTTGAGATCATGGTGCCTAGAAGAAAATATTTAGTGTTTTATGGTGAAAGTTTCATTCACCTCATTAGCTGAATGTTTCCATACTAGAAGTCAGCCATCTGCCTTATTGTCTCCTAGGTCAATCTAGTAATTATCCTAAAAACTATATGAAAGTGATTAAAAATACATTTAGATAGAAATTTGCACACTCAGTGTCTGATAACATTCCACAAAGTCAACATCAAACTGCTGTCTCCTTCTTGCTGAAAGCAGTATGTCCAGACATGCTAAAACTTCAATTTTTGAGTATGGAACATTGGTCTCAGCCTCTGCAATACCTACAGCAATGTTTCAACTAAATTTGTTCTAACTAGTTAGATTGATAAAGCACGACACACAAAGATTGCTCTTTGTGAGGAGTATCATTTACCTAAAAATATAATTTTAGACATAATATCTGAACATATCAGTCTTAAAAAAAACTGTCTGCCAAGACAATTTTTCAGAATAGATTGCTATGTAATTTGCTTTCTTACCTTTTAAAAGTTCTGGGCCATTTTCGGCTGGCCTTGACTCTTATGCTTGTTTATTCCAAGTTGGTGCTACACAATTCCTATCTTAAAACCTTTCCTGGCTCCTAGTAGTCCCTCTAGAAAGATCCTGACTATTCAGGGTGAATTGGATTGGGACTCATTTACATTCCATGAGAGGTAATGCTAACTTCAACTACCTTTGAACTCATGAACAATAAAATGGAGAGTATGCATCAGGCTAAACTCTATTTTGAAAATGTAAGTATAGCCCATTATTTTGCAAAAATCTTTCAAAGATGTGTGCTTCTACCATCCACTTTCAAGCACTTCCTTGCCCTTTAATACAGAAGTTTGGGCAGCATCCATCAAACACCTAAGGCTGATGCTAGGCTCCCAAGTACACGGCATTTTTCCAGAAATACCTTGCATCCATCAAGGCATTTCTGGAAATCCACTGAGGTCATCCATATTGTGACCCCACCCCATTTCAATGGCCTTCTGAACAGCACTCTAGCCATCATGTGTAGTCCAACTCAGTCCAACAATATTCTTCAGTGAAATCACTGCATGTTTTCCTTTTCCTTACATGAAAGGCATCTCGTAAAAATGCCTTAATTTGATTTATAATAATGAATATGCTTGATGCACTGTTCTTCTCCAAGGTAATTTTTAACTTTTGTTAACTCCTGCCCAAATTCCTTAAATGCCTGGTCCCAGACCATGTCCTACAATATTCCTTAAATGTGATGCAAACCACTGACAGACAATAAATGTAATGCCACGTCTCTTAACCCAGTTGATAAAGTCCCTTTTCTGGCATGGTTGGGCTGTCAATAAAATAAGCAGGTATGAATGTGAGAGATTTAGCAAAATGAAGTGCTTTGTCTCCTAAGTTTTTATATATTTGCCAATATAACCAGACTGAATAAGAAAGCTTTTCCCACATTTAGTTTATATCAAAGTAATATATATGGACTATATAATAAGAGTATATTTATATGGAATATATAGAATAATGTACCTATGTACAGAAAAGGTACAGAAAAAGGTACAGGAAATGAACTCTTCCCTAACTGGCTTTATCTATCTAGGTAAGGAGACAGACTTTGATGAATTGCATGGCCTAAACAAAATGATAAACTGAATGATAAAAACACACAGTCAAGCTTAGCAAACATGCAGAAACTTGAAACTATTTTAACAAGTTCTTAGAATCTGACATCCTTTTAAAAGAGCTTTTTTACTATTAAAAAATATCCAAAACATCACAACTCTGAAATAGTTCAGGCTAGACCATTTACAGAATAAATCTGTAATTAATAAAGCAGATCCATGGCTTTTTTATTTTGCACAATGCTGATGATTTAAAGTTAAGTTTGCTAGGTAATTTTTCACTTGTTATATAAATGTCACATTTCTTAAAATGCAAAAACAAAGAAAATTTATTTAATTGAATAAAAAATGAAAACAAATTTTATTTATTTTTATTAGCAGTTTTCAGTATCCTTCCCTGGCAATTGTTTGGCTGGTGGCACACACAGCACCAGAAGATTTGAAAATTCCAGTTACAGGAAGTTTTTGCTGGAGATTCATTGTAGATTCAGACTCAAAACTTGAAGAAATAAATAGTCTCCATATCCAGGAAATATCTGGTCAAAATATCAGTATCAGTATCTCTATCAGTATTTTTAAATTTCTATTCCTATCTCCAGAATTTGTTCTGTGTTTGTCCATGTACCTCTTGTCATCTTTTTCATACCCACTGCAAGTAGCGTTATCCAACATACAGCTCGCTCATTTTCCATGATCTAATTACCTTTGCTGTGCTTTAATACTAATGTTCAAAAAATGAAACCTCACACTGACAAAGGGAAAATCTTACATCTGCATATAAAAAATATCTCAATTTTTTCCTGGGATTCTAAAGAAATGAAGCTTAGAGCACTACATTGTGTGATGGCCAAGAGTAACTACGCTCAAATAGGATTTTTGACGATCAGCACCTGGACAAAGGCAACTGAAGTAGGAGTGCTTCAGTTGGGAAAAAGAGTGAAGAGTCACCACTTCCTGATGGGCAGCCAGCCTGCCTGACAGCTCCTGAAAATTGGTCTGGCAACCATCACAGTTCTGGTAGATGATCAACTGGCAGCTATGTCCTTTGGGAAAAGGTAGAGCTTGTGATAATTCTTGCTTAGACAGAGATGGGGAGAAGGCACTGTGAGAGATTTTAGGGAACACTGGGCACAACCAGTGACATTTAACAGGGAGAGGTAGGTTCATAGAGGCTGTACCAGGTGAAGACAGGTTGTTATAGAGGAACACATGAAATAAATTCACAAGGAAACAGACTTTTAGTTTTCCCATTCATGGAACAGCTAATTTTAAATATGGTATGCCTAATAAGCTCAGTAGCCAGCAGAAACAATGACAGGACTCTGCTTTTAATCACTGAGTTGTATAAAAGTTTTTGGGTACATCAGGCTAATGTGGTCAGTCTCTAACCTAAGCAATGCACATTTCTCATCAGAAGTGCCTTCATGCCAGCAGTTTTTCTCCATCTGGCAATCCTATTTTGCTATCCTCTTTATAACTGAGAAAACTTTTTTTAGTTCTCGTTTCACTTTTTAATACATACAAATTCAAATCAACAACCATATTCTAGGACCTTGTTCTTATCTTGAAGGAGGTAGACAATCATTACATAAAAAAGCAATTACTAAAGCAAACAAATACATTTGCACATTGGAATGTAGATAATTCAGTGCCAAAGAATGCCATCGAGATAAGCAAATTAGCAAAAGAGTAATAATAAAAAAGCCCTAGAGGTGTACATGAACAATAAAACAGGCAGGTAAATTATTTTACTGCAGTTCTTTTGTTATGCAGCATGACTAACCAGCAAGGAATGAACAATGCTGTTGGTTTGCTGTTATTATCTACCCATAGATGAGAAGATATCACAGAATAACAGAATGGGTCAGACTGGAAGGGACCACAATGGATCATCGGGTCCAGCCTCTCTCCTAAAGCAGGGTCATCCTAGCACACACAGCACAGGATCGTGTCCTGATGGTTCTTGAACATCTCCAGTGGGGGAGGCTCCACAACCTCTCTGGCCAACCTGTTCCAGTGCACAGCCACCTGCACAGCGAAGAAATTCTTCCTCATATTCAAGTGGAACTTCCTACGAATCTGTTTTTGCCCATTACCTCTTGTCCCATCACTGGGCACCACTAAGAGCTTGGTTCCATTCTCTTGGCATGCTCCCTTCAGATACTGACAGACATGGATGAGGTCCCCTCTTCTCAGTTCTCTCCTCTCGAGGCTGAGCAGGCCCAGTTCCCTCAGCCTGTCCTTATAAGAGAGATGCTCCAGTCCCTTCATCCCCTTTGCAGCCCTCCACTTGACCTGCTGCAGGAGCTCCAGATCCTCAGCTTGTGCTGAGGAGGCCAGAACTGCACACAGTGGCCTCACCAGGGCTGAAGAGAGGGGGAGTATCATCTCCCTCAACCTGCTGGGAATGCTCTGTGTGATGCACCCCAGGACACCGCTGACCACATGGGAACAGTGCTGGCTCATGGGCAGCTTATTGTCCACCAGCATTCCCAGGTCTTTCTTTCCCATCAAATCAGCCCCCAGCCTATACTGGTGGTCGGGGGTTATTCCTCCCCAGGGGCAGGACCCTGCATTCATCATTGTTGAATTTCAGATGGTTCAATATATATATATATATATATATATATGTATATATATATGTATATATATATAAAAATTTTATATATTTAATATATATTATATTGCAATATATATATTATAATGCAATAATATATAATATTATATATTTAATATATAATTTTATATATTATTGCATTATAATATAAATTGTTACATATTACATACATAAAAAAAAAGTAAGAGAGCAAAAGCTTTCATACCATATGCATACACATAATAAACTGAAACATGTAAAAGATATTTTTTTAAATTCTGTGTCTTAACATAGGAAATATTTGTTGCCTGAATTTACAGCAGGCAGAGGAACTCTGTGCTGAAGGATGTTGATAGGTCTATGAAAAGATGCTAGTTAAAAAAGTTATACTTAGTAACAAGTTACCTTTATGCACATTGACAGGACGTTCCGTAATGTCTTCCAGTAGCAGGACTGGGATGCTCAGGGCTGTTATGACTTGGCTGGACCTGTGGCTCAGGAGAGCCAGCACCCTACACAGCAAATCCAGGGCCCTGGGACCTGCTGAAGTCCCCATGCACACACCCCTATGCAAAGATTGGAGAAAATGGCAGCTCAGGACAGGCTGCCAGCAAAGCAACAACCACAGCTCCCATTCAGCCGCTTGTTTCTGAGGAGAACTCATCTGACGGGCTGTCAGGTGAATGAACAGAGACAGCTGCTCCATTTATCCCCCATCGGGCTGACAAGGGGTCCCACAAAGGTTGATTTTTATGAAGTATAATTCTGATAGCCGTGTTTGGTCCTAGAATGCTCTTTTGTGGGAGAGGAAAAGTCAGACTTTGTCTATCTTGTCTCCTTTCACTGCTACGGGGGAGATAACATCGCTACAATCATCTCTAAGGTTCAAAGTCATAAAAGAGTGAACTCAAGATTACAATACATAAAAAAATGATAGCTAAATGGAGGCTCGATGTTGCCTGAAATCGAAGTAATCTGCTTGGGGAGTGGTGCATCAGTATCAGCAGGGGAGTGGTGACATAGAGTGCTTGTCGTAAAGGAATTTGAAAAAAAGGCAACAACAGACACAGAAGGTCTGAAACACTGAAGGCGTTATTGGAAAGCTCTGTTGAATTAAAATTTGTTTGATTTGGCAAAGGTTTGTCATTAAGCCATTTATTACTAGCTCTGACTTGTCCATCACCTCATAAAAGTCAAATGAAATTAAAATGAAGCCATCTATTAGAAAGTATTTTTTAATAAATAACAAACATATGATCAAATTAAAGGTAAAAATAGACATGGTTTGAAAATAAAAAAAGTTAAAATTAAGAAGCAGGGAGAGCTGTGGAGAGATGCCTGGGGCAGGCTGGGGCAGATGTGCCACACTGTGCTCCTGCTGCAAGCATGTGTCCTTCCCACCACTCCTCCCACACACCATCTCCTGCTCCCTGAAGGGTTCTGGGGTGATGTACCAATGACTGGAGCCTGCCATTACTGTTACTCGACAAGGTATGAGTTAAAAGAAGAGAATCTACAAGGCGGTTCTTAGGCAGGAAAGGGCTGGAGGTCAGGGACATGAACCGGCCACGTTCCAGCCCCAGGGGATGAAGGCAGCGAAGGGAGCCAGGCCCAGGCACTGGAATGATGCTTTATCCATCAGACTCTGCTATTGGGAGCCTGACTTGGGAAGCTGTGCATCACCAGGATCATCAAAACTCCCTCAGCTGGCTTCAGCCTCAGGGAAGGGCAATTCCCCATCAGCCAGTAGGTGCGTACAGATTCCTTCCCAAAAACCAAACAAAAACCCACCCCATGGTCCCCTCATCCCACAAAAAGGAAGAAAAACCAAAACCCAAACCAAACACCCAAAACAGACTCACAGGTAACGTTTTAGATGCATCATGCACATGCTAAACAAAAAATAAAAAATAAAAATCAAGTGAAAAATTACCTAGCAAACTTAACTTTAAATCATCAGAGTTGTACAAAATGAGGAGTGTACAATTATCAGGCAGGGGAATCTCTGCAGAGTCCCATTTAATCACAGAGTGCTGCTTTTCTGCTGTTGTAATTTTATTTTGATTTGCTGCTCTTTTTCTCTTACCTACTTGGAGTTTTGAGAGACTGTCCAACAGTTCTTCAACATAAAGAGAACAAATGAGAAATATAATTTACAAAATAAAATGGGATTGATAAAATAGAAGGCAGACAAAAGTGGGTAAGGGACACCTAAAATGGCATGTCATTTAAAAATATTTCTAGAGAAGTAGTGCCATTTATTTATATCCAAATTGGCAAGGAGTCAAGGTCTGGGTCAGCATAGAACACAGATTTGGATGCATACCACACTCGTAAATGATCACAAAAACAAATCTTAGCTTCAGATTATTTCAGTATTCCAGTAAGGGAAGTATTAAGGAAGAGGAAAACAGCCTGAGAAAGGATGAGATGATTCTGAAACCATCCTAGAGATTGTAAGAGGACAAGCCAGGTGGAAATTAGATTGAAGCAAGAACGTTGCTCAGAACAGGTGGAAAAGAATTAGCTGGCGGTGAGAACAGTACACAAAGAGGGCACATTTGCACCACTTCACACCTTTGCAAACCCCTATATTACCCATCAGCATCTCCCCCATGGTAGAGTGTTTTCCATGGTCAAGTAGGATGGAAGAGGCCATATCCCTCCCATTCTCATTGGATCACTGCTGGGATCCACTACATTACCCCTACCTAGGGAATTCTAATTAAGAGAAAATTACCTAAAAATACTGGGACAGAGCAATGCTTCAGGGAACCCAATAGTCTCTCTGACAGTAAATAAAACCAGGTATCTGGGGGAGAATGCAAAATACTGCAAACAAATACTACCATCTACTACTGTTCAGGCTTCCAAAGATTTTTGACTCAAAAGACTTTCTGAGCCAAAATGGGTATTCTATACATTAAGTGACTTGCCACCACTTTCTCTCCTGTAATTGCTCCAATTTTCCTGTAAATGCTCTCAGCACCTACAATATCCTTTGGCAGAAGACTTCACCCGTCACTGTTTCATTAAGATTCGCTCTTCTTTTTTGTTATAGATCCCATCTGATGACTGTTTTCTGTATCACTTAGAGACCTTTGGTACAAGCACAACAACCAATATCCATCAGTCATATCATTTAATGCAAAGAACCTACCTACCTCTATTTTGTTGTTGTCCAAACCCCATTTATTTGATTACAGTAACTCTCATCTCTTCACTCCCAAGTAACTCAACATTTTTTATTACCTCATTGCTTAACTTTTTCTTTAGATCATTTGCAAATATGGTCAAGAGTAAAGCCAAACACAAATCTCTGCAGAATTCAATTAGCATCCTCCCTTCATGGCACAAGCTATTTACTGCAATCAATTTCCATGTTCTGACCATATTACACCCACCTTGTCCATGCGAGATCCTGCTTCTCAGCCCATGTCTAGGTTTAATTTGAGACTCTTGCAAGGAATTACAGAGCTTGCTGACCTGCCAATAAACTTTGTGGCTGGTAAGACAGGACTCCCTCATAAAAGCTACATTGAGCTTTTAGAAGCATAACAGGTTTACATGGTTGCTAATTCTAATTCAGTATTTCACATACCCTACAGTGATTCATTTCACTGCTCAAGCCAAACTACTAAGCAAATCATGAAAACCCTCAAAAGCACCAAATGTCAATCAGCTGAAGGGGAGCATCTAGAGATTACAATTCTGTATCTGTAATCTCTGCGGAGCACGTTAGTCCTATTTACTTGGGGAAATACCATGCTTATAATCAAAGTCTGCTGTCTTTTGTCAAACAGTTTGAGATTGCAAGTGAGAAGTTAGTTAAACTTCAGTGTCAGCTCTAGGGCTGTCGATTTCTTTGGCCTGCGGACTATCCTTCCATTGCTGCACACTGCACGCTAGAATTCCTGCAGATAAGGAGCCTCTGCCATGATGTCCTTGACATTTTGTTGCAAATCTTGACTGTTTTGGAGGGGCCTGGGGAAGAGGGCTGAAAGGCTTTTTCTCCACCAGCGGGACAAAGCATCGGCCTCAAGATTTTTCCTGAGCATTTCTCGGCAGGGAATTGGTTTTCAGCTTTATTTCCTACAGAAACAAACTGTAGGTAGTGGTGATACCTTGTGCGCCTGTTCATGAATGTGCAAAAATCCCCAACACATCAGAAAACACACTCCATCACCTAGTAAGGAAACCGAACACAGTTCCTTTCCAGAGAAAAGAGGCAACTGCTTCAATCGATGAGTTACCAATTTCAAGTTTACAGCTACGACTGCTTTCTCTGAAACCCTTTGGAAGTGATAAATCTTTACGAAGTAGTCATAAAAAGGGAATGGGAAAATTGGATTCCAGCAATCGTCCTCATTTTGTGTTCAGTTATTTTATGCTAACATTTTAACATTTCATGAAAAGGTAAAATTCTGTGTTGCATATTAGGATGCTTTTAAAAGTGAAAGCGGTAGCCAGAGATGACACCACATGACAGGGAGTATTTTGTATAAAAAAATATACACCACAATAAACCGGCTTTTTACCTCTGCTTTCATTTTCAGTGTTACAGCAGCTAAAGAGCGAAGTGACTCTAATACAGAGTTTGAGAACACAAAGATTCTGAAGTTTACATTATTTAGTGTGACTTTTAAAAAAGATTACATAAATATCATAAAAAGTATTACAAATTTAACCAAGACTCCTTGGAGATTGTCAATGCATAGAATTGCTTAAAGAAAGAGTTAAACATTCAGGCAATTTTTCTTTTTCAAAACTTTATTAGGTAGACATTACTAGATGACATTGTAAAACCCCTTGTGTGCAAGTGAACGAACTCTACAATGTTTGTCTCCCCACAGTTAATCAAACCCACTGCCCCCCGCCCCCATTTCTGAATATTGATTCTAAGATGGGTGGAGTGCATTCAAATGCTACTTTACATTCTTCCATTTCATCCTGGGGAAGCACTTTTTCAGTCTGTTACTAACAGGGGCTTGGGATGTCAGTGTAAGCGAAAGGAATGCCTTCAAAGGAAACAAAGTACCGTAAGTTTTGTCTTACGAAATTCAGTCTCATACGAACACCAGATTCATTGCAGAGTCTTTTAAAAATTAAACTGCCTACCGTGATTGTATTTAGCAAAGTGAAGCAATACAGAGACATATCTACTACTGAATACTAGTGAGGTAACATTTTGAAAATAAAACTGTTAAAAAATTCACTTACTTTTGAAAGGTCCTGTCCAGCAGGACAAACATTGGCAGAATACCTTCCCTTGTATCCATGCATGTACATGTGCATATACAACCTGTGTCTACTATAGCTTTTTAGAGAACAAGATTTTAGTTATACATTCATCAGGACAAGTTTAAACATCAGACATTACTATGGTAGATTCAACAGAAGACTTCAATGAACCATCTTTCTAGACCTCCTAAATGAAAAGGCACTCTGAAGTGGGTAGGAAGAGGGTAAATAATCCTTACAAAACATTGACATGAACTAAAGCAGCCACACAGGTAGCACACTGAACAGTGATTATTGGTATACATTTAAAATACCAACTTGAAGATGAATGATTTGTAAAATATCGCCCAACACTACTGAATATTTTACCAAGTTATTACAGCATAAAGACCATTGTTGCAATATTAGGCAACAAAAAATATAGTTTTAGATAAAGGCAAGACAAAGATAACGGGGAAATCTTATCAGCATTTTGGTTGTGTGAATGCTGGTTCTAGGACAGAAAAAAAATTCATTTAAGGAAATAACTAGTAAAAATAAACAGTAACTCTTAAGGTTGAAGGAGTATTTTGACATATGGCATCTTCTACTTAATAGATTATAGAAGGATCAAATTTTAAAATTCTGAGATAATGCTGAAATAGAAGTCATTAAGATATGTAATAATTCACTTATAATTTTATTGCAGTATGGCTCTAAGTCAAATTCCCTATCACCAAAACCTTTAGATATGCAAGCTGAATCCTGACTAAACAGTCACAGTAGTGTTCACAGTATGTGAAAACTGTATTACCAATTAGTAACTCCAGGGTGGAAAAAAAGCCCCTCCTACAGTTATGAAAAACTCATGAGTTTCAGGAAAATAAAAGGTTTAAAGGGACACTCATCTTAATTTCTCCTGCTTTCCTTTACAAATTCTCAGTGGAGGAAATTGAACATAATAAAACCATCGTGTGATCATGAATCTATAAAAAAATAAAACCTCCTAAGCATCATTTTTCTTCTTACCCCCCATTAACTCAATTTCCTTCCGATAATTACCTTTTATACTTCAATTTTTTTGGGCAGATAATTGCTACCATAAGCTCATGAAATTCAAGGTAGTTTTAGAAAAGTAGCTTATTCTTGACTTCAATAGTAGATGGACAAAGTGGCATCAATATTAGTAAGAACAGGTCCTTTAGTAAGTTTAGAACCTAAAATTCCACTGTCTTCTGGAAAACGAAGTAAGAAGAAATAAACCCCACAACACCCATTTTGAAGTTATCAGAAGATGGCAAAATGAGTAATAATTTCCAGATCACACCTCCCACCCTGCAGTGAAGGGCTGGGCAGAGATCCCAGAGCTGTGCCACCATCTTGACTGATGGTTTTGTCCACCGAGATATCCACCCCACAGGAGTTACCAACTTGTACTGACAGGATGGGTTAGCTCCAGTTGGATAACACTGGAACGCTCTCAACCTGCTTTAATTCCCAGCCTAGCTGCAGTGCACCTCCATGTGCCAGATCCCTTGGTGCTTCCACCTCCAACAATGAGGGCAAACAAGGCACGAGTGAGTCCCCGAGCTGGCAGGTGCAGCCACAACAGGCTGTGCTCAAGTCTCCTCTTCAACAAGCTGCGTTTCTTTCAGTGGTTGAGAACTCATGGCTTCTTATGTTGGAGGAGCCAGGCTTACTCTACCAACTTAAGATACATTTCTGCAGAAGTCTGAAGGAAGATGGGAGGGATGGGGGCAAAGAGCAAGTTAAAAAAACCTACAAAAATGAGATCACCAGAATTAAAATAAACATGCCAGATTAATGATAGGCTTTTATGATTAATGATAGGCTTTTATGATAGGCTAACTTCTTCCCTAATGTAACATTTGTCAACTTTCTCAGCAAACCAGAACTCATTACTTTAGCTTAATGTAACTGTAGGAGTCCACAGAACAGGAATTCCCACATTGCTTTGCTGAGGGGTATGAACACCTTTCATTTGTTTCACGCAATAAGGCACTTACACATTTATAATCCCTCATTATACAAAACACTAAATACTGGAATTCAAGTGTTGCTTTCATGGGCATTGCCTTCCTCCAGTTTTTACGAGTTACTAGTCAGCCCATAAATATACTACAAAAAGTTCCCATCACTGATGCATCTAGCACGTATACTGCCCAAATGTAGAACTAGAAATTGCTTTTTTCATGAATCCACAGTGTTTGGCCAGCACCCTAATTGTGCCAGAAGCCTGTACACTAAAAAGGGTGTGATTTATTATCTCACTACCCTCACCCCTTGCCATTCAAATTAAACCTATTTTAAAGATAACCCTTCACCCTAAAATACATAAAACAAGAGATGGGGACAAGGGAAGACTTCTCATTGAACTGTCATGGTTAAATTCAGCTTGTACTCCTCGGAGATAATTTTTTCTTTTTTTCAGCACTATTCTCATCTCTACCATAGTGACAAGAACTAACAGAGACCTGAAAATGTTATTTTGTACTCAGATGGTTAGTTATGTAACAAAGATGACTGTGCTGTTAAAGAAACATTTAAAAAATTCAAAATTAAAAGCCCTGAAGAAAAATAGATTTCAGCATCTTGCTTTTAAGTAATGTAAATACATCAAAATTAATATTTTACTTATATCTCAGCAAAGCATTAATGATGCAACTTCTTATGAGATCACATTTTATAGGCGCAATTTGATCATCAGCCATTTTCACAAGTCAGTTTCAAATGATGAGATTTAGAATGAGAAGGAGCACATACAAACAAAGTGTATAAGAATGGAAACATGGTAAACAATTTATTATGAGATGGTAAACAGTGAAATGTAAATCTATCCCTGTCCTTGCAATTTCTGGACACAAAGCAGTAGGATGCAAATTGATATGAAAAACTCTTAAGAGTGCATTTTTTATGCAAAAACATAGTCCATGACTAAAGACTGAATCCATCTGCTCACCCAGAGCTTGCATAAGGCATGAAGATGTTTTTGACTGCATCATAGTTTTACAGGACGGGTTTGAAACACCAGAACAGCTTCTCTGAATTCTGTAAATATATTTCCTTCTAAAAATGAGGTAAATGTGGCATTGTGTTAGTAACATCATGCTTTGTGACAGTAAGTTAAAAATTTCAAAAATACTGTCTTCAGTCTGACAAATTTTCAACAAGGTGAACAGTGAATGGGGTTGGCATGCAATTGTGTTTAAGATATGTGCAAAATTCACATTAATGCTAAACAAATATTTTTACACAATAGGCTTCTCTTCTGCCTTTAATCTATCCAAACACTTCAGATTAATTTTTCATGTTTTGATAAGCCAAATAAGCACCAAAAAAGGTTTTCTTTTGCACAATATGCATATTTTAATAAATGCATCACTATTATAACTATTATGTTATACAGACAGATTTATAAATTAACAGCTGGAATTATGTTTCAAAATGTATGTATTTTTTGCTATGGAGCAATTAAAACTTATTACACATTTTTAACTTTGAATTCAGAGCATGCACTCTAAGATCAGTTTTCATTTCCCTACTTTATGGCATTTCACTATTAGGCCAAGAGAAGAGAAGCATCAGTAATTAATTGCCTAATATGTGCAGTCTGTTCCTTACTGCAGAGAGAACATATGGTTTCTGAACTCTTATGCACAGAACGGTAAGGAAGAATCAGCAAGGAGGCTTCAGTCTGCAAGCAACTGCATTTGTTACAAAAATGTTTTGGAGTGTTAAGTACTCAAGCTGTAACAACAGTGAAAACACTGTCTTTCAATTGAATCAAGGCTCAGCTGGTTTTTTATGTTACAGTAGCAAGATAAACTACAGAATAGATCAGCAACTTAACTTTTTAGATGTTGTGCACCCTCAAGTTTGTGTGTTAAGTCCTAAAAATACTGAACAGCTGCAATTCCATTTCTTATAGTGTGCTGCTATTTGTTACATTGAAGAAAGCAGAATTTGAAGAAATGTTACTTAACACTGTCTTTGGGTGTTGTTTCTAATTTTACTAGTGACTCAAAGCATTAAGGTTTCTTTATTATATTAAAAGCTAGTATCCCCTCTCCTGACAATCTGCTCTAATGAGAATGTTATTTGGAAATTCTTCCCAACTCCTTCCCTCTCCTGTGCTTACTAAACACATTGGCATCATTCTGCAATGAGAGGAGTGGCTCCATAGTAGTTTGCACTTCTGAAGAAGTGAGCCAGGTTTTCCATGGCTATCAACATGCTTCCAGATATTTTTATAAAAGTATTTCTGACCAAATTCCACACTGGCATAAAAATAGTTTTCTCTCGTTTAATGGGGCCATGACTGATGTCAGGAATGAAGCTCACTCACTGCAACCATAAGGCCTAAAAATGAAAAGAAAGTAAGAAATTATTTAATCATTTCCTCATGTAGGATTCTTTCCATCA
This sequence comes from Fringilla coelebs, assembly GCF_963513975.1. Lineage (NCBI taxonomy): Eukaryota > Metazoa > Chordata > Aves > Passeriformes > Fringillidae > Fringilla > Fringilla coelebs. The sequence continues at coordinate 52,524,600 of NC_140030.1, read as the reverse complement.
GCAGAGATCTAATATAGATTATAACAGTAACAGCAATCTGTGGTTCTTATCCACAACATGAACCTGCACAATTAGCATACCAAAAATTATGATGTAAAGTTTGCTCAAGAAACAAAATAAGACTTAATTAAAAAAAAAAAACCCAAAAACTAACAAACCAACCGAGAATGTGCATGGCAATCTGTTTGGCCACTGAATATTAAACAGCTTCTCAAATCTAACTGGCGTAAGAAACCATTCCATCACTGGTGAATTTGTATTCTCTGGGAGAATTACTGCCCCACCTACACACCATTTAACATCACACAAACTGTGACAGTCTTTGGAAGAGCAAAAAGCCTCTTGGCTAAAAAGAATACCTGACGGTGATCCAAAATGCTTTCTAGTTAAAATTGGCAGTAGTCCCTACAAATTAATACTTTTAATAAAGTAAAACTTTGATAATGAATAAATAGGTGTAAATTAACAAAAACCCTTAACACACCAGGAAGAGTTCAGAAGTCAGCATTAGGAGCATCAAAACCAAACAAAATCTTCCCTTACACATTTGCACTGCCTCAAAGGAAGATAATAGATCACTCAAAGTGCACTGTACTTAAATGACACTGAACAGGTAGGAATATGCTGTTTATTACAGAGGTGGTGAGAACTGAAGACTCACTGACTTTTGTACAGACCTAAGCCTGATGGGTGAGCTCAGCACAAAGCTACTTGGAATTGTTTTTCTGCTTCTTGCTTGTACTCCTACTCAGCTTACTACTCTCACTGGCTAATAGACTTACATAAGGAAAAGCACAATTATTTTTAGTCACAAGCTCCTGGATAAACTCTCTACATATACCTAACTATGCTCTGAGATGCCATGGGACAGGAAATGATCAGCTGCTGATACAGCTGAGTAGCCCTGGGACTTGACCCCACTACTGAAATACAACTAAATTCTGCATAGTGAAGAAAGGGAGAGCAGCTCCTGGAGAGTAGTGTGTCCAGCCAGCAATCCCAGCAGGAGCAGGATGGGGAGCACAGAGCCATGGTAAAGGATGGGGAACACACAGCCATGGCACAGCATGGGGAGAGCCCCAGCTCTGACTGCGCGCCTGCACGCAGGACTGAGTGCACAGGCAAATCCAGCCCCAGCAAGCTTGGACCAGAAGGCTAGTGTAGAATAGATTTATGCATTTCCTAGTCTGAACATAGGCACTGATGAGCAATATCTTTGCACAAAGATAAATAATCTTAAATATCAACTGTTGCGAAAGCAAACACAATGACCATGATGATCAGCATACAGTAGTGTGGAATCTGCCTTAGCAGGTTAATATAGCTGCCCAATGAAGCTTTCTGCTAATAAACATGGAGTAGAACAGCCCAGTGGCTTCTTCAGAGTAGTTACAAAAAACACAATACACTTACATAATTTCCTTATAAAGTTCATTCTGTTTCTTTCAAAAGAATAAATTAATGTTTTTAAAACAAATGACATGGCTTCGATGCATATAAAGTTTGCTGTGATGAGTTGCTTAAAAGCTAATGTTTAACCAAATGAAGCTTTGTACTGAGCTACTTCTCATGCTGTAGTAGGTTATATTAAAGAATATTGATAAAAATTGTATTCATGTACTTTTCAAGTGGGACTATTTTTACACAGATGGGAAAAGACTTCCATACCCCTATTCTGCCTGGTTCTTGAACACTTATCCTGCTCTACAGAACAAATTATTGTAATTCCTTGCAATTGCAAAACTATTAACTGCAAAAATAATTGCAATTCCTTTTTTTTCTCTGCAGAAAAAGCACAATCAGACTCATTGATCTTTACAAGGTCAAAGATGTCTCTTTCCATTCTGTATAGAAAATGAAGAACCATTTCCCCTTGATTTAATCTGTTCTGATAAAATCACAATGGCCTAGATGAAATGATAATGTAGGAGCTGAGTTGTATGTTCCTTTTCTCCATCCACAAGGACATACTTTCTGAATAGAAGCACAGATCTATTATCTTCCCTTTTATGTTCTTTATTCTAGTATCTTAGTTTCAGATCTTACTGAAGTCTAGTTAAAAACTGAAAAAGGCAAACATGGCAGAGTGAAAACAGCTACAAAGACTGTAAGAATATCTCTCACATTTATACAGAACCAGGAAAAGAAAGGAAATTAATCCACTGTGTAGTTAAGTACAGATAATCTCAAGTACTAAAATATTCTCAAGTGGAATAGTTTGACACCAAGTTATAGACTGCATTGCAAACCCAAATCTATCTATATATATCTCGCTCTCTGAGGTCTGAAGGTTTTTCTAAATAATACAAAAATATCTTCATTATTTGACATTTAAAGAGAGGAATAAAAATCCCTGAGTAAGCCAAAGACAACTGATATGTATAGCCTCAGAAAACACACTCAAAAGCAAGACCAATTTTAAGGCAGCTTCCAACTTCAGACAGAACACAAATAGAAAACTGATGTGTCTCAGAAGAAAGTAAGTCTAAATAACAGGTGAATTTGCATTGACAATAGGCTTTGAATTTTATTTCTAAACATCATTGCTTCCCTTCTTAATTTGCACATCTTTGAAAGGTACTATTTCTACTGTTAGGATAACAGGGTAAACATGCCCTTAAATTCAAATAGAAATTATTAAATAGTTATTGACTACTATGGTGGGCTTGAAGATTAAAAAAAAACCACATGAAAACAAAACCAGAAGCTGACAGAAAACAAGCATACTAGCCAACTATGGTAAACTGATATTTGTGTTTCCAGATAAACAAAAGTTATCAGCTTCTTCCACTGAGGCTTCAAAGTCAAAGTATCTTGCAACAGTATTATGTTGGTGGGGCAGAACACTATTTGCTTAAAATGACAACTGGATTCAGATTTAACAACAATTTTCAAAGAAAGTGGTACAAAGTACATCCTCTTAAATGATACGTTTTTTGCAAGCCTAAATTTTGAAGTCACTAGACTCTTAAGGACATTTCCCATCTTCCTGCTTCCCCTTTCCCCATATATACACAAACATATATATATATAAATATATGTGTATCTTCAAACACACAAACTGAAAAGAAGTACCTTCACAGTACAAATCCAATCTTATTTTCTTTAAGATTAGCTTGTATTTTTACAGTATGAAGTAGATATTTTTTATTCGGTTCCTTTCTTAATTGTTTCAGTGTTCTGTCTAAACAAATATATTCTAGTTTTTTTAAGTTATATTTGTATGATAGATTTGGATTAAAATTAAAAGTGTAAAAATTCTTAGTAATTGACTCCTTATGCTGAATTACATTGATTTTGTTGCGATGCACTGAGAAAGAGGTTTGGTAGCAAACAGTAGAACTTAGGGAAAAAAGAGCAAAGATAGCTGTTCTCTTCAGAACTGTCATGTGCCAGGAAGAGAAGCACTGGAAGCAGAAAGTAAGAATGAAGTGGTCTCCTAAGAATTTATGATCGCTTCCCTTACCCTGGATTCACAGATTTTCCTCATAAGACATCAGTGGATACTCCAAGACTAATGTAGTAGTAGCCTACTCAAGGGAATAAACAAACAAAATGTGCTATTTAGGCTATAAAATTTCATCAAGTCAATCCTCACAAAGGTAGTGTGTAGCATGTGTATCATATTCCAAGTCAGAATAAAAAGAGCTGGTTTCCAGCTTCCCTGAAGACACATTTCAGGGATATCTTGGACACATTACGCCACTAACACATCTTGTTATCTAAACCCTTCAGATTTTTTCTCTACTGTCAGAATTTAAAAATTAAGTCCTGCTGTAAGAAACCTTGTCACACCCTCTGCCATTAATATTAACAGACTCATAAATAAATTACTGAAGTGAAACCAATCACCACATTCTTAAGTATCACGGCGCTCCAGTACGAAGGGTATTTCCCTCTGAGGCACTGCAGTTTGGCGGTGGCAATGTGCACTCCCCTGGCAGGAGGGCTCAGAAGATAACCAGCTGTCGTGCTCTGGCATGTGATGGGGTTTTGGTATGCTGAACAGAATGCTGTGTGATGGAAGTTATTTACAGAAGTAGTTTTTAATACCAAAAGCAGTATGCTCAGTACACAGTAAGAGTCCAAACACTTCTAAGCATTTCCACCTTAAAGGCCGACACTGAAGTTAAACGAGCACATGTTAGCAGTTAAATGCTTTCTTCACAGGCCAAATCGGTAGTTGAGTTGTGGCTACAATACAGACTTGGATTGTCTGGTTCAGAAACTTAGACTCAAAAAACCCCCTCCAAAGTAATAACTAAAAAAAAAAACAAAACCAAAAAACATTTAAAAAGCAGCAGTCAGGGGGCCCATCTTGTTGAGAGTGCACCAGAGCAAAGAGGCTTTCTGGTCTGCAGTAGTGTTTTCAGCTGAGGGAAGATGGCAGGAGAGCCCCCATCCTTCTTCCAGGGCGGTGGCTTTGATGCTGTAACCAGCACTGTATTGCTCTGTTGCACAAAACACGGATAGCCCTTGCAGGACCAGCTCAGTTCAGGCGAGTAATGTCCGTCCTCACCAGGGCATACCTGTCCGTGACCTTTTCCTCTGCTTTTTACAAAGGCAATAGATAGGAAACACAAATAAACCTGCCAAAAGAAGGAAACATAAAAAAAACCACATCATTAAATGCAATCCTTTGTGCATGTGTTATGTTCTTTAGATGTATGTATTCAGATGGAGCTTTTCATGTCTCAGGAGAATTTAGACCAGGCATTTGGACAAGCAGAAAAAAAAAAAACTCGCCTGCCACAACCAGTGTCTTTGATAATGATTAAAATTACACTTACTCTTTTCTGTTACAACAAATTCCTGCTAACCCTACACTCAACTCTGACAAATTAATTTCTGAATCATACTATTTGGTATATGATAGAAACAAAACTTTCGAAAGCACTCTGGAAGTTCTTAGATCTAAATTCAAAGCTGATGTAACTAAGCTAGTTTTCAATTAGATTCACATGCAATAGAGACAGCATGTTACAGTTTTACTTTTTATTTATTTTTACAAGCATCCTCATCTACTATGAAGCAATACCAAATGTTTATCTTTAATAATATCAAGTGTTTATGCTTGCCTGGACAGGGAACTATTTATTCTTAAGTCTTTTGAGAGAAAGAAAGCTGTAAAAACAAAAATAAATAAATACATCACAATCATTCAGGTGAAAAATAATTTGTCAAATAGTCTGTACTCTTTCAAACCAAATGAGAAGCATCTTCCTCTTTCTCTTGCCACCAGCTGACTGAAATGGCCGAAGATTTTCTTTTCAAATACCACTACAATAACAACCTAGAACAAAAGACTACTACAATCACAGGGTTGTTGTTTTGCTCAATAGCCTTGTAAATGGTGCAGTATGATTTTCAGCTATGTAACTAAAATTATTCTAATAGTGGTTGGCAGCAAATATTGCTCTAATTACCTCAAAACCAAAACTTTTCTATAAATAACCAATGTTTTTGGAGCTGCTCATACTGCTTGCCTTGATCATATCTTATCCAGCCAAGTCTAGGATGAGACTTCTGATTATTGCATTCTGATTATTATTGCAAATATTGTTACTATATTACTGCAAAACCCTCTTGATTTTTAGTAAATAAAAAAGTGGGGTATTTTCCCCCCACCATAGATCATACCAGATTGCAGACCAAAATAAGATTTACTGGCACTAAGAAGCCTTTATTTTTTAAAATTTTGGCATAAAAATGCTATTAAATAGAATAAATATTTAAGATAAGCACCATTCGCTCTCTTCACTGAAGATGGTTGGCCTAAATACAGAAGTAACAGCAATATTCCTTATTTGGCCAGATGTAGTCTAGAAAAGCTGTAACAGTATTTCAGTTATAGGCTGACTGGTTACTTCCGACCTTATTAATAATGTATTTTGGCTTTATTATATCAAAATAAAGGAGCCACACCCCAATACACCTCAGGGCTGGGCATGCACTGCAAATTCTCAGTGGAATAAGCAGTTTGATGAAAAGCCATGAAGCAGCATGATCCCTCAATGACATATTGCTGCCAATATAAAGAGTGGATATGCACTCACATGAGCAAAATTATGCCTTGTTGTCACAGCTAATCTCCTTTCTGTGGGAAAACTCAGCTAAGCCAGGCAAAGAGCAGCTTTGCTAAAATATCTGTCCACGCTAATGCAACCACATTAACAGAGCTTTGATACTGTAATCGAGTTCAGAGTACCAGTTTTTGTGATGGAATACAATTTGGCAGCCTTCGCACTGGATCATGTTTTGAGACTGACTCATCCCAATTTGCTGCTTTGTTGCTGTTGCATCTTCAAGCTGGTGAGCTCTTAGTTCCCTAAAAATCTTGTCATACAAATGACCAAGATTATAAAATTGTGATTCAATGGGGTGATTATAAGGCTGGGTCCAAGTCAGTCAGCACTCCAGGATTATGTTTAAATTACTCTAACTGCTGTAGGTAAACTAGCAAAAAGTTCAAAGACATTTGGAAAGTGAAATAAATGGGAACAAAAATAAGGCTAGTAAGCATAAATTTTAAAACCCAATTTTTTTAGAAAAAATAATGTGCTTAATACTAAAACAGCATCTGTGAAATCTGTACTATGTCTCCATGTCTTTGAGATGTCATATAGAGAAAGTCACTGCATAATCAGGATTAGTTTCATTCACATATGTAACTCTTACCTATTACAACAGCTACGGCTCCCAGTGCTAGTCCCAGAACCAATATTAGGGGCGTAATGAGTAGTTTTCCAGCTGAAATGCAAAATTCATTAAACAGTTCAAAGAAGGTTTTACTTTTTCCTTTCCAACAGTTCATAAATATTTCAATATCAGAAAATATTTTAATCTATTCCTATATTTAAAAAAAAATATTCTTTACCTCAAAAATAGGATTCCTATTTGTCATTTCATCCTACAAATTCAGCCAGGAGCTATCACCATGCAGTCAGTTCCCTGTACACATTTCTCTTTGCCCTCTTCACCCACCACAACTCTCAGAGCACAGCTTATTTCATACATTAACAGCTTGCATTTATTTCTGTTTCCATTCTGAAGTCCCTCAAGCATCGACAGGAACGTGATAGCTATAAAGCTACTATAATTTGGCTTCTCTGGAATCCTACTGCACAGCAACCAGCCTGGAGAGATGCCAAGCAAACTAGCATCTTGGAAAGTTTAGGTTAGCTCAAGGTGATGAGACCATCACCTTTAAATACATTTCTGCTCACTTTAAAAGGTTACAGTGAAGTGCTCATGTACAGCTGTGATTTAGGTTTAAGTCAAACCACAGCCAAGTCTATTTTGGATCTACATTTATAAGGATATGTTGTGGCTCTCACATGAGTAGGGCAGTGATGTTGAGCAGCATACTTGCTAGAGCATAAGACCAAGAACAAATAAAGCATGTTCATGTTCTTTACTTTCTGATGAGCTCGTGATTTGTAGAAGTTCACACAGTGAAGGCAGGGATCTTGCTGAAAAAGTGAATTTGAAACTGAACCAGAACCCAAGCTATCTTCCTTGCACTGCACACTTTCAGTGGATGAATCTCCCTGGCTCTGTTGGCTGAGCAGTTGTCAAAGACATCCCTTAACTGAACTATCTGAAAACACAGGAGAGCAGGCATTTTTACTGATACACCAGCAGTCTGAGCAAGGACTTGACATTCTGCAATTCTCTAAGTTAGGTATGTGTTTGAAAGGTCACCTCTAGAATGGCAGAAAATTTGAGTTTGCTACCTCTCTCTTCCCTCCCTCAAGTCACTCATATCAGATTTCAGTAAGTGGATTACTACATTCAATAATGATGTAAACCTTTCCATAACCTGAGACACTAATTTGAGCAGTCTGAAGGAAAAATGAGATATTTTGGAAATATTTACAGCAGTTAAATGAACTGGTCTTTTTCTTGCTCTGTTTTGATAGCTTTTAAATTTCATGGGAGAGCAGTGGGTGGGAAACACTAATTCCTAGAAGAAAAAAAATTGGCAAATATTTGTATTACTCTAGTTGCTAGGCATCCTTATGGCATACCTTCCTGAGACTCCACTGAACTGTGTTCTATACACACAGAACTTGTCAAGTACATTATTCAAGTGTAGACAGAAGAATGAATGTAATGTGATGGAAAACCTCAAGAAAGGTCCAAAAAAAAAGAGATTAAAAGCATTTTAAAACATCAGAGTCTTCAACAATTTCAAATAAAGTTTGTAAAAGATTAGAGGCTTACAGTATGAACTCCTTACTTCATTAATAGCCATGTAATTAGAATGCTAGAAAATTATGATGTTTGGTACCAAAATTATTAAAAACTTAAATCACTGAGCTGGTGACGAAATATGCAGAAACAGAGTCTGCGGGAAGGGCTAAGCTAGCCTTCAATTGGAATAACTTCTTTTTAGACACAAAGAACAGTTCCTGAGCTAATTCAAGAACATCTTCACTTATATTTGACCAACTCAGAGCTGAAATAAAGCATGAATAGTGTCTTTCCTTCTGCCTGTGAATATGAAGTTATGAGTACTGTGTACTTATCTTTTATAATTTACCTTATAGAATTAAATGACTTCATCATTGTGAGACCATATCTTCCTTTGGTTAGCAACGCATTATTTCTGAAGACTATATTTCAAAACATATACTATTTCTACTTATATCTCTGTCACAGTCAAATCCTTAATATTTCTCTACCTTTGTAAACTAAAATTAACAAGGCCTGAAAATGTTGCCATCAGGAAGAGTGCAAACAGCAGCAATCACTGGCAAAGCAGTGGGTATGTACTATTTGTTCCAACGGTTTTTATCTGCATTCTATAAAACAATTACAAAATGCTCAGTTTTACATGTCAGAATTGAAAACTACTTTATATCCAATTCCAGCTTGATAGACATTGTTTGTCATAGTGCAAAAGATTATGAGGCTCTTTATCATAGAGGGAATCATGACACACCAAGGAATGTCACTGAGACTCAGGCTGTTTGCTGCAGGCACTAAACTGTCCTGTGTCTGTTAGTTCAAAGACTGAGAGCACAGAGAGTAAATGCAATGCCTGTCTCAGAGCTGAGTAAAATCTTGGGCCATTAGCCCATGTGGTCATATCAGCAGTAGGCTATGACAGCCAGTTTGCTGTTGTCCAAAGCTAGTTTTTAAAGGTAACTTCACAAAAAACAATTGAAACAGAACCTTTTTACAATTGCACTCAAATTAATTGCAAAAAATTTCTCTACTGGGCGGCCCAGCATGAAGATGCAGGCATTTGTGGTAATACAACAACTGTATTTGCAGGTGTCTCAGAGGGATTCTTATTTGTGATACAGAGAACCACATTCTTCTGCAAAATAACAAAGTATTTCAGGAAACATGAGGGAATACTTTTCCCTTGCATAACTTTGGGTTTAGTTAGGTTTTAGGGTAAAATATCCACTGTACTGTCATAGGACATTTCTCTAAAAACCATGCTGGCTAAAGAAGGGAAAGAAATGTCAGAGATCACTTCTGCTCTCAGGTTTTCTTCTCCCTGTGATTACTATCACCTTTACATAACAGCTGGTTGATGAAGAAAAGCATGTTTAAAATTATGCTGCCAGAAATCCTTTTCCCTTATTTTTACTGCAGAGCAGTTGGTGAGTGCACACACTTGCTCCTCTACAGAAATCATGCCAGCATGCCAGCCTGCCGTGCGGTGATCTTCTACACACTCCACCCGGTCACATTTTAGGAACAACCCAAAAAAACTTCACATGACTACAAAATCACATTTATTAAAGTATTTCTTCTCCATAGCAATAAAGTAAAAAGTCATACAAAACCCCCACATATCTAGCAACACCTCACCAATCTCCCAGATAGCCAAGATAACATTCCTTTAGTTTCCACTACTTAGCTAACTAGCAGAGGCATTTTTCTACAGGAAATCCACCCTCTGTTTCTCAGTAGATGTTACTAAAATGCCGAGTCTATGCTTTTAATGGCATCTCTGCTACCATCTCTTCTTCTGCTGACTTTCAGAACAGAACCAAAACCCAGGCTTCTGCAGTAACACCTACTGATGATAATGTTCCTCATTTGCCTGATAAAGTATATATATATTTATATTTTCAGTTCTAGCTACTGGAACCTCTCTGAGCCTGGGTGTGATCCCCAACGGGAATTCAACATTTTTGGGTTTTAAATTTGATCTTAAGTGATTAAGACTAGTAAGCTTCAGCTCAGCACATAAAACACAGACAAAACAAAACAAAAAAATCCAGAATCATGACAAAGTAGAATCTAATGGAAAGGCCATTAAAAAATGACATGAAAAGGCCAACAAGTTATTATTATTTACTCAATTTCATGATAACAAAATTAGCCAATGAAATGATCAGGAATCAATAAAAAAACCCCAGGACTTTCTCCACCTGACACATAGTGAAATTCTAGAGCCTCTACCAGAAATGTTGTGGAAGCGAAAATTTAAGAACTGTTAAAATTAGTGAAGGATCCATCCACTGAGGGTTACAAAGCAAAAGTTCAGATACAAACCTTAACTAAGAAAGTGTCTAAAGCAATGATTACTGGAAACAAACAGGGAGTGAGATCTTATTGCTAATTGGCCACTGCTGGGGACAGACTCATTAGGCAGACTTTTATACAAGCCCAATTAACAGCCACAGATCGATTCTATTGAATTCTGTTTTACAAAGAGAGATGATCCTAGCCAATTTCCAGCATTGAAAATGCCATAATCCACAAACTGTATCACAGTTTGGGATTATACCGTCTTCAAAAAGTCAGGAGGCATAACCTTACAGCAATATAACACATTTTTAAAAATCAATGTGAAAACCCACACGCACACTCGTGTGGAAAAGAGTACAAAAGCCTAGACTGGCTTACACATGCAAGTCACAGCCAAAATCTACTGCAAAGGAAGAAGAGCTGTGAGCTCAATTCCCAAATTCAAATCAGATGCAAATTTCTGAAGATTTTAAATTTTTATTTTCATGTATGAGTTCTGTTAGGTCTCTGGAGTATTTTAGTAGTTACTCCTAAAGTGTATCAGATCAATATTCAAATCTAGAGCTGTAGAAATGACAGAGATTTAAGGTCATAAGTACCAATGAAGAATTTTCTGAATTCTTGTCAGTTTGAGTGTTAACAAGCTATCATAAAAATGTGGGCACTTACTACATGTGCTGACAGATTCAGGTACCTCAGTCTATCTTCAGATGATGACCCTTCTTCTGAGAAATCACATCATATGACAGAGTTTTGGAGAGACATTTTTAACAGAAAACCCTTTGTGAAATGTAATCTGAGGCTTTGAGCTTTGCTAATCTTTCTTGGTTTATTAATTAATGCAAACAACAAGTACACTTGCAAATAGGAGATGAAAATAAAAGTATCTTATACCTTATCTATGTGTGATCCTGTAAATATGAGCATACACATATTTACCATGGAGCTTTAATATCCAAGACCAGGCTGAATAGGGCTCTGAGCAACCTGATTTAGCTGAAGATGCCCCTGCTCATTGCAGGTGGCCTTTAAAGGTCCCTCTCAGCCCCAAATATTCTATAATTTTAATAAGGTTACCCATGATTCTGCACGTGAGCAGCACTGACTTGGTAATGTCTCAGAGTACAATCTATTGCTACAGCTCACTAATTACACCAAAATAAAAAGATCTATTTAAAAAAAGCTTACATTGTTTGCCGTTGTGGCTAATACTGAAAGCTCTTCTGAAATCTTACTAAGTGCTTTGAAACAGTTTTTGAAGTTTAAGCCTAAATTTTTAATCAATGTTCATATTCATGTGCCCTAATGCCAGCACTGTCTTTCACGTAGACTAAGTCTTTTGGTGTATTACAACTCATCTCTACAAAATGTTTCAGAGTAGGCACCTCCAATCACCTTCAGTTCTTATCTCCTTTCTAGTTATTTCTGTATCTTTAAAGCACTTCTCTCAAAGTTAGTTACCAAAGCCTTGCAAGCTCCTAAGGTCAAACTAACAGGCTTGGATGACATATTGCCACTTTTTTAAAACAAGCATTCCAGGTTTGCAAATCCCCCACAATGCAGAGCAGCAAGACTGGCATTTTCATTACCAGGTGTACGAGTTTGTGTGTCAATTCTTATGCTGCTCTGGAAAACATCTAGTTTTCTTATTGGAACACATCTGGCTCAGGAGTAATGCTTTCACCTCAGGTTTGCTGTTTCCCACATGTTCTGTCTCTTGCCTTTACCTCTACAATCAAGCTCAAAGCATTTCCTCATCCTAGGTAAACTACAAATCATCTCCAAATTTTATACCTTAGTTCAAAGTATAGAAAGTTTTATTTTCCTTGTCAAGTATCTGTTTTTTGACAGTTAATACATCCATTTCTTGTAACATTATAGGTCACCTTACATGCTGTAAACTCACTACAATGACTGATGTTCACATATATGAAAGATGACACATAATATAAGAGCCGACTTTATCATTGTGATTCTATAGGTTGAGACAGATATCTATCTGGCTCAAAAGCAAACTATGAGTGCCTTTTGGTTTAATAAAAAGACATTTTCAGCATCATACTTTTGTGAGCAAAATTAATGTATATAAATTGTATTTTGCTTCAAATTGGTTTTATCTGAACTAAAGATAACAGTTAAAATCGTGTCCTCCTATTTATATGGGAAAACCCTGAGTTTTTCTACTCAGATCAGGTTCAAATCCAAAGAGCACTATATTCAGACTTACACCAAGGTTAATTTAAATAAGGTTTCTCCTCTGACCCATGTCTCCAATATACCTTGAGAATAATGAACACAGCCAGTGACATGCATACTGACAGCACTTTTACAGTTTGCTTAAGTATTATTTAAAAAAAATTAGGAAACAAGCTATCAGAAGCAGACAAAATAATTATACACAGTCCATCTAAAAAGGGAGGGCAAGCACCATATATTTAAATATATTTGATAAGCTAGCTTTTGAATAACTGAAAAACAAGCTGTCCATCCAATCCTTTAAACCACTAGTTTTAATTTAACTACAACATAGCGCAGCTCTCCACAAGGAGCATTGGTGCACTCACCACAGACAGAGCCTCGCACTAATCTCCTCAGATGTGGTCTCTCGGGGAGGTAGCGGTATTTGCATCCAAAGATACTGAGGTTTGACGTGTGGTCTCCAAAGAAGCGGAGCTGGCGGTATCTCTCCCCACAACGGTAACAGAAATTAGTGTTACACTGTGAACAGGTCATGTGGTCACACCCTTCGGTTCTCTGGATGTGGATCTGTATGAGCAGAAGAAGAAATATTATTTTTCCCCCCTTCCTAAGCCCAGGAAAGCAGGAGCTACCCGGAGCAGTTCACGTGCCAGATGAAAAGAAGCTGCAAGCAACCCCCTGCAAAGTCAGTGCATTAATTAATACTGCAGCTGGCTTAAGACAATAATGGTTTTCTGAGGCATGTTTCAGAGCACTAAATGTGAGTTCTATTGTTCCAGATTCCCACTTCCTACATAATCCTCCTTTTTTGTTCAAATGATCTTCATATCAGATGAGAATTCTTGCCCTTACTGAAATTTTGGTTTTATTGCTGAAGGAGATATGCTAGCACCAAACTTTATTAAAAATAAAAGCAACACAGTGAATATAGTTATGAACTCTGTTTGACCCCTCCCCGGATAGGTTTCTCTCTTAGGCCACCTGTGGCTCCAACTCCCTTTTCCATCACAAATTGATTTGGCATTTTGTAATAAACACCAGAAAGACACTACTGTTACAGTACATTATTTGAGAAGTATGGACGCTTTCTCCTTCTTAAGAAAACAAACAAAAAAAATTCCACAAACTATATGTGGAATAAAAACTTACACCAAGCTTTCACGATACCCACAGCACAGCATGAAACAGGGTTGCCCTTGTTCTACAGCCATCTTTCTACTGACTGCCTGCTAAATAGTTCCCCATCCTGCATTCCAAGACCACTGTTGCACAGTGGAAATGTAGATAGCCTAATAATTGAGGTTGAAAGCGATGCTCAGAGGTCATCTATTTTAACCCTCAACTCCAAGCTGGGATATCTCCAGACGGATCACATTGCTCCAGATCTCATCCCATTAGATTTAAAAAATTTCCAAGCATGGGTATGTCACAGCCTCTTTGAGCAATCTATATCATGCTTCACCATCCTCCCTGGGAGTACTTTTTTCCATTACATCCAATTTGAATTTCACCTGTTGAAACTCGCAACAGATCCATCAATGCCTCCTGAAACCTCCTATACTTACCTACATGTATTTATTTTGCAGGGAGGTACAGGCAAAGACATGGCATGACCACTCAGCGGCTCTGCAAGCACCAGAGACACTGAAAGCTCAGCGAGCTCCAGAGAGGCTCGTGACTCCTGGGGTATCTTGGGGGTCAAATGCATTTGTTCTTTGGTGTTTATCAGGGGTGATGTGGGCTCTCACCTTGCTCGCCCAAGCATCTACTGAAACTGGCACTCTATCCATGTACCAAAGAGTTACAAGGGTAACAGTAGCTCCAGATACCCCTGCCAGCCTCCCTGTGCCACAGTAGTGATCTCAGGATTGGCTTTTCTATACTTTCAAATGCTGCTTTTATACAGAAGAGGGGGAAATGTTCACAAAAGAGAGAACTGGGCTATTAAAAATAAAAAAGCTTTCTAGTGGGCAAATATTCTAGTACCCTTAAAATTTGTCAGACCAAGCAATCATCCCCCTTTACCCCAAGGAATTCTGCTGTATTACAGGTACCCTGTTTTCCAGAAGCATCTGAAAAAACACCATTGCTGATGAGCTTTAAAAGCCACTTGACTTTAAAACTTTGACAGTTAAGCACTGACAGTAGACAAAGCAGGAGAACTCTACCCAATATAATATCAACTTAAGCGAATCTTAAGAAGATAAACACTTTTTTTCCTAAAAGTGACATTACATTGTCAGTTCAAATTCTTATTTCTCAGGTTACATGTGAAAAAAGATGTTGACTCCAGTTCTGGAGCCACAGTATATTTACCGTAATTCCTCAGATTAGCTTGAACTGAAATGAAGGTATTTTAATAGTGACTTAGAGTATTTTGACAAATTAACTTAAATTTAATTAAAATTATTTTTTCAGGGGACCAACTCAGACAGCAACTATAGAAACTTTTGTAATTTAAAGGATTATTTTCCTCATCTGCTGATTCTATCTTGAAAATGAAAATGAGGGAACTAGATTTTGTGACTAATGAGAATTAATTGGTTGCTTTATTTTCTTTTTGAATCAAGACTGTTGAATTCTCCTCTCTCTTCTCTAATTTACCAACCCAATTAAGTTATCATTCATCCTCATTCTAATTCTGTAGAATTGTGGAACCTATAAAAATCCTAGATGCAAATCAAAATTACTTCACATTCCAAAAATAAGGCAATTTTTATTGGTAGTAAGAACTTCAAGGAGCTAGGAATAGGCTTTTACGTTTTACCATTCATATCAGAAATATCCACCTTTTAGAAACTGCCTGCCATTCTTCTACCGATGCTTTCCTAGAAGCCTCCCAGCTCCAGTTAGTCCTGTATTACTCCTGAATCATTTGTCCATCTACTTGTTCCTACCCTAAATTCTCCAGACATACCGTCCTCTTGAAACATGAAGTAAGTTGATAAGGATTTATTATCTTACAGATAAATACTGCAACTACATGCACTTCATATTTGCTTCTTCAAAAAGCAAACCATAAAAATATTTTAGTCAATACTCATCTTCACATGCAACTGTCTTCAAATGCTGCTAATCTGGAACAACCAGCTGTACTTGCCTATACCTTTTTATTGCAAAAAATTTCCTTTTTTCCAGTGAGTAAAGACTTGATTATAAGAAATGAAGTTAAAAACCCCACGAAGCTCAGATGCAGGGCTTGAACTCCTTATCACATGCTTTGCAGAGTGACAATGCCAGGTGAACTTTGTATCATTTGGTCAGGCTGCTTTCAAGCCTAGGACATGACATCTCACCAGATCAACTTCCTCTCCAGTTCACACGGCCATGCCTCCGCGCCCTCCAGATAATCCAGTGACAGCGATGGATTACAAACCTAGAGGCTGGGAAAGCCATCGCCATGGCTCGGGTATCACCAGTGCTCCTGCCCCACTGGCAGCCCCACGGCACAGGAGGCAGCCAGGGGAACGCACGGGGCCGGGAATGCCGCTGGCTGTGGGAAGTGGCCGTGCGGGGCGCGGTGCTGTGTGACTGCAGGCTCCCTGCAGCCTGGCCACTGCAAGCCCAGTTTCTGCCTCCAGGCATTCAGTCAAAGCTACAGGCTCCATCCTGCACCCACGGCTTGTTCAAAACCAAAGACGTACACTCACCTTACAGGGGAAGGTTAGCCATTCAGAAACCCAAAACAGCTGCCAGAACAACAGGGGTGAAAGCTACACACCAAGGGCAAACACATCAGTTGTGTAATTAAGACTACGAACTGGAAGTAGCACAGTGGCTATTTCAGACCCTCCTTTACCCCCTCTGCATGTTGCATGCCCTCTCAAAGAAATCTTCTGGGGAAATCACTGCCAAGAGTTCTGAGGATGAGTGGCCATGTCTCCTCCACCTCCGAAGAAAACCTGCACAGCTTTATCACTTTGTATACAAATAAGGACTCTCCTCCCTCCAGAAGATGAGAATTAATTTGCAGAGCTCTTCCAAAAACTATGCCCTGAATTATTTGATAATGCTTATATGAATCAGAACAGATAAGAAATACACCCCTTTATTTGCATTGACATGCTTGTTCTTAAATTTCCAGTGCTGTTCAAAGGCTTCTAAGCTAGAGCTGCTGTGTGGTGTTTCCTCGGATAGTGCTGCTTTCGAAATCTGTGTTAAGATAACACCAACATGGAGTATTTCCTTGGTTTGCTGTACTGTAAAAACACTTGTGCAAACAAAAGCATTTTGTTGCAAACATACCAAGAAATCGTAAAAAACAACCCCTTAAAACTGGGGAAAGACAAATAATGTTATACATTTTGGCAAATGATATCTAATAACGTAGCAAATTTGCACTTATTAGCCAACTTATTCTAGAACAGGAACAGCACTTTTTGGACAAGTCTTGTTGAGAAAAATGGTCTATACTGACTCTCAAAATAGTGTATAGTAAATTTGGAAAAGGCTGTATTAAGAAAAAAAAGTCAAAATAAATTTAAGATACAGTTAAAAAAAGTGGCACTTTTCCATATTTCCATACTGACACAGAGTCAAAATACGAATCTACAATTAAGTATTTGGATTGTGTGTAACATTTTCATTTCATCTTACATCTTTGAGAGACCAGGTAAATATAAGCAATTCCTATTAGATGTGCTAAAAGCTGTATCCTACTACAGGAAAAAGTAATCAAGTTTAAGCTTATCTAACAGTCCCTGCTATACTGACATTACAAAGGATTATGTTCTTTAAAATCACTTACCCAAACCACTGAAATACTCATATTTGCCTGAGGATCTGCCTCTGTATGCACACATCCCCCCAAATGTGTTTTGATTTTCTCACCTGCATGCCCAGAGAACATAATGCATTCGAGTTCTCCATGGTACAGCTAAAAAGAGTCAGTGTGTGTATGTATCTGTAGGTATAAATAATTATCTCCAGAAGCTATCTGCAAAATATGGTCACAGTTTACACTGTCATCAGTATCACACTGTGGAAGCTACCAGTAATTTGACATATTACTTCAGTAAAGAAACTACCTTTACTTAAGTTGCTACCTTTAATTTCCACTCATTTCAGTTTTAGTGTAGAGATGAAATACTAATACCTTTAGACACAATTTAATACTGACTTTCCCTCAATCAGTTTGCCAATTTTGGCTGCTGCAAATTTTCAACCAAAATATGAAAGAGATTAAAAATAAAGTATGTTTTCACCAGAAACATGGCCTCTGTGGACCTAGAATGGATAAATCCTAGAATAGATAAATCAAATTGTGTGTTACAAATTATTTTCTTTGTCGCTCTTTTATTTTATTTGGAAAAAGGATTCTCATCTGATTGAATGTTATTTTATTTACAGGTTTTGGAGGGAGGGATGGATGGGAGAGAGAGGCAGAGAAGTAATAGATCTAATTCCCC
Organism: Fringilla coelebs; assembly: GCF_963513975.1. Lineage (NCBI taxonomy): Eukaryota > Metazoa > Chordata > Aves > Passeriformes > Fringillidae > Fringilla > Fringilla coelebs. The sequence continues at coordinate 52,506,496 of NC_140030.1, read as the reverse complement.
TGACTGCAAATTGTTAACTGTCAGAATACTTATCCCTATGTGCCCAAACACCTACTAAAGATTTGAAGAAGAATACTGCTTAAGATGTATTTTTTAACTACCCAAAGAGTATTTTTTTAACTAACTTCCAGCTAAGTAGTACTTTTGATTACTTGCAGGTTATAGATTTGATTTAAAAATAAACAGTTGTGTTGAGAAACGTTTTGGACATTGTAGGCAGGAAGAACTTTTTTCCTGAAGAAAAAAGTATCACGAGTTGGGGTAGCAACATAGTTTAATAAAAGGTTGAATTCCCTCTTCAATATTCACTTACAGTGCCACATTACCAGGAAGGACTTAACAGAGGTTCTTTTTCTGTGCTAGTTTCATAAGTTTCCATACTGCCTCCCACCATGTAGGAGGTTTTATTTTCCTTTGATTAAGAAAAGAAACCTCAAGTATTTTTTAAATTAGCAGCCAAACTCATGCAACTTCATGCTTCAGAATTAGTAACGAGCCATGTAAGTTTAAAGTGTCCAACCTTTTCTTTGGAAGATGGTGAAAAGAGTTGAATATTTAAACACAGCATTTTAAATTTTAACTTATTCATACTGAACGTTAGACTTAGCAGTTTTGGTTCCTTTCTCTTTCCAGCTATCAGCCTTCTTACCACTCCTGGTTTTCCACATTCATATTTTTTTACTTGGTCCACTTTCTTAATCTTTTGGATAATTTATTTAAGTTACATCATTCCCATTGTCATAAAATCTGACACAAGTCGAATAATTAAAATCAAAACAGATAATTCTTCCCACTCTGAAATGAACAAAGTATTTTACTTTAAGACTTCCCAGAAAGTGAACATTTTTGGAACTGACTCAAATCTATCAACCCTTACCAAAAAGCAAGCTGCAAAAACTCTGTTAAAAGGTCACACGTGTGCAGGATGAAGGGTAAACAACCAGCTGCTGATTTCAGAGCTTGACAGTTTTGCTCAGTGTTTTGAAATCTTTCAATTTCAAGCTATGACATCACAGGCATTTCTTTCTCCAAGACCAAAATATGATACTTAGTAAACCGATGAACATTTCCTTATTTGCACAGTTAAGGCTCAAAGTGTTACATATACTTTGTATGCTTATAAGTAAATCTTCCCATTCAATATTAATTTTCTACAAAACAGCCCAGCTTTGACTTACTACTCTGTTGGTAGCTGCGAAAAACATTGTGAAAAATTTTAAGAGTGGCCTTCATTAAGGGCAACTGGAGCAGGGGTGTGCAGGGCTGTTGTATCTCATCTGAGTAGTGGGAAATACTTCTCATCTCTGAAGGGATCAATGACATTTTCAGGTGTGGAACTGCATTTCAGTGTTGAAAATTAATACTGAGAAAGACTTCAGAGAAGCATCCACGCTGGAAAAGCCCTCTGAGATCATCAACTCCAACCTTCAATCACCACCTTGTCACCTGACCATTTCTTGAACACCTCCAGGACTGGTGACCACACCACCTCCCTGGCAACCCATTCCAATGTTTAACAATCCCTTCTGCAAGGAAATTCCTCCCAGTGTGCAGTCTGAACCTCCCCTGCAGTTTGATGCTATGCCCTCTGTCCTGGGAGAAGAGGCTAAGCCCCACCCGCCTACCTCCTCCTTTCAGGCAGTTGTAGATAATGAAGAGGTGCCCCCCGAGCTTCCTTTTCTCCAGGTTAAAAAGGAGGCTCAGGGGGACCTCAGCCACTCCTCACAGGACTTGTGCTCCAGACTCTTCACCAGCTCTGTTGCCCTCCTCTGGATTCACTCCAGAACTTCCAATGTCCTTCTAGAAGTGAAGGACCCAGAACTGGACATAGCACTCAAGGTGTGGGCTGTGAAGTCCCACCTCGAGGTACAGCTTGTGAAGTAGTAACATTCAATCCTACAAAACTTACAGTTTTGCCAAGTCTTAGTTTCCCTTAGTTAACTTGTTGACAGAGTATTTCCAGCCTTACTCAGACACTGAATACACTCAAACTCTCTGGAAAACCTGACAAAGGGCACAATTTCCCTAAGGCTTTCCATTTCTTTAAAGCTTTATTTTAGGAATCATTTATTTTGTAATTAATTGACTCAAACATTTCTATGATTCATCAAAGCCCCCTCTTAATAATTTCCATAATGTTTCTTTACATGCAGACACTCTGCAGAATCAGTGCAGGAATCAGCAAAAAAATCTGACCTCTTTTTCTCAATGGGTCATTAACAAGAAACTGCACAGCAAGTGTGAATTTCATTTGCAACGCTGAGCAGAAGCTACCAGTATTTAGGTATATTTAAATGTATATTTGAACAGTTTGAAGCCACCACCTGCAAGCCAAAGGAGAGCAGCTCACCTTGCATTTTGGACACTTCTGGGCATTCCTCTGCCCGTGTTCGATTTCGTTGGCCCAGTGGCGTAACAGCTTGTCTCCCTTCTTGTATTCTTTGCAGTTAACGCCTTCATGCCAGGGAGAGTGGCACTTGAAACACCAGACAAATTGGCAAGATGGACACTGGATCTGTATAAATGAGAAAACACCACACATTTGCAAACTGGGTGCTGATACAACTAGAAAGCCTGTTTTAAAACCACTGCTCCTCAATTACGAGAGCAGCTGCCCAGCAAAGACCTAACATCTTTTGGAGGCTCTGTTTCAAAAACACAAGTTGTGGAAGCTAGCTTGTTCTTTTCCTTTGCAAAAAAGAGAAAATACAGAAGTAATTGCTAAAGCTGGGAAAGGCCACAATCAAATGAAGCACAAGTAGCTTGGCTTAATCACAGGCACTACTTCTCAAAGTTATTGTGTGGGTCAATTGACCAAAAGGCAGAATCCAGAAAGCTTATTCAATTGCCTCCAATACATTTGTGAGAACATCTGAAAATTAGCTGACAGTTTTCAGAGCAGTGTATCTGTCTCTCTCTAGGAATAAACTGCATTGCCAAGGCTATTACAGAAAGTACTTGGTCTTCTGAAGGGGCACCACAGAGCTCGGCTTCATACGGGTTCTGAAGCTTACATTAGGAATGGTCCTGGGAAAAGGAGTCATGAGCAAGGCTCTCATCCAAGAGCCACAACTACCAACGGGAAGTCAGGCACCTCCTTTTGCTCTTGATTGCGTCAAGGCAAGCTGAGCCTGTGCCAAACAGCCCACTTCTACCGACCACACCTAATGGCAAAACCCACAAGCCATACCCAAACTGAGAAAGGATCTATTCTTTCCACTCCCTCAGTTTTAAATCATTGTGTCAAACAGGTACCATCGTCATCACGTCTTCTTCCACAGCCTGCTTTTTTTTTTTTTTTAATGAAAAGCTAAGGCAGCTGCTGTGTTTGCAGGAGTAATAAACAGAGGCACATTGCAGCTGCTTATATGACAGGCCTCCAACCTGGACATGACTTAGGACAGCACAACCTAGAAGACACCTTAGACTCAGACACATCCTGCAACATGTTCACTTCTGCTGTGTTCAGCAGCAAAACATCCCAGCCACTCAAGCGACTGCTGAGCCCTGTGCACCATCTCCAGCTGCAGTGCATGTCTGGCACTGCCCTGGCTTTGTACCCAGCTGATGGATGGGACCGAGGACTTCAACCAGCCAAAGCAAGCGTTTTTGGTTACATCTGTGTCCACACTTGGCTCACCACCAAAGCACAGCACCAAAGCACAGCAACATCTGTGCTGACCATGCATGGTGCGGGGGTGCTTCTCAGGAAACTACATCCTAGTCACATGTAAAGTCCCCAAAACATATTTCTCAAGTTCTCACTCCCACCAGCTGCTGTGCCCTCCTGTTGAGTCATGACAAGTGGTGTTATGCTTCTTTTACTACAATTAAGAGTCCAAAGCAAATGCTCTGATCTCCCTTACATGTTTTGCTGGGGCTAGCCAAAATTATTTACACATGCAATCACTACATCTTGTTTAAAGAGAACAACACATTAGGACTGAAACATGTGGATTACAAACACTGTTAGTTTTTACCTGAAAACTTGTCCAAGGCCATGATAAGGTATTAAACAAAAGCAACACAAAGCAGCGGCCTTTCTCAAAACCTAATGAGCCAGTGGCCAATATGCTGAATCAACGAAAATATACTAACTTGCATCTCTGCTTCCCAGAAGAATTCTCCTAATAAAACCAGCTTAACAAAAAGGAAATTTCCTGCTCTAAGAAACTAAAGAATGATACATATACATTTCTACTAACCAAACTAACACAGAGCACTGATAAATGTTTACACAAAACATTAAAATCCAATATGCACAAGACAGTCATCTAACCTATCCTAACCCATATCTCTCTCTCTTTTTTTTCTTTTTGTCCTCCATTTCCTCCCTGCATTGAATTTGTCTTTCAATAACACAAGTCGATGTCCTACTGCTGGGAAGACAGATTATATCATCATATTGAAGGGCTCAGTATTTGTTACGTCTCAACCAAAGATGGAGCTTGTAGCCACAAGTCAATGTTTTACAACCTGAAAACTTTATCAGTTGCAGTATTCAGACATTTGAGAGAGAACACAGTGGCTAACAAGCACAAACGCAAAGCAACAGGTCAGGAAGTTAAAGCTTCTTCCTTAAAAAAAAAGGCAACATAATTTAAACCACAAGTTCTGTGGGTTGGTTTGTTTTTGTTTGTTTGTTTTTTGATTTATATGTGACAAATTAATTGCATACTCTATCTTTCTATTATAGCATGTACATAAGCGAAAGCAATGCAGCAGCCACCAGGATATGTATTTAAACTTACACACACACATTGACATCAGGTGTTTCCAAATACATTAATCAGAAAGTACTGAAATACAGGATGAGGCTATAACCACAGGAACTCAAAATAACATTTCTTACCACAAATGGCCCTAACTGAACTAGTGAGAACTCTATGTTTCATTACCAGTTTCCTCTTCCACCTGTCACCCTGACAGCACCTTCCTCAAAACTGAACTTGTAAATAGTTTTTATATTTTGAATGGGCTATTTCACTTCTCTGTGGGTTCAATGCTTCCTGAGCGTAACTGAAACAGGCAAAGAAAACTATGCACCTTAAGTACTTATGAGCCTTATTTTTCTTGGAACTAGTAGCTGCAAAAAACCCCTAGAACCATTCAAACTTGGATGCAATGTGATGCCCCTGTGCATAAGAAACAAACAGAACAGGGCAATTAAAGCAGGCTTTCACATTCTTATTCCCCTTTTTCTCTGCTTTTCTGAAAGGAAAGTCAAATGTTATTTGATTCATGCTTTAGTAGTGATGCATGAAATCACCATAGAAAGGATGCAGAAATGCTATCTACATATGATTTTAAACCAGTAAAATATACTATAGCCCAGCAAAGCAGAAGAACTATATCTGCAAAAGAAAGCATTAACCTTGTGTTTTTTCAATTACATTTTTTCTCACACAAACAAACATTTTCCCACTTATTTTATGATTTCTATTTCTGTTGATTAAAATTGAGAGAATGGATACATACACAAACTTCTATGCCACCTGGACATCAGCCTCCCTTGAAATAGAGATTACACAATTTTGTGTTCTAACTCTTTTGGTTCTCAGCTTTCTGAAACACTGACCTTTGAGGCTAACATTTTCCACTTTCTTAGCAAGCCTCTTTACTGCAAGCTACTTTATCTACCAGTTTCTTCACCTCATAGGAAAAGACTTTTCAAAGTTGATAGATAATTTCAACACAAAACACAATGTGACCTGATGATAGCAAAACTGACTGCTCATAAAAATATTCCTACAACCTGAAGGTACAAAAAGCTTAGTGGGATTTTCTGCTGCTTAGTGGAACAGTAGTTATATAACAGGATGGCCAAATTAATCATGCAATTAGCTGATTACATGAATTACAGTCTCTAGCTGCAGTCAGTGTCACTTTATTTGAAAATAAATATGGGCTCCAGCCAAAACATTCCTTCTCCTCATCATCAACCCATCCCCTCCCCTCTCCTGAAACAGCTGAAAATAATCAACGACAAAACAAACAAATTTTGTACCCCATTAGGGATGATATTTGATCTAGCTCCCAGTGTGACACCAAAACATCAACATAAGCAAAAGCAGGCTGGCAGGAATAAACTGCTGAGAGAAGGAGGGAGAGCACAGCAAAACCATACCTGTAGCAGCTGAGGCTCAAGGCAGATTGAAGCCATGTATAGCCATGAAGATATCTGCTACTTAAAGTTAACATCTGACCCAGAGGAGGGGAGCTAACAGATCAAAGCATCTCTGCTGCTACAAATTCCTGCTAGTTCTAGAAGAACTTTCAGAAACTCTCTAGTAGTTCAAAAAAAGACAGTTTGTGTAACAACTGCATTGAAAAACCATTTACATTTCCAAACCCAAGCACTCAAGTCCTCTTTTTATGTGACATGTATCTCTTGACAGAAGTGAACAAGAAAACTTCATTATCAATCTCACAGAGCAGAGTATTGCTTCTCCATGGCAAGTGGCAGGTCAAAAAAATAACTAACAGGCAAAAGCTAGAGCTTGCTCACTCTTGTGAAACCTTTACCTGTTCCATGCACAGGAACTCAATAAGCAATTTTTCAATTTTTGCCCAATTTCATTGCTCTTTTGCATAACAGCTCAGAACAAAGGTTTGTTAGGGTCTTGTCTGCAACCACATTACACTCTCAATTCAGGACTATGAGACGAGGCAAGGAAATTTTCAGAGTTAATGCTAGATCCATTTGTGATAAAAATATTTTATATAGAAAATTCAATAGTTCTGTTGTTGTTCTGTGTGGCCCTAAGTGGCACTAATAGTAAAAGAAAGGTTTGGATAAGCAAGGTCTCCTTTTCTTCCCCTCCTCCTTCCTCAACATACATGCTAACTTTCTAGGCTTAGTACACCAAGACTTGAATCTCAGCCAATAGAACTGCTGGACCTAGATCAGCTTAGCTGACACAAATCAGCTATAATAAGAAAAACTAATTTATAACTTTGCTGTCGCTTTAAATTTCCATGTTACTTATTATTATTTTAAATACTGTGTAAAATTTTAGAAAAGGCATAAACATTTTTAAAGCATCAGTTCAATAAAGTCCTGGATTTTAGAGCGCTCTCCCCTTGCAGTGTATAAAAGAGTGAGTGCACTGGCTGTGCTATGACCCTACCAGTAGGCTTGTGCATACGTGTTCCCCACACAACTCAGTTCTCTTGAAGCCAACACTTGCAGTGCTGGTGCAGAATTCATCTGGTACAACTGCTGTTTATATTACTTGCATATGAACAGGGCAGCCTCAAAAGCCTCCAGACAGATGTCTCCTATGCTACTGGCAAAAGAAAATGTGTCTTCATCTCCAAACAGCCTAAAATACAAGACACAATGTGTACATGTAATCACATGAGAACCTAAGAAAACAGGTAATATTGGTCCACAGCTACGTGTGTATGTAAATTATTCACATATACTCCTTGTCATATACAATCATCATTTTAAACCTTCTCCCTGCAACAAAACTTCTCTTTGTGCTAAGCTCAAAACAAATCACTAAAACTGTGCCTATATCAGAAAACAGCTGAGGTTCAAGAAGTATGCTGAAGCTCTGTAGACCACGATCATCCATACTGCTTGCCAGCATTTTCCCAATTATATTTCTGAGTAGCATCAAGTAGACATTCTTGCACACAACACCTGGGCTCATCTCAAAGGACACATTTTGCCTGAGTCTGTTGCCAGGAGATTTCAGCTCTGAAGATCACAAGTATACATACTGAACCACCACATGACCAGTGAACTGCTCCCGGCTTGCACTACGTATCACACAGTCTCCCATTCTTTCCCATTGTGGTTTGTAGAGCAGTTGGGAACATCTTAACTTATAAAAGAGCACTGGCTGCACCCTGAGGAATTTCTCAGATCTGGCAGGCCTGTGATACAACAGCTGCACTGCAAATGACCCATACTTGTGGGACACTAACAGCCTCTGACACCTTAAGAGAGGAGGCTGCCAAAGCACCACAAGCTCTGACCTACCCTGGGTTACATCTAATGTGTACTGATGATGAAGCAGATGGGTGAATGAGAATAGCTTTGGGCAGAAGGAATTTTACTTGCAGTTTAAGATTTTTTTCACCTCAATGTAAGATGACAAAAATTTGAAAACACTGAATCCAACCGAGTGTGGCATGTAATTCGTGCCCTACACAGAAATGCACAACTAGCTCATAACCTAGAATTAGCTTTACCAACTTTTCAACTCCAATGAATACACAACCTTCCACCTTTTAATCTTCATACTGGGCTGAATCTTATGCTGTGTAATTAGGGCTATCTAAACAGTCATCTAAACTCCTACTGAGGAGAACTGGTTTGTCCAGGAAAGGCCAGCTCAATCATGAAATTAACCACAACAAATCTAATAACCGGATGGAAAACTATCACAGAACATGGTGCTGCAGACTACTGTTGTCTTCTGGAACTCAGATGGACGTTAAGCAGCTCAAAGCTTATTCCAATTTCTTGCTTTTTATCTTTGATTAAAATCACAGTATAAGCAACTCTTCCATGAAAAGAAATGCGGCAGAAATGCGCCACCCTATTACTCCAAATTCTGCATTGTGACTGATGAGACTACAGTAATGTATAATCTCTGGTAAGGAAGTGAAGAAATCAGAATCAACAAGGAGGACAAACAACAGCTCTATTATTAAGGAAGAAGCAAAGCCAACAGGCTAATATCATAGATGCCCAGAATTCACCCAGAGTTTCAGGGAAAACTTAAAAGTTGAGTGTCTAAAATTATCAGTTGCAGTGGTAACTCCCCATTCCCAGCCTCTTCTGACTGTGACCATATTGTTTGCATGTCAGAAAGAAAACACCCCTAAAATTAAAATGTATGTCAGGACAAAATTATGCCACCTACCAAAAAAAAGTACAGACTGAAGAGTTTGGCTGCTTGAACTGTTAAAAGTCAATTAGGTATTTAATCAGTGTTGTACTACAGGTTTACATTCCTAATCACAGCTTGCACACAGCTCCAGTGAAACAAAAAAGTTGATTTAATGCTCACCAAATGCTGTCCTACTTTTGCAGTGCCATCTAACCCACAGCCCCGGCAAGCATGCTCACTTTGTATTTGTTCTCCAATTTGGCAGGGGTAGGAATGTGGCCTCTCCTCCGGAAGGTTGTAAAGTGCTTGCACTGAGGGCATGGCTTGGTGCTGGAGTCAATGCGGCTGAGTTCCAGGAAGTATTTATACTTGATGATGTCATCATGGGGCAGGTTATAGAGGACAGTTGTTTCATCCAGGTGTTCGCTGCACTCTGTGATGGGGCATTTTATATCCGCTTGTCCCAGCTGCACCTACATAGTAAAAAAAAAAAAAAAAAAAGATGCATGACCTTTTGCCTGGAAAAGTTAAGCATTGGTGAATTTTGGGAGGAAAATTAACTTCAAATACTGTAACAATTCAGACACTACCAAGCATACCGTCTTCAAATTATTTAATTTGTCCTTGGTGGAGTTACACCAAGCACACTGCAATTTTTCCAGAGAGCATTTTCAAATCCAAACAGAAAAGCTAATTACCCTGACAAGTGCAATTATTAAACATATTCTCTCAGTGTATGCACCATGGCTACATACACCACAAAACCAAACACAAGTCCTAACGAACGATGTCTACTCCATACTTTGGGTGTAATGGTGAGTGCATAAGAGTCCTGGCTCACAAAGGCTGTGAGAAAGCAGACAATGGAAACATTTGCATACTGTGAAACATACTGTTTCACTGACAAAATGACCTGGGAATCACAGCACAGAGAAATTAAAAGTCAGTTTGGGATCAGCATCTCTGACTCCAGAACCCTGAGCTGGTTCCTGTTCAGTATACTCAGTGCCTTTGCAGTCTGCTTTCAAGACGCTCCTTACATGCCATAACTGCACATGCAGAAAGTTTTAGTTGCACCTGGGCTGATCAAGCGAACACATTTCCCCAGAACTCATGAGTTTAAAGTTTTAAAAAACATACATCCCAACAGCATTAAAAAACAATAAAACCAAACTAAAGCCAGACAAACAAACAAGCTTGAGGTTAACAGGGCAGAAACTGCTGCTGATCTAATGAGTCCTGATGGTCCCAAGCTGATCCAAATGTTCAGAAATCCACAACGTGTTTCTATAGCTCCTGGACCCAAGAACCGTGCTGGACCCAGGTCTGCACCCTTCACGCTTGGCAGGCTTTGACTGCTCGGACTCCATGCCAAAACAGCAGATCCTACTTGGTCTGGGAGAACCACAGTTGCATTTGCTTGGCAGTGAGCCCGAGTTAATAAACCCTGTTGGATCTTGAGAGTCTGCAATGACCCAGCTAGAGCATGTTTGTGTCTGCCCCGAGTGATCTGGAATGGGTGAGTTTTGACTGCACAAGTGCAGCTGACCACCTTCCTTATTGATTATCTCCATGAAGAAACAAAGGGTGCAACCAGAATCTCTTTCCAGGAATTACTATTTGAAGGTTGGCAGGTTTGATTTCCCCACACTGCTTATTCTTTAACATCTGCAATTAGAGAAACCTGCTGAACAGCACACTAAATAAGACAGATACGCCTCAGATTTGGATGCAGATCTCGTTGCTGCACAGTGGTACCAGAAGACACAAGGACTCCACTAATACAGTATTTGAGCTAAAAAAAGAGGGCAAAACCCTAAAAAGCAACACAACACAACCCTGTCATTGTTCCTTCAGCAATTGAGCAACATGAACTCTACTGAATGACAATTCAGTCAGTAACCAGAGGATTAGAAGTCATAACAACATGGTATCAAACCCAAGGTTTATACTGATTGAAAAAAAAATCCTACTGCACCACCTCTGTTCTCTCAGCAATGTAGCTAAAACTCAGGAGAGCAAAGACATTAGGTACATGTTAGAAATAGAAATGCAGGGTGTGGATGGTGGCAGCGAGTCTCAGAGCAGAGCAAGGTGGAGAACACCTCAGCAAGCCTTGGTGCCTGAGCAGCCTTGGCTCATGGCACAGGCAGGTCAGGATGGAGGGAAATCTGTCTGCACTATGAGGCAGCTCCCCAGTAAAGCACCCATTTTAGGAGGCTCAGTCTGGCTTTTACACAGACATCTACAGGAAGAGTATGTACTCAAAGACATTAAAAATACACACAACAAAAAATCCCCCAAACCTCACATACTACATCCTGGGGACTGCCAGCCTTTTATACCTGTAGGACACTGATTCACCTGCAGCAGCACGTAAAACTGAAACCAAGCAGGGACCACTGGACTGTTCTCAGAGGAATCATCCAGTGCATCAGGGAGCTGTACTTAAAAAGCAGATGACAATCAGTACAGCACTACAGAACACAAGCATGCTGAACTAAGGGAACATTTGCTACAGAAACACAAAAAGTGATTGTACTAGGATCAGCATCAGCTTTTGTTTAGACAAGTATAGGTACACTTTAGAATCGAAGAATCAAATTAATCCCACCTATGACTACATCACTAAAAAAAAAAAAGTTAAGCATTGGGGAGGTATTAAAAGAACCGTATGTTTTTGCCAGGAGTAAACTAAGCTACAATGGAGTAGCACTAATAATGAGAAGATGCATTGTATCTGACAGTACTAAGGCACTGCTTATATTAAATGCTAGTTAGACCAAACCTGCATTTATAAAACCAAGGAATACAAAGCTCAACATTTTCTGTACTTCATGCCCACACAGAATATGATTAATATATGTGGTAAGAGTTAGGTGTGGTTTCCGTGTTTATTTTGAAAATATGTTTTACACCCACTTGAAATAAATAATTTTTAACCTCTGTAATAGTTTCAGATTTTCAAGTTTGGCAAAGACTGAGCCTTTTCCTGTGTTTTGAATGGTACTGAAGTGAACAGAGCTGGCTTGCTTATTAGCAGTAACTTCAATGGAGCCTTGTCCTACCAAAACAGTCCATCTTTGTGCACTAACATCAGCAATTGATGGAAGTATAGCTTTAGAGGTAAGCCTGTTAGGCTACCTGCTGCCATGGACTCAGGACATGCTACAGAATGAGAAAGCAAAAACTAAATAAAACAATCTGTTATGACACTGGTACAAATAACTAGTTTTATTATTTTCCTTCATTTTCTTTTTGTTTTGCAGAGCCTTATCCCTTCCATATCAGCTTCTCACAATGTCAGACCCCCAAGTTTTAAGAAAACCACTGTGTATTAAGAACTTTAGAACCCTTAAGAACTTTAGTATACAGAACAGCATGGTGTACTTTCATAGCATAAGGAAGGACTCATATGTCTAAGAGCAGCTGAGCTGCAGCAGTGTTAAATGTCAGGCAGCATCCAGCTCTTATACTCAGTTGTGCTTCACTTCTGTAAAGCATCTCAGGAGGGGACACTCTGCTTACAATTCAGAAGGAGAAAGCAGACTCCAGCTTCTTTCATCCTAGAGAAAGGCAACATTTAAATTATCAGGAGAACAGTATGTGCCTCCTCCTACCAATTCCTGACATTTTATTTTAAAAGTGTTTTTATTGGCCGGTGGTAGGGAGGAGAAAAGGTGGGGGGAACAGAGACAGGATACACACATGGAGTCTACCCTGATTTACTTACTGCCCAAGAAAGCAGTAATACCACTTTAAATCAGAAAATAATTTCCACACCCTGAGCCTCCTTTTAAAGGAAACCTTTGTTTCAGCTTTTGCACAGAAAGCAAAGTTCAAACTAGACCAGAATGCACTGATTTATACCTGTCATTTGGCCTGTCCCAGGCTGGATGTAATGTGACATTTGCAGGCTGTACTTGTGCTGCTGTATTGCAGCTATATTCCTTAAATAAGAGGCCATTCTATTTTATAACATATATGTACAAACAAGCATTTTCTAACTGAAACTTCACTCTTAGTTCAGAGATGCTCATGCTTAACTGCTCTTACTTCTTAAAGCAGAAAGTGAACACGGCCATGCCAAATACACACTTCTGTAGAGAAATTTAACTTCTACCAGTGTGCCACATTGTTCCTTGTAAATTACCAAGGAAGTTATGCATTAAAAAAAATATTCTGGAAATGTGCAGATGCAAGGGAAGGGACAGTATAGTCTAGAGGACTTTAGAAGACTTCATAGTCTAGGTAAAGAAACAGGTGATTAAAATTCCCTTTACTTATAAGCAAAATCCTATTCCTTTCTAGTTCACTGGAAACATTTCTTTCATTTTCTTTGGTAAGTTACAAAGCAGTGAAGAATTACTTTTCTTGTACATTTGGAAAGTGTGACATTTTCAATTTATTTTCTTTAAAAGAACGGTAGTAGTTTGTGGAAAATACTTGAAGGAATCACCACAATTCAGAACTCCACAGTGGCAGGTGCCAACCGAATGAAATCCAAGTAGACAGGATTCAAGAAGTACAAACCAAAGCCAGTTCAAACTTTTACTACACATTTTGCACCTGCCTTTAAGGCATTTCTGTGGTTTTAGTACGAAGTTCATCAGTCTGGATCCCTGATTTGTGCCAGTGATATCCTGGCATTCTCCATCAAAATTCTTTAAAAAAAAAATCCTGTGAAATACATTCTCTTTTTCAGTTCATTCAGCCTCCCTCCTTGCTCTCAAATGGTACAGATCCCCAGTGGTGCTGCAAGACAAGCAAGAATAAACAACTAGAACTTAGGTCAGCAGCTACTTAGACTTAGGTTCTATCACTACCAAACAGTAAAAACATCTTCTGTGTTGTGTGTGTCACCTCCTCCACAGAACATTTTCACACAACTTCTTGCCCGTTGTTCATTGCTTCACAAACCATACTCCATAGGGTGTTTCACTTTTACTCCCTCTTTAATTCATTTCTCAACAGACTTGCAATAAATCACTTCCTGAATGCCTGTCTCATTCAGTTGCTCCACCATCTTCTCTGACAACCATCTGTAACATCACCCAAGAGTCATCACTCCTCTCCTCAGGAGGGAAAAGCTTCACTAGCCTTTATCAGTGCATGTATCACTGTCCTCAAGAGTACCCAGAAGGCATTCAAAATAATATATTTCATCTGTCATTAAGATCATCTAAAGGCTATTTACTATTAATAAAAGCTGAACCAGAGTCTTTTCTATAGTGTCACCACCTCGGGTTTGTGAGGATGCTCCCCTTCACATTGTTCTCCTTTCACAAGCGCCACACTTGCGGATGCAGCCACGACAATGACACGGTGACTCCTGCTCCACGGAACATTCAGAGAGAGTCACTAACACACTAACACTGCACAAACACTGCAGGCTTAAGCAGACACCACCTCTTCTAGTTTTGACAACTATTTGGTCTCAATGGGTTTTGCATCAATTACTACACTGTCAACACTAAAAAAGACAGAAAAAGAAGCAAAGTCTCAGGGCCTTTGAAGTACCTGCTAGTCCCTCATTCTTCAGGTGAAAGGCACTCAAAAGCAAGAAGCTGGGAGAGAATCTAAGTGTACATAGCTGCATCCAACCACCACCAGTACAAGGTTTGACTGTTCTGCTCCAAAGGAAGTCTTCTGAATGCTTTACAAAGCATATTTAAGTATAGCATCAACTTTAATTCTCAAAGGTCATCTAGTTTTTAGAACTTTAGCCAGAGGCCGAGATTGCAGCTTCTCATTCATAACTCTGAGGACCACTGTCAGGAGCACACTTACACACATCCATGTCCCCAGGAGCACTGTGGAATGGTGCAGCTACACACCAGCGAGGGTCACAGCCAGCACCACCTGTGTGGGAAGAGACCAGAGTGGCTTTAGCCCCAGAAACGACCCAAAACTTTAACTGGCAAAACTGTCTTAGGCTGCCTGGAGCAAAACCCCACACCATTTTGTTTGTTTCCCATTCAAACTTCTTTTTGACTCCACAGTCACATCTATGACTCTCCTACAAAACCTCTGAGGATAAACTAGAAAGACATTCTTCAGAATGCACCTAAACGCCACTAAACCTATTTCTTAAATGCCTCTTAATTTGCTTTCTCATTTGATGACATGGTGACACATACATAGTTCTACTCCATTTTTCTTCCACAGAACTAGATGTTACCTGCTCACATGGATCTGATATCAAGAGAAACATTCAGATTTTACTTGTCCTCACCACACAGGAACAGGATTTACAGAAAATTACTTATAGAAAAACAAACTAATACTGAAATTCTCCTTTGCAAGAAGTGAACAACTATCAACATGGAGAGCTCTCCCTTTGTCCTTTCATCTCCTGTTACTTCACTGGGTGAATTAAAAAAGGAAACAATTTTATCTCAGCAATGCATTCAGAAAAACTGCATTGCATTAAATCATGCCTCTGCCTGCTACTACTCATCAGTCCTAGTGCATGCCACCAGCAAGTATGGAGGTTATCTGCTTTCTGTTCTGGTGTTCTGAAATCCACAACGAGCTGAAACCCAGAGCAGAGGTAAAGCTTAGTCCCATGCCTGGACAAAACCAAGGCTGGTACACCTGGCATGGCTGCTCATTGAGCCAGGTCACTTTCTGGCAAAGAGGCATGCCAGAGTTAGACTAACTGACTAGTTAGAGACTGACTAGCAGAATGCTTCATCTGCACTCTCCAGGGCTCCCAGAGGTTGTGAAAGTTATCTTTCACCTCTCTTCCCCACACATGTGTGAGGGCAGAGGGAGGGGGAAATCCCAGTGAAGGAAGTTAACCTGGGAACAATAAGGGCAGAAACTGCAAACCTGGGAGGAATCTAACCTAAACCCGCAGCCCTCTCAGCATTCATTAAGGGAAGAAAGAAAAGCACAAAAGCTTTCTGATTTTGCCCAGGTGTGCATATTACCAATGTAAATATGCTTGTGCTGATTTTTCTATTCCTTAGAACACAAATTCACTTTTCTCAAAAGATCCAAAGATGCTCTTGAAAGAAGAGCTTTGAGGACAGGAGAACAAACCAAATACCTGCCCTTTCTCAGCTGGAAAAGAGAGGCAGTTGCTCCTGCCTGAGAGAACAAAAGACCCCATATCAAAACTGAGCAGGTGCAGGAAGGGAATTCAGAAAAGAGGCAAGATGGCCCAGAAGACCATCCATGTACCATGATAAATTTAAATAAATGGGCATCTCAGGAGTGAGCCCTGCTTGGAGGGTCTCAGTAGCATTTGGAAATACTACTGCAAAGTAGCAAAGAAGCAACACCTAAAAAGAAGCAAATAGGACTAAAAAGTAGCAAAGAAGCACCACCTTCATTGCAATGGCGGTGGTTTGTTAGGCTTTCAGCATAGGTATAAAAACATTTCCCATCCCTTTCTTAAAGATGGACAGAATGTTAACATCCATAAGATGATCAGAAGGCTGGAGCATCTCTCTGATAAAGACAGGCTGAGGAAGTTGCTCAGCCTGCAGAACAGAAGGCTCCAGGGAAACCCTAGAGCAGCCTAACAGTTCCTCAAAAGGGCCTATAAGAGAGCTGGAAATTTCCTACAACTGCATGGAATTATAGAACAAGGGGTAATTTTCCTTAAAACAGAAAGGAGGTAGGTTTAGATCAGATATTAGGAGGAAATTCTTTAGTGAGAGGGTGGGAGATACTGGCCCAGCTTGCCCAGAGAAGTTTTTGGTGCTCCATCCCTGGAAGTGTTGAAGGCCAAGTTGGACGAGGTCCTGGGCAAACTGATCTAGTGGGTGGCATCCTTGCTCACAGCAGAGGGATTGGATGATCTTTAATGTCTCTCTCAATCCAAACCATTCTATGATAAGCTGTTATAGAACAGTGAAATAACAGGGTCTCAACCTTCACTTGGAATCACCACTTTGGTCTTCAGCTGGAGACAAGAAAAATCCATTGAAAAATCCAGTGACAATTTATCCTACAGCTATTTATGCTGAAAAAGATAAGATCAAAAGTTCATTCTTTTACTATTCTGCTATGTAGTAGTCAGGTTCCCCACCAGACATGAAACCTGGAATAGGCTCCTGAGCTCCCATTTGCCAAGCAGTATTTTATTTATTTCAAATAAAACAGGGCAAATCACTGCATATTTGCACAACCTATTCACTAGCCTATATTACTGAACTTCTAATACAGATAAGCCAAACTGATATCATCAGCAATAATTAATCAAGCCTTGGTTTCTCCAACATCAGCTGCTGTTATGTTTTACTGTTGTACCTACAGAAACACTTCACGATGCTTGATATTCTTCCAACAGAAAGTGGTACTTGGCATAAAATAAGAAAAGCTCTCATAATCAAGCAAAGGAGGTAAGAGAAGTTTACTCTTGCTTATCTCACTATTACATCCCAAAAGACAACTACAAAACCTGACGGAGTTGGCATGGATGTGAGCAAATACTTAAAAATAGCAAGAACTTTTAGCACAAGTGTCTCAACAATTCTCTTCACCAATCATCTACATTCCCCTGCCAATGTTAAAAAGCACATACATTTTATAGCTGTTCCTAAACTGTCCTGCAGGTATCAGAAAGATACCTACAACTAGTTTCAATGCCTTTGCTAGTTTTGAGTTTCTGAGTTTCCTTCTGCATGTATTAATAATCTGTATTTTCATGCTTGACTATCAGACATGAAGCCAAATTGTGCCCTCTTTACATGATGAATTTAATAAAGAAACAGCAGAGTTGCATAGGTACAAGCAAAAGCAGAAGAAAGCCTGAAAAGGATTTTCTAACTGGCAGGCCATTGTCAGGAGTAATAGTAGACATTTCTTAGGTTCAAGGTATAATGTAAGATGTTAAAATACCATCACTTGTCTTCCCCTACAAACAAGGTAACCTGAATAAATTTCTTTATATGATCAAGCTGTTACAAAAGAGCTAAATTTTGATTTATAAATAATTATTTTGCTCTGCCTTTTTGAAAAGTAACCCATCTCACTGCACCAGTGCCAACCCACAACACAGCTGGTTTTGATGAAAAGCTATGTTAATAAAAGGTACCATGAAGTGACAGAAACTGGTAACTTTTACATGGCTTCAGTGATGGATGTGTATGCTGACCCATTTTCAGGAATAAATCTAGGAAAGGCTAACGCAGAACAAGCTTTAAAGCTTCTCCCCATATGCCATCACTTGGACAAACTGTAGATACTGTGCAGTAACTCCAGTGTCACAGTACTTCATCAAGTTATTTCTCACAGTGCATTTTAAGCTGAAACCATATTTCGATTCACATTTAGTGCACTGACGGATACAGCCACCACAGGGAGCAAAGATGAAGGATAAACAAGTGCAAACAGTACAGCCTTCTCCAGGGAGCTGAGGCAAAAGCTTAAACAGTGATTCTGATCCATACTTGGAGAAGCAGAACTGAAGTGTCACCCCAGCTGGGAGCAAATTACCCATCACCAAAGAGTTAAACTGTTACCTAAGACACCTCAGCAGAAACCTATAGCACGGAAGAAAAAAATCATCGTATGAAAGTTGAAAGTACAATTCTGTCCTATAATTGATCTAATCCTGTAGAGTGCTGCACTCATCTGGTGCACAGTAATTTTTAAACAGCTTAAAAAACCAGCCAAACTGTGAGAGTTAATTCTCCTGATAATCAAACTCTGGCTGTAATTCTGGGGTTGTTACTGGGTCAAGTCAGTCTACTCAACAATCTGACAGAATAGGGTCCCCACTGAAGCTGGAACTTCAGATTGATTAAAGGACAGTTTGTGTATTGATTGCTGCAGACCTTCTTTGTCAAAGCAGCTAGAATCTTTACATCATAAACCCATTAGAAACAGCAAAACAAGGGCGGAAGCAGACAATACAGGTGTTGTACACTAGGAAAATCAAACTGTAACTGTGTTTAGAACAATATATTAAACTTACACTTTCTCCCAAAGCAGAGAAAACATGAAGCAAGTTCATTTAAATTCCAAAAGGCAGTACTATCAGCTGACAAGGCTATTAGCGTACTCATTTTTCATCAGGTTTACAGCAGGAGGAGTAACTGCAGCTTCCTATTTTTTACAAATTCTCTTTATAAAGATAAAACAAACCAAACCCACTACTACTTACCTCATCTGCTGTTTATATATTTAAATCTATGTTTAACAGAAAAGTATCACATGACTTTTACTATAAACCTTTCACTATTTCAAAACATTGATAAGTATTTGACAAAGATGTTGCAGGTAGTGTCCTGCTTGGACAGCCTGCTTTTGTGATGAGGCAAAAATGAACAAAGGTAGAGTAAGTAAAGTGCCCTGGGAGACTCAGGGTTAAAATCTCAGTGTTAATAGCGAGGAGGAGATTTGATTTGTGCCATTGTGATCAGATAAGGCTGTGGAAATACTTGCATGCAGGAACAAAACAAAACAAAACCAAAACAACAGAAACACCACAAAAAGAAGTTTCCTTCCCCTGCCTTAAGTTTTTAATCACTTTGAGAATAACAGCAGTCCCAGACAGAGGGGGAATATGGAAAGGTGGATAACTGTTATCACTGAATTCAGATCACTGCAATCATCCTTTCTGGCTGGTTAGAGAGAATGACCTGGAATAGAAAGGAAAAAGAGGACTCCTACCCACAGAGACTTGTCTTTCTGGATGGTATGCCAGTTTAACCCAATGGCTCCAGTTAAGTGATCCAACACCTGTATGGACCTGAAAGGTTTGGGATGCAGGTCCAGACAGACCTCTTCCATACCAGCTGTTCCCAGTATCCCTCCCCTGGTCTCAGACCCCTTCAGCCACTCCATCAGGTCACAGTCAGCCAAGACTGACATTATCTCAGACTCCACTATGACTAATGGATAAAAATTTATGGAACAAGTCAATGTAGCTTTCCCTTCTTCCTCTCTCCTTTAGAGAGCAATTGCAAGGCTGCAAGGAGAGAAGTTTCAGTTAGCTAACACAGGAGACTCAAGTGTTTTTAAATTAAGTTTTCTAATTGATGAAGCAGCTGAATTAATTCCCCCTGTGACACATGATCACTAGTTCACAACCAAAGAGAAAAATGGGAAGCACACAGACAAGGAGAGACTCTTGCAGATGTAGCAGGCCACCAGTTGTCTTACCTGTCACGTCAATCTACACCTTCAGATCAAGTACCAAGCGCATCTCATGTTAACTGTGTTTACTTTTAGGAAGCTACAAGCCCAAAACATGCTCAGCAGCTTGTCTCAGTAAAAAAGAAAAGCTAAATGGTAACTACAGCACCAGGGGTGGAGGAGTGCACTTGATCACGGCCTCCATGCGAGTCTAAGCAGCAGATTTTTCTGCACAGGTGTCAGAATTTCTCTTCTTCAGAAAGCAGCCTGTATCTAGTTATAGCTAGGTGATTAATAGGTTTATGAGTACTAAAGTATATTTTCCCATTCTGCACAAGTGCTTAAAATGCTCAGCAACATGCACAAAAATCCTTCACTGAGCTTCAGGTCTCAGCCCAGCATCTGCCCTAACACCCACCCCACAGCCCTTCAGATGGTCTTCATGCTTTCCACTTCCGTAGGCACAACTCCTGCTCTCCTCTCAACTGTCTCCCTGAAGGATACAAGAGTCATCTGTAAAGGCAGAGCAAAAGAGTTGTTATGAAGTAAGTAGTTTTTTCAAGATGAAGAAATGCATGACTTGTAACGAAACAACTGAAGTTAACAGGTAACCTAAGCAACTTTGGACCACCAACAACTGTCACATATGGTACAAAACATCATGAAGCAGCTGACCATAAGAAGAATACAATGATTATTAAAAGATATACTATGAACAGAACATCTCATTAACTTGACATACATTGCAAAATGTTTTTACTAAATACGTTTCATTTCTCTATTCCAACTGAAAATATGTTACCTTTGGAGACTCCAAGTTAAAAATGGTTATGGTAGGAGAAACTCCTTTCAATCAGAAGAAAACCACTACTTTTTATTTCTGTAGGTACTGCCTATCTCTTTACAAACAAAAGTAAAATTCAAACTTGTCTCAACATCACCCCCTGCAATAAACCAAAACCCAAAACCAGAATAATCAAGGATTATTGAGTGCAAAGGTTTAAAAAATGATGAACAGGTCATTAGACACCTGGATACTCCACTTCTGCCAGTGTTAAACTTTTGTGGGGCTGCAGAAACTGGTTTGTCATACTGAATTTTTATAGAAGCATTTTCGCAGTACCAGAAGGTAACAGTTTTCAAACCACTACCAGAAAGGACTGGGGAGCAGGAGATGGGCAGGTGAAGAAGGTATCAAGTCAACTATATGCATCTCCACTTCTGAAGCCACAGACTCTAGTAGTAATTGAATTCAATACCAGTTGAGGAAATTCTAGTTTCATTAATTATTTCCAAAGAATTTATATAGTCCTCAGTAGGAGACAAGCTACTAAGTAGGAACTAAAGCAGCACAGGAGTAGAAGTTACAAGGCACAGTAACAGAATACAAGAGGGTTTGTACACAAGGACATACATCTCCAATTCCATATTTTGCCAGACCAAAATGAAAGGATCAAGAGATTTCGTGACAAAGAGACAAGCAGATAAACAGAATGATTGTTAGCAAGGAGGAGAAAACTTTTCAAAATGATCCAATTTACATTTCCTTGATATTTTCATTGAAATGGAAACATCCCACATAATGTCAAACACTGACCTGTCTAGCCAAAATACTAGTTTTGTTTCAGATTTTTAATGGGATAAACTATTGTTTTTTAGAAAAATAACCCAATAGTTCTTCTAGATCTGCCCACTGTGATTATTCTCTATGGTTAAGCAATCATTGACCACCATTTACCACAAACAAGCTCCTCTAGAGTCCTGATTAGCTGCAGCGATTCACCTCAGAAAGGGGAAAGAAGTTGCAGCTTTGATAGCTTGTTTGGGGAGAGGAAGAAGAGAACAACAGAAAATTCAGGAAAAAGAAGAGGGACCCATACCAGCCTTTCCTAGGAAATCTTGTCTTTCCCATAACTTGCATCTTTTCTCTCCTGCAGTTTTCCCCTGGAAAATAATGTCCTCTTGCCTGACACTCATGGGAGAAAAAAGTCTAGTCTTCAAAATTTTCTGAATCCACCTACTTTTCCTGAATTTAATAATACACACACAGGCTGGCTCACCTCTGAATTGTTCCAGTTGCTCTACATTTTCATCCAGTGATGCCTCTGCACTTGTCAAGTCTCTTTCTAGCAAGCATCAAACAGCAGAAGCTGCCACTAAAAGCTGCTGCTGTTGCTATGCAGGAAACTGCTGTCCCAAAGGACACTGACTTTCTGCGCAAAATAAAGGCAGGAATATTTGTATTTGTGACTAAAGTAATAATCAGCTGCATTCTTATGCATAGGGTAACCTAATTATAAAGCCATTTTAAATAATGAGGTCTTTGGAGTCTTCTTTCAACCTGTACTGAAATACCTGTCTAGTAAAATATTTTAACGTAACTATGGTAAGAATTATAGAAGACTGAAGAAAACAGTCACATATAGTTCAAGGGGAATAAAAACTACCCGAGCCTTTCAAGTGATCAATGATTCCCCCAAATGATCACTTACATATCATGTTTTCATATGCAGAATAATTATGCAAATTTTGCACAATAACCAACTTTATACATATGAAAAAGTCTGACAAAACTATGTAACTCAAGAAAGAATAAACATTATTAAAATTAGGAAAAAAATGAAACTCCATACCAGTGCTAATTTCCATACACTTGCAACATTTTGTCTCTCTAAAGTACAAACCGTTACGCTTAAAAGTGCAAATTACAGTTCTGTTTGATTTCTCATTTGCAAAACTGTAATCAGTAAGAAAGAACAGGCTAGCAAGTCTACACAAAGAAAGATAAAACAAATCATGAAAGCCTTTTTTAATGTGCTCCTTCAGCAATTTCTGCACACCAAACCTCTAAAGTAAATTATTCATTTCTCATAATAGAACATAAATGTCTGGCAAGTAAGAATGTATTTTTTCTAACACCAGCTTGATTGACCTCACAGCACAGCTCCTAGTGATTTTGAGTGCCAAAGGTGAGTTCACAAACTGAGCCACTGCAGTAAGTGGCCATCCCTGAGAAGTCCCCAGGGACTTAGCTGGGATCATCCTGGAGGGCTCTAATAGTACCAGGAAGGGGAAAAACTGACAACACAGTTCTTCTACCTTTGCTATTACATTATTCTCTCTCATCTCATTGCTCCTAGACTCATAAAAGTTGTAACAATCCTCTACACCTCAAAAACATTTCTATGTGAGACTGTCAGCTTCTACACTTTTTTCAGCAAGGTGGAAATCAATCCATCACATACAGAGGAAAAAAATCATAACCCTTGATCAAAGGGAATAGCTACGAGGAGTAGCAGGCAGTTACCTCATGCTGATCAGCTGCGAGGAAGATATGTGCTAGGAGAGAGCACGCCCCAGGCAGAGCAAACGAAGGGAGCAAGCAGAGCCCCGCAGCCTCATCTGCAGCCTGCAAGCACCCAGCCTCTCCTCTCCCCTGCATCTCTTCTGGTCTCTGCACCAGGATTCCCACACACCACACTGGTCTCACTCCTCACCAGGACACACAGTCAGCTTTCATCCCCTGCATCAGAAGCCTTACTGGATGTCCACTGGAGCGCAGGCTGCCCTCAGGACTCTGCTGTGGCACAGCATCCAGAAACAAGGAGCCCTGTCCCACGCAATTTAATCCACCACAGCATACTACAGGGGTCTAGAATTGCCAGCATGAACAAAAAGTGCATCTAGCTTAAGTCCCACAGGACCAGGACACCTCAGTGCTCTAAGAATTAGTGAGTTAAACAACCTAATGAAAAAATCTGCAGCTAATGCATGGTGAAAAACTGCAGTTAAATATTTCATTCTCTGTGGACAGTACTTGTAAATATGAAGACAGACATCCTGCAATACTGAGTTCCTCACTCAATCACTGAAACACTAAAGATTTTCAGTAAAAAAACCTAAGTGTGACTTCTTGTAGTCAGAGTTGAGTGGGGCATTTTCCTTTTTTTTTTTGGTTTTTTTTTTTTTTTTTAATTGGGTTTTGTTTATTTTGTTGGTTTGTTTTTTCAACCACGGGAGCAACCAAGTAAGTGGGTTTCTCCAAAGTTCATGCTCAGAATTCTTCAAACTAACTGTTCACTCAGATTTCCCCCATAGATTCAAATAGGATGGAACATTTCCATCTGGAAGAAACCAAGAAAATCTAAAAGTCTGTGTTAGGACACTTCAATTCAAACAGCAGACACTAAATTGCACCTGTGATGAAAAAAACTATAATTTTAGTAAATTAAAAATACACTTGCTGAATTTTCAAGGGACTTCACATGATTTTCCTCCTTAGCTATGACAGCAGACAAATATCTTAAAATGGAAGATCTTGGATTCATCCTACATGAGACTAGACAAACTGCATATATGCAGTACTGAATACCACACAACAGAAGTACTTTTAAGAGACCCTTGGAAAGACCCATTAAACTGTAAATTTGAATGCAATACAGCAAAGAAAATCTGGCCAACCTGCAAAAACTGCTTGAGCTAGAATGAGAAAAGTGGAACGAAAAGTAACAAAAAAAGTCCACAAGAGTGGACTAGAACTTTTATTGAGACCCCACTAAAGATGGGGGCACCCCCAATTCTGCCTGTATTCCAGGAACTTTACATTTACTGAGGTGTGCAAATTCAGAGAGCAGAAAGGACCTAACAGCAGGAGTTCAAACACAAAAATACAAAAGAGAACATGAAAGGAGAAAGGAAGTTATGCAAAATGTATATATTTCCACTTTTATTAGATGAGCTGTAATTTAACTTTAGTATGAAAGTTAATTGTCATCATGTTCATATTATTACCATAATCAGTGCAATTCAATACACTGTTTAGTGGTTCAAGGAAATGTCAACAATCAGGTACCAGTTCCCCAAATACACAGCTTTTGTGGGGGAAAAAAGAAAGATTGGAATTTTACAAGTTTGCAGCTAGTTTCACATGAAACAATACCAAAAAGCAACATGTTTTTCCCAAAGAGTTATGGCAAAACTGGTTTTTAAACTAGTATGAACTGGATCAACAATTAGGCATGATTCCAAGGATTTTTCACTGTGGCCACCATAGGACAAGTAGGACTGAACTGCACTCCTAATTCTGTTTTTCCAGTTAAAAAAAAACAAACAGAAATCCAGGAGCCATTACTTGTTTGCTTGGGTTTGCACCATGTAGTATTAGAACAACTAATTTATCTGTTATACAACCCAAGATGTAAAATATGCAGATAATTTCTCTAAAACGTACACCCCCCCCCAAAAAAAAATTCTAAAATGTGAATAAGTAGTGAAAACAACAGTATGCGAAAACAACACTGAATTTCTTGATGCCATGTGATGTGTTCTGTAAGTTGGACAGTGAGAGCTTCTCTGTTATTAAAAAAAGCCTTTTTTTTTCTGATCTCATTAGTGCAGCCCTACCTGCCGAGCTGTATTAGTCACTTCCTGCACAAGGACATTTGGACACCTACATGGCATCAAAACACCTCTTAGTCCATCTAACACAGTATAACACAGGTTAAAGCTGCAATTGAGTAAAACTGTCTCTTGTGACATCACACACAGGAACTCTACTGCTTCAGAAAGATTAGATCTTTTTCCCAATGCCCTCCCACCCCAACCAAATTCTGTTCAAAGAGAAAGAGAGGAGGAGGAAAAAAGGAAGGAAAAGCAGATAAATGAAGTCTTAATCTCACAGTTATTCCATTCTCTTATAGAATGGAATAGCCTGACAGGTAAGAAAAGGGAGAACAAAATCTATCTCTTCCAGGAGACAGCTACTACTTCAAGGAGATGGGTGGGTGTCTTCCAAAACCTTTGGTAAAAACCAGTGCAACAGCAAGATAACACTACATGCTTTTATGCTTCCAAATTTCACAATCATTACACTTTGCAACCAAAACTATTTGTACAATAGAAGCACAAAGCTATTGAGCTCCGTCTTCAAAACCAGTGCGCTGGAATCACAGCTGAGTAACAGAGTAACACAGGCTAGCCCAGAACTTCTGCAAGCCACAAGGAACAACACTTCCCATGACCATGACTGCTTTGAACATAGTTCAGTCCCCTCTCCAGCAGTGTCCACCATAGCAAGGGACAGAGAAGCCAGCTGTACATGATGTGTCATGAAGGTTCAACCTTGTGAACACAACAGAGTGACGATAGCAGCGCAAAGCAGGGACTGCTCTCACAGAAATCCACTACCTGCTCTAAAGCTTTCATCAGACAAAAGGATGTGACATATAATTACGATGATCCTCCTGCAAGGAAGTCTCTCTCCTGGGCAATTAAACATTGCCAGAAAGAAAAACAAGACAAAGACTTCAAGACAACAGAAATAAGAAAAGTTCACAATTGAGTAATTTTCACTTGAATGGCACTGATGAACTATCTATAATGTGACCAAGCTTTTCTTCAATTCTGTAAAACTTTTCAGAGTGCTACTACAAACACCATATGCAAAAGGATCGCTGTGAAAACAAAACTGCATTTCAAAAAACTCCTGACAAGGGAAAGGAAACTTATCCAGGAAAGGGAAGAGGAAAGAGAGCAAAAGTTGGAAGCTGGTGAGAACAGAGGTCACTCTCCAGGATCTTTACAGCACTTACTAGATAAGCATGTATCTTTTGAAGAAGCTCAACTTCCTGCCATAAATAAAGGTTTTATAACCCACTCAAAATACGTACCAGCAGCCATTTATTTCTTTTAATCCATCTTATTACTTGGGCAGTAGCATTGCATTTTTTAGGTGTTTCAAGAGATCAGTACACAAGATACACTATTATCTGATATATTCCAGAGAAAGTTCCCATCAGTTTTTCCACCATGGCTGACATATATGAAGAAATCCATTAAAACTACACAACTATCAGAAATATTTTCAATGTTTCAACACCTGAATGTTGGTGTCAGCATGGTGTCACAACCATGTCAGTTTTCATGGTTGTGCAAGGTTTGCTGAAATCCAGAAGTAGGCTTGCTGTGATCCAACTGGTGCTCGTACTGATTGCAGAGCCAAAATTTGCATCTATCAGTGCTTCCATTAAATTTGTTTTTCTAGACAGACTTGACTGGTGAACTTGGAGACGTGAAGTGATATAACCCTGCAGGAGACCAGTTTAGTCTCATATAAACCTAACTTAACAAGAACTGAATAAAAAAATCAAAAATCTTTCATGTTGTACAGTCTTCAAAGGTGCAAACACATACAGAACATTAAAAACATAAGGCATGTATGCATGGCTACCAAGCCTCTATGCAATATTTATTGATTTTCCCTGTGGATCTAGCTTCTACAAAAAGCAGCTATAAACAGCACAACAGCTTCAACAAGCTCATCTAGACAGCTTGCAGATGTACTTCATGACAAGTACAGAAACTCAACGTTTACTGCATCTCAGCAGCAAAGCCCTCCCTATGTACACACCAGGTCAGGCACGCAGCCAGGACGGATGTCACCATAATCCCCAATAAACCACCTTGCCAGCACACTGAGCTTCCACCGGACTACCTGGCACCCAAGATAAGTACTCCAAGAACGACAAAATCTTTCCACCAAACTTGACAGATATTGGTATATAAAACTAGAAGAAGAAAAAAAGAGTAAAAGAGAAAGCAACAACTTAGAGTGAGATATCAGGAGATAAATCCAGAATGATAATGCTGCAGCCTGTCAACTGAAGCACACAGCTAACTAACAGACAAGGACTTTCAACAGCTAGCTACTGCCTTCCAGTAATTTACAGCAAATTTGCCCAGGTGGTAACAGTTAGTTTCACCAAAAAAAATCTTTTTCAAAACAGACCCCACGCCCAAGTCACATGATTTCAGAGATTGTTTTTCAATGTTACATAGCTCCTCCACCTTAGCCATCTGTTCTGTTCATTGTTTTAAAGTAAAAGCAATCAGTGGAAACTAAAACAATCACTGGTCTTTGCTAAACGCTCTCTCTCACAAGGTTCTTTATACAACAGCCTGCATGCATTCCTTGGAGAGTTATTTCACAAAGGCATCCTCTATAGCCTAGGTCAACTCGGGTAACACCAATGCAGTCTCTCCTTTGCCAGCAGAGGGAAGGAACTGCTTGAAAATTGCTCTGATTCAGCCAGAACAGTCTCATCAGAAACTGCCTCAAAAACTCAGGTTTGAAATTTATTTGAGAGCTGTTTCTCATAAAACCACTGCGAGATGCTTGACTTCACCTTCCATACAAACAAAACAATGCCAGATACAGAGCACTGTTTGAAGCATGCTGCAAGCAGGTACCCATTGGGCATTACAAGGGGTATTGTACAAAGTATTTTACTGTTTTCAATGGTCAAGAAGAAAGTAATCCCAGACAATAAAACTCTTCTACCGTTTCCTCACTGGACTCCAGCTTCTCAACAAAGAGCACTGAGAAGCCCAGGCAGCCTTACCATCTAACTGGGCCAAATTCAGCACACAGTGGGGCCACACGGAAAGCCGCCTTTTGAGAGTACTGAGGGTGCTGGCTTTGCGAACAACTGCTCTGATACTGCACCTTTCTTCCCAATCTCAGGGACTGGAAAGATGCTCCCAAATCACTCTCTCTGACAGAGGCTCGTACTGATATCCAGCAATTCATTGCAATTTTTGAAGTTTTGTGTTGTGCCAAAAATTCTTTACAAGTGCCTACCCAAATGACAACCTCTTGCATTTAGACAGAACAGTTATTTCTTCTCCCAGTTCTGCTTATGCTCAAGTAAAGAGTTCTGCATCTGCACAACAGCTCTTTTTTTCCTTGCAGTCCTCCTTGGTTCCATTTTTCTTGAACCTGATTTGTTTAGTTTACATTGCCTGGTTTTTGGGGGGTAGTGGGGGGGCGATGGATTACAAGGGTGGCCTCTGTAAGAAGCTGCCAGAAGCTTGCTCCATGTCCGGCAGAGCCAGTCCCTGGTGGCTCTAAAGACGGATGTGCCGCTTGCCAAGGCTGAGCCCATCAGAAATGGTGGTAACACCTCTGCGGTAACAGTTTAAACAAGAGGAAAAGAATTTGTTGTGCAGATGTAATTGTGACCAGCGAATAACAGAGTGAGAATATGTGGGAGCAACAGCCCTGCAGACACCAAGGTCAGTGCAGAAGGAGGGGCAGGAGGTGCCCCAGGCACCAGAGCAGGGATTTCTCTGCAGCCCACAGAGGAGATCCATGCTGGAGCAGGTGGATGCCTGAGAGGAGGCTGTGACCTGGTGGGAGACCCATGGAGAGAGGGGCCCACACTGCAGCAGCTTGTCTTTGGGGGACTGCACCCCATGGAAGTGTGACCCATGCTGCAGCAGTTTGAGGAGGACTGTTGCCTGTGAGATGGAGTCAGGCTGAAGAAGTTTGCAGAGAACTGTCTCCTGTGGGAGGGAGACCACGGTGCAGCAGGGGAAGGGCTCTTCTCCCTGAGCAGGTGGACAAACTCCTGATATGATGAACTGACCATGATCCCCATTTCCAGTCTCCTAGCTCCCTGGGGTAGAAGGTAGAGCTGGGAAGGAGGGAGGTGTGGGGAGATGGTGTTTTAAGGGTTTATTTTACCTATTATCCTGCTCTGATTTTGTTAGCAATAAATTTAATTAATATCTCTAATTTGATTCCAGTTTTCCCATGATGGTATTTGATGAATGATCTCTCTCTGTCCTTATCCCAACCCATGAACCCCAAGTATTTTCCCTCTCTTGTCCAGCTGCAGAGGAGAGACAGAGAGAGGCTTTGGTGGGTGTCTGGCATCTGGTCAGCATCAACCAACTACACCCAAGGCTCCAAAGGAAGCCTCACCAGAGACAAGTGCCTCACTGCTCTCCTCTCTGCACTAGAACTTCAAATTGCATTCAGGTTTTAGTGGTTTCATCATTATCAGCCGTTTACATCATCTGCCATCATTCACCCAGATCTGCTGTCTCTTACTAACATTCCAACAGCTGGACAAGCTCATACTTGAAAAATAAAAATAATCAAAGACCTCTTCCTTGCTCCTTTTCACCTAAGGATAGATAAAATTCTCCTACATGGAAACTCGGTACAGAACCAAAATGATAAACTAGTATCGTAAAACTTATTGTCTGGAGCCAGTTCATTACTGATGCAATGACATGGGACTCTTCTGCTCTCCTCTCCTTTCTCCAAACATCTCAAAACTGTTCACTAAAAAACATACTTCTAGCCTGTGAAAGCTGTAGTCACAGCCCAGTGCACATGCTAGAACTTTTCTAAAAATCTAGATTTTA
The DNA here is from genome assembly GCF_963513975.1 of Fringilla coelebs. Lineage (NCBI taxonomy): Eukaryota > Metazoa > Chordata > Aves > Passeriformes > Fringillidae > Fringilla > Fringilla coelebs. Next base: position 52,476,341 of record NC_140030.1, on the reverse strand, counting down.
AAAGGAGGCTTAAAATTTTTACAGGTCAAAAGCAGTACACCTGGAGAAACATAAAAAATCAATTAGAGTGGAAAAGAATATGCTGGAATTGTCATTATTTTGGATGTCTTCTCCAACAGAAATGTTAGGTTTTTTACTTACACCAAGAGACTGTATGACCAAGCTCAAAAGAACCTTCACTATTGAAATCTAATCACACATACCAGTTCTTCCATGACAGTGCCATGCCTTGCTCTGATGTACATTTTTAAATGTTATATTCAATACCAATGTGCATTTTGTGTTTTTTCAGGGAAAAAAAACCCAAACAAAACACCAAAAAACCTAACACCCCCTATCCCCATCCACCAAAAAAAACCCCAACAAAACACAACATCACCCACACACTAAAACCCCCACATTCTCCTATAATTTTAAGTTCTGCATCTTTTCACTTGTTATTCAAACAGATTAGGAACAACAAGAGACTTCCTTTGAGAGCTCTGTGGTGCAGAAAAAAATTTCTCTCAAGAAAATAACCATACTTGGCATTGCTTGGCTGCAGCAAACTAAAGCTGTTGAAACAAGCAAGTTCAAGAGAGGTTCCTTATCTGCACCAATATTCACATGAAAAACTTCCCTTGTAAGACTATCTTCAGAATAGCCTACATTACAAAACATATGAGGATGCTTTAGAATTCAGCTAGTTGAAAGCTCATATGTAATGATGCCACAGGCAGTGGAGACAGGACCAGTGGGTACCAGCCTGGGCTTGACTGGGCACCTCAGAGCTGTGAGCAGCTTGAGTAACTCCCTGGACCCTGCCTGTCCAAGAGCTGTGGGTGCAGATGCACCTTCAGGCACTGGATAAGCTGTAACTTCCGTCTGGATTGTGAAAGAGGAAATGATGTAGCAAAAGGACCAAACTGCAGTTTTGATTTCATCGGGCTCAAACGAAAACCCTCATCTGCCACCTTTGTGAACATGTCATTTTCAAATGTTGTGGTTTGACAGGCAGCCACAGCTGCCAAAATAAACTGCCTGGCTTAGCACTATATTCAGTACCATCTCATGGTGAAATAAACATTTGTATATTGTGCATAACATAATTAGAAACTAGGTAATAAAAGAAGCAAAAAAATGACTGTGAAAGGTTACTTTTTAAACCAGATCTTTTTTTCTGATGATGCACAAATAGTAGGGAACAAGCAGCACACTGGTACCTAGCTGGTAAGCAGCACTGCTAGCTAAAATCACTGTAAACCATCAGCTTTAGACAAGTTTCCTTTTCTTGACATGGAGAGAAAATAGAATGAGAACCAGAACTCATTTTAGATCCTTAATTTACCAGAAGTGATAGCGTGGCCTTGTCTGACTACCTGTCATGGCTTGGGTGAGGCTCTCATGAAGCATTACACTCTGGGATAATTCAGGAAGGATTTGATGAGTTGCTTTCACTGAAAGAACAACAAATCAAGCCTTGACATGAAATACCTACTTTGCTGAGACAAAAGCACTCAGCGATGTCCATCAGTAACAGCTGCACCTCACTGCAAGGAAGATTTATATCTTACTGACCTGGAAGATGCTAGTAATTTAAAATAAAGTAAGAACTCCAAACAATGTCTTGAAAGAATTGAGATCTTCAGAAGTTTGAAAATTACTCTTTAAACGTTACTGAGAAATACAACAAAAGCAAGGTTGAATTTAATTTCCATTATACAAATTAGCGTAAATTTCTGGGTCTGCTTGATTTCCACTTCCCTTATGTAAGACAAATGGGGGTCACCAGATATGTGCATATCCAGATTTTTGGAAATATCCAGATTTTAATACTGTATTTCATTTTGGCCACTTTGAGGCCTAGGTGCACCTGTATATGTCAATATGCATAAATGTCTAAGAGAAACAACACTTACACTGAACTCCAGTGTTTCACAACTCCTTTTCTAACCTCCATATAGATACGTTAATCACCAAAAAAACATACTAATATGTACACTTTGTAGTTGGTATGCAACACTAGGCATCTAAATACTCTGGGCTATCATTGCTCTTTTGCAGATCCATCCATTCCAAAAAAGTCCATAGTTGCACATTCTTTCCCATTTTTAACCTGCATGCTAATGCCATAAAGTTAACTAAACAGTTTCCAAGCTATTTCACAACCGAACTGCACATGCATGTAAAAAAGCACTGAGCAATTTAGATGCTTGCTCCTGTGAGGCTTCTAAGGGGACAAATTTTACCCAGCACTGCACAGGTGCACTGGAATGGAAAGGCTTAAGATGTCCACTCCCCAGCTAACACTCTCATAGTGAGCAACATTAAAATGGCTGAAAGGTTAAGAAGTCCTTCCCCACATTTCTTTGCCCCCCTACAGCAGCAACAGTACTGACTATGGTGAAGGACATGATATTCTTTTTGCTTCTGCAGGGAAGTGGCACCTCACAGGCACTCTGTAATCATGTCACGGATGGGATGCTTGACCTACCTACTCCACCCACGCTGCTGCCAGTGGGGTATAGAAGTCTTTCAGCAGCTCAGTACAACACCAACCCATTATTTTCCTGGAAGTTCTATACTTTAAACTGTGTTTAGAATCCTTGCTATTTTTTTTTCTTTTTTAAGGCTAGATTTATTTCCTGCCTACCTCCATCCAACAGGAAACCAGAAAAAGAGTGAGTCCCATTTCACTTTCTGGCCACCATTTACCAGAATAACTGGCCAGTATTCAGCTGCAGCTTTAAATAGAGGCCAAGGATCCACCCTAAATGGAGGCCACCAACCTTCACAATTCCCTTTTGTTTTATGAAAGCTTACCCTGAGCAAGTCCACCTTCTGGAGCAAACCAATTCCTACACGATCATCATGCCCTTCCCATCCCAGCAATCTTCTTCTCCCTTTTCTTCCTTCCTTGTATTGTGTGAGCAACCCCACAGAGCCACATCACAGCTGAAACAGTTTGGATAGGACTTCCTTTCCTACAAGCTAAAGGGACAGTCACTCAGATCCCCATCCCACACCCCCAAGCTGATACACCACCATTCCTACAGGATCAGGAAGCCAAATCAAGTAAATCAGAGAGGCATCTGCCTTTGCTGCCATCCATATCATGTTAGTGGTAGAAAACAATACACAACAGCATGAGGATGACTAAGCTTGAGAAAATAAAACTTTGCCCCTTCTATTTTCCAGTACAAAATCTTATATTATTTGTGCTGTACTTAATAAAAACACCACTGGGGAAAATGAGTGCTCTGCGGTCTACTTAGCAAACTCGTAAGCAAATGGAAGTGTGATAGACTTGGAAATTTCTTTACCTTTTCATGGACTTCTAATCCAGAAACTGCACAGCCTTTCTCACAATTAAATAAGTAAATGAGAGCAACAGCACATCTCAACAATGCCATCAATAAAAATATACATCAATCTCAAATCGAAACAGTGAGGCAGCATCTAAGGTAAATGTGGACTTGAACAAGGAACCTAAACCACTTCAGGTTTAATTCCAAATCTGGCCTTAACTACTGTTAAACTTCTGACCTTCCACACTGAAATCCATAAAATTCTCTTCTGAGTAAAGTCTTGAATTTTTCACCCTAATTTTTAACTTCCAAGTAAAATTAATTTCTTTGCCTTACCAAAAATTTTTCAAGTACTTAAAAAGGGATTAAAAAATTAAATAGCCCTTTCACAACAAGGCAAATTTGTCACTTTTTCTAGTATAGAAAAAGTAGTATTTGGCTAACAAAATCCTATAGTCAAGGACTTTTTTACTTTTAAAATATAATTCATCAAGAAAGCACTTTAAAAAAAGGAGCAAGAGAAACATAAGCATGAGCAGATAAAGCATATAGAAAGACAGATAAACCTGGTTGGCTAAGTAATGTACTTTTTCAGGGGGAAGCCTCCGGTTTGAATTCTTTTAAAGAAATTACATCCCTTACACCTCTTAATCATTTTGACAATGTACTGACATCCTGGCCATTTAAAATACATACTTTCCTCGAGCTTGGCTGGTTTAGACAGCAGGAAGCAAGATATTTGTATAAGAAGAAAAGAGGAATGGAGGGCCAAGAGGCCCCAGAGCAGTTGGAAGAACAGTTGCTCTGGGTGGAGAAGCAGTTATGGGGCAGAGGTGAGCTGTAGGCCTTCCCAACCCTCATTTAACTCCTTCATTTCTTTTTGTTTGGGCAACAAAACACCAACAGTTCGGTTTTCAACTCATTTAATTTTCCATTCCCTGGACTGATTCCATACCTGTGCCTGGTAGCTCCTGTGAACAGCTAGTGGGAGCAGTGGGAGGGAGGGCATGCAGCAGAAGATCTCCTGATGGCTCAGCCTGTCTGCAGTCCCCAAAGCCAACACCACCCACAGACCAGCGAGGTGCAACACACTGGCTGTGAGAGACAGCTGACAAGGAGGGCTTCTGCTTCATAGAAATAACACATTTTCATAATTAGGTCTCAGCCCCAACTAAAACAGAACTGGTTCTCCATCTCCCACTGCAATTTCCCATTCATAGGAAAATTTTACACCTCAATCAACTTTACTATCAACATCAGCCAACTCACTGTATCACCATAGCACCCACTATTTACCTTTATCACTTGTACCAACATCAACAATTTCATGATGACATTTATCCTTCCTTCAGGAACTCAGGCTTTTTTCATCAGCAAAACCCTTCCCGCAACTGTTCAAACATGACACCACCTTTTCTATTCTCAGTATCTCAGATGCCAGTTTTACTGAAAATGTTCTTAGCTGTAAGAACAGCCACTCTCTTCTGCTTCACTTCATAACAGCATGGCTAAGAAATGACAGCCACAATTCCAGCTCTATACCTGCCAAAGACTTATCCAAACAAGAGGAAGTCATAGCTAGCCACACAGAGTAAGCTTGAAGCTATGCCTGCACAGGGAACAAACATACCATGTGCAGTGCTCATATGCTGACAGCGTACCTAGGCCTACACACAGTGGGATAACTAGGCAGTATTATCATTCAAGAACATTGCTCAAAAACAGTTTTCTTTAAAATTATTTTCAAAGCATTTCCAGTAATGCTGGATTTTGTAAACTGTTCCAAATTAAAGTTTTGGCACAGACTTGATTCACCAAGAAGCATTCAAGATGGACTTAAAGTCTGCCATGTATCTTGTCAACTTGAAAGACTAACTCTCACAGTCTTAGAGGTACCTGGGTAGCATCCTGAACTGTGACATCTGCCTATGCAGCAGCATTTTACACTGGTAGTGTAGACAACACATCAGGAGAACACGACAGACTTTCAGAAGCTGCTTGCTGAAAATGACAGAGGAGTAGTTTAGGTGCTCCTGCAGCTCATAGTCTGCTTACATCTGATGGACCAAGTCTATCTGCCTTCTCCTCGGGAGCACAGCCGGCTTACAGTGGCTGAGGCTGCTGATTTGGTTTAGAAAGCCTGGAAACCAGCAGGTTCTTTTCTCCTCCTGCACCTCTCCTCCTCCTTTGGAAACTTCTGCATTCTTGCAATGTCAGCTGGAGGGGTGGTCGCTCACCCTGCCATCACCTCCTGGCAGGCAGTGTGCAGCTGTCCCAGCAACTCAGTAGCTGGTGTCAGAGCAAGGTTTTAGATTAATTACTCTTGCAAACACAGAGCTGCTTCTGCACTGAATGACAGTGGCCTTTCTGAGCTCTGGTTTGACTCAGGGCACAAGCAGCTCATTAACCATCAGATGATTCAGCACTTGGTGCCTACATTTCTGCTGGCTGGTTTTCATCAGCAGACTACAGCTTTGAAGATGTATCATTTATATGATACCATCAGACACCTGATGAGACACAGGTGTCAAGGCCCTCCAGCTCCAAGCCAGTACTAGTTTTATGTGATGTAGACTGCTCTTCAATTTTCCTCTTCACTATGCAGCCTTATAATCACATTCCCCACAAAAATCCTGACTGTAACAGTCAGCAGCTTTTTTCTCCAGCTCTTTCAGGAAGAAATCATGCACAGAAAAGAGAGGGGTCAAGAAAAATCTCAGGTCACAGAGAGAGAAAGACTGAGGTCCTGAGCAGAGGGAAGATGATCTCCACATTTCATGCTCAGAAGAAAGAAAGATTCTTGTCCCACCAAAGCTAACCATGCACAAAACGCTGTCAGATGCAGGCCCACCCCACCCCCAAACATCCCTTCTGATTTACTCATGGCTGCTAATCTCATTAGAGTTCCTATAATTAAAGCACCATAAAATCTGATGAAGAATACAGTATGGTGTTAAATTAACTCACCCAAAGTCTTTTACTGTAAGAATGACTACTCCAACAGTGTTACAAGATTTACAAAATAAAGCCTCACTAATGAGCACAGCATCAAAACTGGATTATCAAGTTTCCCTATTTGCATGTAGAAAAAGCAGGCACTGAGGTTTCTATAAAACTTTTGCAGCCATTTTATAGGAAAAGTGAAATGCTCCCTCTTACATAAAAATACAAGCAGCTCAGAGTGGTTAGGCAGTGAACAACTTTTTTAGGAAACCCTGATATGCACAGTTTCTGAAATAATTTGGGTTTGGTGCCATGTTTAATGAAGAGAAAGATGGGAAGTGAATGAGGTGAAGGAGATACAGATGTAATATTACACCTGTGAGATTAAGTGTCCTGGTTCTTTCTTCCCTATCCCAAGTTTGTATCCTGGATGACAGAGTGCAGAAACCCACAGCTTCCAGCTGAGTGGGAAATGGTTCTTCCACACTTTTGATCCCCGCCTCACTCAACACATATCTGAGAGTCTATGGAAGGAGAACATGGCCTTTCAGACAATCACACTCTTCAACCTCACCCATTAAGCATAACAAACAACAGCTCTAGGCTGCATCAGTTCCTGGGGACAGGGCTTGCTGGAACCTGACTCAGACTCTGTGGGATCCACAACAGATCCTGAGCTCCACACAACCTCTTTCAGGACAACCCATTACCCATACCCATCAATTACCACATCATCAATTTCTTTGAGTCCAAACAAATGGTCACAGAATTTTTTTGTGAATTGTAGATCAACTGGTCATACTCAGACCCCAAAAGGCCCCAAGTGCTCTGCGACTATTAGGATGTGAGACAGAATAGCTAAATTGAGGCAGAAGTAACATCACATATTTCCTTAAGTCGGGCTCCAGATCAGCCTGGGCATTCCAGGCTTGCCTGCTAAGCTTCTGCTCCAGCCACTAAATCTTTGAAAGGGATTATGCAGCAAGGTGCCAGTGATAAGACTGGACTTGACCTCCAAGGACCTTCAGATGTTACCCTCATTTTCCAGCATGATGAGCAACAACTCTGCAGCCGGAGTATTTTCATCTGGCATTCCTTTTAAGAATGCCTAAAACTTTGGTTGATTTCCTTATCTATAAAGGGCTTGAAGGTAGAAGTTCTGATGCTGTTATATATTTGCATAAAAGAAAGCAGGGTGCATTAACAGAGTTTTTACTTTGCTACTCCATTAAACATCATTTTAGGAATCACAATGAAGCTATCATGAAGAATACAGCTTTCTTCAGTGAGAGAACACACACAGACATCAAAGGCTACACAAATTATTTTAAGTGCTATACTTCTGCCAACATATTCCACATTTTCAGCATGAGAGACCACTCCTCCAAAGATGTGGAGTCAGCCAGGGCAGAGATTACTATTTCTCTGACAAGAAAATCAGATCTAAACTATTCACAATGCTGCTTGCCTTTTTTTTTCCCCAATTGTTTTTGTTTGTTTTCAGTTTTAGGTACACTCTTAAATCATGCTGATCATATCCAAAAGTAAGATCTTTTAAAATTTTCAAACAAAAATAGCTTTTCAGCATTTATACCTTTTGAGCTTCTCATAAATTTTCTTTCTCATTTCCTACAAAAAAATGCAAAGTCACAAAGATGAAATGTAACTTGATTTCTAACCTATACTGGCTTTTCACTCATCCTTCCCAGAAATTCTTCTAACATAACTGACACGGAGATGCCTTTCCCTCTCCCCAGGATGACTCACAAGGTCCTTCCACAGCACAAAGGAAAGAGAGATCACTTCTTGTTCTTCTTGAAGAAATATCACTTTCTTGTCCTTTTCAAAAAGGAAGATAAGGGAAGAACACATTGGACTGTTATTTGTTGCATTTTGTTTCACTTTTCCCTAACAAATTTATCAAGCAGTTAAAATTCTGCCTGTTCATAAAAGCATCTGTAACAACATGTCCAGAGAAGTGCTCTGTGAATCTCACTCCTCAAGATCAGTATCCTTGCCCCACCTTTAAAGTACAGCAGTTAAGTACCCATATGGCTATACCTTCCTTTCACCAGCTGCTGGGACCAGCTTTGCAGGTGCTTAGCAATAGTAGTGGCTTCCTCGCAGGGCATCCCTGCATACACATCCAACACCTGGCCAATGCTAAACCCACTCCATAGCACATACACCTGCTTTCTAGGCCAGCCAGCTATTTCAGCCACCAAGCTGCTGCTTCCTTCTCCAAGAGTTCAGCCTAAACCAGGCAGAAGAGTTCTTCAATATGGCTTTAGATACCAGATCATGCAAGTTCCATTACATCACTGTAAACTGCACGCACCTGCAGGACATGGGGAAGATCACCCTGACATCACAACACTTGTCAATTTCCAGCTTAAATGAAAGTCAATACTCTGACATGTGACCTCAGTGGCAGATATCAAAGCAGCACAAATGTGCACTAACAGTATAATCTAAAACTTAGTGAGAGTTTGCAGTCTACCACTTATCTACAAATCAAATCATTCTGTGCATGAAGTCTCAAGAAGGCTTATTAAGTGTTCCTGAGTTTCAGCGTTACAGGAAACACACAAAACATTAACTCTGACCATCCAATCCATCAGCTCCCAAGTAAAGCCCTTCGCTATTATCTAAACATATCCAAAGAAGATCATAAAAATGCTACTGAGTTTACTATTAGCCAAAACAAATGCTACCAGCACCAGCAAATGCTACATAGGCTACCAGGGCCCAGAGAGGAGCAACTTGCACTTCATGTGCAATTTCCAAGCAATGAAATGTACTCTGGCCAGAAGAGGCCTGTCAACTATTTATGGATTGCAGGGGTAACTGTAATCATCCTACATGTACAGCCCAACACGAGCACAGACTGCCCCAAATTGGTGAAAAAATTAATTCCACCAACAAACTAGCACATTTCCACCAGGCACATCCTAAAAGCTGCTGCGGAATGAAAGCATCAAGGTGGTAAGCAAAGGGTTTAGTTGATTTTGTTTTTCCTGCATACACCATACTTCTCCCATTGTTCTTCATGTTTAGGGTATGACTACACTAGCAGCAGAAACACACAAATATTCAGCGGTGCTAAACTAACTACACAAAACATTAGCGAAGACAGAGCTTAGTTACCAAGCTGCTGATTTCAGTCTGAAACAGCAGTTCTGACTGACAAAACAGTGATGAGCATGTAAGCACCCTATATGCCAGCTATCTGCCAGGATGAGCAGTTGCCTGCCTAGGATGGAAAAGTTGTGTTTTCAAATTTTTTTCTCCAAAGAAGTTATTGTTTACTGTCGTTAACTGCAATTGTCCACCAACAGCTACACACACACACACACTATTTTAAGCTAGCATAACTGGCGCAACACCAAAGGCGATGTGTCCTGCGAGGAGCAGGCCGAGCGGCTGCACCAGGGGCCCGAACACCAAGCGGCAGCGGGGAAAACCCCCGGCTCCAGGAGCCGCTTCGGAGGCGGCTGCCAGTGCTCCCAAACTCCGCTCCTTATGACTCCTTGGCTGCCTCTTAAAAGAAAACTGGTGCCGCCGGTCAGGTAACAGCAAGAGTTTGAGATTTCAAAGCGAAAATTCTTATAAAGAGGGCAAGACCCTAAAAACGCGTTAGCGGCCAGCCGCATACGAACGCGCCGACCAGCGCTTCGGGAACGGGAGGTCACTGAATCCGCAGCTCGCACGCAGGTGGCGGCCGAACGCGTTCCGTAGGGGACGGGAAAGGCTCGCTCTCCCTCCGCACCTCTCGGCCCAGCCCCGCTCGCCGGGCTGCCCGAGCATGCTGCTGCCACAGCCCCCCGGCACACCCCGGCTGCGCCCGCTGGGAAGTACCTGGGAGCTGAGGTACCGCCGGAGGCACTCCTCGCACACCGCCTTCTTGCAGCAGGACAGGGGCTTGATGGGCTTCTCCTCCAGGCACACGCGACAGCTCAGCACCAGCAGCGGCCCGAACTCGCCCGAGATCAGCCCGGAGAAGGGTTCGGGCAGCAGGTACAAGTCCACCACCTCGATGCTACCGCCGGACGACAGCGGGTCGTCGCCCGACACCACCCCGCGCCTCGCGGGGGGCTGCCCCACGCCCGGGCCGCCGCGGGGGGAGCCGGGGGCCGCCACCGGCCGGTCATTCTCCACGCAGTAGACGGTGCAGTACACGTGCCGCCGGGGGGGGCGGCGGCGGCCGCTGCCTCCCTCCGGCCCCTCCTCCGCCGGGGCCGCCGGCTCCCCCGAGCCCGGCGGCTGCTCCGGCCCGGCCGCCGCCTCCGCCTCCTCTTCGGCTCCTCGCCGCTCCGGGCCGGCGGCGGCCGGCGGCAGCTCTCCGCCTCGCCCCGGCCCGGCCGCCCCGCCGCCCGGCACCGCCTCTCGCGGCGAAGGCGGCTCGTCCGGGCCGGGTTCCCGCGGGTCCCCGACCGGGCTCGGCGGCGCGGCGGCCGCCCGCGGGGTGCTCAGCGAGCTCTGCTGCTCCCCCATCGCCGCCCGCCGCCGCTCCTTCCCATCCAGCCGCCTCCCGGCCCCGCTTCTGCTTCCGGGTCCCGAGCCCCGCTGCGCCGAACCCCGCGCTGCCCGCCTGCGGGAGCTGGCCGCCGCCGCCCGGTCTCCCCGCCGAGGGGCTGCGGGCACGGCGGAGGGAGCGGCGGCAGCGGCGGGCGCCGCTCCGGTCAGCGCCGCCCGCGGGGTGCCGGCCCCAGCCCGACCCCCATGCCGGGGAGGACGCGGGCAGCCTCCCCTGGTGCCGCGGGGCAGCGCGCCCGGCCGCGCCCCGCAGCCGCCCCGGCCCGCCCCGCGCGTCACCGCCCCCCGCCCGCGGCGGCCGCCCCGCCGGGCGCGCCCGCCTCCCCCGCCCCGGCCCGCCCCCGCCCGCGCTGACGCAGCTCCTCGGCTGCGCCCCTCATTCAGCCGTAAACACTGCGTGGCTGCCCGCACGGCAGCGCCCGGCATCGGCACCGCGAGGCGTTGTCCTGGGCCCCAGGTTCCCTCCGACGTGTGCCGTACCTGCGGCCCGGCCACAAAGTAATGTCCTCTGAGTAAATGCTGAGCGTCCGATTAAAAATCAGCCCCGAAGGAAAAAAATTGTGGCGAGCATCATCGACTCCATGTGAGAGCCACGAACTATCATCAAGGCAATAGAGTCACATTTATAAAAATAATTGAAACTGTTAGCAACAGGAGTATCCTCACAGGTCCAAAACAGTATTTGCTTCTTCGAGTACTGATGGGGATTAGGGGGATGTGTGGACATTCTGCTCCAGAGTTGGTCAGTATGCCAGTGCTTCTGCTTGAAGATGTTATCTCCAAGCCTTGATGTCATCATTTACATCATCACATAGGGAAGATGTCATGGAACTGATGCTGCAGCAACTGAGTACCTTAACATGGATTGTGCAGTTTCCATCCCAAACTTTGTGTTCCTCAGAGGTCAATTAGATGCTCTGCTTGAGAGGACATGGTGTTCGGCTTAACTAGAGTGAGAGGAGGAGATCTGCAAGTGAGGAGATGACAGACAGGGACATCATGGCTGTCTGCATGTTGCACCCTCAACCCCAGTGAGCTCATGATCTCAGGCTCATGCAGGGAGCAGCTCCGTGCATTTCCCTGGCTCTGTGTTTGAGCTCAGCAGTGCAGCTGCTCAGCTGCAGTGCCCCAGAGTGCAGGGCATTGAGGACACGCTTTTGGTTCCTGTGTGGCACTGAAGTACATGTGCGCTCTGGCCTCCCAGAAAGCCGCACAGGGTGGCTGTGAAAGGCTGACAATGGAGGTATTGCAGGCTCTGTGTAGCAACTGGCAACAGCTGCTGTCTTGGGGGGGCTCTTTGCCTTGAAAATGCTGTGTTTCTTGCAGACCCGATTAGACGTGAAAGCAGTGGGTATGAATTTGTGCAATGTCAGACTATAGTTACCCTTCCAGGAAAACAATGTAGGGGAATTATTTCTTTTAAACAATATGTGTAACTTTTCTTAGTTGAGCCTTTAGGGATTATGATCCCAAAGCTTACTTTGAAAATACTCAGTGTAGAGCTTCTAATATTGAATAAACATGAGAATTTCCTACAGGCCTACCACTTAAGAACTTGGAACTTCAAGTGAAAACTAGAAAGATAGCATCATTGCAAGAGCCAGAATATTGCTCCACTGTTATTTTGGAAATGTGTGTGCTAAAGCACAGCAGGGGAACAGGGTCCTTGAGGAATTCAGGATGGCAATGTTAACCATACTTAGCTGAGGGGAAGCATGAAGCAAATAGGAGTTACAGAATTGCCTGTGCCCTACTAGCTGATGGTCTAAGGATGGGTAGTTCAGTGGCCTGTGCCCAGCCATGGGTCCTGCTGGTCCTGGCTGTGAAGAGTGAGCAGATGTGCCAGCCCAGCTGTTCCCAGGGTCCTCCATTCTGTTCGGGATTGTGAGATTTGCCCTGGCCTTGTCTGGTGAGCAGCTCCCAAGGGGACTCTCCCACTCTTTGATAAACATATCAACCAAGTCTTTGCAACAAGTCTGTTCCATATTCTGTACATATTCTCTCAGGTGTATTGAAAAAGTATGAAATTATACAGTAGTAGAAAGAAAAAAATACAGGCTTGAGGTAAACATAACGTGACCTGCCTAGTATGTACTGATGGCCTTTCCCGCTGTGCCTTTACATGGGCTCATATTTGAATGCCATTAAGGGAGAATTTTCACAAAAAGACCACCCCAGCCTCCCACCAGCCCCCAACAATCTGACAAAATAGGATTTTGTGTTGCATGGCCCTTGCTTGTTCTGCAAGAGAGCTGGTGAGAGGTGCTGGTTCTGTTGCACTGCTGGTGGGTGCCTGGGTGCACGGGGCACGAGTCGATACAGGGATGAATGCGTGGATCCCAAAGAGGCTGCACTGCTGCTGACAGGCTGCCTGATGTGTCTTAGGCTGCCTGTTGCCCAGGTTTTGAGAAACCACAAGTCAGATTTGCATCCAGGATGAGTCTGTTGCTAAAACTTTCTTGGTTTAGAATCTAATTTTAGATCCACACATTTTACACTCCCTATAGAGCATGCCTAGCCTTATGGAAGATATTAGAAAGATAGCAGCACTGCTGGATTTGCATAAGATAACAGATTAAAATAAATTTTCCTACAGAGATAAACCTTTTTATCACCAAACTGTTTGGTTCACAAGAACTTCATTATGTTTGAGCACAGTTGTGAAGAACTGAGCCTAGTTGCTCAAAAAATCACTTTTCTCCCTGTGATGTACTGCCAAGTCAAACTCCACAGAGATTCACACATTTGAACTCTGCAAATGAAGTATGAAGAAGCAGCTGGCAGGGCATTAATTATTTGTGAGACATCCCTGGTTTTGGAAAGCTCTATCCAGTGTTGTCCACCAGAACCTAGATTTGCTTATCTTTGGAAACATAGCAAATTCCATAATACTTTTCTTCTCTGTTGAATAAAATTGAAAGGTTTGGTTTGAATAGGTATGTTTATGGCTGGTCCTTTTACTCGTGCCTGATTTTAAAGTTCCACAGCTTAGAACCAGGGTTCTAGTAATGCCCAAATTTGGGATTGCTTTGGCTTTTTTGTTATTATTGTTATTAACTATTCACACTGAACAAAGAGGTTGTGATGGCTCTTCCATCAATTAATTGCATTTTTCCAAATTTGTAAAATTTTCCAGAGTAATGCCTGAGAATCTCCACCCTTGTTTTCTCTTTATTTTCTCTCTTTCTTTCCTACCTTCCTTTTTTCCTTTAATCAAAGAGCACAAGCTTATGTAAAATTTCAGCAATAGAAAGTACTGGGCTATGCAGCATATAGGCAAACTGCAGAACTCATTGCTACACACAGTCACAAAAGCAGTTCTATAAAGAATTACAAAACTGATTAGATACTTTCAGCAATTCAACAGAGCTAAAGCAGTTTGAGCTGTTTGTGCCATATATCTATCTGTGTGTATACTTAAATGTGAAAGAAGGATTTCATTTCCAAGGGCTGTGATTCCTGAGACTTCTTGAAAATTACTTTTACTAAAAATAATTAATGTTTTTAGGATAGGTAATTAACATTCATTCTTCTGGGCTTATGCTGATAGCCTCTGAGGAAATGTGAAGCCTTCTTTTTCTATGTAGTAAGTAAGTAACTGGCAGTATGGTACTGAGTCACTGGGTGCAGAACTTATTTTTGGAGGGGGATTCTTGGGCTCCTGTTCATCTTGTGAGGTGGAAGATTCACATATATTTTACAGAAAGTGTAGGTTAGAAAAAGGCATGCACTAGAATAATTTCTTATGAGCATCCTAATTAGATCAGGAAGAATGACTGTGTGCCTAGTTTAATTGTTACAGTATTTATTTGGAAAACAGTCTGTGCCATTATTTTTATCTAGCACTATGGAAACAACCTTCAAAACATAACTGTGTATCTTACACATTGCTTAAACAGATCAAACCCCTTTGTACTACCTATGATATTTACTGCCCACATCTGGGCTAAGGAGAGAAAATGCTTTTCTAGAATTTATGGATCTTTCCAAACAGATCTTATTAATGTCTCAAGTTGTATTTTAAAGGGCACTTAGAACCTTAATTTCTGCTCTTGTTTTGGAATTATTAATTCTACACACTTCTTCAAACTCCTTTTTTACACTTGCAACACTGTTTTTATTTTCTTGTTTTTCTGCCTGCATCACTAATTTTTAGTATGTTTATCCTTTTTCCTATCACATCACTTCCTAAAATTGTCACAAAGATCTGTATTTAGCCTACAGCTTTGTAGAGAGACTCATGCCTGCCTTTGTGTTCTGGATATTGCTGAATCCAGTTTCCCACTGAAGGCTAGATCAACCAGAAACTTTAGCTGATGGAAATTACTTCCCTCTCTTCATCACTCAAATCTTTTATTCTTCCAAGATTTTCTGACCACATTATATCCGTTATGTTACCTGTGTTCTTAAATTAGGAATCACTTTCATCTTCAACAAATGCAAAGAACCACTTGAGTAAAGCAAGAAACTTACTTTTCATAGAACAGGAGTATATATTTTCAAATTCTTGAGGTTAAAACTGAGGAACTGAGCTAGGAAACTCATGACCATGGCTTGCATCCCCAGGTGAACTTTTTCACTGTTAGTCCCAGAGGTGCACTGGACTCAAGCAACACTCCATGTACCCCACAATCACTGGTTTTTTCCTTAACAACAGGCAACGCCCAGATCATTTATCAGCATTAATCTGGAATGAAGTGCCTCGATGCACAGCCTGGGTGCAATGCAGTCATTTTGGGGAAGCAGGAGTTATTTACCACCATCAGCAGCAGTACAGCCATGAGACCATGCTAAATTACATCAGCATTTTAAGACTTTCCCAAAGAAAGAATCCTTCATCACTGCATTCTTTTTATTAGCATTTCTTTGAATTTATTTTTGTAGTAATAGTTGGCCACAGGATTACCTGACAACACCACAGTGAGAGTAAATTCTGCTGAAGGCCAAGTATATTTTATAGCTATTATTGCTTTGATTAACTATGCAGAATAAAACACAAATAGAATGTTTTGTAAAATAAAGACTTAGCAGCTACGTTTTTGAAAATATTGTGAGTCATTCTCTGTTGTGCAAATTGCTATCTTTTCCTTCTTAGCTTCAGGCCTGAAAAGCAGTTGAACATTTGTTAAAACAATTGTCTACCCTTATTACTGGATTATCAAATTGTGCTTTTCTCATTTTGTACTAGAGGGTTTTTTTTTGCAATGCAAATAATTTAAAAGGATTTCAGGAAAAAGAAGTGAAATTAAGTAATTAACGTGATCAGACATTGGAGATACATAGAGCTATTCAAATTAGCTATTTTTAAATTATGCTGCTTTGCTTCTTAAAGCCAAATTTCAGAATGCTTTTGAATACTTCCTTAAGTTCATCTCTGTAATTCAACAACCCCCACTGTTATCAGCAGAGACTCCCATTACACGCTCTGTGACTCCATGGAGACTCACCACGTCTGCACAGGAAGCTGCTGTAACAAGTGGAGCTGCTTTCGCCAGCCAGGCAGGGATGGCAGTGAGGTCTTGTGGTGAGGGCACTGGGGGTGGGGACCTGGGGGGCCCCTTTTCTAATCTCTGCTCTGTTGCTGACCAGTCGTGTGACCTTGGATGAGATACTCCTATATCTCTGTTTCCCCTTTTACCCTTTGCCTGTCTCCATTATTTAGACTGCAAGCTGTGTGTGACAAGGAGCGTTGGCAGCTGCAGCACTGCGTGACCCAGTGAATCCCCTGGTCTTGGCTGATGCTCGAGGCACTACTACTGTATCACAGACAAAACACAGTCATTTCCTCATCCAGAGTGCCACGTGAAATCAGCTCATTAATAGCACATTTTATAGTTAAAAGTAAAATTACATATGTTCAGATACTTCTTTCTAAATTTAACTCATTTGACTGTGCAACACCGCATTCACAAGGATATTTCTGCTGGGCTGTAGTCATTACTGAATAGCACTGTGTGTGCTGTGAGGTTTTATTTGCATTAGCTAACACCAGGAACTTAACCCACTTTCAGCCTCATGCTCTCCTTGTGTAAGAATGCAGGGATCTCGACATTTTTCCCTTACTCAGATCATGTGTCCAGATTTCCAGTGGGATTTTATCCAGTATACCAAAACAGGTATTTAGTAGGGTATGCATGACAATTACACCAAGGAAAGAAAGGCCAGAATAAAACCTAATTCACTAGCAGGATTGAAATACTGTAATTTCTCTCCACAAATTCATTTTTGTTACTGCCACAAGAAGTAATGTCTGATTACACTCAGTAAGTCATTCTGCAGAGCGAGATGATGCTGGTTTCATAACATCACAGGTCAAAATATAGATTTATTTTATGATTTTGTCCCTAATTTGCAAGTCTCTGGGCTTTCCAGCCTGTAAAGCTGGCTTCACTGTGGAGGTGCCATGATAAGAAAATCTTCTCAGCTAGATGGAAAATAGGAGTCTGAATTATGACTCTGCAAAATTAAAGTGGTGATATATTGATTATACGCTCAATTGATTATTCTATAGATAGCTTGACTGCAGTGGGGATTGAGAAGCATCAAAAATGGAAACAGGCAAGACAGCAAATTGCCTTAACAAAACTGAATACTCAACTTGCTGCTACACAGATCCAGCGTGTGACACAACGTCAGGAGCCATAATGTCAGGAGCCATGTCTTTTCTGAATTGCTGCTCAGACACAGCAATTAACAGGAAATCAGTTAAATTATTTCCTTGAAAAGTAATTTCAATATTTTTTCTGTGGACTGTTTGTTTTTATGGAGCATTCTTGGCTTGTCCACACTTTAATTGAAAGGTTGATTCTTAAAGCCTTCATTGCATACATTGAAAAAGTTGTTGGTAAAAGTCATGTATTTTACCTTAGGAATTGCTGTATACAGCTGAAGACCCCACTCTTGTACATGCATGAGTAATGAGTCTATACACAACTTCATGAATCTTTTTGCACATAGTACTCAGCAACGTTGAAAAAACTGTTCCTAGAAGTCTTTTCCTATATTCTCTTATCTAACATGTCTGGTTTTAAAACAGGCCCCAATGATACTATTAGAAAGTGCTGGCTAGCTAGAACAATCTACGGGCTGCAATGGAAAGCTGTTTTGAAAGAAAAGTTCAGCTAGAAACCGGATGAATATAAGTGAAAAATGGTTTGTACTCTCCCTTCCGAAGCTGTTTCTTAGTAGCCATTTTAGACACAACGTTGGTACATCATGCCCTAACAACAAGGTCAGCTGTGTGGTTTACAGATTAAGTCCTGGATGGAAATGTCAGAACAATCCCTGTGTAATAAAAGGGCATCAGTAAATTTCTTATCCTAGGGAAGCCTGACTTGGGGGAAAAAAATGTAACATTTGAAGATACTGTCTGGGCAGAAAACAAAATCCTTATATTGTCAGAGTGAAATCTGAGACTGCTGGCAAGCCAAAGCTGCGGTGAAAGCCTTGCACTTTGTTTTGTGGTTCTGGTATGCTTATCAGCAACATTAAAAGTCAGAAATGCCAAGCTATCACAGGAGTCTTCCCAAGGAGCCACTCACGTGGCTGTCTGCTGGGAAATCAGCTGCTGTGATGGGCTCTTGTTACATGAGTTTGTGAGGACAAGAACCAAGCCGAACTTATTTGATGCAGCTGCAGAGCGCTAAGATAAAAAGCGTAGATTTCACTTTAAACCTCAGACAAACTTGAAGCAGATTAGTGGAGAAAACTCTCACCATCATGTTCTTCAGTGCCAGTCATAAGTTTCACTTTCATATGAACACTGGCAGGTTTTATAAAGAAATAGTAAATAGAATTGCAACAGTGCTCTTTCTATTAATTAGATCAGGAGGTATCTGGCTACTTATGATTGCTTGATGTAGCGTGATCTCACCGGCTACTTGGAGTGATTTGATCTGCTTATAAGAGAGAGCCTAAAAATAAAGAGGAGGACGACTGATTAGTTGCAATCAGATTTGTCTTTAAAGTTTGGGTTTTTTTTGCCTAGAAACTTTTTGGCATGTGAAAAAGTCTAATGCTAGAAGTCTACTGGTTAAGTAATAATATGTGAAACAGTTGTAGGCTTGCTTTATAATGTGGATACTAATGAAGTGCATCTATTGACTCCTTCTTATTTTTCAGTAAAAACATTTATCTGTTGTTCCTTTGGGATGCAGCTATAAAGTAAATGGAATATTTTTTTCAGCTAAGAATTGATCTGAGCATAGCACTAACAGCATGGTTTTAGATCAGTGAAATTAAAAGGGTGCAATTCAGAAGTAGTCAAGGTAAACTGGTTGAGCTTGCACCAATGCCAATGAAAAAATGTCCAAAACAAGATGTGTTTATTTAAATAAATCAGTTAGCAGTGTATGTTAACATAATGTACTTCTAGATATTGTTTTAGTTTCTTTAGTCACATCAACAGTACAATAAATTGGTCTAAAATTGGCTAAGAATGCACATATTGAAAAATGGGTAAAGCATTTATCTTAATGTTGAGTAATATTATTGTTTAAAGCACATTAAATTGCAACAGAAGTAGTATAAATGTAAAATATAGATGAAAAAAGTGGTAAATTAACTCAAGAAGTAACTATCAGTAGGGAAAGATCATCAGGTGGGGCTGTTTCCAGTAGAGTTCAATGGGGATTTGTGTGAGTCCTGGCATTGCTCAATTATTTCATAAGCAGAGAGAAAATATATAGCATGACTAAAAGCTAGTGAGTAACAGTAAATAAAATCACAGTTTTACAAAGGAGTTTGACTTGACTGTGTTAGTCTTGTTTCAATAAAAGGTCTTAATATAATTAAAAATAAACTACTGTTTCAACATACAAATCTAGTTTGTAACAGACTTTATAGTGCCTAAAGTCTTCAAGAATAGATGCTTTTCTAGAAATTATCTTTCCATCAAAGATATATTAACTGTACTCTGCATATACTGAATAAGTAGAAAATGAGACTAAAATCTACTAGAAAAGTCCTTTTTATTAATTTTTATGAATCTGTTTGTTAATAGCAAAACTCCTGCACATTGATCAGAGCTGGTAAAAGCAGCTGTGTATTGTCACCTGAGTGTTTAGGCATAGTGCTGCTGCAGGAGTCTGGGCTTTTTCTGTGCAGATGTGTTAAGCATGAGTTAGGGTCCCAGTCCTGCTGGAGCACTGGAACACACAGAAGGCTGACTGGGAACAAACACAACAATTCCTGCAAACAAACAATGAAGGAAGCTTTTTCCTTGTTAATAACTTCACTTGCAGTACAATCTTTTTTCCCGGAGAGTTATACCAGGGAAAAATGTTTGCTTTCACATTTGTGGATGCTAGTAAAATTTCAGCTGATGAGTTTCTTCTAGGACATTTTGAAATCTTTATACCTTCATAAAATACCAATGAAGAATTGAAAGTGCAGATTAGTAAAGCCTAATTTTTTCCACATATTTTTTATTATTAATATATAAAGCGTGTGCAACAGAAAAGGATTACAGATGAATTGCACTACTTCCCCTGTAATCTTTATCCTTTTCCTGACTAAGTGCTTTCTGCTAATACAAATCCCCAAGATCCTGACCTTTCTTTTTTGCTTTCCTTCCCTGCAAGCAGGGTGGAGGAAATGATTCCTGTCACGTAGCCAAAGGGGGCATATTTACATGGCTCCACATGATGTGATGAGGAAATCCTGTTGCAGAGAATTCAGGAGGGGAAACAAGTAGGTTGCCAGGTTTTTTTGGTTTGTTTTGGTTTTGGGTTTTTTCTGGTGGTTTGGTTTTTTTTTGTTTTTTTTTTTTTTTTTTTTTAAGTTTTTTGGTTTTTTTTTTTTTTTTTTTTTACGTCCTGCCTCCACTCCTCTACAGGTTTACTTCCTGAAAAGCCACTTCTGTGACTTTATCAGCACAGATCTCTGTTTTCTCAGTTTGCTTCCTCCATTTTTGTACATGGATGTTTCCAGGACATTATTCTCCTCCCTGATATCTTGCCATATGTTAAGTGATTTTGGTGTTATCTGCTATGGATTATTGCTTTGCAGATTTTGCTTTTAGTAATTGAATTTTTATTGTTCCTCCACTAATTGTCTCTAAAGCTCTGCTCAAAGTAAGGGACCACTGTAAGTCCTTTAATTCTGGTCTCTTCTGGGTTAGGGGAAAAAAGGCTTCACTATGTACAGGAGGATATTGCAGTTTCAAATCCTGAAGCATTCAAACAGCTTTAGCTGTATCCTAGAGGAAATCAAGGGTTTTTACATTAAGGGTTTTTATTTTAAAATGCATTTATTACATATGGAGTTCTAGAGTTAGTATTTTCTGGATTATATTATAAACAATATAAGAAAACTTGGTGTGAGAACTTTCCTTCACCTAGGCTAACTTCACCAAAGCTGAATTCCATTTCATACTGACTTTGAGACCTGCAATCAAAACAACAGTGAAATGCATCAACTGACTAGAAAATTAACCTTTTATGAATGTAGAACCTGGTGTAAAATTAGCATGGAGCATATGCAAAAAAGCAATTTTATTAGATGCATGAGGCACTAAAGGCTAAAGAGTGATTGTTAAGAGAGCATGATGGATGTGAGTGTCATTCTGCCATTTCAGACCAGGAACATGCTCCTTCAAGGGCTGACCATACCTTTAGCTGGCAGCCACGTCCTGTGTGTGTGCTGGATCTGATCAGAGATTAAGAACAAAAACACTTTCCTGTGGTAGCATTAGTTTTGATCCACAGTACTGTCCATTAAAAGCTTTAATGGAACTTAAAAAAAAAAAGCTTTGGGAACATTTGGATCTGGACCCAGATGTTCCCTGCTTCATGCCTAGAACGACTGCTACTTTTGTTCAACAGACCATAGACTATTTTAAAAAATATCTGATTTCAAAGAGGAGATTTTCTAAACAGGAAGACTTTAATGTTTTATTCCTACCCCATAATTCTTATTTTGGTCTGTCTCCTGTCTTTCAGAAGGACATAGAAGAGTAGGCCTTCAGTGATCAAATAAAATTTACCAAGATCAAATGATGATACTATATTTTGCCTTTTGCCAGTCTCATAATATGGAATATAAGATCCAAGTCTGGATCATTTCCTAGTCTGGCATCTCCAGCATGGCACTAATTTAGATACACAAGGAACAAATGGTCTTGTCATACCAGTTAAAGTAACTGTGCAGCCATTGCTTATTTTTTTTTAGTGTTTTTCTTCTTTCCAGTGATATTGGAATTTATCCAATGCCAAGAACAGTTTTCACTTGCTTAGAGATATTTGGGTTGAAAACCTGACATCTTGTGTTTAAGGGAAGAACTACTAGGACAACACTGCCAGGCAACAACCAAGTCAGACTCCCACA
The DNA here is from genome assembly GCF_963513975.1 of Fringilla coelebs. Taxonomy (NCBI): domain Eukaryota; kingdom Metazoa; phylum Chordata; class Aves; order Passeriformes; family Fringillidae; genus Fringilla; species Fringilla coelebs. The sequence continues at coordinate 52,454,250 of NC_140030.1, read as the reverse complement.
GTACAGAAGTATACAACTCTTGGATTAGAAAGCTGTAGAATATAACTAACACTTTAGGAGAAAAAGCAGTATTTTCCATAAAAATAATAAAAGCATTGCACTACTCAGATTAGGAAGAGCAAAAATATAAAGACCTCTCATTCTGAAGTCCAGCTCTTTCACCTCTCTTCTTCAGAGTGCAATGTAAAAAAATTTAGAAGTGGAGTACAAGGAAGAAGGCAAGAAATATTAAATGTATAAATATTCTTTGGGTTTTCCCTACTTTATTGGGAAAAAAATCACAACAAAACACTCAATAAATTGAAATTCCTGTTGCAATTTTTTATTAACAGATCTCTATCTCAGAAGGTGAAGGAACCCTGGAGATGATGAGACAATTTAAAAAGACAAAAGATACAGTTCTAGTGCTGCCTTAGATTTTTAAAGGGCATAAAACACCAGTATAATGATGAAATATCAAGTTTCAACTTTTATAAGATCAGGGTTTTCCCCCTTGCAATTTTCTTTCAACAAGAGTGTAGGGAATGGTGATCATCCCTAAAAGGCTTGAGACAAATGAGAAGGTGGCACTATGAAAAAGTTCACCTGGGCTGCTCATAAAGACCAAAAGTGCCTCAGCTATTGGGCCTGTGATTTGGAGAGGCTTTTCACATGCCCCAGGGGCACGGAACCAGGGCTGAGCAGCCGCCTTGTCTGTGTGGCACCTGCCCCACATGTGGCCCTCAGCTGGCTCAGCAGTGCTGTGGGACAGCAGTGTCTGCCCTGGCCCTGCTCTGGGCAAGGGGCACTGCAGGATACACCACCTACCTGCAGTGGGATGGGAGCTGACAGCGTGTGCTGCTGATGTTTGAAAGGGAAGTAGGATTTCTTGTACAGATTTGCTCAAATGCAGCTTCAGCATGTTTGACTGCTACTTTATGAGGCCATCAATTTTTAAGAGGGTTTTATGAAGTCTTGATCTGGGGAAGCATAGTTGTTAGATAGCTCCTGTCTAGTTTTAAGAAGAAAATAGAAACTACAAATAAAATAATAAAGATGGGCAATAATAAAAACCCGTAAGAATTTTGTGTATGTGAGGTGAAGGTTTAGGTTTAAAGTTGACTGACAGAAAGAAAGGGAACTGTAGATTTCTAAGATGAATCATTGTGCCTTGCTCATCATAGAATTTCATTTTCAAGTAATTTAGCCTCAGATTACCAGAAACAATTTCTGGTTCCACTCTAGATAATGTCAATGAGACAGCTGTAGATTTAAGGGTCATTAAAGAATTCTTATTCATAAAAGTATGCACTTACCTTTAATCACATATTTAAGTCTTATTGAAGCTAATGGGGTTTAAAAATCTTCCTCATTCCTTTCCTTTTGCTTTCAATGGAACTTCAACATTTTCTTCAACTCTATATTCGCTTCGATATTTTTTTTAACTGGGGACTTCTCCATCTTCCTGCTTTGAAGAGTCAGCCTCCAGGTCATTCCTTTTGGCAGGCACCAGCCTCCCTGGTACAGGGAGGGGCAGAGAGAGCCAGGATCTAAAGGGGAAGCAGGGCAAGGCTCTACCAGCTCCCTCTACTATGTAATGGATGATATTCCATCGGCACCACAGGCTCTGCTGTGTGCCTGTATAGTGGACGGTCTCGAGCCTCCCTGGTAAACCCACTCCTGAATTCCTGCTCATGTGACACAGGCAATAAGTACTGCACCTTATTTTTCCTGCTGCAGGTAAAATTAAAAAGGGTTTTCCCTGAGTTTCTACAGATCTGGAAAGAGGGGGTGGTTTCCATTTTTTAAGTGCATTTTACAATGAAGTTAGGTGGATGATTTTCAGTCCTTTATCCTCAGGATTCCTTTAGCCCTGATATGTTTTCTGCCCTCTGGGGAATTTCCCACTTTGTACATCCAGCAAAACATCCCCAAAAGTATACAAGAGAGTAAAACCTTAATATTTCATTTTAGAAGATTTTATACAGAACTGTAATGATGATTATTGTTTACTGTTTTATTTAAAGGAGAAGCTCCATTCAGGGACAAAGAAGACAACCAGTTTAACAGAGCTAGCCAAATGACTTTCCAGAAATGTTAACATCAGTGGAGCCCCGAGTGACTGATACTTCAAAACATTTGTCTTCTGTGTTCATTTGATGACAGAATTGTTGAACACTTGCAAAATTATTTGGAAGAGACTTAGCAGTGAATAATCTGTGTATTCTGTCAGTTTTTCCATTCCCTGTGAAATTCAGTGAAGATCTTTAACTCAGGAATGGTGTAGTTCTACCCATAGAATAAGAAAAAAAAAAAGGTTGATAGTAAATATGCCTGAATATATTTTGAATATAAGGCCAAGATGGAGACCCATGGGGTTGTCAAGGAGAAACATGGGTAAATGGATTTTATCTACTCTGCAGAACAATAGAGAAATTATTTCTTTCTTGCTATCTATCAGATAAGAATGTTTGCCTAAGTTTTTATTTACCAAATAACTAGTGTGTCTTTTAAATTATTTTTTAATTTATTGCTACATCACTGGAAGGAAAGAAAGGAAGGAAAGAACATAGTTTAATTTCATTTTTCTTTGCTAGCCAGTAGATATGTCCTGATTTGTTGTCTTAAAACCTGGAAAGGAAGAGATATAATAGTACAGTTCTTTATTATATTACTTAAGCATTTGAAAGAGCTTAACTTATCAATTGAGTCCAAGAGGTAGTTATGCCATGTTTCAATTTGTACCAGTAGTACAAATATCTGAACAACACTAGTTCCAATGCCCCAGATAATTTTTGCTAAGCTATGCTACCATTTTATTTAAAAATTAATAAAAAATAGCTTTGTAATTCAAAGTTTTGCCAAGACTTTGAATGTAATCACTCTCAATAAATCCCAAATTGTTTAATGAATTTAGGCAAATGGAGTAATCCATGTCACATGTCTGTCTGGGCACAAGCATCCATGTCTGTCCTACAATCGTTATGCTGCCTTAAAACATCCAGTTGGAATCGCAGTGCTGTTGTGGCTACCTGGTTAAAAATATCCCTGTTGGCACCAGGAGACACTTGTCTGCACTGAAAGCAGCCCATACCTGAGTGTGCCACTTACAGAACTGGCTCTGCTTGTCCTCTCTCAGTACCCGCTTGTCGTGGCACTGGTAGAAGCAACTTGGGGTCTCAGGATTTTTCTCAGGACTTGTTTGTGCTCCCACATGGTGAGTGCTTGCTTTGCATGCCAAGCTGTCCCCATCAAAACCAGGATCAGAGAACCGTGGTGTCCTTCTCTTGTTTCCCAGTGAGACCCCCTTGTACCACACCTAAAAGTATGTAATTTCCTGGGCCAGCAGAACTGACCAGAGCCAGGAACATGGCAGTGAACACCTCCCTTGGGTTTATGGGGAGGGTAAGCATAGGATGGCTGGGATTCTGAGCACAAGTCCTCTTCTCAAGAAGCCTGTCAGGGGACAAATGCTGTGCACTATTTCTGATAAGAGACTGCCTGGTTTAACCCCAGCCAGCAACTAAGCACTACACAGCCACTCACTCTCTCCCTGTTGTTGTTACTCAGTTCCCAAGATGAACTTTTTCTTTTCTCCCACAGAGGCTGAGGTGAAGATGTCCCCAGTGCTGCAGAGAGGAGCCTCCCTGCAGGCTCTGTGCCCCAGAGCCGTGCAGAAGTCATAGCAGCTGCTTTTGACAAAAGAGCTCCTGAGTAACTCTTGAATAGCCTGAAGCAGGTAATTTCACAAGAAAATAGAGCAGGCCTTAGGCTTAGCACTGTTTATGGGGTTGGGCCCCCAAAGAAGCCTCATTCAGCTGCAGGGACAGTGCGATCCTCTGCTCCAACTCACCCAGCCACCCCAAGGTGTGGGTGAGCTCTGCCTTGGCATCTGCCCCCCTCAGCTGCCTCCAGCAGCACCACAGGGTCTGCTAACAAAACCAGCACTGCTTACGCCTCCTTAAGGACCTCCTCAACCTGCTGTGTCTTTATTCTGCTCCAGAAGGAGTTTTAAACCCTCAGTTGCACAGAGTGTTTAGAGGGATACCAAGGCAAGGGTTCTGCTCTCTGTTTCAGCAGTGGTTATGGAAGTAAAAAAAAAAAGCGAAGTAAGTTTGCTGATGACACAATTTGAAATTGGAAGGAGCTGTTGACCCCCTCAAGGGCAGGGTGGCTTTTTGGAGAGATCCCAACAAATTAGAGATGGACAGTCACCAACTGCATGAAGTTTGACAAGGGCTAGTGCTGGATTGTGCACAGGGCAACCCGGGGTATGTTTATAGACTGGGGAATGAGAGGCTGCAGAGCAGCCCCATGGAAAGGGGCCTATTGGTCCTGGTCGATTGTGGGGTGCAGAGGTTCAGGGACATCACACCATAACCAATATGGTCAAGTGAAGCCAAATATATTATCCCTAAAAGGACTATATTTATAATAAGTTTCTACTGTCCATGTGTCCCTAGCTAATATATGATTGGTTAATAATCCTAGCTGTTCACACGTCTAAAACAGAATGCTGATTGGATCATTAATTTTTCACCCGTCTTGCTGGGGTCTTCTGGCCCACCCATGGCTTCTCTTTTTTCTCACTTTCTCAAGCTTGCTGACAAACTTGCTGAGTCTTGATGACTCCTTCTTGTATCTTTCTCAAGGATATACTGATGCCATTTCTGAATATGTCCATTATCCATTGCTTGTGAACATGTCCATTGTCCACTATTACAAGCAGGCTGGGTTGTGCATTGGCTGAATATGGCCATTGTCTTGTAAAAACTCCTCAACCTGCAGAAAATCCTCAACAGTCGATGGCAAGTTGAACACGAGTCAGCAGTGCCCTGGAAGCCAGGGGCCAAACTTTTCCTGGGGTGCATCAGGCACAGCATTGCAGCTGGGCAAGGGAGGGGATTGTCCTGCTCTGCTCTGCACTGGGGTGGCCTCACCTCGTGTGCTGGGGCCAGTTTTGGGTGCCACAACATAAAAAAGACATTAAGCTATTAGAGAGTGTCCAAAGGAGGGCCATGAGGATGGTGAAGGGCCTTGAGGGGAAGCCTTATGAAGACTGAACTTTGTCTGTTCAGCCTGGAGAACAGCAGACTGAGGGGTGACCTCATTATGGCTTCAGCTTTCTCATGAGGGGAAGCAGACGGGCAAGTGCCAATCTCTTCACTCTCATGACCAGTGACAGGACTTGAGGAAATGGCATGAGTTAGGGGAGGCTTAGATTGGATATCAGGAAAAAGTTTTGCACTGGAACAGACCCTCCAGGGAAATCACAGCACTAAGTCTGACAGAATTCAAGAAGTGCATGAACAATGATCTCAAGCATATGGTATGGTTCTTGGGGTGTCCTGTGCAGGACCAGGAGTTGGACTTGATGATCCTGATAGGTCCCTTCCAACTGAGCATATTCCAAATGCTCCCCTGCAACCCCCATATTCTCTATGTATCTTCTTTACGTCCTTGCACTTCGGAAGACTTCTTGAGAGGACTCCCTTCTCCAGTCCAGTGGTTGGCCCAGAAAAGGAGGACTTTATCATGACTAGGATCTGTGCCAAAGTCCAACGGAGGAAGAGGAAAGTGCTGAGGATGAGGAGAGAGCATTTGGTAGTAGGTGGCACTTATCCCTGGTTGCAGTAGAGTGGAGCAGTGGGGCAGATAGAACACAGTATTTTCTATCCAGAGAAAATACAAGGAGGTTAGGCTTGTCCATGTGTAAGTATTCATGCATCTGGACTATGAGCAGAGCTGGGGTCTGTTTACAGTGACCAGCTGGCCTAGAATAAGTTTCAATGACTTTTGTTTTCTTTCAGACTGGGGGTGGGAAGGAAAGGAAAACAAGGAGCTGCCTGGGAGCAAGATTAGAATCAGACACACTCACTTGTGGGATGCCAGCCAGTGAGGCATGATGTTATTATCTAGAGCTTTTCCAGTTCTGCTAAAACTGGCTGCCCGAGAGATTTTGTCAGCTGATAATCACCAGTAATAGAGAAGAGCTCTGGATGGAGAATGGAGGGGAGATGCTGTAAGTGTGAGGCAAGAAGCCACGGGAGAGTCCAGCCATTGCAACCACGCTATCCAGGAAGGTCACTGCCAGAGTGGGGGGGGCAGGCACATTTTGATTCTGGCCATAGCCTGTCCCTGGTGAGAAGAGCATGTTGGCTCAGCAGGGCATCTTTGCACAGCTATCCTCCTGCAGCTGCATGTGGCAGAGAGCTGGGACTCTGCTGGGTGCACTGAGAGTGTCAGCAGCTCAGAACATGTGTGAGCAGTGCGAGTGCTGGTCCGGCTGTGTTGCTTTATGGATCCTTCAACAGACCTGGGCTTTCTACGTCTCCTTAAACCTAGAGAGTGTGCAGAGCACCTCAGTAGGTGGACAGACAGGTGCCCCATGGGGTTTTTCCCCCCAGTAATCAAGGTAGAATGTTCTTTCTCTGACTCTGGTTAGATGCAGTCAGAAGTTGCAAAAGTTACTCTTCTGCAGAAAGCAGTGGGAGAGACAGCCTAGGAAATCATATTAACCTTGTCATCACATCTTGCTCTCATGCTTCCAAACCTGCTTGCAGACTATTTGCTTTTACTTTGACCACCATATATAATCTGGTTTAGCAGCAGACCAGATGTCTAAAATACAGTAATTAAGTAGCAACCATAGAAATGAAGATGTTGAAATCTTGTTTAGGAGTAGGAAACATAAATTTCCAGTCCTTAAGGCAAAAAGACTTGACCAATGTAGTTCAGATCCATCCAGATATCTGTTCTGTTTAACATATTCATAAACAACCATAATTAAGACAATGTCAAAGACTGAAGATGACCCTAATTTGTTTAAGGAAGTAGGACTAATTGTGGGTTGCAGGAAGAATTCATAGGGGCAGCTGAGCTGGCAGCAGAAAGGCAGATGAAATTCAGACTAGGTATGTGTAAAGTATGAAGGTGATTCTTTCCACTGTGAGACATGAACCCAGCTTCTCAATCAAAGGAGGTAGATGTTAAAAGAGGAGCTGGAGCAAGTTGATAGAAGATTGCAAAGAAAGTATATCTAGCCCTGAAAGTCCCCAAGCTGGAAATAATTGATATCTGGAAGAGCTTTAAATGTGTACATTGCATATACTTGTTCTGTTCTTACTCTTTGCTGAGCATTTTTTTATGGCTACTTTTGGCAAGAGCACAATGGGCTAGATGGACTCTTACACAGCATACATTACACAAAATAAACCATGAGCATATGTAGCATAGTGCTTACTGTTCCTTCCTGCCTTCCTACCTCCCTACTATCCTCCTCTCCCTAATGCAGGAATTATGTAAAAATGCTGATGGTTAAACAGACCTTTAAAATTTTCAGCAGCTGCTATTTGCAGGGGGAGGAGAACAAACCCAGGTGTTTCCAAAAGGAAACTTTCTAATTTCTCATGATGCTCTCTTAGCATCCATTGGATACAGATGCAGGCAAGAAACAGGGTTGCCTTCACTGAGAGACAAAAGATGCCCAAGACAGAGAACAAATCCCTGTCAGTGGAATGATTTAAGGTTTTATTCTATACAAATGGAAACACTGATGTAATTGTGATGGTTTAAGGGTGTAGATGCAGCAATATTTGAAGAAGAAATAATGGCTGTAGTTAGGCTGGCTGACACATCAGCAAAAGCCATCGGGCAGTGCTGGTGCGCAGGTGCTGTGGCCTTGGGCACACAGCCTGTGCCCCGGGAAGGGACAGATGCCTCTGACTGGGACACGCAGGCCTTTCTTTACCCTGAATCAGGAGCTGTCCTCTGAGGTGGGAAGAAAGGCTTCTGTGCTCCCTTGTTTGCTGTAGCACTACCAGCTGGCCTGATACAGGAGCTCATGCCTCACTTAACTTGCTACTATCTGTTAGGGATCTCACAGATGAGGTGGCAGAGATTTCTGCACCATTTTTGGATACTGCAAGGCTATTTAGATTTTTTTGCAAACATGTTTTTGTGCACAGTAGACATTGGGACTTTTTGATAGGGACTTCATTAAAATAAAGAATAGGGAACCCAAGATGAGTAACTGACAATAAAAATGTTGGTACATACAATAGCCAGTCATAGATTATGAAGACTTCCCTTCAGACAGAGACCTGTCCAGCTCAGGCTCAGGACAGCTAGGATGTGCCTTTAGGAGCCCCCTGGGATGAGCAGTGCTGCTGGCTGTCTTAGGAAGTGAGGATGAAATGTGGCAAGAGCCACAGCTTGTCATGTCTTCATTTGTCTGAAGTTTGCTCTTTCAAGTGGTGTAAGTGTAGCCAGGATGGTGCCATACTTGTAAAACCACTTTGCAAACTGAGGAATGCTGACAGGGAAGAATCACTTACCTAAAATTTACTTACCATGATGTAGAAAGACACAGCTCATGATGGCACCAAAGTCCTCAGTTATGTCCAAGACCAAAAAATGATAAAAGGTCTGTATCTTTGTGTGTGTATCCTATTGTGCTGTGGTCAATTGTCTCGATCTTGCTCTGTGATCACTCGGCCTCATTGAAACTGCAGCATAAGAGAGCTGTACTCACAGTCATCACACTGTCAGGGGTGGCAGCTTTGCCTGCCTGCTTTTCTGCTGAATTGCTTTGATGTGGATCTCCCACATCCTGAGTGAGCTATCTAATAAGTCACCTACTGTGTAAAACCTGGATATAGTTCCTCCTTCCACTGTATTTTTTAATGAAAATAACTGTGACATCTGCTTTAGTCAGGCTTTCAGGGGCATAGCTTGTCTCATTTCATAATGGGGCCTGGGAAGAAAATAAGAGCCAAAATGTACCTAGGTTACTGGAACAATATGTAGGGAATTTTTCAATCCAAACAAGGTTTAATTTAGCCTTGACCAGGGATTTAATTTCTTCTAGCATTGGTCACCTAAAAGAGAGGCGTCTGGTCTGGTTCTGACCTTCTTTCAAGCAATGGAGAAAGTACCTTGCAACAGAAAAGCAAGTCATTCCCTCTCATCTAAGTCCATTTTTAGGGATTGGGTAGGAGGAGCTCACTTTTCTTCACTTCTGTGGGTCTCTGCAGGAAGTCCAGGTTTACCTTGCCTTGCACAGAATTTCACTGGTGCTAAATATTCATTATTCACACTCTCACAATTATGCATTGTGTGTTATAAGTATGCACAGGCTGAAAAATGTATTGGTCAGCTAAAAAGCAACCATAAGTCATTACTGTTCTCTAAGAAAAAAAGTAAAAAAACCCATCAAGTATTCCCTCTGAGGTAGAACAAAAATCTAAAATACTTCCATGAATTAGCTGTTGGCCAGCTGCTTCAATCTAAAGCACCAGTTTCTCATTGCCATATAAGATAAAGTGATAAAACCTGCAAAAAAAAAAAATACAATTCAGTGGGGTTGGTTTCCTGGGGAAAAAGACATATACATTCCTTTCTTTTCTGATTTAAAAGACAGAGTGTCTTTGCTTGGAGTGGGCTGGTCCAAACACATCATAAGTATTGACAAAAGGGATCTATAGTATGGGGTTTAACTCTGGTAATGGCATCAGATATCTGAAATGCTCTGCCATAGCTGCATTTGTCTCTAAGTTGTGCACTGCAGAAGACATAGCTCCCAAAGCTCAGTTTAAGAAAACAAGCTGTCTGAGCTAGATGAAGTACCCTGCATGTGGGAAACAAAATATCAGCACGTATGTTATGGTTTTGGAAAACTGTAAAGACATGATAAGTACTCCAGGTAAACATTGTTGAGAACTTTCTTTTATACTCAAGGAAGACTTTATGGTGGATTCTTGTGTTTACATCTGCTGAAGTAATCTTTTTGGTTCAGTTTTTAGAATATCTTTCAGAAAATTATCTAATGGTGCAAAGTCTGGGGATAATGCAAAGATGGGGATAAAGTTAAAAAAGTTATAACTTCTGAGGAATGCAGCCAACTACTGTTATCCCACTTGCAAATAAAGTTGTAAAAAGTCTAAAGAGAAGAAACCTGGAAAAGACCTTGTGCACACAATAAAGGGACAAGGACATACTAAGGCAGGAAGTCTATTTTTCTTTATATACCTCTAAAGTCCATGCTTCTACTGAACAAACGTAAAATTATCCCGATTGCTCTCCAATTCCCAGTTTTCAAGCTGACCTATCTCATTAGTTCCAGGAGCCTGTTTTCCACCTCTTCCTCTTCTGCATGGACTAACACTAAGGTGTTTATGTTACACAAAGCAGTCAAGAATCTTTGTCAGACATATTTCTGCAGTTGGAATATACAGGTAAGATTAAGAGCATCCATTGATGTTGGAGGGCTATAGGGCTAGCTACAAAAATATTTAGAGACATTTAAAAAAAGAACTGACATTAAAGCTATTTTCTCATCATTTCTATAATCCTTCAGTCATCATCCTGTGTTCAGCTTTGCAAGTCTCCTTTAGTGAAAATCAGTCTAGTCCTACAGCCCCCTCTCCTGTGCATTTATCATCAGTGCAACAAATTCAGTAATTTGGTCAGCCCTATAACATTTGTTTCTTGCATATTTGTGCAGGGACTTAAAAGTATCCTCAGTATTTCTAGTTTGAACAGTTTACAGCTAGTAGTGAATGTATACTTACAACGATATAGATCATCACCTGCTGTGTTATTCCAAAATGCCTGAGCAAGTTAAGTACTTAATTTTCAAAGGAAGTTTATTAGAACCTGTTTATGCTTATTTGTCTGTCTACCAAATGCCAGCATTCACCCTGGGGCTTCTGAACACCTTGAAAGTCTGCTTGGAGAAGAGCTGAATGTCTATGCTGTGGTGGCAATATTAAAATAGCTGAGATCAGGGTTTAATTCCTCAGTTTCGCTCCAAGGTTATTCAGAACTTTCCTAGTAGAACTAGATATTAAACCAGGGATTTAATAATGAAGCTATCATTCTTTAGGTAAAAACTGAAACTGAAATGGTTGCATTTACTGTACTGATGTCTCTTCCTCAAAAGCCACCTCTGCCCTCTCTGTCACATATGGACACTGTGGCTTCCTTCACCCAGGCAGTGCAATAAGCAGCACAACCATGGCAAACTCCTGGCCAGCCAATAACCAGTGGAGTCTTCTGTTCCCTGGATGAGGCTTTTCTTACGTGCACGTTTCATTCCAGTGTGCTACACTACTGATTGTCCCGTTGCTTTTATGAGATACGTGTGTGTGACACACAGATAGATACACCAGGGCTGGTGCCATGTGCCTTCTCAGGTCTGGAGCTGTCTCAGCTTGCAGACAACTGTTAGAACTAACAGTATTTGCTACTACTACAGCACTGCTTTAACTCTTAGCTTGGTAGCATCAGCTTTGCTTAGGACTGCTCAGTATGACTCAGCCCAAAACAGGCTGATAGACTTCCAACCTATTGTTACATACACTCCTCATAGCAAGGGTGCCACTACCCCTCGCAGCACCATCCCTTACACTGAACTCTGAGGAAATAAAAGAGTGGAAGAACAAATGTAAAAGAAAGTATATGGAAAATAGAGGTGAAATAACGTCTTTTATCTTTTCTTATGTATCATAAAATCCTTGCAGAGGGACTGCAAAGAAACTGCAAAGAAAATATAATTCCGTTGCCATAGCCCAAAATGGAAAAAAAGTTTTCCGTTCTGAGGACATAGCATATAAAATATGGTAAGTAGGGAGAAGCCACAAGAAGATATGACATAACTGCTGCAGGTAGAATATTCAAATTGTTTGGTTAAAAACAGTCTTTGCTGTACTTGTGAGTTTGTGATGGTCTTATAATTTGACCAAGTTTGAAGGAAATTTTCACACAAATTATCAAAGATACTATGTTGAGACCTGTCTTCACCTGAGCTGTAAGCATCAGTACTGTCTCGATAGTTATAAAGACATTTTTAATACCCATAAACAAATTGTCACTGCCAACTGCTTGCTATAATGTTTGTTTCTTTGTTTGTTTGTTTTTCCTTTCTTTTTCCTGAGGATGCTGCAGATATCAAGCAGAGTTTTGCAGATCCTGGCCAGGGCCCAGCACAGTGTCATCAATTGTGCCACTATGGAATAGCCACAACAGTTGTTTTTCAAAATTCTATCAATTCATCAGCATCCTGTCATTGTTTGGGAGTGAAGTTCCAGACCATTGGGGGTGAGAAATTCTCTAGATACCTGCCCATATTCTTCCACATGCTCCACACCCCGTGATCATACTCTCATGGAGACTGAGTCATACTCCTAAACTGCTCATTAATCTTAGACAAAACCAAAGCAATATTCCCAGGAAATACCAGCAGAACTATTTTAACTATCCAGTGGTGTTCAAGACACTGGAAATTTGTTGTAATGAAGGAGAAAACACCACAGAAGAAGGTAGGGAAGGTGCCACTCTGTATTTCCTTCACAAAAGCCTCATAGAGGAAGAAATATAATTGTTCATTGTCTCCAGGAGATGGTACCCAAAGTACAGTAATGACTTCATTACAGGGCCCAAAGTAACAGATTAAACTCAAGGTCAGTGTTTTAATAAAAGAAACCTCCCAGTCAAAATATCACTACTCACTACAGAGCACAGCAAACTGAAAAAGCCAACTCCAAGCTTTAATATCTACAGCAAAAAATTGCATGGCACAAATCTGATAAACTAATATTGAGAACATATGAATCAATGTTGTGACCTGCAATTGCTAATAGATAGAAATCCTTTCTAATACACTCTGGTGATCTGCTATTATCTCAAACTCTTTGAGTCTTATGTTGGGCACCAGAAGAACTGTCATGGTTTAATTTCAGTCACCACACAGCTGCTCATGCACTCCCCTGCCCCAGCCCACAGCAAGGTGGGGGATAAAGAAAAGATAAAAGGGAGAAAATCTGTGAGTTTAGCTAAAATGAGGTTAATAATGAAAAAGAAAGTAAAATAAAACCAAAGAAAGATAAGTCGTGCAAACAAAAACAATTTCTCACCACCAACCGACTAATGCCCACCAAGTTCCCAGGAGTGACCCCCTGCCCAACCTTCCCACTAGCTTTTTGCTGAGCATGATTCCAGATGGTGTGGAATATCCCTTTGGTCAGCTGGTGTCAGCTATCCTGGCTGTGGCCCTTCCCATCTTGTCCACCTCCTTCATGGTGGGATGGGGTGAGGAGCAGAAAAGGCCTTATCTCTGGGAAAGCCCTGCTCAGCAGTAACTAGACCATTAAAACAGTGTTATTAACACTGTTTCCAGCGCAAGTCCACACCATGGCCCCATAGTAGCCACTATGAAGAAAATGAACTCCAACCAGAATCAGCACCTTGTCTACCCCTGCTGTCACAATTTCCCTTCTTTTTTTTGGTTCCTGGAGTAGAGCAGTGCCATTCTGCTGAGGCTGCAACATCACATGTGACTGCAAAGAAGGGAATGTCATGCTTTGAATGAGGGAGGTCTTAACCTGCATCAAGCCTGAGTGTAGGACGCCCCAACAGTGACTCCATGATTAGCACATGTGGATCTATATGAAAAGCTGCAAAGGGACCTTTCAGGAAGCCCTGATGTAGAGGTCAGGAAGAAGCTGTCATGTACTGCCTCTTGCTGGTAACTGGTTTATCACTGCTGCTGACCCATGCATTGTCCTGAGTGCCAATGGTGACGATCAAATTGAATGGTTGATTTGAAATGAAAGCTAATTTGATCCTCATAGCCAGTGCTGGCTGCCAAGAGCAAGCTGCTGTGACTGGAAGCTGTTGCTGTGATAGGTGACCTGACACTTCTGCTGCCCGCTTGCCACAGTGGAAGTGTCCCCAAACTCAGTTTTGCTGAGTAGCTGGTCAGTCTGCCAGCCACAAGGCTGCCAGACAGGGATCCTCCTACTGCTCCCTGCCAGGACCCAGCCCTATTCTGTACCATGCACCCTGAGAATCCTGTCTGGAGCTCTGAGATGTTCTGGTTAGTATTTGGAGTAAAAAATTGTTTTGGAAAACGTGATTTAAACGAATAGTTTTTAAGCAAAAACTTGACATGAACTCTTGGGTTTCCGGGAATGGAGTTTTTAATTTCCCATCTCATCTATCAACATCTGGCCCAGGTTGTGGAGTGGTAGCATAATGGTGATAACAATCTAAATACTTCCTGCTGAAATTACTCTGTTTCCCATGAAATAAAAAGTGCTTCACAGGAATCAGAAAATAAAGACACCACTCTTGTAGCTGAATAGCTGGGATAACTCGATGTTTTCCCTTCTTGGCTCCAAGGGCTGCTCACTGCCTTCATTCTGTGTAACATACAGGTATGAATGACATGAGTAGGGGAGGCTGAGAGGAAGGATAGGAACTCAGAGATTCCTCTGTCAATATCAATTCCTATAATATTTCTTATGGTTTTCCTTCCCTTCTTTCCCCAATGTTTTCTTCTCATTTTCAAGAAAAAGTAGATAGGAGACAAATTTCAGTTTTAGTGAAGGCATGGGACTTTGGGAGGCTGGAGTTGTTAAAATATTACTTTTAAATATCCCTTATTGGGAGAAAAAACATTGTAAACTCAAAATTTGCAGTATCATTTAAATGTTTCTAACCATTTTAACTACTAATTGAGGTATATAAAGAAAATTATATTTTTATACACGATAATTTTTTTATTTAATGGAATTAATTAAAAATCATCATATTCAAAAATTGCATAACAATGGAATGTAGCATTAGCAACATCTTAAAGACTATTTCATTTGCCAAATAAGTACTGCAGGGTTTTTGTGGAGGGTAAAAATTCTAGTACCTCCTCCTGATATTTATGAGATTGGGAGAGGAGGAAGGGTAGACCAAATATGTATTTTTATCCCTCTTTTTTTTTTTTATTTTCTTACGAGTCATTACTGTCTTCTTCTTAGTGCTCCTAATGAGAGTCCACTAGACTCTGCACATTTTCTTAGCTAATTTATGGATGCATTAAGTATTTTTCAAAGTTCAATGTATTCTCTACCCTCCAAGCTACTCAAGTCCTTTTATTACTTTGTTTTTCTGAATCACTAACAACATTTTACCCTACTCCCATCATTACACAAAAGTAGCTATTATAGGGGAAGGGGGATATGAGGAATCACTTTCACTTATTTTCCTGGAATGAAAGCCTCATTAGCAGGATTAATTCTTCTTTGGCAACTGCTCATTTTGACCCTGGCCTGAGAAAATATATAATGTTGTGTGCAGCACAACACTATACCTTGGGTTTTGTTATGTATGGTCCCAGTGGGGTGTCTGTCTCAACAGGACTCTCATACCTGCTGAGAGTCTCTAATGTGATTCAAAGACAGAAGCAGGGGTAAAAGCTCAGAAAAGAAGTATCATTTGTATTTTATCACTGCACACAATCAGGTTGTGTGGGAATAAAGAAGCCATGAATAGATTACGGTTTTCAATTAGCAGAAAAGGTCTAGCTATGTGAGAGAAAAGGTTCATGGACAGCATGTTTTGGCAGCAACACAATCTGACCAGGTTTTTTTTTTATCACTTGGGTTGTTGAAGGACGAGGAGAGTTCATCTGCTCCGCTGTTCCTGCTCTGAGGATGCTTGGTTTAGCTCTTGCAGAGTTTTAGCCGACTGTGCCCTTGCCTTGTTTCTCCTGCTTCCATGCTGATTTTCTACATGGATTTAGATACTGCAGTGGGAAGGTTAAGCTGTTCTTCTGATCTTTCTTGGTCTCTCAGACTGCATTCCCTGTTCAATGTCTATCACTATCTTTCTCTCACAGGAGACTTGCACTGCTCTCTCAGATCCTGCCCTGAACTGCTGCCTCCTGTGCCTCTGTGGTTACCTGAGAGGTCTCACTTATTTGACATGCCTACAACACTCTGGGAGCAATAGCTTTGCTTCAGAAAGAAAAGCTATGCACAAAAGCACAGACATTAGAGCAACAGAGTCATGCACATTCACTCCCAGTTTACAACTGACACTTTCCAAAGCATTGAGTCCCTGAATGCTGCCTTAAATAATAGCAAAACTGTCTCTTTGCTCTGAAATTTATAATTTAAAATCCTGACAAGTTCCTTGACCTCTTCACTTAGATCAAACCATGACTGCTTACCTGTCTATAGCCTTCTGATGCCAATGACTACCTCCAGCAACAGTAAACTGGTCCTGCAACGTGATGGAGACAGAATAGAAGAGGTTTGAATTGAGTAGCTCCTAACCCCGTTTTACAAATGTAAACCAGAAATTCCACAGCCTTTATGTTTATTTTTGCAAACCTTTTATTTTCTTTCTTGTTACTAGGTAAATAAAATCTTTCAGATGGGAAACTTTAACAATTTCTTGCAGGTTTTCATTGTTTCTTATCAGAGACAGGTCAGCAATCACATTGAGGTGTCAAGGAAAGAATTAAATGGAAGTGTTGAACAGGTGGCATTACATTGAGTGACTGGATGGTATTCAGACATGTGAGCTATGGCTCAGCTCCTGAAGAAGGCATCTCAATTCAGTATCACATGAGCTTGGTGCCTAGACTTTCACTGTTAGAGTTATTTTGGATGTCATTGAACAGAACAAAGACAGGTGTCTTGTTTGGGGAAAAAAGTCAACCAAAATCTCCATGCATGATATTATCTAGTGCCTTGATTCAGCTGTCTGATCAGAGGAATCTCATGTCACTTGAGATGCCCTCAATGGTTTGGCAAATATAACATAGCTGCAGAGGCCCATGCCCTCCTGGAAGAAAAACTGGAGGCCAGTAGGACATTCTGGTTGTATTCCTTGACTCTTGCACTTGAGCATTTCAATAAAAGTACTGAACCCGTAAATTCCACTGAAAGCCAGCTCACATGCAGAGGTTTAAATCAGTTCCTGTTTTCAGGAACTGATTCATACCCATAAGTGTCTTTTCTGGCTGTGAGAATATTGGGAGAGAAATTAGGCACAGCTAAATGGCTACAGGTCTTTCCAGTGTGCGGTGAGGAAAGCCTCCTGCCATCTGACATGGATCCTGGGGAGCCCCTCCATTCCCTACTGACACTGAGTATAAGGGAGAACTGCTACCAGAGATCGAGTGGAGAATGTGCCTAAACAAAGGCATTCATTGAGCACAATGACAGCTCCTGCCTCTTGCATCTCCCAAGAAATCTTCAGAGTGCAGGAAGAGGGACAGACATAAAGCCCAAGCTCAGCAGAAGTGCCACAGAGGCTCTGCAGTGGTTTCTCTCTCCTGTGCTGGCCAGCTGAAGGTCATTGCAAGTATTCATTTTGCAAGAAATGCCTTCAGCTTCTACTGTCTCGGCAGTAGATGGCACTCAGCTGTTAGCAAGAACCACGGCTGTTTATGGCATTTTTGATCAGAGTAGACTGTTTCTGTACTCAGTGCTATGCACTTTTTATGTCTTAAGATCACATTTTCACAGATTCTACCACTCTTTCAAAATTTTCTTAGTTATAAAGAATGAATGATACAACAAGAAGCTGGTAGATCTGACAAAGAGCCTCAGTAATAGTAGACATTAAGATTCTTTAATTAAAATTTTAAATATGGCCTGCAATGTCAATTTTCTCTGTGAAAACTCGAATCCAATCATGATTTGCCTTGATTATGTTTATAACCATAATTTCAGATCAAGCTCTTTAGCACTATTCTGAGCTGAAAAGGAAACCTTGATTGAGGCTATTGACAGGATACATTTTCTAGTTTAATAGTGTGTATGGGAATATACCTTATGAAGAATGAGGTGGGGAAAGGAAAAGGTGACAGTGGGAGAATCCCAGGAATTACTGATCCTGTGAATAATGTGAAGCTATCACATGCAATCAGGAAGGTGAGCAGACATGATATCTCTTTTGAGAAGAGACAGGTATTACAATCTCACCTGTAATGCTTCAGCTTTTCCCCTCAGGTCAAAGTAGTTAATCCCTCTGCTGCATGTCTCCTTCCCTTTGTAACTGATTGTTAGAGAAAAGCAAGGGGAGAGCTGATAAGGTACTTTTAGCTCTTGTAAAAGGAACGTTTGGGACCAGGATTAAGATTCTTTGATGGAGTCAAGATTAAATATATCAAAACCCCCAAAGAAGGTACACGAACACCAACAGGAGCAGATCCTTTTATTTGTGCCCAATACACAAAGGTCCGATTAGACTATTTTGCAAGGCACTCTCAATGTCTTTTGCTCATACTTGCTGGGTCTGGCTCCTCCCTTCTTCTTTTATAAAAAAGAGATAAGCTACAAGCAACCTTAGTTTGGAAGGAATACACTCTGACACAGTCATTAACTGCTTTTAAAAATAGAATTTCGACATTCATGAGTGAAGGAAAATCTGTAGATGTCTGTGTTTGGATTGCACTCACACCTTTAATTACAGTGTCGCACCAAATTGTAATCTCAAAATTAATTCAAATTGAGTTGAAAAGGGAAACTTGTCATGCAGATTGAAAGCTGAGTGCAATGCCATAATCAAAGGGTGATAGTAAATATGGATGTACCTCATTCAGACCCAAAGGCTCGTGGTGATTCTGCAGACTGATATAATTTAACAATTTAGTGAATAATCTAAAGTGAGAAGCAAAGGTTGTAATTGTCTCTTGGCTGAAACTCAGGACTGGAACAGAGTCCCTAAAACATGAGGTTGATACACAGCCTGAACTGTTGATTTGGGCTGGAAAACAACTTCTGTGCTTCACAAATTGAAGCACCAGGGGAGTTTTTTATCTTCCATGCAGCAATGGGTAACATTGATAGTATAAATACTGTTGAGATATGTAGGTACTGGGAATAAATGTAAATACCTAGGAAGACAAAGGAAAACGACAAACAATAATAACAACCTGACCTCAAATCTCAGAAAAAATAAAGGAGGTACCCACAGGGAGTATGTACATTTGTTTAGTTTTTTTCTTTTTCTTTTTTCTATTATCCTTTGTTGGATCAGGTTAGGCAAACAACAGAGTAGAATTCAGAATAAGACACTGAGGAAGTGGCTGGGTGCAATTAAAGATGCATGTTCACTGGAACAGAGGAACACAGAAACACTACAGCTGAAAGAGAACAATGGATGATGGCAGACAGCAAAACTGTACTGATCTGAGGGCTTCTGTAAGCATTTTGTCATGCTATTGCTGTGAGGAATCAAATCATCACTGGGAAACAATGAGGAATCAAATCATCACTGGGAAACAATGAAGAATCAAATCATCACTGGGAAACAATGTCCTCAATAATATTTTATTGAAATAAATGTGCAAACTTTGGAAATATAAAAAACTTTCATAATGGATTTTGCAACGAGTGCTTACCACTCTTGTGTTTATCACAATACAGTGTCCAGATACAGAGATCTGCCATAGTCTCCAGCTGTATCTTTCAGGCACTGCATAATGTCTAGTGTCTCAGACACCCAGGGAGTTGATCATTGCTCTCTTAGTGTCTGTCTTCACTGCAGATGCCAAATTGAAGGGTGGCATTAGCTACTCCCTCCATTTCTTTTCGAGCCTGCTCAGCTATCTAGAAATGCCCCCAACCCAAACCCCGCCTATCTACTTGGCAGGAACCAAGTAGACCTGTGATCTCTTCCCACTGGCCAGTTTATTTCAAATAAATTCAGAAGTTTTCATGAGAAGGGACAAGTACAAGTAGATCACAACTGTATAGTCTTTGTTCAGTTTGCCGCATGGACAGAGTTTTTTTGTGAATACCTTCAAAATGCACTAAAAATTCAGAACTCATGCAGAGCCAAGGAGTATGACAGAGGTCTGCTTGGTCAGAGACCTGACTGATTTGTGTTACTTAACCTGAGCTGCAGCATGACATGGCAGCTCTTTCCTACTGAGGTATGCCTAAGCCCTTTAAAAACCAAGTTCTCCAAAGGATCTATAAGCTGTAGAATAATAGTGTATAAAATAGTGACGAGCCATTGTTTGAAAATGTGTTAAAGGGCAGAAAATCAGGAGGTACTAGTTTCAGAATATCTGAACATGATGCATTTGTAAGAAGGCTCTTAGATTACTCCTAAAAGAACAATTATGTTCTTCCAATTGTAGTGTAACTTGCAGATGCACAGGCCAGAGTAAATGTGGCGTTGCGCTGTAAATCCAGCAGACTAAGTCTGAACTTGCCTCTGTACTCTTGCCCAAAGAATCTTCCCTTTCACCAAGGGAAGAAGGGAGACTGGGTGATTAAGGATGATTGTGAGGTGACAGTGGGCGCAATGGAGGTTGTAGATGTTCCTCACTGGAGCTCAGCTCCGGACCATGGGCTGCTGCAGACATTATGGGAGAGCAGAGATTAGGGGAGCTGCTCCTCCAGAGGCTGATGGCGTGGTGGCATTGGAATGAAAGATGTCTTTTGCATGTGGAAAATAATGCCACATGTTCTTTGTAGAACAACTCTACAAACATGCTTTCAATCTTCAAATCAGATTTGCAATGGTAGAGGTAGTCTAGGAAGGTCTGAGAGAAGGTATCTGTCCTTGCTACCTGGTCAGTGGCATCATCAAGGGACCAAGAAAGCAGGTGTGGATAAACTGGTGTAGATATCCTAAGCTTCCTATAGACAAAATCTACTTTACTTATTATTCCAGGAGCTAGAAGAGAGACACTGGATCTATATCCATGCTCAGGATAAATTTTTTCATTTTGCCAACCTTCAAAAGATCTGTACATTTGAATGATATTGACAGCACTGAGGTGAGACATGAGTTGTGCTCTTGATAGGCAGGTCATCTGCAGTACTTTCATGAATTAACTCTCTCCCAGAACATACATACACATGCACAAACAAACACAAATTCAATTTCTGAAGCTATTTCCAAAATCTGTGTGTAGATGTTATTCTTTGAATCCTGCTCTGAACTTTATTCAGCCTTCTGAGATGAAAATACCTCCATGAAACAGAAACAGATTTAAGTAAATTTTGTTTTAAAATTTCTACAGCAAATTAGTGCTGAGATTTGTGCTTGGTTGATGATAATTTCTGACCTCAAGACAGACTTGTAGATCTCCAAGGCATACATCATTCCCACAAAATTAGCATACTATGGGCTATGCTGGAACTCAGAATAATGGCATTTATCCAAAATGCATTCAGTGAAATGTTTGGTATGTCATTCTGTTTAACAGTTACAATTAGCAGAAGTTCATTTCTTGGCTTCTTTTTATTTCCTAATTAAAAAAATGCAGAAAGATAGCTTTAAAACTGGTACATAAAACACTAAGAGGAATACATCATAGGCTACTTTTTCTGTTATTGTACTTATAAATCTTAGAGTAATGAAAGTTATTTTTTTCATTACATTAATTTATTTCCACGTTTTTTGTCTTTTTATCTCTCATCCCAATTATTACTTTCTTTTGTAATGCTCGTATTAAGTACTTACAATCCTGCTGTAATCTGTTGCCGCAGCATTTGCACAGCTGAAAAGAAAACATTGCTGAATTGTCAGCATGTTTTCAACTTCATTAAAGTTGACAACCTGGAAATCAGCTGTACAGGCTGTACTACTACAGCTACAGGGAAATCTAAGCTATTTTCCTGCTATTACATCATCTTAGCAGCAAGCATCATATACTCAAAAATGAAGTTGCTCAGCTCACATTTTCATGTTTCCTAAATAAGCTACATTGAGAGGATTTGGAATTTGTCTCATCCATCTCTCTGGAAAAAAAAGCTGCTCCTTAATCACTAGTGATAGATTGTCAGTGTAGCTGTGATAAGTTTACTGGGGACAACTGGTTTTGAGATTAAGTTTCAGCTGCATTTACACTTATTTTAACAACTGAAATTTTTAAGGAACCATGAGTCCTGTTAAAAGAGAACTGACTTACTTAATGCTGCTTAAATGACATCTTCATTTCACTAAATTGTGTTGTTTTGGAAATGTCATGTGCACACAAGTAGGTTGTTTTTATTTTTTCATAATTTGCCAATTCAAACCATACTGCTTCCTTACAGGAATATTTTGAAAGAGTGCAAACACTAAACTTGGCACAAATGAAATGCAGTACAGCCAAGGAGAATTCTTTTCCCTAAAATAGGAAGAAGAAGCTAATTAGTGATGCATGACTAGTCCTTCAGGATTAGGACAAAAGTATTTCAGGATTTGGTAGAAGAAAATAAATTACTTGATGCTAAGTTTGCAGCTGTCCATGCAAAGCTTGAAGGTTAGTATGGAAGAAAGTAGAGAGGTGCTACTTAGAGAAAAGTCTAATTAGAGTTCATCAAGATGAGCAGAATTGAACTGTGGGAAAAGAGACAAAATGTTTCTCAGACACAGGCAAGGTGATGTTTTCTATAGGAAATAGGAAACAATCTGAAAGTGATGCAAAGGGACTTAATCGAACAATTTTAGAGACAGACACAAAGAAATATGCAAAATAAATGGTTCTTGGGCATCAGATGAATTTAAATCGAGAAATATAAATAGAAGGAACAAAATGACAGCAGCTGCAGTAGTCAGATGAGACCTCTAAGAGAAAAATGAGAGCAATTTCAGACAGGGGAGGACACAATAAGGGTGAACAAAGACAGGAAAGCAGCCAAAAATTACTTCCTGGGTCAAAAGAATCATTCATGATATATATGTGATGGAAAACCATATGGCCAGAAATAAATAAAAAGGAAGGAAGGAAGGAAGGAAGGAAGGAAGGAAGGAAGGAAGGAAGGAAGGAAGGAAGGAAGGAAGGAAGGAAGGAAGGAAGGAAGGAAGAAGGAAGGAAGGAAGGAAGGAAGGAAGGAAGGAAGGAAGGAAGGAAGGAAGGAAGGAAGGAAGGAAGGAAGGAAGGAAGGAAGGAAGGAAGGAAGGAAGGAAGGAAGGAAGGAAGGAAGGAAGGAAGGAAGGAAGGAAGGAAGGAAGGAAGGAAGGAAGGAAGGAAGGAAGGAAGGAAGGAAGGAAGAAGAAGGAAGGAAGAAGAGAAAGAGAAAGAAAGAAAGAAAGAAAGAAAGAAAGAAAGAAAGAAAGAAAGAAAGAAAGAAAGAAAGAAAGAAAGAAAGAAAGAAAGAAAGAAAGAAAGAAAGAAAGAAAGAAAAAGAAAGAGTATGGAAACAACAGCAAGGTACAAAAAACAGTTGAAGGAAAGCATATGGCAGAGCACAATCACAGGAAGCATGTAGTGTCTGGTGTTGGATAAGGATATTAATGAATATAGCAAGAGCAAGGACTTCTGCACAGAATAGGCTGAGAGAAAAACACAGTTCAGGTCCTTGCAGGAGGGGATGGAAGATTTAGCAACAGTGCAGCCACTTTCACTTTTGCTGCAATGCAGTATGAGAAAATGTACATAAGCCTCATGGTTGTTACCTGAACTGCCCTGCCAGAATGGGCAGAACAACTCAGAATGTTGAATCTAAGCCACAACGTCCATATAGCTTTTGTCAGCAAGGTTGATAATGTCATAAAGGCCTACTGGGAAATGCAGGTTTAGATGTAAGCATTCGGACAAGTCTTGATGCCTGTGTGATAGCTGTGACAACAGAGCCATTCCTAAGAATATTTGTCTTAGCTTCAGGAAGAATGATAACAATTTTAGAGTCTATGGGATGCCTGAGAATTTGCCTTCCAGCAGAAAAGATTTAGGAACCTTTTCTTGATGTTTTTAAGGGGTGCCTGATGCCTCCGAGACTGCAGGGATTCAGATACTTCTAAATGCCGTGTGACAGGGGACAGCAGCAGCATATGGCTGAGCATAAGGGAAAAAGGGGGAACCTCAGCAGCTGGGATATCCAACACTGGTGTGAGATAAAGGAATACGAGCCTTCTGTAGCTACCAAAATCAAGTATCAGAACTAAGGGTCTCTGCTGAGCCTGAGCTACTGTGCACCCCCAGACTTCTCCCTTTTCCTGCTAGATTCTGTGATTATACAGGGCCTTATCCTCGGGGCAAATGTCTCACTTCTCCTTTCTTCTTCCTTACAGCCCAGCTACAGTCTAACCAGCCTAAAGGACATCACTTACGTGCCCACTTCAGCAATCAAAGTCTGCTTTGGGACACCAGGTCGGATTGGACAATCTGAAGCAGGAATTGAAGCGCACACTTTTGTCTGTCTGGA
This sequence comes from Fringilla coelebs, assembly GCF_963513975.1. Classification (NCBI taxonomy): domain Eukaryota; kingdom Metazoa; phylum Chordata; class Aves; order Passeriformes; family Fringillidae; genus Fringilla; species Fringilla coelebs. Next base: position 52,430,332 of record NC_140030.1, on the reverse strand, counting down.
AGACAACTCTTCTAGAATATACCTTCTCCTACGCTCACAAGTTCAGAAAAGGTACAGTGAAATATTAAGTGGAATAGAAGTCCTTGCTGTTGACAAGCTAGTATATAGAGACACTCAACCAAAACCTAATGGCCCGACTCATATGATGGAGTGCCATCTAAAACTGAATCACAGCAGAATAAAAGTAGGTGTTGTGTGAGTTACTTTGGACAAAACTTAGGAAAAAATATCTCTGGACCTGTTCAAAGAACATGAAGACAATAAAGCATTCTCAAATCTCTAACTTCTTGCTTGAAAATTAGAATCCATAATAAACATGATGGCTTACCCATTAACAGATTTATACAAATCCTTATTAGGAAGCCCAAAATAGAAAGCACATCTTATTGGGAAAATCTGATGAGAACTTTGAGAACACAGAGGCTGCATCATTTTTAAGCTACAAAAAATGGCAGCAAGAAACTCACTGGATGTGTTCCAGGGTATTTTCCTAGAAATTCAGGTCACAACACTGAAAAGGTAGATAAGCCATAAATAATGGACAAAATGGTATTTTACAGGAGACTTTGGGGGCATAAGGATTGAGAGCATAGAACTATCACAGGAAAATTATACTCAAATAGAAAAGAATTTACCACTGTCACTGGATGTCAGTACATACTGAGAAGTATAGCTGAAATAGATTACAAACCTTAGGGGATATTTTTGACAAATCTTAAGCTTCTGAACCATCTAGACTTTGCACATGATCATAAACCTACAAAGGCATGACTTCAAAGTGAAGCACAAGCCCAGAAGAGAAATTCCTGTTGCAACATGAGCTGGTGTCTGCAAAAAAACCCAAACCAAAACAAAAAAAAACGCAAAAAAAACCCCCACCAAACCAAAAACCAAAAAACATAAAAAAAAAAAAAAAAAAACCCAACCAAACCCCCAAAAACCAGCTGCAGAAATGCTAAAGAAAAATAGAGAACATTAATATGATGAATCTTATAAAGGAATAGGTCAGGATGGCTTGTCCAAAACCAAGTTCTCCTGTCCTATCAGGACCTCAGGAGTGTGAAAAAACAAAGTTAAGCTTGAAAATGAATGTAAAGAAAGCAGTGACACTGAAGAAAGGTCCTTCCAGGCATCTACAAAGATTTATGGATCAGACAATGATGTTATGGAAAGTCTGAGGATCAGACATCACCAGTTTCAAATGTGCATGAAAGACAAGACATGGTTAGGACTGCTGATGATTTGTAGATTTTTTTTTTCATATGGCAATAATATGTGTATAACAGCATCTGAAACATTTGAATAAGTTGATCTGCATTAGTGAATTAATAGATACTTCCATTATGAAAACTGCTAGAGGCAGAAGCAGAGGCTCTTATACTAACAGATGATGTACTTTAGAGAGCCCAGGAGCAATGGATATCTGATTTAGAGGATATCCTTTGCCTGATTATTATGACAAAAATGTGTTTGAGGCAGCTCCACTAGACAATATACTGATGATCTCTGGACTGGGTGACACAAAGGCGATGTTAATGAGCTAAAGCAGCAATAACAACCTCACTTCACACAATGAACCACAGGGTATATTTGAAAAATTTCCAAGCGCTGCTGTTTGGTTTACATGCAGGCACACACAGACCAAGAAAGGCAGAGGCAGCCACTGGCTCGGCTCACCCTCCCTGGGGCTGGCTGAAGGGCACACAACTCTGCCAGCAGATTCTGATACTGTTTAAGGTGGTCAAGAGGGCTACCTCTTTTGTTTTATTAAGCTGCTAAACCAAACTTCTGGAGTCAAACATTTCGTCTTCACAGGCAAGCAGAAAGTGCAAAGCTGTAACCCCTGTGAAAAGCTTGTGTTTTCTTTCCTAAAACCTCACACCAGGGTGAAATAAAACAGCTGAGTGAACAGAGGGAAAAAAGTAGGAATACTACTGGTGATAAAAGTGCCAGTATACAAAATTCCTTCCAAAAGAGGATTTTAAGAAACAGTGCCACTCCAGTGAGATAACTGAACACCATAGGCTGGATGTTTCTGAGCCAAAGGAGGCGCTCCCCCCTGTGTGAAATCACAGAGGCTTAAGACCCACTTGTGTCTCTATGAGTATGATGGGTGTTGACCACACAGGCTGTGATGTGTGGGGAAGGTGATTCCCATCAAACCATCTACCTCTGGGAGAAAACAAGAAACACAGGTCACAGCCTTGTTTAACCTAGAGGCTATATACAAGAATGTGTAGAACAGACCATGATACAGGTGTGGGAAAAATCCAGACTTAAAAATTAGGGGACTCAGCATCTGCTGAGGTGTCTCCCCCCCTTGGCTTAACCATATTAATTCCTAGCATCCTTATCCTGATTCAGATCCTGTGGTTTCCTTGAGCTTCATCTTCCCCATGGAAACATATATACAGAGCTTCCAGTCAGAGACCCCCAAAGATGCATTCACTCACAACATAAGACATTTATTCTACACAGCAAACTTCCTAAATGCTTGTCCCATGCCTGGGCTTGTATTCCCCATGGAAGGAGTGAACTGCATTGTTACACAGACTCAAATGGAAGCTGTGCCCACCTGCATCTGGGGGAACTAACTTGTGGTTCGATCTTGTAAAAACTGACCGGTATTTTTCTTGATATGAAATATTCTCACCTGTGTCTCCACCTGATCTAAAGGTGATCCCTCACTCTTTGGGGCTCTTCCTCTGCCATGCATACGTCTCGTTCCCAGTACTTGCCTTCCTGTCTAAGGATTCCTGTGGTACCCTTCATAAGAAAGAAGTAAAACAGCACCAACCCCCTCCTCAGGGTGTTTAGGAGAATTCATCCTACACAGGAGCTCAACATCTAGAGATTCACTGTGATAAGGTTCTCCAACTCTCACAGGCAGCATTTGGGGTACTCCCTATTCCAGACACCTTACTGTCCTACATCTTGAATTGTTTCCCATTGCCATTTATGCATTCAAGGCAGGTACTGAGCCGCATGCTGATTTAAGTATTCTACAAGCTGTGATTCTGGAACAGCATGTTTTTCAATTTTGTACGCTTAGTCTTATGTAACAGAGAAGTATAGAGACACTGAGTTTGTAAGAAGGGCCGTGCTTGCCTTATGTGAAAAGTTCTGTTCACTGGCTGACAAGGATGGCTGCTGCAGCTCAGCAAGAAGCCACATTTGCCTGAGTTACAGAATGCCTGAGGTCGGAAGGCATCTCTGGAGGTGGGCTGTTCCAACGTATGGCTGAGCAGGGACGCTGAGCAGGTTGTCCAGGGCTGTTTCTCATTTGGTTTCTGAAATACCTTTACATATCAGAGGCCAATATTGTGACAAACAGCCTTTCACTGACAAGAAACTTCAGGGCTGCTATCACTATTTTAGATTAAGTATCAAAATTGCAAATGATGGGATGAAAGAACAGTTCACTTCCAGTCCAAGGGATCATTTGCAAATAAAAAGGCACGGTGGCAGATTTTTTTACATCAGCTTACAGTCTTATTTGGAAAGACAACACCCAAGAGAGGTGATCTGCCTAAGGAATTAGGCCCTAATTCTGATGAGTGTGAAACTGTCATGTCAGCTTTGCCAGCTGAGCAAACCAAACAACACAGCCCAGACTCAGTCAGCACATTAAGCAGTTTTAAGGTGTGCTATCATTTCATTTCTTTGTACTGAGTTTCAAAGCCAATAAGTAGTTCCCTGACTTTTTTCCGTCAGTTTAGGGAAAATGTCTCCTCGTGAAGTTTTCTTCCATTTCAGAAGTTATTTCAGGCTGGCCTCATAAATATTAACCATTTTCCTCTTGAGGTTTTGAAAGGCTCCTGGAAGATGCTGATTGTAGCTAGGACATTTCTCTGCTGACCAATCCAAGCAGGTAACAAGGGCTACCAAGCTGGTGGCTAGAAATAGCCCCTGCTCTCAGCCAAACGCAGGGATCAAGCAGTGGGGACAGGCATGGATGGCCTGGAAGCTGAGTGCTGTACTGACTCTGATACTGGATTACCAGCTGACAGCATGACTCACTGGTGTGACTCAGACCTGCAGACCCACCATGGATGTGTGAAGACTGTAAATTCCTCAGGGAGAGAATGCCCCAAAGTCCCCTGTGCTGCATTAAGACTCTCCAACTAATATGTGCCAATGGAGTTCACCTACAGCAATGTCAGGGCTGGCATCTGCAGACCTCATGTGCCAGAGTGCAGTTGTATTGCAGCAATGCCAGACATTTCATATCTGTAACACTACTTTTTCAAGAGAAGAACTGTGAGTAACCCTTAAGTAATGCTTCTTGGTCACTATCAGCATGTGCCAAGCCTGCGTTCCTATTAAAAGAAGGTTTCTTAAGTTTTCATTAATTTGAAATCCTGTCGAACTTTTTTCAGGCTAATCTGATCCTAGATCACTTGTTCCAGATGCCAGTGCAGTAGGACAGCACTGTCAGCTGTCACAGCCAAGAGAAATAGGAAGAGGACCTTTGTTCTGAGTCTGTCATTGCATGGGTGAGTAATTTGTTCCTATGCAACACTGTTGATTTTCATTACATTCAGAGCAGTTAAGACTAAAGCCTGACACTAATCTGGATGGAAGTTAAAATGAAGTTAGGCTGTTCAGGATGAGAAATAAAAGAGAAAAGAGTCTAGAATTTTCACTCAGACAGATATTAAATGACTTGGTACCTGATATTAAATGGTACCTGCTCCTTGGGGAAAAAAAATGCTGTAAATGCTGTAAAAAAATGTTGAAGGATTCTGAAGTTGCTTATTTAAATTTTGACTCTGCAAAAGCTGTCAGGTCTTCTTTGAGAAAGAAAAAAAATCCTATTTTTGTAAAATCAGTTTAGGCTCCCTATTTTAAATTTTAACTCCCCATACCATGCTACAGCTGCAACACCTACTACCAGATACCTTGAAACCATCTTCTCCAGGCCACCAGAGTACCATGCACACATCATGCCCCTAGATTTACGTCCTATTGCCAAGCCTGTGGGTAATCCAGTCCTCCTCACTGATTTTTCCCTCTTTAACAGAAAGTGTCAGCAGCAAACAAACCATGTGCTGGTAGCATTTCTGCAGATAGCTGTGCACAAAAGCCAAAACCTGACGGTTACCATGGGATTATCTCATTAAGGTTTTACTGAATATACTGCATTCTTCAGTGTCTAGTAATCTTGTCTATTCTTCTCCCTCTCCTCCTCTTCTCTTGCCCTCTGTGAAGGAATGTGAATTGTATCAAACCACAGAAAGGGTAAGGGAGCTGCTCTGCTCTGTCACCCAGCAGTGACAGCAGTGGTTCCATGGTTGCATTTGGCTTGAAAAATCCCATCTTTCAAACCCTCTCCAAAAAGGCATTGCTGTGTATTTTGGAAAAAAGAAATCAGCTACTGCACCTGTTGTTACTTATGAATAATAATAAAAAACCCCAAAGAAGGGGGATACTTAACCTGCTCTTCTACCGAGAATTGGATCGGGTTCTTGTTTTCCCTAAGCCGCCTTTGCACTCCTTTAGCAAGAGCAGGAATCTTCAGATGGGTGTGTTTTACAGTTGCTCCTGTGAAGGGCTATTTGCATTCCAGAGAGGCACAAGAGGGTCCCAGTAGCAAAGGTGGTTATTATTTAACGAGAACCAGTCCTTTCTGGTTTGTACATGTGTCCTGCATGCCGAGGGTTGCGGGAATGGTCCCTGGGGAAGACTTGGCTCTATGGAAATATTAACAGCATCTGGTCTTTCAGCAGAAAGATTGCTGTTCCTTTGGATTCAACAAAGAACATGGCATAACCCAGTATGCCCAAACTACCAGGGAGGATGGTGCCACATTTTAATGCACACCCTTTTTTACTTAAGGGCTTTTCTTCCCCCTTAGCTCCTCAGGTAAAAGAGCCTGAGTGACAGATTTTCCCCACTGTTGTCCAAATCTCCAGTATATTCCAGACCTGTCAAGAAGATTTTCAGCTCTTGCATTGCTCTCCTGCTATGGATGTGGCTGTTTGGAGACAGCTGCTAGCCTGGGTCAGGCTGCCTGCACTGGCCCCAGGTGTTCCGTGGGCTGCGGCACAGAGCTGCTGCTGCCGCCGTGAGCCCGCAGTAGGTTTTAGAGAGCTGGGAAGGGAATTATGGTGACTTGCTGCTGGCACATTCCTGTTAATGTGTTTACTCACTTTCTTCAGGATCTTATGAGAATTGCCAGTGAATTCAGACAACTGACAGGATCTTAGTTATAATTAGTAGCAGCTTCCATTCTGACACACGGGAAGGACTAACAGCATTTTTCTTAAGGCAGAGTTGTTATGCTCTCCTCCAGAGAGGTACTTAAAAAAGTACATTTTCTAGCAAAAAGCCTCTCCCACTTGTTTAGGACAGATGGGAGAGGAAGGGATTCTGAAGTGATGGAGTTTGAGGGTAAAAAATTATTGTACAAACTGTCACAGAGCGTGGGCTTTCACAGATCAGCTATTTTTGTTATTACTGACATGCATCCGTTATATCAGGAACTCAGTATCGGAGCAGATGTGGATGAAATTTATATTTCTTTGTTCTAAAAGCTGTGAAAAATCACAGGGAAATTAGCAGACTGTAATACATGTGGAGACCTGAAACTCAAGGGCTGAATCAAATTACTGAATTTATTTAGCCTGATGAGCAAAATGTACCTGTCCACAAAGTCTAATCACAAGGCACTGATTTTCAAAGGTCCTTTTATTGCACTTCAGAGGAATTTGAAAATAAAAATAAACATTAGTGAACATTCAAAAAGGCCCAAGAAGCCTTAAATAACCAAGAAGAGTTTAAGATCTGCTGACTTTCAGTGAAACTGGGGGTCTGATTTGAGGGTAACTCTCCTCACAAACTCTCCTCAGAAATGAATTGGCTGATGGAATGTCTTGGGCTCCAGTTCTTTACAACTGCAAGCAGCCCCAAAATGTTTTGAGAAGGCCCAGCCTGAGGAGCCTTTTGCCATCAGTATTTCCTCTGAAAGTCTTTTTGTTATACATGCCTGCAAGTCCTTCTAGGAATCTGCCTGGTCTCTTTTTCCAGGTTCTGTTATGGACTTTACAAATGAAAAGCAAATAATTCAGGGACAAAGATTGAGCTATGAACTTCCATTTCACAAAGCTGGGGCCCTTATGAGTGCAAATGAGAGTAAAGGCTATAGGACTGTGAGATGATCTGGGACAGTGACCAGTCACTCATTTAAGTATAATTTAACAGCCTGAGATTAACAGAGCTTCTGGCCATAACTGTATGACTTCCAGGACTGAGGAGCTTTTTCTGTAGTGTAAGTGGTTTATAGGCCTGAGCTTGGGGATAGTTTTTGAGATTGATCCTGATGGTTAACTTAACAGTCTGCTGGTGTTGTAGAATACTTTCATGCCAATTTTTCCTGCTATTTCCTTTGATTTTTCTGCATGCAATATGTATGAATTTTAATATAATCAATAAGCATTCATAAAAGTAATGACACTAAATAACCATGCACATGACTCAGGGTGTCTTCACATTGATAAAGAAGGCTTGAATATGTTCAAGTTCAAACAGTGAATTATCTTTTTTTACCTATAGTTTATTTTTCAGAAGTATATGTGAACTATAGCTTTCCTAATGCAAAAAAAAAAATTGGAGCATTGTCCCTGCTTGCCAAAATGACCTCTTCTAATTGAACTTACTCTTTACCAAGTGCAAAGTGAAGCAAGGCAGGGCTTTGCCATCTCAAATATAAAAAGTCTAATTTGCCACCTCAAAATACAAAAGTCTGATTTCTTCTCTTACAAGAAAGATATGACTTGAGTAAAAACAGAGACTTTGGAAGTGATTCCTACAGATTCAGACTTGCTCTTGCTACTGGTGCCAGGAGGATGGGACCTCTTGGATGATACCATTGGCCAGCTCTGGTATTCCACTGGTGATGGAGCCAACACCGGGAGTGGGAGATTTTGGGGCTCTGGCAGAAGCTGGGAGCAGGGACATAGATGTTGCTGCCCTTCCTGGTTGCCCCTGCTTGAAGGGTTCTCTACTCCATTTTTGCCTAGATCTGTCCCTGCTCGGTGGCACAGCCCCACTGGCGCACTGGATGCTTTTCCACTAAGGATGTGGAGACCCTGCTTAATTTTAATTGGCATTCAGCAGTGGTTCAGCTCAAAAACTCCACGTGCCTGTGACAACTGAGACTGTTGGGGGGCAACAGTCTCAAGTGCTCAGGTGTGAGAAGGACAAGCCTGAAGGAGCAGTGCTAGCTTCTCATCTATATTCTTTCACAGAGCAGAATATGGGTTGTACGCATCAGTGGCTGTCAGGGTGGGAGTCTCACCCAGACAGAGTTTTGTCAGGAGCTTCATTTCAGGCTGTAAGTTAATGAACAAGAAGAGTTTTTGCACAGGAGAAACTCTAGACTGAGAAATGCCTTTGGCAAAAGTATTGGATTTCTAGAAGCACTAGATATTATTAGACCATCTTTTAAGGCGGTGCTTTATCTTTCTGTTTATGTGCAAAAATTTCCCTGCTGCTGAATTAGTTTGCTCAGTGGAAATCTTATCAAGTCTGAAGAGCTCTGTGCAACTGAGCAAGAAGCTAGAAGAATGTGAAATACTTACACTGAGAATTCTGGGTTCCAACCAATATTTAACTTGTGTTTATAAAGGGAAAAGAGGTTATATAGCAGATTCCTACTATCACATTGGCCAAATAGCAATGCAAATGTCTTTTGATTTCTCCCTAATGCTCATGTTTTGCAGAAAGCCTCCCAGGGTGTTAATACCCTGGGTGATATTCATTCACATGAAATGAAATACACAGAGGAGTGGGAATGATGGAAAGATTTTACTGGCACAAATGTGGCAATGAGCAAGTTATATGGGTCAGCACAAATGAGTACAGATAAAATTTTTATATCACCAGACCATGTATTTCACAAATGCTGGGCATGAAAAGGGAAAAAAAGAGCAATTTTTGTAGAGCATTTAAAAATTATTCAAGATAATGGTGGTGGGTTTTTGTTTTTCAAGGAAAGCAAATATTCAGGCATCTTAATCACAAAGTATGAGATCTTGAAATCGCATTGAAACAATCAGCAAGATTCCCACTGGCCTTAATGGAGCTGGGATTTCATCCAACTGGCCAACTACAGGAGACTCAAGGGAAAAATAATAATCAATGCGTTTTAGAAACTGATGGGGTTTTTTTCTCTCTTAATGTGCAGACCTGTTATTTTCACTCCAAAGGTTAATTCTGAGACTACCTCAGACCAAAAAGGAAGATTTTTGTATCCTTTTGAGACGCTAGGAGTATTTCCAACAGGGGAAAAAATATAGCTTGAATGAGAGGCGAATCACAGAATCAGAGATTGGTTGAGGCTGGAAGGTGAATCTGGTGACTGTTGGGTCCAACAACCCTACTCATGCAAGGCCACCTACAGAATGGGGCCCAGGACCAAGCCCAGTCAAGATTTGACAGCCTCCAAGAATGGAGACCCCACAAGCACCCTGGGCAATCTGTGCTGGTGCTCGGTGACTCTGACAGTAAGAAAGAGTTTGGTGATGTTCAGAGGAATGTCCTGTGTTTCTGTGTGCCACCTGCTATCACTGAGAGGTGTCTGTCTCCATCTGTCTGTTATAGTAGGTTCAAGAGGTAGGGTGGAGTTTTTGAAATCCACTGGGGAAGGCTGTCACATGATGCAGACTGCCAGGGCTCTTGTCACTGGGTCTGTGATTGTTCACTTTTCCTGAGAAGTTGTTCACCTAAAAGTGAAGTAAGAATTTGACCGCTGCTGAAGATGTCTGAAAATCACACCCATGCTGCATGTATGCCTGCAATGAATATGTCAATTAAAAAAAAAAAACAAAAACTGTTCAGTGTTCCTGAGAGTCTAAAATAAAAATATTTGCCCAAATGAGACTCAACACTTTCAAATAATGGTTTCCTTTTGGTTTCAGTTCTTCATCTTTCACAGACTTCTGTTGTGCCCAGTATCTGCCATTTTGAAATCTGTGACTTGTCCTAATTTGTCCATTTCTATGTATTGACTTTGAAGCACATACTGGGACAGTATTAAAACAGAAGATCATAGAATCATGGAATGATTTGAGTTTGAAGGGACCTTAAAGATCATCCAGTTCCAAAACCCCTGCCATGAACAGGGAGGCTTTTCACTAGAGCGGATTGCTGCTACCTGCTGGGAGGAACTAAGGAGGATGGAGCCCGTGTCCCTGTGTGTCTCTGCTGCTTGGCATTGTAAGCAGGGCAATGAAATAAATGCAGTCTTTGCATTGCAGCTGTGGTTTGATGGTTGCCTTTGGTTTCCTGTATGTGCCAATTCGCTCACTATTCAACCTGGTCTTGAACACTTTCAGGAATGGGGAATCCATCACTTCTCCAGGCAACTTGTTCCAGTGCCTCACCATCCTCAAAGGAATGCATTTTTTCCTGATATCTAACCTGAGCTGCCCTCTTTCAGTTTTAAAGCCATTCCCCCTTGTCCTATCACTTCTTGCTCTTGTAAAAACTTATCTAAACTTATGGAAAGCATTGTGAAACTGCTGACCTCCTTAAAACATTCTTGCATTGTTTTCCTGGATTTGAACTACAACATATAAGGAAAAATCAAAGAAGGAACAGTTATTCTATTTACTGTCAAGAATGTTCAAAATGTTTCTCCTAGTAAGTTTCTGTCTAAAGTTTAAGCAGGAGGTTAAGCTAGACAAGAACTTACATCTTTGCCATGTTGTGCAGACACTAAAAGCAAAGATTAAATGGAAAACACATCTTTGTATTAATTATAGATGGCTAGTGTTTCTCAGCACCTGAGGGAAATAAACAAAAGTTCTCAGCTCCTGAGAGTTTGGAGTGTACTGCTTTAAATCAGTAAGTGTGGACAATTTACATGCCTAACATGCCACATATCAGCATGAAAACATTTGTCAGAAATTGATGAATGAAACAAGAAGAATAATGAAGAAAAATGACAGTATACAAACCGTCCAGAGAGCAAAATAAACAATGTAAGTGTTTGGTAAATAAATCCCTGCAGAACTCTTAGAAATGAGTCACTGATTAATTGAATCAATCCATCAACCTTTTGTGATTACATCAATATGCAATTCCTTTGATGTTTGTTCTTCCATAGCTACTGTTTTAAATGCCTTTAAAATGTAAGATAAGATATAATATGTCCATATGGAGCTACCATAAATTAATTGGATATCCTTGTAAGATATAATTGGCTGATTCTTTTACTTAATTCTTATACGTAATGCTGTAAATAACCATATCACCTTCTCTTTTTTCTGAATTTTTTTTTTACCCATTTCTTCGACTAACTGAAATTTAACAGCAGGGTGGGTCTGTGAGATCATATTTTTCTTTTTTTTTCCTAATTGAAATGTTGTCATTATCTTTATTTATCACATAAACCCTTTGTAGAAAGGGTTGTCTTATTTACTCTATTCATTGATTGCATCATGCTTGTGCATCCAGCAATTATCAGAAATAATAATTTTTTGTGGATCAAATACCTGTCTAGAAAATAAACACTTAGGACTTTGAATGTCTTGAGAGGAGGGATAGGAAAAGCTAAGCAGAAAAGGTGAGAGACTGTGTGTGGTTATGTATCTCCACCATAAAATATAGCCACATAGCAGGTGTGTGTACGTGTGCATGTACATGTGACTGAGTGAACTGAGCCAACATTTAGCACAAATGCACACAGATGCATCAATATGGAGAATCCTATGCAAATTAAAGCAATTGCACATACTTGCATGCTCTCCTAGGAACAAAATATTCACCTGCATGCATAGAAATCAACTATCTAAATGTTTGCAAGGGGGAAAAAGGCAATCCTGAGAAAATTCTTGAAGAAGAGGAAACGTGAATCTAATTCAGTAAATGTGTTCACAAACATTTTTTATTAATTTTTTCTGATTCACCTGTGCCTGTTGTAGCTCTGGATATTTATGACTTTCTGTGTACTCAGTGAGCTATAACTTCAGTAAATGGAATTGCACATGTGCTAATGATTCCTACCAGGGCTTGCTGTGTCTCATGGCTTCTGTAATGCTGCCAACCTTTACCATTCTGTTAAATGTCTCCCTGTCTGGGGGTACATAACCTTGTGCTTCCTCTTCTTGTTGTTTTGCACACATCCTCAGTGACACTTCTCCTCGACTGCCATCGCCACCTTTGTGTGAGTTGGAAGCAATGGGCGTGACAAAGAGCAGTATGTAATTTTGAGGGGGTATTTGGGGTTGTGTTCAGGAAGAGAGACAGTGAGAATGGCACAAGAAGATGGTGACAGAGAGAGAGAAATTAACTGGGTGTGAAACATCTGTGTGGCAGAACTGGGGGCTGTTGGAGAGCACATGCTGGATGTGAACATGCTTCTTCACCTTAAGCTCCCCATAACCTATTTCTCATCAGGACAAAGACAAAGCTGGGGAAATGATAAGGTACTAGATGGCAATAAAGACTTTTTCCATTGATGGATGGAGAAGCATGGCTTTTGTAGAGATTTAATTTTGAATCAGAGATGACCACAAACATTATTTATTTTTTAATTCTCATGTTTCATAGTGCTTCTATCTATCCAAAATAATAATCCCAAGGCATTTGGAAGTCCCAAGAACTGTCTTCTACTCAACAGAGAGCAGAAAAATTGGTGGTTTTATTGGATTTTTTATTAAAAAATGTCTTTTGTGATCTTGGCAGGATTTTGGAAGACACTTGTAAAAGACATTATCTGTTTCAATTGGTTTCTGAGAGATAAAGGAAAAGTGCATTTTTAAAAGACCCTTCTTTTGTACATATGGAGAGAGATGTGCAACAAATGTATGTATGGTGCTACTTAGAACTTCACATTTGGTACAGCACCTTCCTAAACCACTCAGCTATGCCGAGGTCTCAACTTTAACTAGCTGTAATTGCTTCTCATGTTGAAGGTCTGAACAGAGGGACTTGTCAGGACATGAGATCAAACAGAGCTGATTTCTCCAATCCATGTCAGGAGATGAAGCATATTGGTGACTACAGGAGGAAAATCCCTTTTACTGATTGATACTGTGCTGTGCCACTTCTGTATGTGAATGAGTGATTGCAGTCTAAAGGGCAGTTTCTTTCATGCATTTAATACTGCACATAGCTTGAAGCAGACCAATTAGCTTAATAACTGTCTTCATCTTTCTCCAAGGAGCAGTGGACACAGTGCTGTCTGCAGTATTGCTGTGTGCTGGTTCTTCAACAACACCTGGCTTACCTTTAGTGTCTGCTGTCAATCCACATGTACTGGGAAGAAGCCAGATTTGGAATAGCTAGAAAACAAACTCACGAAGTCCATCACTTTCATCTCAGCTACTCATCAGTAGACAGTCAGCAAGCAATACATACACATAGACTATTAATGGGGCTTTCCATCCTCCTCTTAGTATGTGACTTTGAAAATAAAACAGAGGACTGGAAATGAAAATATTGCAAGGTGGAGTGATTAATGGAGTGTGGAGTTTTGCTTTGTCTGCTATCAATGTGCTCAAATGGAAGGTGAGCATGCAAGTGATGAAAGGCTTCAGACACTGAGCTAATGGCCATTCCTATCTGGAGACATCCAGCTATCAATACATCACTGTGCCAGACTTTGTCAAAATGCTGCGCAGCAGTGGAGTATTGTAAACAGTACTTAGATTAAGCAAGTGGAGCACAAACCATTTCTCCTTACCTGACTGAAAAGTATCACTTGTGCTACTTAGAAGACCTAAAAAGTCCTAATGAAAGAACTCTCTTTCTAAGGAGTCCTCCTAAGAGAGCATGACCGAGTATCTCAAAATGTATATCATTCTGCTCCATCTTTATTAAATGACCTCAGGCAAGCTGTCAGTATATGTGAGCTCTATAAACATTTTGCCTAAGACAGGATTCCATCATTTCAGTGTAGGGAAAATAAATAGCATATAAAAGAATAAGAAAGCAGAGGAAATATCCACGTTACACAGCTCCTTCTTAACAAGTATTATTTTTGCAATACTTAACACTATTGGCAACTCTATACCTATCATGAGCTTAAAATTCCTGATGAGTGGGCAAAACCAGCCCTGTTTTCTAAGTAAAGAGTGTGTTACAGTCAGCCTTGTAAAAGAAACCTTTTAGTGTCAGTGATAATGAAAGTACCTGGTACATATGACAGCGTTAAAATGGTGTCATGACCCGGCAATTTTTATTCAGTGCTGTCACATCCATGCACTGCACAGATCGGGATTGTCATCATGTAAATGTAATAGGATTCTTTATCCTGCATTGTTGCTCAGCTGGGAAGAGTAATTCTGAGTTTCCTGTACATTCTGAATAGCAGCAGGGGGCCATGAATAGCTTGGAAACCTATATTTTTTCCATTTATTTTTTTTAAAATGCAAATTACACTAGTAAGTCAAAAAAATCACTTTTGTTAAAAATACATTCAGAATTAACAAATGCCAAAAAGAAAAGAAAAAAAGACACATTTGGATTGTATCTCTTGCCTTCTGAATATTTTAGTTTATAACAAAAGCCCAGCCTAGAAAAATAACATTCTTTACTGGATTTTGAGGAGGATACAGCTGTACAAATCAAAAATGCCATCCAGATATTCTCACATTACTGTGCTCTAAACTGCTTCCAGAAGAGATCTGTCCACTAATCATTTAGTTGAGTAGTCAACAGTCCTATTTTTTTTAATGGTGGTGCTCTAGCTGCAACTTAAGCAGGGTTATGAATACCAACTTCACATAGGTATGCATGTGTGTATATATATATATATATATATATATATATACTGTGTGTATGTGAGTGTGTGTATCTACTCTATATGTAATATACGAATACACATTTATATTGCAATCCATAGTAGTTAGATGTGCTTCCTATTTCCTAAGCATTTTACAAACATTAACAATTCAGACCTCACAAAAAGCCTGTGAGGCACATATTATTCCCGTATTATGGATGGGAAGACTAAGACACAGAGAAATTAAGGCCAAAATTTTCTAATTTAAAATCAGGCCTATAAGCTACGTGTAAACACTTCATTAAATTGTCTGACTCCTAAAATTGCTAACTACCAGTAGCCGCTGTTCCATGGGAAATCACTGAAAGGTATGAAAAATTGTCTTCTGAAAATTGGATTGCTGCTTAGGTGCCTAAACTGGTTTCTTTTCATGTTAAAAAATGATTTTTATAGAAATATCCTTTTGATTAACTGGTATACAGGGAAAGATAAAATAACCTGTTATGACATTTTCATCCCATTTAAACCTCTTCATTGTGTTTAATACTGTACATCTGCTATATTTAATACTACGTAAATGTAGAAACTTTTTTAGTTTTGCAAGTTATGGGAAATTTCAGCCTGTCACTTGGAAGTTGCATGGGGTTTCCAGAGGGTGAAAAGCATCTCTACCCAGCAGGAACTCATATTTTCAGGTACTCAAGAATGAAAATTTAAATTTGAGATCCAAATCAGCAATGAATGCTTTCCAGGATCAGGCCTAGGGGACATTCATGTTTCATGCACGAAATTCCCAGGAGTATCTGAGATGGGAATCCTTGGTCCACTGCATCAGAATCTTCCTGGGTGATGCAGCCCCCAAAAATATTTAGTCCTGTGTATTTTATATACATAGACATACACACACCTTCACACACTTACATATATATATATCTATCTATATCTATATAAATCTCACTGAATCGATGTAGGTATAGTTGCTGAACATGTCCTGTATCTTGTTTTCACTGGTGAATGCCTGTTCCTCTGTCATTGTCCAGAGTTGCTGCTTGTGACACTGTACATCCATGCAGACACAGCAAAGGGCACTGGCTTGTACAGGGATGGGTGAGTGGTGTGAGCTCACAGGCCTCTGGAGCAAGGGTTTGGCCAGCAGGGAAAAGGGAGTTGCTCAGGGGTGCCTTGAGCATTTCCAAGAGCTGACCTTCCCTCTTGCCCTCAAAAGCTACGTGGTCACCTCAGGTGTGGTCGGTGCGTGCGTTTGTCTATGCAAGGTCTGAGCAAAGAAACAATGACAATCCAAGTTTCTGAAAAACCTGAGCAAAATATTGGGTTTTCCTAGTGAAAGCCATCTACGCTCTTGAAAATACAGATCAGATGTAGAATAAAACATATGTTCCTAGGAGTTCAGAGTATTTCATATACACATTGACCTACTAGCAAAATTCCCAAAGGCATCTTGTTGCCAACTACGTAACAGCACAGAGGTTTTTTTTTCAGCCACAATAATACAGGAAGATAAAATACACGTTCTAACACACAACAGATCCCCCAAATATACCACAAAAAGGTCTTCAGTATTTCTTCAACTCAACTAGTCCCTCCCTGCCCTCTCCAACCAAAATCGAGAAATAAAATATGTGGATCCCTTATGGTGCAATTAGAAAAAAAAGCTCACTTACAGAGAATTTTTAGTTTAAATCAGATATAAAAGAGTAAACATAGCTAGTACATATTCAGTTGGCCTTTGTTCATAGAAATCTGCAGATGTCTCTGTAGTTAGTAAAAGATGTTTAGAGATAGCTATAAAAGCACCTAAAGTGCGATAAATAAAACCAGCGGGATTAAGAAGCACTGTTTCTGCTGCTTATTTCCAGTAGGTTCAATTATTAGTTTCTGTTACCCCTTTCTCCATCCTGACCCCCAAAAGGTCTCAGTTATTTCTTTATTTATTTTTCTTTTTAATCATTATAAACTATTTCTTGACCACTGTGGAGCCCCAAAAGTAAAGCACTTATCAGACAGCTGGCAGTTTTCTACTTGGTTGCTCTGGAGCCATGGAGCAACAGAGCCTTATTCCCTGACATGAAAACAAAGCAAAACCAAACAGAAGAAAACCACTGACTTAGAAATCGTTCAGAATTAACAGCAGCATGTTAACTTCAGAAAGCTTGCACGTAGTTTCTCTAATGTGCAATGCAGTTGGGTTAAGGCAAGTATGAACTGTACAGCCTTCAGGGCAAACAATGCGCTGTCCATTGACTTCTGCTGCAAGGTCATCCTGGTATTTCAGCGTTGTGTTGACTGAGGAGACTCAACAGTGTGGAGGAGGCTCCCACAGCACTGGGTGGGCTGGGTTCATGTCTTAATCCAGATGGGCCGTGCTGGCGGTGGCCAGGGGAAAAAAGGGACAAGAGGTGGCACCAATGCCTCTGCTGCGTCCCTCTGGTGCTGAGAGGCAGGAGGTTCAAGGAGGGGGTCTGGGGCATCTCCTTTAGTACCTGTTAGAAAGAGAGGCTGCAGGTCTCTGTTGTTTTCTGTCTCACTGTTCAATCAGCTTTTATACATTATTTTTAGCACAAAAATTGGATTTCTTTTCTCTTTGAAGGACCAGGAGGCCATCCTGAAAGAGATTTTGGAACAGGTCCTCTAGCCCACCTTGAGTAGTCCCCATGTTTACTTTGACCTAGAAGAAAGACAGAGAAAGAACAATATTTATAATCCAGCGTATACTTTTCTGATCCCTGCCCTGCTGTTCTGGTGCCCTTTTGCAAGCAAGTGTAATCCACAAACCAGTAACAGTTCAGATACACATGGGAGGAAGAGGACAGAAAGACAAAGTGTTTACTCAAGTAACTGCCTGGCCCTCTCTGGAAGAATTGTCAGAGAAGTCAGCACAGGTTTTCTAAACAATCTTAGGCAGGAGTTATATTTAGTTATAATCTTAACTCTGTATCCATGGGTCAACTGGAATATGACCTGATTGATATAATCCATCAGATATGTAGCTGTCTTTGTAAAACCAAGAAGTGACATGGTATGAGGACAGAAGGGCTGGATTGCAGGTGCAGGGGAAAGCTGCCCATGGCTCACTCACAAAGCAGAGACCCTGTGCAAGTGCCACAGCCTGACCACCTTAACAGCGTTGTCCCAAACCTATGCTTTGTGACTAAAACTTTCAGTCTAAAGTGGACAAGGTGTTGTTGATAGTGAAAGCTTAGGTAGTAGGTTATTTAAATGTGTCTGAATCCCAAAACATGAGGGCATAATTACACATAAGATTTGTACTGCATGAACTTGTGGAGTGTCATGGTAGCTATTCTCAAGGTGCTAGTTTTGAAGTCTTTTTTTTGTGTTCCATTTATACTTTAAGTGAATTGTGAAGCAGGTAGCACTTTCAGGATCTGCAATTATCTAGACAAATGCCTATATGTGTGTGTGTGCACGGGAGTACAGGCACTGCAAATATTCTTAGACTTCACAATAGGAGGAAAGCATGCTTCACTTCAGGGCTGCACTGCTTTTGAGCAATTTCTCCAGTGCATTAGGCATCAACATCAGACATGCATGGGTTTTTTTGCTTCACTTCTTCTTTTCTCGAACAAACAAGTTCAGTGTGAAGAACATAAAGAAAGATCTCTCTCCCCTCCCTCCTTCCTACTGTTTTTAGAACGGTGATCATGCAGTGCAGTCTTGTTCCACAACTACAACTGGATTTTTTCGTGCGCAGCAGAATCAGTGTCAGGGAGTGTTTAGTCACCTTCCTCCGTCACCTCCCAAGAGGAGAATTTTGTCTTGACAATTGATTTCCGCCATCTTATTGTGTCCTTCTCCCATGGTCTGGAAATGAGCACTGGCATCTCCAGCACAGAATGCCAGGAAGCTGCTTTTGAGTACATCAGCTGTGGCCACACTGCAAGGAGGTACATGAGCATCGGTTCTGTCCCGTTCTGTTCAAAAAGCGTATTCGTTTTGAAGGGACTGTCTAGGCTTCTTGGCTTGTACAGCATAGAGCACGCTGTTGGCACTTAAATAATAAAAAAATCCCATTTATAACAGGTAGAGAAATGTCACCATAAGAATTCTTCCCCAAAACATAGTTTTAAATTGCTTATATTTTTCACTTTAAAAAATAAACTGATTTAAATTAAATACTGAATTGGAAGAGGTGATAAGGAAAACTGTGATTGGAATTTAAAGCCTAAAACATAGAGAAAAAAACTTCAATGTGAGTCTGAAACCAATAATTCTAGACTATTAAAGGTAACACTAGCCAGAGAAAGTCACTTCAATTAACTACCTAAAGATAATATTGCTTTTTCAGAAACCAAGGTTTTTCTTTTCCTTAGATATCCTGTTCGTTTAGGGTTGTTTTGCATAACTGATGAAACACCACACAAAGCGACTATGTGTCTTTAAACTGAATTAGAATGTTCTTAAAAGTAGAGCTTGATTGATGAAAATCACAAATAAAAAGTAATACATCTTTAGATGAAATAGTCCTGATGGCAGAATAGAAATGTAAATATGAGAAGCCTGAATAAATCAATATAATTTGCACGTGTAAGTTGGTGCAGGTTCAATATAACCTCCACATTAACAAAATGAAGTCCTAACTTTAGCACACAGGAAGAAACTGGTTACAAAACAGTATGTCTTAACAGTTAGCAATTAGTAAATCCAGCATTCCTTCAGAAGAATAGTTAAATAGTGCATGTATAAAGGAGTTAAAATTGTTTTCAATCACTTGGATGAAAAACTGTCTGACTTCCAAAGAAATAAGTTTCTGTTGATGGACTTCTGTCATTGCAATCCACTAAATCAATTCACATCAGCAAGCAGTACATGGGTAATGACTGAGACCTAACACAAAATTCTGTATGTCTTTAAGATACAGTACTAGTTCTGTATATGGATCAATCTGGTAAATAAATAGGGGCTTCTCTGTTCTGTGTTACTGAACTACATGTTGAAATTTGTATTTTGAAAGAATCTGAACAGCCATTAGAAGCTGTTATTGTTTTGGTGAGCTCTTCAAAGAGGAGGCCATATGCTCTCCTTCCATTTTGCAGCATGCCCAGCACACCACAGCACAGAGAACAAACTGCTGTTGTGCCTATGCATAGAGTCAGCAATCAGATGATTTAAAGGCACCTAATTTCTCTAATAAATCCAGAGGTCCATATGAGATGTGCCCAGTGAGAGTCTGAAAAGCAGAGGATGCAGTGGTGGCAGAAAGTGATCTCTGTATTTTCTTGATCTTCTGCAGGAATTAGATGGGATGATAATATATCTTCCATATGTTATGCTTAATATATCTTCTGTTGCCTATGAATCCAAAGACATTTTGTAACAACTGATAAAATTTTGGAAATAATTATATGAATACATATATATGGACATACATGGATTTAGTTGTATCCTGTATCCTGGATGGAACATGATTATGGCTTAGAAAGTGGTGAGTGCTCCTCTCCTCTCCTCTCCTCTCCTCTCCTCTCCTCTCCTCTCCTCTCCTCTCCTCTCCTCTCCTCTCCTCTCCTCTCCTCTCCTCTCCTCTCCTCTCCTCTCCTCTCCTCTCCTCTCCTCTCCTCTCCTCTCCTCTCCTCTCCTCTCCTCTCCTCTCCTCTCCTCTCCTCTCCTCTCCTCTCCTCTCCTCTCCTCTCCTCTCCTCTCCTCTCCTCTCCTCTCCTCTCCTCTCCTCTCCTCTCCTCTCCTCTCCTCTCCTCTCCTCTCCTCTCCTCTCCTCTCCTCTCCTCTCCTCTCCTCTCCTCTCCTCTCCTCTCCTCTCCTCTCCTCCCTGCTGTGTTTTTTCTTTCTTTCCTTGAATACTGTGAAAGCTTACATTGGTGATATTTGGGGAACAAGCTCTGTAGGGAACCAAATCTTTCCTCCCAACAAATAAAGCTTTAAAATATCAAGTGTTTTAAAGGCCTGCTGTTATCATATCAGCATGTTTTGATTTCTAATACATAATATTGCTGTAAATAGTGCTACAAGCCGATCAAACCTTGACTTGATTAACTTGACATTCGAATTTGTCACTCTACTACCTAATGGACTGCCTACATTTACAGAGCAACTGCAATGTGAATACATATGCATGTGTTCCTAGTGTGCCTCAGCTGTAAATAAAGAAAGTTATTATGAAATGCCATAACAGCTTCTTAAGGAGAGATTGTAGCAATCCTAGAGAGCCCTGTCAAACACTATACAGTCAGAGGGAAACATAAAGTGTCTTTATTTGACTTTGGCTGGGACATGGCAATACTTTTGAGGGCTGATTGGACAAAATGTCCACTCACATTCTGATTGCTGTCTTGGTCAAGACAGCTAGATCACCTATACTCCAGTGAGCATGCAGCACTGAAATAAGAGAGAACACGGAAATAAGAGTTTACACGGATTAATTGTCTATCTCTTCATCTAAGCTACAGGCTTAAAACTATTGCCTTCTTTTTTTTTCACAGGTCTAGCTTTCTTTCCAGTCAGTATGAAGATGCATAGTAAATGCAATCTGCTGCTGTGGAAGAAACACCGAGAGCATAAAGAGAATGGGATAATAGCTAGAGGGCTCCATATGTTGATGACAAGGTATGGTATACTGAGAAAGAGATAGGATTAGAATTGTTCTAAGTACCTATGTACCTCATATAATACTATGAAGGAAATAAAATTTTCTAAATGTGCAGCACTGTGCCAAAAGTGCAGGTGAAAAATATTTACTTGAGCACAGACAGATGGGAAGCTGAAGCGGAGACGACATTGGAGATATGCACTATTGTAATTTGAGATTATTAAAAAGCTCCTAGCAAAGCTCCTGGAGGGCCCAGTTCCAAACACCAACACAGAACAGATTGTACCACTGATAAAGGAGTAAATGCAAGATTCCATGCAAAAATACACGAATCCATTAGTAGACTTGCTTCCACTAATCCGAAGAAATGAAATTGCATTCAAAGGTGAGTGGAATTGCGTGTTGGGATGGGTACCGTTTGCTTGAACTTAGTTCTTTTCCACAAAAGGAATGTTCAGATGAGAGACAAAGGAAAAAATGTAACAGTTGCCCCTTTATGAGTTGTGTGGTGCTGTGCTTTTAGTGTGTAGGGCATTGATGGCAAATAAAAAATGTTTCCAAAGGCTGCAGCAGTGAGGTAAGATTTATCTGGGCAGTCAGGACTGTTCTGCATTTCAGTTGACATCAGTACAAGAAATATTTGGAGACGATTGTTCCTGGGCTATGGCTGTGCATCAGCTCTAGTGTGAATATACTCCAGTTGTGTGTATGAGCTGAGATTTGTTTATCCATTTAATTCCCACATAAATCAGACTGCACTCTAGGATGGAGTTGTCACTCAATGGTTAGGTAAAATACTGTCTTCTATTCAAACTGGTTTTAAATGCCATATGTTGTTACATTTGTTTCTGCTTTTTTAAATGTGGAAACTGGAAATGAGGTACAGAGGTGCCTTGGTGAACAGATGCTCTGGTAAGACAAATGCCAAATGCATCCACTAAATTAGCAAGTTGCTGAACTTTTGATAAACTTCATAAAAATCCACTTTTTTTCACAGCCAAGGTTTGTCATATATGATTAGTGTTTTTTCTACACCAAATTGTCACTGTCTCTGAGTGAATGAAAATAGAGAAAAATCAGGTGAGAGCTGGATGTTCTTTGAACAACTGTGACACATGATATCCTGCCCTAAGAAACCATTATAATTCCATACAAGAGTAATGTTGGTTCCCAAGTGTAAATTGAATTCAGTCCATCAAAAAGGCTTCTGACTATTCTGAATTTTTAAGTCATGCTATCTTTCAGCTTAATGATGCTTTAATATCAGGCTGCCACTCTGCTGAATATCCCAGAAGTTAAGTACTTACATATACATGGGCTGCAGCTGTAAATGAGATGTCTTCTGTGGACCTTGATAGCCGTAAGAGTCAAATCCACCTATGAAATCAACTGAAAGGGGAGAAATTGCTTTCATTAGCAACATCTTTTCAGAACTGATAGGCACTATCATTCAAGAACCACCCAGTACACAGATTATTTTTGACAGGTTCTCTAATAATCTATTAATATTAGACCAGCTAATTGGGAAGATATAGAAAAACAGTAAAAAAAGTAAAGAAAGGCAAAGTACCCCTTTTTTTTTCTTTCTTTACTTTTAAAATCATTCATTTTTAAAACCACATAAAAGCAGTAAAGGATTTATAACAACCATCTTTCCACCAGAAATAACCACACATCCCTCTTTTTCAAGAAGACCATCTCACTAATACAAAACAACATGCTATTTAGACATTACAAATGCTGAAAACCATTTATTTATTGGCATGAATGCATTGCTTCTGACTGTGATTACTGTGGCTGGCTTGCTGTCATACCATGGCTCAGGAGAGGAGGGAGTACATTGATCCAACTCCATCTGAGGGACAGAAGTTTCTCTGATTCCCTGTTTTGACATTTGGGTTGAAATGCATGAACAGAGAGTTGGAACAATTTATCTGAGCTTCAGAGATGAAACTTCACAGACGTAAGGAAACCTGCATTTCTCTCAAGATGCTGAAGGTTTGTAAGAAGGTTGTAGGGTGGGAGTTATTTATTAATTCACACAGTTGCCAGCTCCTGATGGCCTTCTCATGTTTGTTTTAAACAATTTTCAGGAAAATTTAATCTCATCTGAGCCCAAGACCCCTATATCTCTGCTAAAACACTTTCTTTGCACAGGTAAAAGGGTGCCATTTGCTTTCTTTGTCCCAGGAGACTCAACTATCAGCTTATAGGGGTTATTTGGGGGCAGTTCTTGTCCCTGAAATATTGTCTCTTACATCACAGATCTGAATTGGACTCTACTTTGATAGAAAAGGGCCAAAGAGTTCAGGTATGGAAGTGCATTTTTCATGTCTGGTCACTGCTACTGATGGACTGGCTCTGCGTACATTAAAAGAAAAAAAGAAAAAGAAAAAAAAAGACTATTTGATAGAAAACAACTTTTTGTAGATCTAAAATGCAGTTACAGTCACAAACAACAAAAAAGTAAATTTACGTGGTTTGAGAACTTCCACAGTGGTTGGACTCCTTATCACTTGCATTTATAAAGTTGTTTTAATACTAAGGTACCCCCAATTCGTGCCACACTTAGTCATACTTATCAATACAGCTTCAGCCATTCCAGACATTTACCAAAAAATCAAATTCTTGTAGGCCTCCATCCACTTACCCTGCAAGCAAAGAGCTACCAAAACACTGGACTGCCTGGGTACAGTGTGTTTCCATTGCAGCTGCACAATTTGTCATAAAGTCATTCATTGCTGAGAGGAATGGCCCCTGCAGAAATAATTTAGCCAATTCTGTGCCCTGTAGGAGGATTATGTGTGTTCCTATCCCAGAAAGATGTGTTACTAAATTAATCCCTGACATCTCTACTGAAGGAGGTTCTGTAGCCTCTCTGTGTTGCTTTTCCCTGTGCCTAATTTCCTAATGTCTAATTTAAATGTTATTTCCTGCAAATAAACCACTTATCTATATCTTGGCCTTTTCTCCCTATGGATATGAAGAAAAATGAGCCATTTTTTCTCTTGTAACTGGTTTTAAACCTTTTTAAAAAAGTATTTAATGCCATCCATAGTTTTCAGGTTTAAGCAAACCTGGTTATTTCAAACTTTTTTCACAGCTCATGTTGTCCAAGCATCTACCTTTTGAAACCTGAACATTCTTCCTCAGTTTACCTATGTTTTTCTTACAGTGGGGTGCACAAATCAGGACTAACTGGGACAACTGTCTTACAGTCTTCTGTTCATTACCTGAAATAATTCAGTAGGTTTTGGGGTTTTGTATGTTTGGTTGAGATTTTTTTTCTTGTTTTTGTTGTTCTTGTTTTGTGTCATTTGGGTTTGGTTTCCAATTTATTTTTTTAACACCATCACACAAATGCTTAATAATCAGCTTTTATTTTTTGTTTTGACACTAACTGTAGCCTAGCCTAGTCCATATTTTATTTGAAGATTGATTCTTCCCCACCGGAGTTCTTTTGCACTTGTCTGTGCTGAATTTCACTGTCTTGATTTCAAGCCACTTCTCAAGATTATTTTGACTTCTAATCCTATATTCACAAGTGCTTGTACCCTTCCCAGTCTAGTTTAATCTTACATTTTTTACGCATGTTCTCTCTTCTGTCCTCATTGTTGTTAATAAAAATAATGAAGAGAATTATTTCCCTAGCTGAGGTTCCAGTGGGATCCCATCTGAATTGTCCCATCTGCTTTATAACTGCATTTCAAATAGAATTTTAAACAGTTCTGCACTCCACCTATGCTGACTGCATCTGGACAGTACTTTCCTGAAAGTCTTATAAACCTTTTATAATGTCAAAATCGTGCAAAAATAAAGACAAATGCTATTTGTTGCATTCCACTTAATCAAACCATCAGAACACCTTTATCAAAATGTTATCATGTCTTTGGGAACATTCTAAGTTTACAGGTAGAAAATGAAGGATATTGTTTAGTGAAGTGCTAGGCTGGGAGGAGAATCCCCCCTCTATTCAAATGCAAAGATTGCAAAAAAAAAAGGATAGATGTATGGTTTGCTGCAGGTATGGTTTGTTGTTTGCTTGCCCAATTTTCTTTTTTTGTTGCTCTTGATCTCTGGCAACACAAGTCAGAACATCCCTGTGTTGGATCACTGTTGTCAACTTATGTCACTTTAGGGATATTGCTTATACTCGTTGGTCCAGCTTTGCATTTTTTCTGTACTTTCCCAGAACATTTGATTTTCAAGCAACCTGTAAAACATTATTAGTAGGCTGCAGGCATGGGCACTCTGCTGTGCAGATGTGGGGCAAAAGCTTGTCTTCAGGGCTGTTTTCAGAAAGCTAAACCAACGTGTTAAAAAAAAGATTTCTTTGAGAAAAAGGAATTTGTGGGAGCATGAGGGAAAGACACGTGCTGAATACCTCTTCATGCACTGTGGCTTTGCCCTGCTGTACAGAGCAAGCACAGAGTGTTAGGAAGCCAGATTGCCGAGTTACAAACAAAGCAAGGTCGCAGGGACATTTCTGTGTTCAGCTCACTACAGAAGTGCCCATGTGTGTAACCAAATGATGGCAGGGCAGCCAGTATGACCATGACCTCACTGGAGACATACAATGGCTTCTTGCAGGCAACAACAAGCTTTGCAAGGTAGGGGAAGGGAGGTAATAGAAAGCGAACTCCAGTACAAAAGGATTTCATCAATTTGTTTGCAGCAAGGTTTCTTCATGGCAGCTGCTTCTCAGCACTGCAAACCCCGTGGTGTCCAGACTGTGCTAAAAGCTCCCTGTGGACTCTGAGCTAGTTTCTTAAAGCGTGCAGCAGGCTGCCCTTTCTGCAGGCATTTTATCCTGGCTGTGCCTGAAAGGTCACTAAAATGTCATACAACTGATACATTCCTGGCAGCCATAACATCAGATGAATAAAACAAGGCTCATTAGCTGAATCAGTGCAGAGGTGTCCATCCTTAGCCTCATACATCAAACACTTTTTTTGACTACTCTATCATACATTCATCTTACATGTCACTGTTATCACAAGGGCCCCATGTTGTGTTTCACTATAGTAAAAGCATACATGAATGTACAAACATAATACAATTCCTTTTGTCGTGGGTTGACCCTGGATGAACATCAGTTGTCCACCAAAGCCACTCTGCTGCTCCCCTCTCAGCTGAATAGGAGACAGAAAAGTTAACAAAAGGTTCATGGGTCGAGACAGAGATCACTCAGCAATTACCATCACAGGCGAGATAGCCTTGAATTATTACCAAAGAAAAGTAGTATAATGAGAAATAGAGCCAAATATTAAACCTTCTTCCCAGGTTTAACTCCTGATTCTCTGCCTTCTCCACCTCAGTGACATTGGGGAATGAGGAATGGGGGTTGTGGTCAGTTCATCACAAGTCTCTCTGCTGCTCCTTCCTCCTCAGGGAGAAATCTCCTTATATGCTTTCTCTGCTCCAAGGTGGGGTCTGTCCTGTGGGAGACAGTCCTCCACAAACTTCTCCAATGTGAATTCTTCCCACGGGCTATTGTTCTTCATTAACTACTCCAATGGGTCCCTTCCTTGGGGTGCCATCCTTCAGGAACAGCCTGCTCCAGTTTGGGTCCCTTCCTTGGGGTGCCATCCTTCAGGAACAGCCTGCTCCAGTTTGGGTCCCTTCCTTGGGGTGCCATCCTTCAGGAACAGCCTGCTCCAGTTTGGGTCCCTTCCTTGGGGTGCCATCCTTCAGGAACAGCCTGCTCCAGTTTGGGTCTCTTCCTTGGGGTGCCATCCTTCAGGAACAGCCTGCTCCAGTTTGGGTCCCTTCCTTGGGGTGCCATCCTTCAGGAACAGTCTGCTCCAGTTTGGGTCCCTTCCTTGGGGTGCAGTCCTTCAGGAACAGCCTGCTCCAGCGGGTGCCCCCCAGGGTCACGAGTCCTGCCAGCAAACCTGCTCTGCTGTGGGCTCCTCTCTCCGCGGGGCCACAGATCCTTACAGGAGCTGCCCCAGCACAGGCTTCCCACAGGGTCACGGCCTCCTTTGGGCACCCACCTGCTCTGCCCTGGGGTCCTCCGTGGGCTGTGGTGGATCTCTGCTCCCCCATGGCCCTCCCTGGGCTGCAGGGGCACAGCTGCCTCACCACGGGCTGCTCCAGGGGCTGCAGGGGGATCTCGGCTCCAGCACCTGCAGCAGCTCCTCCTCCTCCTCCTTCGCTGGTCTTGGGGTCTGCAGAGTTGCTGCTCTCACTCCCATTCCACTCTTCAGCTGAAGTTGTGCAGATTTTTTTTTCCTTTTTTAATATGTTATCCCTGTCACTGATAGGCTGAGCCTTGGCCAGCAGTGGGTCCATCTTGGAACTGTCTGCCATTGGCTCTGTCAGAAGCCACAGGAGAAACTTCTAGTAGCTCTTCACAAAACACACCCCTGTGGCCCCCTCAAAATCTGGCCATGCAAACCCGCCTTTGAAATATCGTGAGCTGAAATTTTTATTTTCCTGGCTGGACTTGAATAGGATAATAGCAATACTACTTATTTCTAAAATGTGTTATAAAAAATTCAGATTATTTTCTTCTTTTGCTTGTGTTAAGGGTCTTGTCAGACATATGACTGTTACAAGTGTAACACAGGACATATGGCTCAAAGCAGGGACATATTTTTTATCAGTTATTACCCACAGGAATGTGAAGTTCCAACCTCTGCTCATGGTCAGAGTCCCCACTGTTTCTGCTGTACATCAGGACAGGATGAGAGGCATAAATGGGTTTCTCATTTTCCATTTCTGGAAGTCTGCGATATATAGGAGGACCAATAAAATGCGATGCACAAAAAATACCCCAGTGCTTGGCATTATGATAGTCCTTAAATATATTGCATCTACTAAAATAACATAAAAAACTTAGAATTACCCATGATAAAGATGATGCCCTTTTAAAAAAAGAGTTATTGACCATGAAGGTCCATGTGCATGCCATGACTGGACATATTTCCCGTGTGGTACAGCAGAGAGACAACACGTGGTGCTCATATCCTACATCTGACCTGAGAGGTCATAAATTTATCTGCAATCTCTCCAGAGGCCAAAGACTTTGCTCCCTGGACTGAGGAAATTGAAGTGCTGCAACTGAGCTCCACTGCCACAGCAAGGCACATCACTGCAGGCGTGGCTGGAAGGAAGGAGAGATAACAAACCATAGCTAACATCATTACTGAAAGCAGCGCTGGTGCAGAAGTGAGGCAAAAGAGAGCTGTGCACAAATAGTGGTAGCTAAAAACTGGCCAAATTGAGAAAAAAAAATAAATGGAGGGGAGTAAAATTAAGTTTCATTTTAATACCTTGGAAATGACATGTGGGGCAAAAAATATAAAAAACCATATGGGGACGCCTTTGCTGCTGCAGTTTTGCCAGTATCCTGCTACCCAGCTCTCCGTTTGGTGAAGACACTTCCAAACAATTCAGGGCTGCTGCCTTTTTAAGCTGTGAGCACGGTCTGGTGGCTGTTCCACAAAATAGCACACAGGAGGAGATTTGCTTGAATGTGATCTCCATAAAGTTTGTTTACAATGATAATCAAACATTATTGGTCTTTGTGCTGAGTACACAGTGATTTAGGCTCTCAAACCACAGTAGAGCCAAACACCAGGGAAACATGGGGAAGGAGACATCTGCCAGCACATGAGGCTGTGCCCTTTCTGCTGTCACAGGAGGATTCAGAAATGGCACAAGGACTTGGACATGAGGTCCAGTTCTTGTGGTGCAGTGAGCAGCATTTCTGCCAAGCCGTCAGTAATGAAGGGCCTGTGAGTGCTCTCAGCTCAGCCATTTGCAAGGTGAATATAAAACCTCAGATTTTGAAACTGTAACCTCATGGCATTTGTGAGCTCTACAATGGCCACTGGAGCTGCAAAGGGAAGCCCTTACACAAATTTTGATGGAGTTTCTCAGCTCAGATTTTGCTCCACTGCCACTATTTTCATGCTGTTTACTTGTATAATAATCAAAATTATTCAGTAATTTTTTGCTTCATTTCATTTCATTTTGCTTCACTTCATTTTTTGCTTTGTCCTGCACTTTTTTCTCCTCTTATTGTGCTTCTTGTTGGTATAAAGCAGCATCTTCTGTCTCTCTTTCTGCTGATCCCCTGGCTGAGTCTTTTATCAGCCCTTCTGAGATAAGATGCAGGAGTGGGGAGGTACTCAGGTTTGTGAAGTCTAATAAAAACGATCTGGTGTTTCTGCCCTCTCAGAAATCCAGGCAGGGATCTCTTCCTCTTGCTCCCTATGATTAGGGAGCAACAGGTATGCAGATATTGCTTTCCAGCTGAATCCAGCTCGTGGTTGTACCCAGCAGAAAATACCAAGATGAAAGGTGCTGTGGGTCCAGAAATTAGACAAGTCACAATTTGTCTCAGATTCTGGTCGGTAGCAGGTTCTGGGACCATGGCATGAGGAAGACCAAGCTCTGGAGCAAGGGGCAGGGCTGGCCAACAGTGGGAACCATGTTGAGAGGATGGGAAGCAAGGTGCTTGCTGAGCAGAAAGGAGCCAGGATGAAGGGAGTCAGGAATAACCAAGCAAGGGCTAGGAGGCATGAGCGAGTCTTCTGTAGCTGAAGGCAGAAACTGGGACCAGGGATAAGGCAGGCAGCAATAAGGACCAAAGGGCAGGCAGAAACAACTGGAGCATAGCTGCAGCAATGACAGTGTTGGACTGAAATGGCCAGCGCTACCTTTTATACCTGACAAATACAGCAAGCCACCTGTCAGCCTGTACAGCTGGAAACAGGGTTGCTGCCTGACCTCTGCAAGGTCAACTTGTCTCCAAACTTGCAGTGGGGCTTGTCTGATGCTTAGTAAAGAAAGAATCAGTAAAAGACCTCCACACAGCTAAGAGAGCAAGAGAACAATAATAAGCTAAGAGAGCAATAATAGTCTGAACAATATATTATTTTTCTAAACTGGATAGACCTGAGCATTGCTGGATAATAGCCATTTGCTTTCAAATTTTCATCCCTAAGTGCCGAGCAAAAAAATATAGCCCAGCAATATAGATTTTGACAGACAAATCATTCCAAGAATTAAATGTGTGGTAGACTGAATTATTGTAAAAGTTATCAAATGAGTCATTAGGAAAAATTGTTCTTAGCCAGATCACTGCTAGGGGCGAGCAATAAAGAGAAGAAAAAGAAAAAAAGAAGGAAAAAGAAAATGCCTGGGGCAGTGGCCTCCAAGTGTGACTGCCACTCTAATAAATTAGAAAAAGAGTCATTAGTAGGTGCAACAAAGGGGAGAATTAAGGCCCAAATCTATGAAAGTTAACAATCCAATGCTAATGAAGACCTATCTAGATATTTGAAAGGAGAAGCAATAAGGAAAACTTTAAC
This sequence comes from Fringilla coelebs, assembly GCF_963513975.1. NCBI lineage: Eukaryota > Metazoa > Chordata > Aves > Passeriformes > Fringillidae > Fringilla > Fringilla coelebs. The sequence continues at coordinate 52,399,701 of NC_140030.1, read as the reverse complement.
AGGAGTCACGCTGACAAAAATAATTTTGTACAAAGCTATGTTCATGGCATGTAGGAAACTGCAAAGAGCTCACACTGACTGTCTCAGCAGGAAGGACACTAAGGCTGTGGGCAGGTGTCCTTCTCAGGGCCACTGGAAAAATTAATTAGTCTGGTCCACCCACAGCAGCTCATCACCATGCCTCTCACAGACTCTGCTGTCAGCCTGGAGTGAGCTTGGACGGCTGGGACCTGCCTTTCCCCCACTAATCTTGGCTGAAACCCTAGGAAGGCAGCCAGCTGCCCTCAAAGGGTGGGACACCAGGGTGGGAAAGGGGGCCAGCAGCCCCACATGGCCACTTGCAGGCTGTTCCTCTTCTGAATCCAAGCTGCCTCTCCTCTGCCTCAGGGGATGAAGGAGGAGATGCTCCCCATTGGAGGGTGTCCTTTCAAAGACAGCCCTCCATGCTTTGTGTAAAGTATCTGCAGGAAAGGACTGATGTTGAAATGGAGTCTTTCACCAGCACCAGAACAAAACAGGCCTGAAAGAATTTTGCAAGCAATTTTCAGCTTGTGGAGAGTTTCAGATTTTGCTGATTTTGAATATGAGCTTTGTCTATTTTTCAATGTCAAAACATTTCCATGTCCAGGAAAACCACACCCTATTCAGCTGCATCAACAATCATTGCTTCAAATGATCTGTAGCCTTTGTTATCAGAACCATCACTAGTTACCTCCTCATTTCTGCTACTGGCTTGACACAACTGCCTGGGACATTGTTTCATGGTCTGAATGCCTTTGTGTTCCTCCCCTGAAATAAATACATAGCGAGGAGTAATATTTTCCCAATGGTTTGTATGAAATATATCTTTCTTCAAAAAAACAGACATTAGCAGCTCATTCACTATTGACACGGGCAGATCTTTTCCAGCACTTGAGCAATGTCATTCTTGAATAGGTATAAATTCTATGGTCCGTAGTTAAAAAAAAATATGTAAGGTAAGTATATTTCCCTGGCTGTTACAATGCATTGGTATTATTAAGCAGTATTGCATTGTGATGAGCTGCTGGAATTGAAATGTTACTTCCTTCAAGCTTTACGTTACGTTATTTAGACATTTTTAAACTTGGGGTTGACAATCCCCACAGGAGGTGGTGATGGATGCAAGGGGAGTGGCAGGGAAGACAAGAGAGGGAGAAAAGAAATCATCAGGAGATGAAGCGAGCAATGCCACCATTTTCCCTTGTGTGATTTTATTTATATATTTGTCTCATACCACAAACCTGTCTCCTAGGGATTCCTTGAACATCAGCTTCATTAGTTACGAAGGCAGCAATCCATAACCAATTTTCTTTTCATGTCAAGCTTGTTCATGTATAAACCCAGCCCTTTTGTTGGAAACATTTGCAATTAATCCCACAAACAAAGAAAATGCAAATCATACAGTCTACCCTGAGCAACCTTCTGACTCAAGGCCCTGACCACCATCTATTATACACTAAAATGAATTGAAATTCCCACTTTGAGTCTAACCTAATTTTCTAGTGATAATAGGCATGGATTCCCAGAAGCATTCTATGCATCTAGATAGCAACATCCTAGTTTCCCTTCCTGGTAAATGTTTTAAATAAGACTTTAGCACCAAAGGAAATTAACCTTTAAATTAATTGTAATTATAAAATGCCATCACTGATTTTGTCTTCAGACTAATTACTTGCCATTATTTAAACAAACTGCACCTCCTCAGAGCTTTTAAGTTTGTTTCTCGGCAGCGCTGTGCCAAATGATCGCAGAGCAGGCTGTGCAATGTCTGCCAAGCCCTGTGACACCTTGGACTGCTCAGCTCCATTTGCATCTCAAATGCAGCCGGTTTCACTTGTCATATCTTCCTGCCATAAACTTGCTCCCCTGCGCTTCAGCCTCGCACTCTGCAGCTCAGACGTGTTCAGCCTGCGCCTGGCAAGCAGCGAGCACACCTTAGGGGACAACGATTGCCTCTGCTCTGTGCCGAGGAGAGCACCAGCCTTCTGCTCCCCCTCCCAGACAGGACATGACTGGAAATAATGACACAGGAACCAGCTATTGATATGTGCTAAAGATTGATGTTGTACAGGCATGTCAGGGAATTTCCTAAATGTTCCTGGTGCCATCAGGCTCTCCGAGGCAGCTGTCCTTAGGATGACAAACATGAAGTAGCGCCTTGGGATTTCAAAGGCTTCTCTCCCTCCACACTTTTATCAGCATCCTGACAGCCAAAGGCATCCCATTTTCCTCCCTCTGGTTTACTTAGATCATGTAGCAGTCACCATACTAAATGAAACGAGTAAATGGAAAAAGCTTCTAATTGAGCTGCAGGCTGTAAATTGAAGAGCGCAGCTGAGCAAAAACAAGCTGAAGCTTCAAAATTGTAGCGTATTCCTTGCCTTCCCATTCACAATGACCTGTTCAACAATTTGGAGAACACCTGTGTTTTAAATACTGGCTTTTATTTGTTCCTGTTATTATTTGCTGCTGGGCTGTCTCTGCAGGCTGTCTAGGCTGTCCCTAGCACCAACCAAACAAGCTAGACCAGTGATTCCCCCTGTCATGAGAGAGGTGTCTACCACAGATAGGGCAGGTTGCTCTTTGGGGTTACATCCCTGCCTCCACTGACTGTGGTGGAAGTCTTGGTTGCTAATTTAAGCTGCAGGCCTACTTACAAGTGGCTGTAAGAGTGCGAGATGGATGCCACCTGTGACAGCATGGAAAAGGTGAAGATGGAATCTCTGGTGTTTTCCAGAGAAAGACTCAGGACACGCTACACAAATGGTAGGTGCAAAACAAACAAAGTGTATAGCTGAGGTATCAGATCTCCTTTTCTCAGGAGGCTGTTTTATAAAACCTTTCTCAGTTCAAACACAGTTGGACACTTTCAGGAAGAAAAGACCACTGTGGGAAACTAAATGCAGCTAGACCTCTTGTGGTTAAGGAAGTCCACGAACAGCAAATTACTGTCAAGAATTTCTGGGAACCACAAACTTGGGATGGGAAACAAAGAAGCAGAATTAATACTCAAATGTTTGCTACTAGTTTCTCTTTCTCTTTGTTTTAGAGATTTTTTTAAGCAGGAATGGAAGCTGAGGTATTATTTCTCTGTAATGTGTCTCTAAGCAGATTGTGACAAGCATTTGGCGCAGAAAAAAAGCGATACCTGAGCATATTCTGCACTTCAATAGTGCCTTTCATCCCAGACGCTCAAAGTTATGAAATGACACGCCTGTGAGTTTGTCCCTGTAATTATTTCCCATTTTAAATACGGGAAACAGAAGTATGGAGAGGTTAAACAACCTGCGCAAAGGTGGAAGGTTGCCTATAAAAGAGATAAAAAGAAAATGTTTTTCTGTCTATCCCATGTACATGTCAAAATTTCACATCTCTCACATATAATGAATTTTTCTTTTAAAAGAAAATCTTTGTCATTGTTTTTTGTACTTCCCAGGTCAGAGTGGATCCCAGAGTGGAATATTGTTTGGCACCAAGTTGATTGGCACATAATGCTGTATTACTCACCAGAAGATATTTCCTATCTAGGGTATTGCTGTCTTGTTGGACATTTTCAGTAATTCAAATGCACTTTTTAATCCAAATTTTTATTGGAGGGGGATGTGTGAAAGAATTTTAAGGGGTTATATAGAGCTTCACTTCTGTGCCAAGACATCCTCAATAGCAGTGTTCCCGGGAATATGCAGCAAAAATCTTCTAGACAAAGCTGCAATTTCTTTTGCTTTGCGGTTTAACTGGAAACAATGCCAGGAGAAAAGAAGAAAGTGTATGTGCAGGTTGGATCCCTGCTAGCATCAGATGGTGCAAAGGTTGTACCTCATGGTACACAAGGGAACATTCAGAGGGGCCATATTTGTTCTCTGATTGCCTTGCCATTGCCTAATAGTAGGTAAACACTATTTCTGCTCCCTCTCTGGGTCAGCAAGAGAGCCTTCTAGGTTAGGCTTTTACACTGAGACACAGACTAAATTAGAGATTTTCTCTTAGCTGGGGTTCATTCCTAGCCAGAGCTGTCCTTCTAATAACAAGCAAGTCTCCTTACTCTCAACAGAACCTGTGAGTGCAGAATTCCCATTTCAGTAACCTAGGTTTCTTTCTTAATTGCTAGAGACAAAAAGCCCTGGGAGGATGCTGCTTAACTGCTTATATTCCAGTGTTCCCCACAAAATGTCTGTACAGTTAATGAAGTTTTCAGAAATACGGTGAATTTTCTTTTAGTAAGGCAGTAGCAGCTTATAGCAGGGAGCCAAATTGCTAGTGAGCAAATGCACATTAAAGGAACATTTCGATGTTATTAAAAATAATGTGCATCCTTTGAAAAATGCAGGCCTAACATGATTTTGGGAGGCAAATGAGGAGCTCCAATAAGTTCACAGTCATTGAATGCCTCCAAGTAATGGCTGCTGCTGACATTTTCATGTTTTATTTTTAATTGCTGCAGCTAATAATGCTAATGAGCTAAGAATGGCTTAGGCATTCCAATGGCAGTGGTGAAGAGGAGAGAGTGGAGTTGGCAGCAATGCTGCTGGGGACCCTTGACTTTCCCAGAAAAAAATCTGAGGCACTCCAACCTTCAGAGTTCCTCCTTCCTATGCAGACACAGGGAAAATGATTGGGAGTGGTAAACCTCCACGGGGAGAGGCAGCCATGGAAAAGCTGCTCTTGTCTGCCCCTTGGGAAGAACAGGTGCTGCAGTTTGACTCTGGTGCACCTGGTGTGCACCAGAGCACCAGGAGACAAAGCAACTTCCCTTTAATCCTTGGTGCAGAATTAACCCAGAGTAGATTGTTCTCATGAAAGGTAGCACAGACTTGAGCTTTGATCTAGGGAGCCTGTGGCTGGATTTATTTGGTGTGTGAGTAATTAAAACCTCTAGACTTGCTGATTCAGTCCTAGTTATGACCATGATTTTATCACTGTATTGTTCCATTCCTAATCCTTTAGTGAGGTTAGAGCAGGTTAATCTTGGTGAAATGTTTGCTTAATTCTACCCCAATTCATTTTTTTCTCTTAATAAAATCTGCATAAAGAACGGAGAAATAGTAATTCTTTCAGCTTGTTCCAATTACTTTGAGAGCAAAGCTAATTCAGCTGAAGCAGCTTAAGAGCAACTTGACTGTGTTTTTACAGTTGAGGCTCTGTGCCAACAGGAGATGAGAAACGTTCCATACTCCAGAGCAGTGTCAATATCTTCATCTGGTTAAAATCTGGGAAATGCCCAGGTTTGGCTCTTGGGCGTTGCATGGTTTTTTCTCCAGTCTTATGCCTTGGTGCTCAGTTCTGCCAGGTTCAGTGTTTCTGCCTCTTCGGCTTCTCTGTTGGACTGCTGTTGTTCCCATGGCCCATTAGCAAAGCAGAAGAAATGGAATTGAGTGTATGGGCGCTCACTTTGTCCATCATGAAAAGCAAAGACTTTTTCTGTTGGTTCTGTCTCATCAGAAAGTCCTTGTGGTTAAATGACTCTGTGGTATCACCCAACATGTTTATCCTTACAAATACTAAATAACATGACATCCATGGGGGATACACTTCTCAGACAAGCATGGTAGATGCATGTGTTGCCAAAAGGGATGGAAAAAGCGAGAAAATGTATCTAAGAAAATAAAAGAATTTTAAATTAAACCTGACCAGGAAGTATTTGTATAGACTGCAGGCCCACTGACTGGCTGTCACACTGAACACTTGGTACATGGCAGCGTAGATATCTGAGCAGGGAGAGAACTAGAATCATTCTTACTTGCTGCTTCATGAGGCCTCTCCATAGAAACTAAAGCTGTCTTAATTTTATGATACTTTGAGGGGCCAGATCCAATCTGAGCAATATTACACTGTTGGCACAGCTCAGCCGCAGAAGTTCCCTTTCCCTTTTTGCCCAGCTAAGCTTCCAAACCTCAGCAGAGGGGAAGCTGCAGCACCTGAGCTTGTGCTGGCTTCATTGCACAGGGTGGGAATTCACCCTGGTGCCTCAGAGAGGTGCTGGCAGACGGGTGAGATGCTCTTTGACTGGGTGAGGAGACCTGGCTGGGGCGTACAAAGTAATCATGAAATCTAAATGACAAAAGTAATGACAAAATAGTCAAGGTGATGGCAAGAAAATGTTCAAAGGAGCATGACAATCTGTGGCTGCTGAACAACAGGGAGCTCCTGGTGCAGAGAGAAGAACACAATACCATATTGGCCGTGGCATTCCTGCCAGGAATGCCGCTTTATGAACCATGGGAGAAATCTCCCAAATGTTCTCTGGCTTCTGCGCTTGACTGGTGAGCCAAGCCTCAAGTCCCTTCCTCACTTTTTACTTGTATCATGCCCTAAAGCATTACAGAATAGTGAAAAAAATATTTAAGCCCTTAGAAGAGAGGGCAGGACAGTATTGAATGGGATTTCATTGTGAGGGACAAGGAATAACTCACCTTCAACTCTGTGGATAATGAATGCACTTACTGGGAAAGCAGGAGAAAATACATATGACTGGGTACTTCTTTAAACAGAAAAGTCTATTTGTGACATACCCCTGCTCCACACAGCTTCCCAAACCCTTTGTACTCTTTTTACCTTCCTCCCTTCCACAGAAACACAAAGACAACTGAAATGAGCATAGTCGAAACGACCTCCAAAGTGTGGTGGTTTGATTTCAGCATTAAATCTCCCCTTGATGGTTCCCAGTGACACTGTATTGCCAATAGATTACAGGGTTGTAGCTATTTTCCACGCAGGAGAACACACAAAGGAACCCCCGCCAGCCCTAGCAGTGCTCTCAATCAAATAAAAACCCTTTAGCTTCCTGTTGCAGAGCTCTCCCTAGGATTCATGTATATTTTATCAAAGTTACATGCAGTTCTGATACTTGTTTCTAAAGTGCTTTAGTATGAATCCCAAGATATACTGAAATGCTGCAGTGGACCTTTTTAAAAAAATCCAGGTTAGAGTAGAGAAAAAAATGAAATGGCTTGACTCTACAGAATGCAACAAGAGCAAATTTTGCTCAACAGGCTTCTATTGACATAAATAAGCAGAAGAAACACAAATCTCCTTCTATATGAAATCATTTCACTTCATGTAAGCACACCCTGGGAGCAGCAGGAACAAAGAGGAACAAAGAGGAACTCTACTGTTTAACCTCTCATAAATTAAAGTCCTGCAATGATCTAAAGCTAGTTTTTTTGCCAGAATGGCTTTTACAGGACAACATACATGCCAACACAAAAGAGCTATAACTTCAGTTGTAACCAATTACTCTGAAAATAGTTAATAACAGCCTGGAGCAAGGGAAAAAAAAAAAGCTTGTATTTACTAATTGGGATTTTTTTTCTTTCTTTTTATTAAAAAAAACCAACAACAACAAAAAACAAAACAAAACAAAACAAAAATACCCTGTTTTATGTCTAAAGCTAAGTAGTGAGATAAAGAGTTGCAATGATCTTTCCAGAAGAAAGGTGTATGTAAATTTAAACCAGTATTTTATTCCTCCTTTTTCTCAGAACTCACAGATTTTAGACCAAGAAGGATGGACAGAAAACATGATCAGGCTACAGTGTAATAAGGCATTTAGGTTTAGGTTGAAGTCAGCAAGAGCCAGCATAGTGGAGAGGTGTTTAAAAACAACAAAAAAAGAATTCATTTTGTATGTAGTAAAGCTTTAGTACTTACAGCTGTCCTCTTCTTCAGTAATACACTTCACAACATAACAGGCATAGATGAAGCCTGCCAGCTGAAACAAAATGTAATAGTGTTAGATGTAGGACTGATACCATAGAGAAACAAGAGATGGCTTTAGAAAAGTGACTACAGAAACAGAAAAAAACAAAATTCAACAGACTTTCTTTGAGGAGGTAAAGATAATTCTTCACAACAGTTTAGAAATTTTAGTTAGAAATAGGGGAATTCTGCATCTTTCTTGAAAAACACATCCTTCGATAAAACTTCCAAAAATTGATCAAAATTTTTCCAATACCTAGTTAACTTCTTTTCAATCATTGAAAAAATACAAAAATGGATGAGTATTTGGATGGATGAGCTTTTAGCTACTGAAAATGTAAATATTTCTGTCAAAATCAGATTTGCTACCCAGCAAAACCTGACCCTCTAGCAGACCTTTTAAAATTGAAACTGTGCCAACTAAATCAAGGACAAATTCAGTGCACTTGTAAACCAGATTTATAATGATATTTTATCAGTTGAAATTTGGGCTTTGGATTAATAGAACTTGTTCCCATATCTGCAATAGTCCCCAAGCCTCATTACGAGTCACTTTGGATAGTCCTGGATGTGTTTACATCAGCATCTCTCACAGCAGCTGGCAAATTTGTATCTTGTTCCCTTCAATCCTCTCTGCAGAGCATGCCCAGAATTGAATTGTAAACAGGAGCAATGGGATTTATAGAAAATGAAAATCTGGAGTAGTTATTGAAGTACCACCTGAAAAAAATGATAATAAAAAAAGGAATAAATGGCCAATATCATACATGCAACAGGCCAAGTATCATGTGAGTCAGCTGCTGTTCCCTCCAGCAAGTTCTGTTGTTGCTAAGTTAGACCAGAAGTAAAAGAACAAATACTGGAGGAGCAACACGTGTCACATGTTGCCTGCTTTAACCAACTTCCTTTCATGTAGGTCTGGAGAGTTTTCTCTCCTCCATTAAAAGAAATAATTTTTCATCCTTTAGCTCATCACTGAAGTTTGCATGGTAGCATGTCTAAAGAATTCCAATTATTTGATCTCTGTGTAGTGAAAAGTGAGCCGCGCTGCCAAAAAGTGTTATTCTGCACAGGCCACCTCACAGAGATATTTTCATGACCTGCAAAACCAACTGCACACTTCAGGAATTTGTTCTTTATATGGGTAATAAAAATGCCTCGGGGCTTCAGCCAGGACTGAGCTCTCAGTGAATGGTGCAAAACCCGTCATCTCCGGCTGAGGGAGATGATGATCTTAACTTCAGTTTGAGTAATCAGTGGGTTGGACAGTAGATAAAGTGAAATTTGAGAGACCATGTATAATGAATGCTGGTTAGTGAAAATTGATTTTTTTTTTGTTAATCCAAGGCATATTACAATCACTGCAATATTGTGGGTTCTTAGAGCCCTTAATATTACCCATATATAAATTAAATGCAAACAAATCCATTCTATTTTGTAGCGCCTCCATACATGAGGCAGTGGCTACGCCTAGTTTTTTCCAGCTCTTACACAGATATTCCTGGAATTTCTGTCAGTTTTCCATGTAGAAAGCTACCTACACCCACAAATGCTACCTTCTAATATCTGTATGGGTAGGAGATGGCAAAAGGGGGGAAAAAAGATGAGCCTGAAGGCTTTCCTAAAAAAATCAGGACTTGTATTGGAGATCACCCTGAAGCCAGCATATGTGTTGTCTGCTCACAGTTTAAATTCTTGTTGGAAGCCCAGAAGCTGCACTACAATGGAACGAAACCATTAATTTTGTCATTTATTATAAATCAGCCTTACAGTGCTGCTGGGAAGATTTTACACCTGGGAAGGATGAAATATTCACTGCTGGACACAAAGAACGCACTGTACCAAGAAGTGGCATTCAGCTAATATCAGCATTTCATCTCTCCTTTATTGGATCCCTCTTCCCTTTTGTTTCTTGGCTTCAAGACAGAGGGCTAATTTGCTCCACTGACTTATGCCCTGCATAACCCCATTGACTTCAATGACATTACTTGAGGTTTAATTCAGCAACGAATTAGGCCCAGGAAGGTTGTTCATAAATGATTCCATTCTTGGATGTGAACCTTGACTTAATAGTTTCTCTGTTCTCTTTTTACAGACCATCAGATCCAAGATAGCTGAACAGTTGCATCTCTAGCAGGCTCCTATGGTAATCCTTTTCTTGCACTACAGTTCAATACTTTACTGTCTTGTCAACCACCACGAGTTCATGTGTTATTAACTGAACTTATCTTACAAAGCACAGCAAACAAACCGTATCACAAATGGTGTTTACAACTGATCTTTTAATTGTATTCAGTTACATCCCTTAAATCTCTAGGGAACTGCTTTGATATATAAGCAAATCCTACAGCATTTCATCAGATGAACTTGTTGATTAAAAGAATGCCTTAAAGCTCAAATTGTTCTGATCTAAGTATGAATGTCAGGGTTTTTTCCCATGAGATAATCAGAGTTCATAAAAGAAACCTCCCCTTCTCCCCTTCTCCCACATTTATCCAATCATTTGCTTGGTAAACATAATAATTTTGTTCTTATTTGAATCTCACATTAGTTTTTTCCTTCTGTCTCTTTTTCTTTTTTTTTTAGCGAGTAATTTATCAGTTCTCATACAGTGACAGCCATTCAAGTTTACCCTCTAATTGCATCAGCAGCAGTGGGCACACACTGTGAGCTGAGGCTCAGAACCAAAAGTGGCAGTTTTCACTTTGATGATACTCAGTGACCTGAGCCCATGGTAAATGCAGAGATCCCCAAGATAGAGATCAGGAACATGTTTCCTTCCCTGTGGACTTGGACTTCCCATAAGAAGGGTACAGCTCATGTATGCAAATAGCAGAGATTTCTTGGGGACTTTGGTCAACTAAAATTTTTAAGGAATTCCCACGTGGCTGATGGGTCTCCCAAAATTTACTACCTTTGTTATAGTGCAAGACTTTAACCTTTTCTCTCTAACAAAAAAACCATCACAATATACCTTTGTATCACAAAAAATACCCCAAAACCCCCAACAAATCCAAACAATACAGTGACTAAATCCTCATCCTGGAGAAGAATATGGGAAAGAAATTCAAACCAAAGCAAATAATAGAAGTTAGTCACACCACTTAAAGGAAGTCCTCAAACACAGCAGTTCTCAGTGCAGTATGACATAGTCTTCCTGACTCAAGCTCCAAAAGACTTTTGTCATACATGAGAAGGAAGAAAATGAGTCCTCAGAGATAAAGAGGAGAAGGAGCCTGACTGTCTCAGAAAATCAGTTTAAAACTGGGAAAGTTAGCTTAAAAAATCTTGCTGCTTTGCATCCCTACCTATTTTTTGTAATTAACTGAGCTTTGTTTTTTTATAAACCATGCAGTGATAAAAAGAAATAGGTGCAATGAGCAGAAGATCATTTCTGGATCCCAGACCCATCAAGCTTAGGTGTCTACATCTGTCCCACTCACATTTTAATGCTGTAGTATGGGCCTCTAGAGGAGAAGGAGCCATTAGCAACATTCCTGCTCATTTATACATAGAGTGATTAGTGAATGCATGTTTTTATGAACCTCATTTTCTGCACCTTGAAAAAATCTGCTCTTTACAGCTTTCCCTGATATGTCCATATGAGAGTATAAATGAATACTGCTCTTTCTAAAAGTGACACATTACCCATGCCTGCACCAGCTCCCTGGGTGTACTTTGATGGAATCTGATGACCTTAATTTTAGAAACAATTATCTCAAACACTTAATAATTTTGTGGGGTGTTTTTAATTTTTTGGGTTTTTTTTTTTTTGTTTATTTGTTTTTAATATACAAGCATGTGATAAAACCGTTTTCCTTCTGTCAAGAAAAAAAAGAAGACAAGCAAAGCCTAAAATAAATCACCAATAAAACAGCATTACTGAAGCTTTGGTAATAAGATTAACTAGAAAATGAAGTTAATGCATTTTATTGTCTTATCATAGCTGTATGAGGAAAACAGAAAAGTAGAATATTCCCATCTAAGTCAACGATGCCCCATTACACCTCTAAAGACTCTTGGCAGAGCCTGAGTCACTGTGAGTGTACTTCCAGACTTGCTCAAAATGTCAAGTGCTGTGATCAAACTCAATCAGGATCAGTATTGATTAAAATCCTGTCTTGCTATTTTTTCTCACTTCTTTCATGGAGGTGAATGTTTTTATACACTGCAAAGAGCACCAGATTTGGAAAAAAGGCTATCATATAAAAAACCATAATTTCTGGTCAAGATTCCCACACTTCCCTCTTCTAAAACAATATCTATATAGGTAATTACTACAAGTTATGTTCATTAAGCTGGGAAATTGAAACAAAAGAGCGATGGCAAGGAGGAAACAAAAACTAAAAGGGGATCTAATTCGCATAGGGTGGTGAGGAGCAGGATTGAGATGAGGATTGAGTTAAGGGTTGTGGCAATAATACATAGTCTTTGTTTCATTGAATGAATATGTTTTTAATCTATAACCATACTTGGTCCAGTGAAATGGACCTTAGACTTAAAACCCACAAACCTATCGTGTTTTCCTATGGAAAAATGTTTCAATATCTCTGAAACGGCTAAGGCTTGTGCATTTACTTTTCATTATTAGGTTTTTGCAGGTGTCTATGAACACCCTGCTTATAAGACCTAAGGAGAATATGGGCTAGTTCAAGCAATAATATGGCAGAAATACATGGGTGTAATTCTGGCCCTGGTAATGCTATATTGCAAAGCTGTGATGTTACATGTCCAGCCATGTGCAAATTAATTGCATTTCTTGAGCTTGCACTGGTCTGCACACATAAAGCCTTTGTAGCGATGTGCATTTAAGGGGCAATGTTTCTTTAAAATGGATTTTTGGAGTCTGGAGATATATTGCTACATATATATATATATATACACACACACACACACATTATGAGCAACTGAAGAACTGCAGAATTACTGTCTAGAAAGCTTTCAGTGTATTGATTCTCAGAAGAATCATACTCATTATTTAGCAGGAAAGGTGAGGCAGAGACCTTTCTCTCAATATCTGTAGATTTAAGTCAGTGTCGTGGGGGTTCTAAAGCTGCCCCCTGCACAAACCCTTTCAAGCATGATTTCACTGCCTTCAGCAGTGCCGCATCAGTGAGTGAACATCATTGCTGGAGTTTAATATAAAACTCAAGCTGCGTTCCATGGAAACTACTCTGTTGAGGTATGCTTTTGTTTGTGCTTACATTTAACATTATGAGAACCCTGTCAGTCCTCCAAATTTAAATCTCTTTCATCATAAAAGGAGAGAATAGGAAAACTATTGGTATAAGGACAGACTCCTGATAGGGAAGGTAGACTGTGAGGCCTTGCTGTCATTCTTTTACAGAATTAACTACCTATGTACTGTCCAGAAAGAAGATTTCATTACTATGGCCAAGTAGCTTTAATCTGTACAACAAAATAATTATTTTAAAGAGCTAATGTCAAACTGACATGTGCACAAGAATATCTGGTGGGCACTTATGAAATTTAAAAGCAAGCCAAAATGATAATTTCTTAGCCTGTATAGTCATAAAATTATTTTTCTTTCCTCTCTTGAGCTGAAAACTCAGCCCCAAAGGTTTTTGGTTTTTCCTTTTAAGTAGACACAGTAAAACCATGAATCATAAATTCAGATAAGTCTAGGCACATTGGGAAAGAGAAGTGTGATAAAAATTGCATTTATTTCAACTAGTGCATCATAATCTTTTTTTTATATCAGCTGTCTAGAAGGTGCTTAACATAAAATCTTCCCTTATTTCTCAGTGGACTCTTCAGTTTTCTGGAGATTTCCTTTTTGTATAATCATTTGAAGATCCCTGTGGCGACCTGCTAGAAAGCTTTTGTTTAAAATGCTGCTGGGTGCTTGAGAGCAGTTCTATCTTGATCAGTGTTCCCTGAGCATCTTTCCCTGGCAAGCTTCTGCACCTGATGAATTGAAGAGACTACAGGGGCACTGAAAACCACAGCACTGTGGCTTGTCACAAAAGAGCAGTGCAAACCTTTAACAACAGTAGAAAGCAAGAGATACTTACCTGGTTTGTAGCTGTATTACAGACATTTGGCTTGACCCAAATTTCCAGAAAGTTTAAACTTCAGCAAGAGCTTTCTGCAATTTTGACCTAAAACTTTCTACAAGTCTTCACTCTTCCTAGGATTTCAGAGTGATTTATGCTTTTGATAACCACATGATATTTGGCACTTTTCCATGATTTCATCTCACAGCTAAAGAGTAGCATGTCCTTTTTTTCCTGCCTCAGACTTGAAAGGTAACCTAAAACACAGGGGCTACCAGCTCACATGGGGTAGATGTGGGGATCACTTCCTGCTGACCTCTGGGTTAGCTGAACTGTGCAGTATCTTGTAGATTCAGACTTAACACTGAACTTCATATTCTTGCTCCCACAGGTGAAATGCCTGAGCCAGGATTCTGCTGTACTCCCTCAAGAAGCTGAGCCAGGCACATCTCATTGGGCAGAGGGTGGGCTCACCTGTGCAGATCCCCAGGTGACAGCTTAGAGCAAGGATGGGGCTGAGAGGCCAGGAACAAATTCCCCACCTGCAGTCAGCAGGTACTAGGTGCAGCTCAAATGTGCATTGCCCCGTGCAGGCTGAAGGCATTAGCGGTGCCAAAAATATGTTAAACCTGGAGAAATTCGAATTTTATATTTTCTGCTTTTGTGAATTGTTTCCACTTTACATTTTCTGACTTCATTAAGGTCAGAGGAGATTTTTGGTTACATATTTTTGGCAATTCCATCCAATCCAAGTGTGGGGGAAGTCGTGAAGATGGAAAAGTCTATTGCTCTGTTTCCTCTTATGGTGCAGCTCTGTGGCCCAACTTGTCATTGTGAGAACAGAGTTTTGTACAGGGGTCAAGTGTGTGTTGTGTGTGGTGCCTGCTCTTCACATAAAAATTATTTAGCCATTAGAGCTGTGTAGATTGCACAAAAAAATCCCATTTATTTTTAATCAAAACTGCCTTTGTCCTCTTGACAATTAAAAAAAAAAACAACAAAGAATGAATTAAACAAACAAAAACAAAGTTAAAGGTTTTAAAATACACATCACCCTGGTTTTTCTGTAAATAGTAAGAATGGGTTATTACAGCAAAAGTGTATACATGTCTTTATGCAGCCTTTTTTCTGAAGGTTTTACAGCATGATAATTTCTATGAAAAAACTTTGGACCTTTGCCTCCTCTTGTCTTCTGGGAAAGCTTTGGAATGGTTTAATCATCTGGCTTTGGTATCTTACTGCCTTTGGCAGCAGTAGCTTTTCTTATCATTATGTGTAACTCTGTGTCACCTTTTTCAGACAGCCACAGGATTAGGATAAGAAAAATTGGTTCTTTATGCTGCAGATCTAACAAAGCCACAGACTCCTTGCAGCCCACTAAATGAATGTCTAGCATTTTAAATTGAACTCTGTTAGAAGAGACAGTTGATTATCAATGCTACTCACTCTTTTGAGGAGCTGTCGGAAAAAAAAAATTGTGCAGATTGTGTAGGGGAAAATATTTTGAAGGTACAAGAGAGCTTTGAATTTCTGATAAACAAACACATATGAGAGTGTCTGTTCAGTGAAAATTCATCCCTCCATGTTGAGGCACCCATATGGCAAATAAACTTCAATGCTTTGAGTGTGAACACCAGGCCCTTGGATCTGGGAAACAGAAACATTCACAAGACAGTGAGTAGAAGATGAAAAGGATATGTTGTGTCTGCCAGTTTCTCAGGACTTGGCCAACCACGAACACTGCATAGAGTAAAAGTTCAGAAAGAAAGCACAGGTAATTTTCTCTTCTCTAACATCACACATTAGATTAAATTAGATCATTGCTGTCACATAAATGACAAGAGCCAGAACATTTCATCAGAGGTAAGAGACTTTTCAGTAACAGCCAACTCTTTCTCTGTGATGATACTTATTTTCCCTGTGATGAATTGCTGTTTATTTGAAGGCTCTGATGATGGTCCCAGGGTCAGCAAACTTCATGGAACGTGACAGCTTTTTGCACTGCACTGACTTCATGGTGGTGGTTATGCTGTAGCAGCCTAATAATGCTCTGATCAAAGTGTTCCTACAACAGCTGGTGATGGTGGTGCTGACAAGGCAGATGGATGCACGGTATGCAAAGTGCACAGCTCAGCTGAAGCAGCTCTTCAGCTGCCTGAATAGTCAGGCTCATTACTTTAACATACAGAAAGGAAAAACAAATAAGGCATTCACAGGAACGGCTCCAAAGAGTGTGATCAAGATGAATAGGGCTTGAACTTATGAAACCTGAATGCTGATGGATTATCAAAATACAGTAATAGTTATTCAGCAGCTCAATGGGAATTATGGGCCAACAGCAGAGGAATTGACAGATCTCTGACAGCCCCAGCAGCAGCAGAGCTGCCAGGAAGGTGACTGTCAGGAGGAGGCTCTGCCTGAGCCCCCTGGCTGTTCATGCCTGTGCACAGTATGGAAAAGTGGGATACCTGACAGGACAGCCTCTGTCTCTGGCAATGCATGTAAGGAAGATGAGGATGAATGAACTTATCCTAAATGAATAACTCCCTTAAGCCTCACGCTCTGGAGTAAAGATATAGAGGTATCTCAGGAAAGCGCAAAGCAGTGTGCATAGGGTGCTGCACATCATTCCATCTCCTTAGAGTCCATACATCTAGCAAATGCACTGCTTAGCACAAACATTTTGCTCCAGGTGCACAATATAACAGCATCAAGTGTCAGGAGGGGTTTCAAAGTCAAAAAAACTTCTTCCTGTGGTGTCTAATGTTTAAAGTAACTGAACTCAGCTAATGTTTCAGCGCTATTTTTCCTCTCAGCATTAGCCTACTGCAGGCTTTTTTCCACCTTTGAAAACTATAATAAAAGATATGTTTTAGGGCTACCTTTTCCATTCAAGAAAATCAGCTAAGCAGGCTTCAAAAAGCAAATGCCAAAGCTCTTTGTGAAAACCCTTCCTGCAAAAGGAGAACCACTGGAGAGTTTAAATGAATATCACACCATGCAGCCGAGGCTGGTACAAAGAGAGATTATGCTCTAGAGGCTCCAAGCAGAACAACAGATTGAATTCCATGGTCAAAGGCACCTTTCCCCTTACAGACCTTCTGCTTAAGGGCAGGGGATCACTCTCTTGTTTATTCAGCATGAAAAATAGTGATCTCCTCGCTCCGAATGGAAATAGTTTGATGGCAGACACCCCAGTCACCACCTGGGGTGGCAGAATACATATGAATACATTCTGCAGTACGTGTTACGAAAAAAAAGTTGAACCTTTTAGCTGAAGATTCCAGTAACATCATATCACATGAGGCATTTCGGGGGAATGACGAATTACAAAGAGAGAACATTCTCGGAAAGGCCATGTCCTCAGAGTCTGTGCCTCATTGCAGAGAGTTAAGTGGATGAGTTATATCTCTGACAGTTTATGAACCTTGTTAATATAATGCAGTACCTGGGACTGCGCCAGCCATGGTGATCAAGGAAGTCTGAATTAGACCTCTGCCATCATCAGACATCAGATGCCCATTTAAAAATAAATGTTTCATCTGATCTGGGCACGTTTTTCTCTAAAGCAGTGATCACCAGCTTGAAGCTCTGAAGACCTGTGTGGCTCTCAGTAACACAGCCCACATCTCTTCCCTAGGTTTCAGTAACAGGCTGTTTAACGTGCTGATGCAGAAGCCGCTTGGTAGAAGAGCACAAGTGGCAGCAGTACTTTGACATGCTAGTCTTTATGAAAAATGTGAGGTCTGTGTTTTCTTTAACCCACATGTGGTGCAGGCTGCAGCTCTGTCACCTGTTCCAGGCATGGGTCACTCAGGGCAGCCCATCTAGTGGCAGATGAGGTTGCCTTGGCCCCAGCAGGAGAGGTGAGGGAAAGCTTCTGCACTAGCAGAGAAGGCCATTCCCCATCAAGCCTGCACATTGGCAACGGACTGCATGGAGTGAGAGCAAAAGCCTTAGACCTTTTCCTTCTGCTCTGAGCACTGCACACAAGCAGCTGCCATGCTGGTACAGCAGCTGTGTTTCTTCTTTGTCCTGGAAAATTCTCTGCTATTCTTGCCTCCAGAAAGTCCCAGTTCTGTGATGCAGACCCCTAACATGAATATCAAAACAACATGATCAGTCACGTTTTAGTCTCTTTTATTTTTTCCCCTCACAAGACCTATAACACAGAGATAAAGGTGCCTGGTTTTCCAGGGCACTGCAAAGTTCCAGTAAATGTTATGACTTTTGGTTTCAGTTTTTGCATGGAAGGCATGAAAGCTGTAGCACCTTTCATGCTACAGCTACATATACTATTCTATGTTGTTATTTGTCTATTATAATACTCTGTGCAGAATATCAGCAACGTGTTAATGCTTTATTTTTAATGTTGTTTTTATTTAATTTGTGTATTACAACTGTTTTTAGCATCACATTTTTTGCAATTTTCTGTTGAAAATATATATTTAGTAGACAGAAATTTGGTGTTGACTTGAACAGATGCACCAAGTCTTTGAAAAATGAAAGACAAAGTTATTTCCTACTGAAGGTTAGAGAAAAAATTATTTTTAGATGTTTGGTTCCTCTACTTCACCAGTTCATTGCCAGAATGGAAAAAAAATTTCATCTGGCTGTATTGACTTGGCAGAACCAAGGGTAGAAGGATAATTTAATTGAAGAGCCATGAGAGAACACAGCACAGCACTGTGCAAAGAGATCCATAGCCATCTTTGCAGACCACTGAGCTCTGTAGCTGTGTAGCAGCAATAAATTCAGGGTAAATTTTAGTGAGGGGTTTTCTGCCCCCTGGTTTCTTATATACCCAAAATAAGTGGAAAAAATTCAATTGAAATATTTAGAGTTAATTTCAATGAAAATCTTTAGAAGAGTTTTAGGAAAAGTGTGCATAAAGTTGACTTAGTCTTCTCAAAAGAAGGAAAAGGAAATTATGTTATCAGAGGTCAGTTCTAGTCATGTTTCCAATTCAAAAGTTTAATCTGAGATGTTTTGTATGATCTAACCTATTTTCAAATATCAAGATACATGATGCTAGTCAGCAGCATAGTTGTATGTACTAAGAAACATCAGGAGAATGTTCCAAAGGAAGAAGAAAAACATTTTTTTCAGTATAATGTGCTGGAGAGCTGCTTAGAGTGAGTTGTCAGAGGGGGAAGAAGAGTGCCAGCATAGATGGAAAGAGGGCCGGGTACTCAAGTGCACACAGGCATGCTGACCTATCTTTCACTGGTATTTTTCCCTGGTGCCCTAATAAATTTCATAAACTCAGATTTATTTGGTTTTTCACATTTAGGGCAGTAAAACTAGTACTATCTTTTGAATAGAAGATACTTGGAAGTTCTTGGAAAATGAATACCAGTATTAGTGGGCAAGAAATCATGAATCTGTATGAACATAAGATTGTAGCATGAACCCAGAAATGTACAGGTATAACACATAAGGTATGGAAGTCCATTGGGAGGCCAGAGGCATTGCAGAATAAATTCAGATCTATAGAAATTGGAGGAAAACCCCCAGATATTTTATGCCAAGACAAAAGAAACATCAGCCAATAGTCCAGTGAACAGGAACTGGAGTGGCAGCAGTTATTAGAGATAACAGATTTGCAAGGTTTGACATATGAATGGGCTACCCAAATAAAATAGATCCTTTGCTTGGTTGTCTATGAACCAGAGTAGATATAGGTCCAATAAGCAGGTCTCTGTTACCCAAAAACCTGAAACATATCAAAAACATTAATAATACTAAAAAAATCGGTTAAAATTACATTGAAAATGCCAAAAGCCTTCACTCACAAAATTCCTTAGGACAGAAAAATCCAATTTCCAAAAGTATTGCAAGCAGTGCCTAAATCACAACTTTAGCTAAAGAGCTCTAATCTGATGGTCTTGGTTCCTTTGCTTGAATTACTGGGGGCCTGGCTGGGACAAGCACAGCTCCTGCTTAGCATGTGTATCCAGATATTTTTTCCTGTGGAAACTTTGGGATCACAAAGCAGAAGATAAGTGAGCTCAGTCTGGGCTTGTGAGAGTGGAGATCTTTCTTTTACAAACTTCACAGTCCTTTGTTCAGATTTGCAGAGGCCCGCTGTTCCTCCGCAATGGAAACAAAATTTGCAGAGGCAGGTGGCTGCTTATGTGCCCAGGAAGTCTGTGTGCTCACAAGTTTTTTCTGAAAACTCTGAAAAATTGTCAGTGAAGACATTATTCCACAACAAGGTGTAAGACTTCATGCTTAATATATGCCTAATTAATGGGTGCTTGCCTCTGAATTTCACAGTGGCCTTTGGCATGCAGCAATGTAGACACGAAGGAAGACTTTATAGAAGTGGGCAGCAAACAGATGTGAAGCCCTACTGGTGTTCAGAGACAAGTTAGTTGCATAATTCATGAAGATGTCTATTTTATCTGGAGGATGGCATGTAGAACAAAAGCCTGCCTTGGGATCCTTTAGCTTCTCATACTGAT
The DNA here is from genome assembly GCF_963513975.1 of Fringilla coelebs. Classification (NCBI taxonomy): domain Eukaryota; kingdom Metazoa; phylum Chordata; class Aves; order Passeriformes; family Fringillidae; genus Fringilla; species Fringilla coelebs. The sequence continues at coordinate 52,379,501 of NC_140030.1, read as the reverse complement.
CATTCAGCCAAGACACCTCATTCAACTCCAACACAAAATCTGGATAATGATCCCTTATCCATCTGACTTGAATCTGACAGAGTCATCCTAAAACTCTTCCATGTTCTTTTGGAGGTATCCTTCCAGATTCTTTTTCAGGTCATTGCGTTTTTGTACCAAATATAAAGGTCCTGATGATGGCATATTTTTTTCATCATTCTTATATTGATTTACTTGATCTTGAGCTCTTTCTGAGCCCACTGCAGTTGTCTTCCATTGTCCTTGCTGCTGCTTCAGTCAGACAGACTTTCATTTCTGATAACAATATTTTTTCAATCAATTTAGAGTAATCGTTTGCATCTTTCACATGCACCCTTTTGCATGCTTTCATTATTTATGGCTTCTTTACACTGATACTGTGTGTATCATGGGGAGATTCTATATTCTAATAAAATGTCTTTTGTCTTTCACATGTCAACTAGTCCTTTTCCTGCTATCAAGAGACAAAATTTGTGGCCTTACAGTTTCTATTAAGAAACAGTTTCTAGAGACTTCTTGTGCTATTTCCATCAACTCTGTTTTTCCCCTAGTCATCCACTGTATTACACATGAAAAGATGTAAACAAGTACACTTGTATGCAGGTATGCTAATAAAGATGGAAAGGTGTCACAGGTACACTGGAATGTTGAATTAGCAGCAGCATTTACAGCTAACCTTAGAGTAACATTGAATGTTTGAGCCATTGTAATGACTGGGGTATCCATATCAACTTTATAATACTTTCCAGTTAGACCATCTTTGTCATGAATTATTCACTTTTCCAAAATGAACAAGATAATACCAAGGCAGTCCCTGTGCTTAGTGAGCGATCAATGGAATACCAATACACTGATATTTCTTCTAAGAGCCAAAAATTCTTGCTTGGTGCTTCCCTCTGTGACATAGGAGAATGGCTGTGATAAAAATGTCAGAACTAGTGTTTTTCCTTCAAGTTTTACTTGCCCTGCAGCTACCAAAGTTTTCATCTCAAGAATACTTGGTGACAAATATAATTATCTCCCTTTTTTCCCCATAAATGTGAAAACAAGTGCCAACTAGCTTTCCTTCATAGTCACTGGAAAGTCAGGCCACTATAGAATAAACAGAAGTTCCCACCTGTTTCAGGTATCCAAATTCTTCAAAATAGGTTTGGATGAATGTCTCCAGAGACATCTGTCTTGTTTCATGTCTGGTAAAGTAGTCCCATTGCTGTCGAGCTTCAGCTAGATACCAGCTTTTAGGAGACTGAAGCCTGATTATTTGAATTAAGACTATTCTACCAGAACAAAGCAAGAGGTTCAGAGTTTCTGTATGCCTACAACAATCTTAAAAATCAACTGAATTTAGAATATGCAGACTGGAGGACTGACACTCCTTCAGAACAATCTGGACATCTTGATCTGCAAGCATATAAAGTGTTTGAACACATAGAGCCAGGAAAGCTTGTCTCACAGATGGGTTGTCTGTGGAGCAGTGACTCCAGACCTGTGGTTCATAATGCATAAGAAGGAATAGAATTAGAATGTGGATTCCCAGTATAACCCAGCTGTTGAGGAATACATTTAGTGCCTTTAGCTTGGTGTGAAGCTGCAGGGTAAGCTGCAGGTTAAGCTCCGTGGGGCTGGAGAATGAGGCAAGAGGCCACGGAATGGCTCCTGGATAGTCAGACAGGAACGTTCCCTTAGCAAAGTGGCTAAACAGATTGTGTGGTTAATTAAAAGGAAACTCTGAGTCCAAACAAGAGTTGTTTAGACTCTTGTCTGTTCTTAACAGTGGTACTATACATGCTAATTTTCAAATTATTAAGTCCACACTCAAGGAAGGGTTTTGAAACAATGGAGAAGGTTCAGAGAAGGTTCAGAGAAGAGTTCTGAGAGTGATTAGAGGGCTAGGAGGAGGAGATAAAGCAGCTTGGCTACTCAAAGGAAATTAACTCTCATCTTAAAAACAGCTAGTAAAATATTCCCAATGACAGGATAATGTACTTATGCAGATAAGTGCATTGTAAGCACCTGGACAGAAAGCTAGATATTTAGACAAGTCAAAGCTAAATTTTAACAGGAATTGTTGTCAGCTTTCAATTGTGGGACACTTTAAGATCAATATTAAATGTTTTATAACTTGAGACATGAATTAATTCAGGGAATCTCTGTGCCCTGGCTAATGTAGGATGTCAGACTAGGTCAGTTCAGCATTTTCCTGTGTCTTCATGGTTTTCTACTATAATATGGCGTACGTAATATTGGTATGTAAGGATTTTAGTGTATAGCAGTCTTTGTGAAAGAAATTCGTTCTGAAAATTGGGAAAAGTGAGCACTTTAGTGGAAGAAAAACAGAGAAACTTGTAGTGATAGTAAAATATTTGTAATTAGTATCTAGCTCGCTCTGGTACAGTGGAGTGCAATTACCCTCAACTGTATTATGATTTCTTTTACTTTTTTCTTCTTGAGTAAATTAACTTCAATTTGCAGACTCAGTAATAAGTAGCACTGTGCATATTACACCATTATTACAACACCTAATTCATTAGATATGTAATTTACATTGCTATTTATGTAAGTGCTGAATTAAATCCAAAGAATCTCAGGAGAACCAGCTTGTTTCAGATCTCAGCTTAATATTTAATATGGAAATATGGGTAAAGAAGGCACACCTCTAAAGCTTCAACCCTTTTGTCAGGAACTGCATACGAGTTTCCAGAAAGTAAGAAAGTAGTATCTTAAAATATACATCCAAAACAAAATGCAGAGGATTTTAAGAAGGTAAGGAGCACTTGGGAATATGCCAAAGAGAAAACTGAGGAAATATGTCACCTTGACTCACTCTTTCACTTCCCTTTTTTTTAAATTTTTCATTTTTTATGGAGCATATTATTTCTGACTAGTCCGTTCTACAGAGGGCTGTGGATTAGTATGAAATGTGCAGAGGGACAAAATTTCAAAATAGACATTGTACCACTGGCAGGAGGTTGCCTGAGGCAAACACAGCTCTTCTCTGCTGATCACCACAAAATCACAGTGTCAGACATTTCCTCTTTTGAAATGATCAGGTGCAGAAACTTCAAGGCTGCAGGAACACTGGGGCAGCCCACGGCTGGTGGAGCCCTCCCTTGTCAGCAAGTAGCCCCCATGAAACACATTAAGAGAAGTGAACTGTAGAGCCAGCAATGGCAGGAAGTTGTAGAGCTGAGTAAATCTAGTGTATCATGGAATAGAGCTGCACTCAGGACACAGAGTGACACTGCAGACCTGGAAATACTTTATCATCATAAAGCAGAGTAGGACCTGGACAATTAATGATGCAGGGAAAGATACTCTGGATATGGCTATGTTGCTAAATAGGAAAGGGCCAAGAGCCAATCCCTGGCTTCCAGGCTGAATTTTGTAGACCAACTTTTGACAGCACTGCTTTGGTACAGCTCCAGCTAAAACCCAGGCCATGCACAGACTGCACAGCACTTAACTGAGACTCCTGTGAGTCCAGAGTGGTAGGGACTTACAGCTCTGAGGCAATGCCATCTTCTCTGAGGTGTTACTTTTCCCATTCAAACTGTCTGAAGCAATGAGGGCTGTGTCACAGCCCAGCAGAGCGAGGCTTTGCCCTTAGTTTAGTGTTGCTGTACCACAAAATGGGTGTCTCATATCAGTCCATCCAAATTTTTCTCATAGTGAAAGTGGCAAGGCAGAGGAGAGACAGCAGAAAATATTCTTATTCAATATTGATGTCTATATTGAGATGGTTCCTCAATTTCGTCTTTAACTCTGTAGAGTACTCTTGGACGCAAGACTGAGGATTTTGTCACGCCTCTTGGATGTAACAGGAGAGTATGTAGGGGTGCTTGGGGTTTCAAAGCATCTGGTATAACAGTGGGAAAATGCGTAAGCTTGAAGGAACAAAGGATGGTCCTGTCTTATCCATCCTGCCTTCTGGGAGAGTTCTCTGAAAGGAGCTATCTCCAAAAATGTATTCATGTACTGTCATAGAAAATGTTCATGGGAGTACTCCAAACCGAGGCAGGGTGTAAGCTGAAAAATAAGTAATGTCATTTATCAGGAGGCCAGTGCTTGAGTTCTCTCTCTGGCCCTGTCTCACAACCAATACAGATATTCCCTTGGAGGACACTCGCATTTTCAGCATTTCAACATCTCTGATCCAAAGGGTTGCCAAAATACTTGAAACGCATATTGTTACTGTGATTATTATTATTCTGTAAATCTTCACAGTCACAGTAGTATTTACTTCCCTCAGACAGCCTCGCTGAGATTAATGGTCTCCTGAATATTAATGTAAACTAGTGCAAGTAATAGCTTCACAACTGGAACCAGTCAGACTGATAAAATCAAGTTTCCCTTCACATTTTTCCACCGACCACATTTAGGATCTTCCTTGTATCTGTGTGGAGATGTACCACATCCCTCAGTTGGAAGTTAGGTCTCCAGCATTCACATTCACCCTACTCTGTGAGCTGTTTGCTTACTTGTACAGTGCATAAAATGGTGCACCTTATTAGTTCTAATTTTTTTTTCTGGGATGCTTAGATTTACTTTCAGACATGACTTCCTCCTCTCTGACATCTTTTAATAAACGATATAAAAATGATGACAGTAATTGCTAGACACTAGCTGATTTAAAATATTTTTCTGCAATGGGTATGTGCTTATGCTTCTGTGCACACACGCATATGAGGACATGCATGACAAAGAGGGAGGAAAGATTTTGGTGCAAAGGGACAGGCTGTACTTGTTGCTCCATTCTAGCTACATATTACAGTTTATGAGTTTCTAAATGCAGGGAATATATTTTGCTCCTCTGACTAACCATAGTGAAAAAGATGTCATGTGAAACACAGTCTGGCAGCCTCCCAACATCACTCTTCAAAGGCTTGAATATCATAGCACACTGACATCAAGTATTAATGTCATCTAGGCTTGAAGTCCAGCTTTAGTTTAGTAACTGCTCAAGTAAATATTAAAGCACGGGGTCAAGAAAAGCTTAGAGTTGACAATAGCATAAAAAATAATATATTCTGCAATGTCTGCTTAACCTTTCTGTCCTTACTATGAGAAAAATGCATATGAATGGGACATGGTATTTTATGGCTATGAAAGAGTGCACCAGCAGAAATCAGAATACTCAAAATAGTACTGCAGCTTCTTGAGCCATTTTTGAGATTTAGATTAAATACAGTAAAACCTGCCCAGCAGAAGCTTTCAGCATGTAGCACCACTTGTCCATTTCTTCACCGAACTGATGAATCTGAATAGTCTTTCCTACATTCACCTTAAAGCCAGCAAAAACAAGTAATTCCAATAAAGTTCTTTTTTCCCCCTCCACATAAGCTAAGGAATTTACAATGTTATAGCAAAGTAGCAGGCAACTTATTACCTCTGTTTTCAAGCGCAGAATGGGAGATAACAATGAAATGGTTTACCAGGAGGTCACTTGTATTTATACTCTGAGCAGAATTGAAGAACACAGGCTTCAATCTTGACTCAAAGGCTGAATTTCTATGCAATTTCAGGTATAGATAAAACTTCTCTCCAAGCAGAATTGGAACTCCTTAGTACTTGACTCCTGGCCAATATTTAATGCATCAGACATGAAGGAAAAGAAGGTTTTCCTAGGGAAAATTTGGAATATTTTAGAAATAACTTGGCAGCTGATGCCACTACCCGGCCAAGTTTTCCACTGCACATGTGCACAGAGTTTGCAGCAGCTTTTTCTCATTCTGGTTTGAGCTTCAGGTGCTCACCACCAGCACCACCTGTGTTTTACCACTTTTAACACCCAGTTTTGCCTATAGCATCATAAGGCATCACACCTCCTGTGACTCTGTGTTCGTTGTATTCTGTAATAGCCATTTCCAGAAGGAGAAAAAGTCACTTCTCTGGCCTGTTAACCACTGCCTTTTACAGTCCCTATCCTTTCCACATTCTGATATTATTTCCTGATCAATTTTTTATCTCTTCCTCATTTTTACTCTTTAATGGTTTTACATCAGATCTATGCACTAAAAGGAAAGCATTTTGAAGACACTTGATCTATTTTCTTAGCACCTACACAGCAGCCTGCTGTAACACCTAAATTTTTCTTTCACCTTGTCTCAAAGCATCACAGGTTTTTGGTTTTTTTTTTTTTTTTTTTTCTTGGCAGTCTTGCATATTTTGGTTTCTTATTTATTTTGTGCTAAGCTGTTTCTTGATAAGGTTCAGCTGGAAAAACTCATCTCTCTGAGGACCCAATCAGGGTTTTACATCAATTAGTCTAATTGACAGAAAGCTTAACATATTTCTTCATTACGACAGCAAGCACCTTCTTGGAGGAAACCCCAAAGCACAGCAGTTAAAAAATAATAATGAAAAAGACACCAACCTCTTTTCTAGTAAGAAAATTTTGGAAATATTTTAGAGGCAAAAGACCAGGAAGGAAATTTCCTAAGGGATGGCTATTTCACCATGGTTAAAACTGCTTTCAGACAGAAAGTTTTGGAGTGGCATAAACTATCAGCCTATGCCTGACTATGAAAATGTAAATAATCACATAAATAATTACAGAGAAACAGAGAGTAGGATGCATATCAGGGAAGTACATGAAGACAGAAAATACATAACTAGCCACCAATCTACAAAAAAGCCTTCAAAATTAAACAAAACTTCTAATTCTTCAAAAATCTACTGGATTTTTTTTTTGTGAATTTATAACAGGACATCTGAAATAATTGGTGTTTATTTACATTAGCTGTCTTGATTTCTTTTTAACTAATGCTAAACCTCATTAAGCTAAACCTCATAACTGAGACATTGAGCTTAAGAGACAGTTTACATTATAATTCAATATTGTGTGTTAAACTAATCTTCGCCTTCTATTTCAGATTTTAGTCTTTTATATTAATAGAAATATATGGTGTTTATGAAAGGTAAAGAACTGCACTTTCTCCATATTTCTGTTACTGTGTTTGTCATTCTGCCTGCTACCCTGTGCTCTGTGTGAAGCTGTGGGAAGGCAACAGAAAAAGGCGATTCAATAGTTTTCAGAATAACTTACAGTCATAAAACATTTTCAGAAAAGGAACCCCTGAGGGAGGTATTTAACCTTAGTCTTTGCTGGTGTTTTTGAACATCTGGCCACCCTACTTGATAAACATGCTAGCAATGTTGGGGTTTTTGGAATGTCTGTGCTGCACAAACCCCAAACAAGCAGTTCAGAGAATAAGAGCCTTTAGAGAGGAGTATTTAAAGGAGTACAGAGGAGTTCTCTACATAAATCCCATGGACATATTTTCTGTGTAGTACACTCCAACCCAACGCTCTGTTACTTAACATTGCTTCACTGCAGTTGGAATCAGTGTCAGCTGCAGCAGTGTTTTGAAATAAATGGGCCACGTGGCAGCTCTTGTGCGTATGTGTGAGCACGGAGGAAGAAGGTCATGACGTCTCTAAGTGCATGTGCTCCACACTGAATCCCATTGCCAAAATGCCATTTCCTATTCTAGACACACTGCAGCACCACCATCTTTTCTCTTTAGCATGGGACATGTCCCACAGCCATACTCAAACTAGAACTTCCCTCAAAAGTATCACAGCAAGCAATTCTTCCCTTTCAAGCCCCTGATTTTGAATAATGGCAAAGATGAAATTTTCCCTTCAGAAAGTACCCTCAACACAGCAATAACTATGCTAGAATATAATAATATAAATTTTCTCATACATTTTCTAGCTCTCAGGTGGGAATTCACTGGCCCTGAGGAGGGAAAGGACAGAAAGATGTCATTGTGCCTTATTTCCTTTTAGCTGGTTTGGAGCTTGTCAGGACTGGAGTTGGTGGTTGGGGCATGTAGAAAGAGCTCGGGGTCCTAGGCTTTTCACCACAGGCACTACTTCATGTAGGATTTGCTCTAGATTAATTCAGTGCGATTTAAATTGTAGGATGCTTCAGCCCTCCTTTTAATATACATGAGGGCTAGTCCCTCCCTGTGGAAATAGGCAGGCTGCTCTGCCAAAATCCTGGTGTATGACAACATATTCCATTGAAAGGTGAGGACTCCTCTTCCCTTCTTTAGTTTGAGCCTAGATGCTTATCTCATTTTCCCTTAACAGCTCTAAACATTTCTGCTCTTTACTCTACATTGTCCTCAGGAGAAAGGCAGCATTTGTTTTTCTAGAACAGCTTTGTCAACTCATGAGCTTTGGCAACATGGAAGTATGGAGAGGTGTTAGTAGCAAATGTCTCTTTTGCGACTTCCAATGCTTTTCTTTATGTTTTCTTTAATGCAATTCAACACTGCAGGTCAAAAGGGAATGCTGCAAAGTGGATTAAGCTCCATTCAGTAGCCTTCACTGCTACTTTTCTCTCTTCAACTCAAGTTAGATTCTGTTCACTAAATGAGTACAGCCATGGTGCACAATCTGTCTTGCAGGCAGCTTCTGTCCAAATCCACCCTGTTAATCCCCTCTGTTGTCTTAGTCTCCCTTGGTTTACTATCCCACACCCCAACCCCTGATTAATAGTGAATTAATGGGCAAAAAAAGACAGAATGATTATGCTCCACTGTGTGTCTTCACTATGCACTGCCCAGATCCCAGTGCTGACTGTCCTGAAGGTAACATGCTGTGTCCAAAAATGCTGTGGAAGGGAAGCCCAACATCATAAGCCCGGGGAAAATGTCCAGCGAAGCAATAATAGGAACTCAAGGCGTGTCTTAGAAAAAGGATGGAAGCCACTGTATTAAACCCTTTTCTGTCCCCTCTGATGTGGTGATATAAGATTTTTCCTTGTCTTACCATATACATTTCCTTCTCTTTCACTTTTGTGTGTCTCTGTGTGTGTGTGCAGAATTACTTCCTGGATTACACTTCTCAAGATTATAATCCATTTTTAAAGAACACTTGGGATCATATGAAAGAAGGGAGAAAAGCACATCTACGCATCTCTGACTTTTCCAACCTCAAGGCAGTTAGCTCTACCTATACTGTTCCTGACAGATGTTTTGCTGGATGAATGAAAAATGCTTCAGAAACCTCTCCTGGAAAAAATTCTTTGATTAGCTCACTTGATCCATATCAGTAACTTTCCACTTCTATGCTCAGCACAGAACTATGCTGCTTCTGAATTTTCTTCATTGCAATTTAAACCCAAGGTTTGCTGCCCTAGTAAATCTAGATGATAAGAAGTGTATTACTGTTTTCCTTCCTAGTGTTCATTTCTGAAACAAGAATTTTCTAAGCAGGTGGGAGAGGGGATAAGTCCAGGGTTCTGGTCTCTTCAAGCATTGCTTTCAAGGACCCTTGTGCAGGGTCTGGTCCTGGTCTCTAGCTAGATCTGGGCTCACATCCTCTGCCTCTAGCACGACTGCCATCAAGCTTGTTGCAGCCTTCTTGCCTCCGGCTTTAGCAAGCACTGAAATTGCGAAGTCAGAAACAAACACATCACTATTTTCTCTTTGCAGGATCAGTTTTCAGCCCTTGTCTTTGTTTCTCAGCTGAGGGGCTCTTAAGTGCCCATCACGGGCACTGTGGGGTCAGTAGATCATCAGAGCCATGTTTCACATTCAGGCATCACCTGCAGTTAACTGTAAAATCAGAGCAACTGCAAAATCAGAGACTCGGGCACAGACTAAATGCAGTTACCTAATGTTCAGTGACAAGGAAGGCTGAGCCAGTCCAAAACATTAGATGTTAAAGGAAGTCTACAGGTGAAAACTCAGTAGGCTCCAGGCACTGACAGGGTGAAATGTCTTTGTACCTTAGCAGAGCAAAGGCAGCAAATAGTTAATAGTGCTGTCTGGCAATGGGCATCTGACTGATGCTCTGAATCACCTCTGAGCATTCTCTACAATACAGAAAGGATTTTACATTTTATTTGACATAGCCTGAATCTCACTAATCAAATGTGAATAGCCCTACTCTGCCAGAGCCCTCTTTTAGATGATTAGGCTCTTTGTAGATATAACTGCCAGAGCTGGTCCTATGAAAATAGCAGTAATAGTGAAAGCAGCAAAACAGAAATCGTTGCTTTTTGTTGTTGTTTGCTTGCTGTTGACTGCAGAATTCATATTTGTATTTCAAAATGGTTTCATGGAATACCTTGCATAATAATTCATTGAGTAGATGATTGTTGTAGTTTATCAGACTTGCTGATGGCAACTACAAATCTACTCTGTTAGGCAAAAAGAAAACTGATTGGTTTAGAGGTTTTTATAGACTTACTGAAATGCTTCACCTCTAATGCATACTGTTCCCCAGCACAGCAAAGTATGTACAGCATTACCTTTACAGCAGGATTTGAGACTGGCATGACAGAATATCAGTATTTGAATCTGCTTGCTGAAAAACAATATTCTGTAATATGTGGCTCAAGAGCATGCCATTCTTTTTTTTTTTTTTTGTTCTCTATTGCTTGCCACTGATGCCCAAGAACTGGTGTCAATTAAATTGTAGATGAGGGAGCCTGCAATCATCCTGATATGCTTCAGCAGTTGTAATTTGGTTAAGGCTCAAATCAATGTTCTGGTTCTTAACATTTCTTGAATGTGTTGAAAATCAAACTTAATTGTGAGAAGCAGTTGTCCCGTCTATGGGAAGTAAACAAAAGGCTTCATTTAGGCTTGAATAATAATGAACTCAACTGAATTTTATTATCTTTTTGATTTCATCTTTTATGTTTTTTCTTAAATATGTTTTGCAAATAATCCTCTAATTTTTTTCATTCATATCAAGATAGTGGATATGCCTTTTTTCTGTTTTTAGCTATACATGATAAACATATAAGAAAGAAAATGTTAAACAACATGATGAAGACAAAAGTTAAGCTCAGAGGGAAGAAACTGTGAATAGAAAAATGTAGCAAATGTTGATATCACCCTACAATATCCTCTGAGATGTTGAGTTACATTTAAAGAGTACTCAAGAACCCTTGTGAACACAAGATTTTACAAAGGCAATATGCCTTTCTGCCCCAATATTTGGCATGTCTTCTCTTGTTTTCCTCCACTATAAACCAGCTATCACTGATTTAAGTGCTGATATAATGACTTGTTTCCTTGATCAACAGCTGTTCACAATTAGTTATTGCAGATTGTTTCCTCTCTGAACTTCTGCTGAGGGTCTAGAGTGCCTTAGACCTTTTTGCTTGGAATGTTAAAAATAATAATTTATCCACATGATTCATATTCATTAATCTCTGAGACTGTGCCATTCTAACACACTGAAGAAAGAGGTGTGAAGTCTGACAGTGATTTTTCTGAGTGTTAGATTTGCAGGCTGTAAATGAAAAATTGTGGCAGGCACCACTACTGAAAGCCTATTAGAAAATGTGACAGAAGGAATTTTTTAGCCATGATAATCATACTATATTTAAAAACACAAGAACTAGAATAAAATCAGGGATAGCAGTCAAACTTTTGTGCAATCATTTTTCAATTTTCAGATAAATTTCCTTATGAGTTAATGAAAATCAAAGCAAAGTGCAAATGATAGAGAAACATTAAAGAGGAGATCTCACAAAGCTGTTGGATTTCTAAGCTGTTGGATGCTAAGCAATTTATTCATGTCACAAAAACCTTTCTTAGAGAAGTAAATGAAAAATATAAACTATGATGTCATGAGGCCACTTGCTGGACCAGATAAATATTCTTTGTTCTTTCCAGTCATCACAAAAGGTGACTGTATGCATACTCAAGATAAAAACTGACTAGAAAAATCTTCTTACCTTTATGCTACTTACTCTGCTTCCTTTTTTCCCTTCTTTCTTTTCTTGAATTATGCTAGAGGACAGCTAACCTGGGAATAAGTGCAATTGATGTACATCCTGATTCTACTTGATAGTCTAGAAACAGAAAAATGCAGCTGTTCCAGGAGGATAGCTTGTTCAAAGATCAAAAGAACTACTACTTTAAACTGAGCCCAGCTACAGAAGTAGAGAGAATCACAACCTATGGTGTGTGTGTGCTATTAAAAATCCCCTCTTATACCAGAAAATAAGATTTCGGTTTTGTACTTTGTAAACTAAGAGTAAATGAAAGAAGTAAAACTTTTTTTGAAGATCATGAGGGATTACAAGGCCTCCAACAGAAAGCTCTTACATAGTGCCCAGATGATTTATTAGCTCATTGAGAAACTCTTTAATATAACACAGACGCTTCTGTTTTTTGGTTTTGTTGGTTGTGGTGGTTTTTGTTTATTTTTTTGCTGTTTGTTTGGTTGGTTTTTTTTTTCCACTGTGGGTGAAATGGGAGCAACTAAAAGTGGTTTATTTGCAATAGGAAAGCAGATATAATTTTATTTAATATTACTGAAAGGTGGCATATTTACAGAGTATATTAGCTACCATTTGTTTTCTTGAAATAAGAGTAGGCATTAATGACAGGGAAATTTCCCTATATTATTTTTCTGTGCTCCAAAAGACAGCCTTCCTTAAAGAGTGCAATTTTTCAAGACTCAATTTCCCATGTTTAGAAAAGCATTTTAAATCCAGGGACAAAAACCCCCACAAATGGCAGCTTCTTGAAGCTGTTTTGTCAAGGGCCTCAGTTTATCAGCACTTTAGGAAGAGTCTCTAACTTCTTTAAAGATTTAAATATCCAAGCCATGTGACTGGATATGCAGGCACTAATGACCCACACCAGACACCAGGTAATATGTCTCCACACATGAGCTGGACAAAGTTGTCAAAAAATGAATGACTTTGACTTGAAATAAATGAATAGTAGTTTACTACAAATTGCATAAGCCAATGATAAAATTAGTTCAGAACTGTTTGCTCCCACCAGATGTGTTCCTGGCATCCTTTGCATTCATATGGATTTCACTGTAATTTTTCAGACTATTTTCCTTTTCCTTCCTAACTTATGGAAAAGCATCAACTCACATGGATAGCACTTATTTTCTGGTCTGGTCTTGCAAGTGCCTTTCAGAGTAGATGCAACCCAGGAAGAACCTCCTCTACTGCAGGATGTAACAAATTATTATATTCCAGTCAGTCCTATGGAGAGTTAGTAAACAGTGGCAATAAAAAAGCAAGTCAGGGCAAATCAGACCAGTGGTTTTTTTCAAAACCTGAATAAAACCTGGAAAACAATACCAATACACAGCTTACCACTGTGTGGTACATGTCTCATTAAAAAGGAAACACAGAAATAAGACACAATAAATTACCTGTGGTTAAGTGAAAATTGGCATCAGACAGAAATCACACCATTGTGAATTCAGATGTAAAAGAACAAAGCAAATTGGCTCATTTGGAACTGTAATTCCATGTATACCTCATCACTGCATAAAAGGAATTGTGAGCATCAAGAATGGAAGTAGATGCCGTCCTATCGAAGCATCGCCTGTAGGGCTTGTTGTAGCACTCCCAGCATCCCCTGATGCTTCCATTCTTGTAATTCCAATTATTTACCTATCATTTAAGACTCTCCATAATTCATACTGTCATGTGTTGTAGCCTATTATGCCACTGTGATACCATCAGGATTTGATCAGTGACTGAGCTGCTTTAACTCAATTAAGTATACTTGACAAACTGTGTGATACTCTAAGTTTTACAGAATTATTTCTAACCATGACAAGATGACACATCATTGTCTCTTGACTGCTAACCTAGATTGGATGATACCAGCTGATGGCGGAGGCTATCTCGGATGACATGTGTACCCAGCAGTGATCGAGAATGCATCATGCTATTAAGCTCCTGCAATTGCTTTACTGCTGTTATAAATGTCAGTTCCAACCTATGATAACAAAATTTTCACAGCAGGGCTCCTACTCACACTTCTTTGGACATCGAGATTTATTTTTCTAGAAGCCTGAGTACTCAAAAAATCTACAGAGAGGAGAGTCCGAGTTCCTCCTAAGTAAGTCTTATCCAACAAGTTCAGACACAAAGTGAGATTCATCTTGCAGTCCTGAAAAGTGCACATTTACATCATTGTTTCTATAGAAATTGCATTTAGGTGTTGCCTGTACAACTCAATGAACATAAACACCTGGTTTGTTCTTCGGGTGGTTTTTTTTGGTTTTTTTTTTTTTTTTTTTTTGGTTGGTTTTTTGTTTTGTTTTGTTTTGTTTTTTAATGAAAACTAGAATATAAGTGTCTTGTAACTCAAGTTTAAGTTCTGGCTCTTCCATGGAACAAGACCATATTTCTGGCTCTACACCTCACACCATGCTTGCAGTGATGCTTATGGCCTTTGAGTCTCCTTATTCAGCCACCAAACCAGGTGACATATTTTCTGACTAGGTGTGTGATGGTTTGAAAATGGTACATCCAAAGGAGCTCCCAGTCCTGCAGTGTGGGGCCAAGTCTTGTAAGCAGCAACACTCTCTGAGGTGAGTGCAGAAATCTTTACCATGACCTGAAGGTGTGCACCCATTGGGTCTCAGGTGGTGTCAGTGGGGACAGCCAGAGCACAGGACTGAGAGGAAGCCTGTAATGCAGATGTTTTAGTGTGAGCAAACCTAAGGAGAGATTTAATATGTGAACAACCTACAACTTTGATAACTCTCTAGGGTATTTCATTACTGTATTTTGATACAGTTTGCAATTTTGGATGTCTTTCCTAGTACCAGACCTGTATTTGCTAATGGTAGAGATGAATGGGAGTGTAAACATCTTTGTTTAATTTTAAAGAATGTCAAATTTTCTTCATATATATTTTCACATAAATAACATATTTTAGTCATGAGCTTTTTTTCCTCAGCTTTTTTCATTCTTGCCTTTTCCACCTCTTCATTAATCAGAGGAAAATAGGATAAAAGGAAATCTTTTTCCCTCTAGTAGGCTGTGAAAAAGGCTGTGAGAAATGGGTATCTCTAAAAAAAAAAGAAAGTATTTTGGGAATAGGCATAATTCTTTCGATCATTTTTCAATATTTCCAAGGTATTTAATAATTATAAAGCCTCTTTTCAAGGGCAGGGTAGCCTAAGAGAAGGCATGCTGCATTTCAGTTACCTGTCTTTCAGACTGTGACACCATAGAAGTAAAACTGACATCACAGCCATAAACCTAGAAGGAGACTGAAGGGATGAATGTAACACCCGAGAAAGGGGTACATATGGAAAGGTTTTGCATAACAATTCTGACTGCATAGTTGTTCAGACCTTCCTCTGATAATTGGACAGGCTATACTATTAGTATCATTGTAATTTGGCTAGTAACAATTGTGTTTTGATAGGATTGTTAAATCTTTAATTGGTCTCAATAAACTCTTAGCTGCACATATCAAGCATGTAATACTTTGAGTTTGACAACTGTGCAATTTAAAGTGCATTGTAACTGAGCTAAAAATATTGGTTGTCTCACAGGCCGATAAATTCAGACAGAGCAAAGTGTTTCTAGCCTGTAAACCAGCTGCTCATGGTATTTTCTGGGTATTTTCTGGTGGTTTCTGTTGTGTGAGGTAGATGGACTTTTTCTTTAAAATTCCTCATTTCCTTACAGCTCCCTTAACACAGTGGTTGGATGACCACTGTATTATTTTAAAGCAGAATAAAAAGAGATGCAGGTACATTAATCTAACTTAAGCAACATTAGTTGTTTTTTGTTCACCCTGTTAAAAAGTCTTTTGAGGTTCAATACAAATAAGAAATTCTCTGATGATGAAGAAATAATCATTGTTATCTTCCAAATTCTCAAGAGGTGCTGCAAAAATCACAGAATCACATAATAAGCTGAGTTAAAAGAGTTTCTCAAGGATCAGCAAGTCCAACCCCTGGCCTTGCACAGGACCATCCCCAAGAGTCACACCATGTGCCTGAAAGTATTTTATAGTAACTTGAACTCTCTCAGGGTTGGTGCTATGACCACTTCCCTGGGGAAGCTCTTCCAGTGCCCAGCCACCCTCTGGGTGAAGAACCTTTACCTGATATCCAGCCTAAAGCACACCTAACACAACTTCAGGCCATTCCCTCGGATCCTTTCACTGGTCACATGGAGATCAGTGCCTGCCCACCCTCCCCCACCATCCCCCCGAAGTGCAACAGAGAGAAATGAAATAATGACTTTAAGGAAAATGGGTGCAATATTTGGTTTTTTTCATATCTGGTGGATGCATTGGGACTGCTGGAGCAGGGTAGAATGGCTGTCAAGCCCTCCCAGTCCATCCAGGAGGATTGATCCTTTGGTTGTGGGACAGCCAGCTGACCCTCTCCTCGGTTGGTGCACAGCTACACTGGTGGCCAGGCTCTCCAGTCCCAGTTAGGGCTGGGAACAGGCTGCTTCTGGACCACAGAAGAGTTACACAGAGACTTGTGTACATGGGATGACTTTACTCTCAGATGCATTTGATCAGTCATTCTTCTTTTCTGTGTCCAATGAACGTTTTTCTCCCTTAGCAGATATTCTGACAAGGGAACAAGTTTGAAATGTGTTTCTACAAGGTTTCCTGATACCAGCTAAAATTTGAGGTTGATATCTGCTCCAGCCACAGTTAGAGGTACCAGCTATTTCCCAGAGGATTTGGAGTGGCAGTGGAGAGTGGTGGAAGTTTGGTTGGAGATGGTCATTATAAAGTTTGGTTTGTTGGACACGATAGTCTGTACTAATACACCGCTCTGTTAGTGAAGGTGTGTGGGCAAATGAATGTGGGAACAACTCGAGATTTGTGACATGTCACTCTGCATAATAAAAATAAATGAAACTTTAGTATCTGGTGCAGAACCCCATGCAGCTGTGGGGCTCCCTCCACTGCCCTTTTAGCCCGTGAAAAGCTCTGTGTGTCATCAGTCAGATGGCTGATAAACCCATTTCCAAGCCAGCTGTAACACTTGGCTGTCTAAATCCTGCCTTGAAGTGAGTGTATCCCAGCTAAAACAAAAGGGATGCATTCTGTACAGCTGGCCCTGCAGGTCTGCACCCACAGCTCAGTAAGCAGTACCAGTGCAATGTGAAAGACTGTCACAAATAGGCTTATGCTATTTCAAAGCTGCAAATGAAGAGAAATTGAGTTCACATGCTGCAGTGAAGCAAATCAAACCCCATAAAGTTTGTATTAATTGCCAAAAGCAGATAGTGCCTGGGAAGCAGAATAGAGGGTGGAAATGCAATAAATCTTCAAGCTTAAATCTGGAAATGAGCCCAGGTTTTGGGGAGTTAGAGTCTAGTCAAACTTACTTTTAAAAATATAAATCAGAAAAAAAAATCAGTCTTAGAAGTACATTTTAGATCTTTGGTTTTCTTTGGTTTTTAGCCAAATATTAATTGAAATTGTAAGAGAGAAATGTTCTTTTTTAGAACAACCAGACCCTTTATTATACCTAATATACTAGTTTTATATTCTATTTAGGAGAAAAATAGACATAAAGCATTAAATTAACAGTACAGTGATTTGGAACTATTCTTGGCCTTTACTAATGAAAAAAGTGCGGAAATAAAATGTATAGCATCGCCATGCAGTGATGCAGTAATAATTTCCTTTTCTGCAGAGGAAGCAGCATCAGAATTCCTGAGTTCACGACAATTCTGAGTCAGGTGAGGAAGCCCACAAACACAACCACAAGCCTAGAGGAGACAGCCTTGGCCAGGAATTGTTTATCAATACAATTCAGGTGATGCACTCCAGAATCAAATGTTTATTGGAGACCTGAGACAAGTTCATGCTCTGAGAGGTAATCTTACAGCTCTGAAGTTGATGAAAGGTTGAATGTTTTCTCACATAAATGTGATGAAGATTTGACTGCACGTGTTAGGCAGCTGTTGCATTCTTCTGTTAAACTGGCAAGAAGAGGAAGGGGAAGAGGAACTGATGAGATTTGGGTGATGCTAACAGCAAAGGGATAAAACAAAGAAAGAGAACTAAGAGTAGTGGAAAGAAATTTTGCTCATTTCACTGGCGGTACTTGACCTTTCCTTTTCCAGTTCTTTTTTCCTGACTTCTAGGGCTCACTGCATATTGTCTTAAGTAGCACCCTGCTGCCTACAGGTCATTATGGCCTTATTGGCCATCCAGAAAAGCTTCTAAGAAAGGAATTCAGAGACTTAATAATAATGATATCAATGAAGCAAAAACATGTAATTTGCAGGACATTCTAGTGCTGCTAAAATTTATTTATTTTATGCTCTAAAAATAATGCTTCTTTTGTTGGGTGGAAAGGCAAAGGATTAAATTGCTTGTGCTGAAGCATTTACTCAACATTTTTTACCTGCAAATCAACGAAGCAGAGGTATAACATTAAAATGGAAACATAGATCTGCACTGAGAATCAATACAGCCACACAAGCAAAGGTTTCTAAAAGAGATGTAGAATATATAGGCAAAACTAGTTTTCTGCTGCTATAGCTTAAGTAATTTCCAGTACTGTATTTCAGATTTATTTTAATACAGTAACATAAGCATCTGTGTTTTTGCTGGTAAAGCTGAGCAGCTGGGGGCAGGAAATTAAATTAATACCATGGACATTCATAATGGCATTCCATGAATTTTCATATCCTGATTCCTTGGAAATCCACATATTCTTTTATCCTACTTCACACCCCCCCATCCTTTGAAACATTTCGTCTCTATAGATGAAACATTATTTGCTTGCCATACTTTTCAAACAATTTATGACACAAATCCATTCCATTCTAATGGACTTCAAACATATCAGGGCATAAAACAAAGCAACCTTCTGATATAGTTAGTCACTGGTTCTGATAGCTGTCAGTCCTGCCTAATTTACTTGGGTTCCTTTCTGGTAGCTTGTACACAGCTTTTTAGCCTGAGAGAGAGACAGAATGGGGGAATAAAAAATATTGTCTGGGTGACAGCACACATGAACAGAGACTTGTCAAATGCTAGACCAGGTAAGATGTCCCTGGTGAGTCCACAGCACTCTAGTAAGGAGAAGGAGTTGTGCTGGTGTTTTCACTGAGATACTACTGGGATTTTCTTTTCCTGCCTCTTTCTGTGAAGGCATTTGACATATGGTTCCATGCTGTTCAATTACACATTTCTTTTCCACTCCCGGATAGGATTTTTCATTTATTTGCCATTTCCCATTCTTAACTAGAATTGTACTTTATTCATCCTTCAGCATAGTCTTATGTTATTAATTTTTATCAGGGATTGGAAAAATTTAGTCTGGAGAAGAAGTTTAATCAGCAGAGAGCCTGGCTTAGAATAAGTTTCCCATTTTAAATGGGCTGGGGGTTAGTCACTAACATAGTTTTTCCCATGCACTGAAAATGTGTTTAAAACGATGTCATTTGATTAACTTGTAAAGTCTGAGAGTAGCTAGCAGATTCAATTATGGATTCAAATTATGCAACTAAATTGGTCTAATTTTTAAAAGTGATGAATGGAGTGCATTAAAAGAAAGGGATAATAAAGGTCTAAAGAGGAATTGGCAAGGATTCTATTAATTAAAACTCAATGAACAAATGCACACCCTTATGTGAATGGGTGCACAGCTATAAATGCATTGATTTGCATCAAAAATCCAACTTGACATAATGTTTATATTACATTGGGTTTAATTTCCTACATATCTGAAATCCATTTAAATACATGTTAATGATGACAGGAGATATTAGAAATCTGCTACTAATATTGCAACAAGAAATAACTCTATTAACTATATTAGGGTGAAGTGCCTTTCCTGGAAGACAGAAAGCTGCTTAAAAACATATTGAAAATCTGTACAAGATATAATATTGTCTGACAAGACATAAAGCTGTCTGACCCTAATTACAGCTTTTGGTTGTGTCAGGAATAGCTCAAGGATAAAGTTGCTTTCTAAGAATCCTGAAGAGAGGATGGGTCAGAGTTGTAAGTGCTGCACCCACAGACCAGCTCTCCGAGGCATCCATGGCATCAGCAGTGTTTGGGGGTCACATCAGACCCTGCCACAGCCCAGGAACACGAAGACAGGAGGACACAAAGCTGCAGAATCACCTCATGGCCTCTGCTATAACTTTCACTTCTTGGGATCAGGCCATGTTTATAGATCTACCTCTGTTGGTGAAGTTTTAATTCCATCTCCCTTTTTTCAAGGATGGGAAACACCTACTCCAAGACAATGGTCTGAAATGACCACCTGTTCCAATGTGGATTTTCACACCTCCCTTGTAGACAAGACCTCAATCTCTGCAGGTCCTTTTCTGCACTGAGAAAGAGCCCAAACACATTGTCTTGCACGTGAGCCATCGCTCAAACCTATCTGTATCTGCATTTTCAGTACATTTCTGTTTTAAGCAGGAGTATCTAAGAACTGAGTATCCTTCTTTCTACCTTTTCCAATAACTCAACACCATTGTTAAGCAAACTAGATCAGGACCTGCATATTGACCCTTTTCATCCAACCTTGGTTTTTTTAAAATTTTTAACTGATGAGCTTATTCTTATCAGTTGCTAAGAAGCTGGCACACTTTCCTGCAGCTGGTGAAGAGAAGTACCTGCTTGCATGCCTGCAAAGCACAGAGCTAGCTCCTCAGGGACAGCCTTTCTCTGACAGATGCAATGTGCATCTTCTGCAAACACTCAATTACATTTTCAGGATGAGAGATTTGAATTTCAAAGGTTCTCACAAGTAAATCTCCACCTGTTTAAAGTATTTTCAGAAAATAATTTCTTTTTCATTTAAAGAATTTGTAGGAAATAAGAATAAGTGGGATGTTTCAAGTCCTTTGTGGGTGAAACTTAAATGGCAGCTCAGAATGAGGAGGTTATGATGTGATCAGTGAGGTGGGGCTGGAGACTGAGGGAGGTGCACCCACTGACAAGGCAAAACAAATGGTTCTTGTCAAAATCATGGAGAGACAGCTTGTGTTGCACAGGTCAAACATTACCCTAACCAAATCATTTGCAGTTCATAGCACAACCTCTGACTGGTAAGACTGTCACATAACAAAGAGTACAGTTGGTAGCCTGTGAAGGGATGCTGCCTCCTGTCAAAAGAGTCCTTGATTCGCCCAGTTTAAAAGCAGCTTTCCCCACAGTCTTTCAGGCATCCCTGCTTCCTGCTTCAGAGACTCCATCTCTTGGAAATAGCCTGTCAGGTCCCATCTGTTTTTTTGTGAAGCTGCCAGCCCCCTGAGAGGGGGTCCACCGTTCCAATCTCCTGTCTGAGGCTGGAAAACCAAAGGGGAATAACCTCTGCAATCTGCCAGAAATTGGTTTTTTGAAAGCAAGGACTCTGCTTCAGAGAGCTGCAATCTACCATACTTAAAGGAAAATTAGTTTTCTAAGTAGAGTGCTTTCTTCTGTTGTCTGCTTCAGCCCTCTGTGTCTTCCTGTGCTTCTCTTCACACTGTGGTTTGTGGGAGCTTAAACCTAAATAACTCATTAACAAGCAAAATCCAGTACACTGTATTTCTTTTTCCAGCAGGTATTGTGAAGGGAAGGAAACAATGACAAAGTAACTTTCAGAAAACTCTTGCTATTTTAATGATAGTAAAACTGCCTGAGCACTAAGCAGGCTGCAGCTGGTATAATTAACAGCTGTTACATTTGTCACTACTTCAAAAATGATTAGCAGGTGCCCTAGTTGATTCGACAAGTTCATTAATCATTGGAGGCTTTCCTTCAAACTGGCTTATCAGTCTTAATGTGCCTTCACTACTGCTTTACAGAGGGCAATAATATTACACTGAGTATTATAAACATAAACAAACTGACATCATGTACCCCAATGGGCTTAGCATCTAAATAACAAGACAAACATGCACAGTAAAGACAGCATGGAGCAAATCTGAGAAAAAGTATTTGCCAGGAGAACGAGACAGCAGAGAGTTTCAAAGTGGATTTTGGAACACAGAGTAGTTTGTAAATGCAGTGGAGTGGTTAGAAAACAAATGGAAGTTATATGATAAGGAAAAAGATTTAGGTGGTCGTAGTCAGAATCCTTTACATAAATTTGAATTTTTCAAAAGCTTTAAGATAAAACATAAGGTTTTAGGGTGTTTCAGCAAAGATAGTGAAAGGTGAAAGAAAAACTGCACCATTTTGCATAAAGGACAAGGAAGACAAGGGAAAGGCTAAAGAAATAAAGCTATGGAAGTGCAAAACTGAGCTCTTGGGAAATGATAGAAAGAGTATATACAATTTAATGAGCTAGAGCATCCCCAGTGAGTAAAGGGAAAAAGAGAAATAGCCTAGTGTGCATGGAAAAGTTTCAGAGGTGAGAAGAGGACTTTCAAGTGATTAAAGGGCACAAGATGGGTGGACTTCCTTGTGGCTTTCAGTTGTTCTGCTTATTTTTGTTTTGTTTCCTTATTTCTGGAAAATGAAACAATTTCTTAAAGGATGAAACTTTCTCAAAGGATGGCCCATTCTCTAGCAAAAATTTCTCATGTGTCATCATTCTGAGCAGAGTACAGAAGTGACCCAATGAATTAATTAGGGAACTGAGTTGACTTCCAGCTTATTCTGACACATTGTTCATTGGCAGTGTCAGAGATTGGGTTTTGAAGTTGATGCACCCCTGAATTATTCTGATGTCTTTACCACCCCTGAATTATTCTGATGTCTATAGAACAATGTCTTTGCTGATTTTCTACAACTTCTTATGCAGACAGCCGACACTGGGTCTGAAGCTGAACGCACACAAACGAGTGACACAAGGCATAAATCATGACAATTTCTTTGCATGTTATACAAATGCTCTACTGAACATTGGCTAAAGGTCTCCTCTGGTTGGGCTGCAGTGAGTTCTGCTTCATTCATTTCACACCCACACACGCAGATGTGGATGTGTGTTGCACAGATGCACATTCTTGCTTCCTCCATTTGCTCTTCTCTGCACTGTCTCTACCTTGGTACAACAGAGGATCATTTTTGTAGGGGTCTTGCATACTAGTTCATAAGTAGGAATAGATGTCAGCTTCAAGAATCCTAGCTGACCTCATGCTATTTCAAACAGGGCTAAAGCTGCTGTCATGACCTCTTTCTGTCTAAACAGTAGAGATGTGAGTGAAAAGTGCTACTAAATTTTAGAGCAAAATACTGAAGCATTCTTCTAAAACTATGCCGGCTTCTGCCAGATATTCATTCCTAAAGCTTAACATCTATTTGTACCTTAAATCTTGAGTACTCTTGAGCTGTTGAAACTCCCTGACTTGATAGATCCCAGAGGTTGAGGGAAGATGTTACTGTTGCTGGCAATAGTTTTACTCAAGTTCCCTGGGCAAAAGAGGTATTTCTTTGCCTATCCTGAATGTCAATGCCAATTGAAAGGATCCATTACAAGAAAATGGTGCAAAATTCTGTCAAAAAGTGAATTACCAAGACAGGCACTGCTCCTAAAAAAGCAGAACAAACTCTGAAACGTTGGGATAATTTGTCCACAGTTATTCAAAGGTATCAGCAAGCAGACACTATTTGTATGGAAAAGCAATTATTACAGGAAAAATGCGAGCCTGTAAATGTAGCACATATTGCTTTCCTATGCTTTTTATGTAATTGGTATCATTATGCTACATAATGACACCAATTACTTAAAAATTAAGCACACAATAATGCATACTTCATATTTATTATATTCAGATGGAGTTCCTATCTGCAGCACTTCAGGGCCAGACATCCTTTAATAAATTCTACATGTGCCTTCAGTATTTTCTCTAGGGTTGTATTTTTTAATGCTTACTCTTTTAGTGGGGAATCTCAGGCATAAAAAATTAAAAAGGTCAATTTTATGATGAAATACATGAGCCTGGATATTCTAAGTGGCACCCTAGACTGCAGAAGCTAATTGCTTTTTGACTGAAGAACTCTCTTAAGTGCTCACACTGGAAACAGGTTCATGTGAAAAGCAGGATGCATCTCTACTCTGCTTCCAAGCCTGCTGGGATTTGTTGAGATGAATGACGCTGTGAAAAATAGAAATCACCTGGAGCCTGTTAATATCATAATCAAGTGAAAGCACAATTACTGCTGTCTTAATCCATCTGTCTGTATGCATCCGCTCCACTTCCAATCACCTGCTTTAGTCACTGGTGTATTATTATTGAGATGGCACTAAAAAATCCAAGGCATGCAGGTTCCAAATTGCTATATGCTCTTCCACGTCAGTCTGTCTGTGCCTGTCGCTTCAGTGAGGCCATTTGTCAAGAAGGAGAGTAAACAAAGGTTGCAGATTGCATGAAGTAAAGCCAAAGCACCTTTGTGTGTGTAGGCTGGCTGAATGATGCCCAAATTTAAGTTAGCAGATTGCAATTTTGACAAGTGCCATTTATGTTAAATGAAGGGAAAAAAAAGTCAAACAAATGTACCAAATTCTAACAACTCATGTAAAGCTCAGTAATGCTCAATAGATGCCACGACACGTCTCTGGAACACTAAGGTAGCTTTGGTAAACAAACATAAATTTGTAGAGTATGATGGCAGTTCTGCAAAAACAATCTGACATGATAATATACTTAGTTTTGTATTTCACCCTCAATGATGTTTGATAGTGTAAGTGATCAAACTGAGTGACAAGAATTCTACATGATAATATCAAATGACAACAACAACAGCATCAACAATCAAGCAAAAACAACTGCAACAACAAGTAGTAACTTTTAATTTAGAATAAGAAAATGCTCACTGAACTAAGGGCCTATTTTCAAATTTCGGAAACAAGCTATGGGGAGGAATGTCGGATAGTTTAACAATTGAGATGTTCACCATTTCTAGCTAATCGGTCTTTTTCACATGAAACTTAATCTCTCAGACATTCTTTTGAAAAAGCTGAATATTATCATGTGAGTCTCTGATTTACTAAATGCTTTGTATAGAAAAATATTAGATCTGTGATTCATATTAAAAATTCTACATCTATAATCAAAGAGACTCTTCGAAAGCATTTTGAAGAGCATCAGGAGAATGGGTTTTGAAGGTAATTGTAGATATTGGAAAAGAATGGTAGGTTGTTGTACATCCCTTTAAGATATTAAAAATAAAATTTTAAAAACAGCTAGCTTTCCAGAAGTGATGATAAACACGCTTTTGTGTTTATGTGCACTAACCAGGAGTTAACTTAATCTCTCAGCAGTTCAAAATTCCTTGCTCTTTTCCAGCTGACAGTCTGTTTGGGAGAGAAAAAAATCTTCAAACAGTCTTTCAGAAGAATGTTACTATTTAATTTCAGTAAAGTTTTGTTTAAACACCTGAAGTTAGAGGAAGAGTTATAAAACTCCTAAATGGTCTATGCAGCTGCATATGCTGACTCCAAAATGCCACCAAATCTTTCCATGAGGCAGCTAATGGCCTTGATGCTCTTCACACTGCCTTCAAATTTCCCCCTGAGACTTGTTCAAAAGCTCTGTGCACTGAGTTGAGCTCTCTGAGGAGCTATGGATCAAATGGAGCCTGTTGCTCCTAAATGTGTTAGAGCTGAGGAAGACACCCTTGCAAACTTCAGCTCCAAGTTCAGACCTGTTCCGAGATCAAAATCTGCAAATCAAACCTCGCTCGAGTGCACGGTGCTTGTTCAGTCCCCTGAAGTCAGCTGTCCTCTGTGGCTGCCCTTGTCTAGAAACCCCTTGTCTGGAAATAGGTGGGATTAATTTTGTTTTTCTGGAAGTTCGTGAACTCTTGTTAGTTATGGATCTCACAATCCAAGGCAATTCCCAGTAAGTGCACAAAAGGATAACACCTTCATATGACTTTGGAAACAAACCTGTTGGACCTGTTGGATTTTTTTGTTTGTGGCCTTTTTTCATTGTTTTCTGTTTTTTTTGTTTGTTTGGTTTGATATGATTTACATACAATTATAGGAAACAAACAAAAACCCAACCAACCAAACAAAAAACCCCACCTTCATTCCTTTTTCGTTCTCAGGTTCTTTTTGACTGCTTTAATGAAAATAAATCACACTGTTTAAGGAAGCTATAAGGCTACACAAAAGGAGTATTTCAGGATAGAAGATACAATGTACTGTGGAGGGATTTGGTTCATCCAAACATTTAAAAATCATAGCATTAAAATGACTTAAAATGACTATTACTTCTGGTAATTTTTAGGATCTTCATAGTGATCTTCTCATAGCAGTATTATTCCCAGAATAAAAAGGAGACTGGAAATGCAGCATGTATTGCTTACCTATGTCTCAGATATAATCAGTATAATAATTTTAATGTGACTAGCCTCTTCCACTCAGTCAGAACTTCATAACTCATGTGCAGAAGACATTTGGAAAGACTTGATGCTTTAAAAATGACAATTTGTTTCTTTCATGTAATTCACATTTCTGTAAAATTTGCTGCATCTTTATATTCTGATGGTTGCAGCAGGAAGCAATAATCATGGCAAAAAGAGCTAACAGCCCAGGGAAAAATCCTTCCTTATGATACACAGTGATTTTAGAACGATCTTTACAAACCACAAAGCCACTGAAACCTAAAATGTAGGTTCAGCCAGAGTACAGAACAATGATTTAGCAGATTAACGTTTTTGAAGATGAGATCAATTCATGCAGTTTGTAACAGAAAATGTTTGCGAAAGTTTGCCTCAGCCTTTGAAATGTATCTGGGTTATGTATTTTGTACCACTGCTACCGAGACACAGCAAATTTTCTGCAGGCATCTCTAATGGAGAATCAAGAGGCTGCCATCTGAAAATGAGGCAAGCATCACCAGCTGATACAGCAAATGCCAAGTGGCCATTTAGCAGTGCCAGCTCATGATAGACTCACACAGAAAAACTACCTGCCCCCCCCTTCTCCCTTTTGTACCTAAATCTTCAGGAAACTAAATCACTTCCTAAAAGCAGGGATGGAGAAAGCAGTCTATTATTCCCTGGCAGACCACAAAGGACTGTCCACATTGGCAATCTGTTTTGTGTAGGCAGGCTGCAGAAGCAATAAATCCTATTAACCTGTTCAAAGTCAAATGAAGACATTTAGAAAACAGAACTGCTATGACATGCAGTGGTGAAAGAAGAGCAAATCAAAGAAAGGTTAAATGGCTGCACCAGTATTAGATTATGCAGTTACAACTGTAAAATTCCCCCAAACCTTTCTATCACCTGCCCTTGCCCTTCAGGATATTAATTATATTCCTTTCAGGCTAACTAGCTGACCATTCAAATATTATCTTCTGTTCTGTCAATGATAATTTTCAAGATAAAAAATCAATTTCAAACTAACAGGACTTCTGTGGAAAATGCTTATTTTATACTATGGTTTTGCTAGTGCACACTTCCTCTGTCCAAAACATATGCCATTTTGTGTGTACAGACCATTCTGGAGATTTACTGTAATTATGCCATGATGTGCTTATTGTTACGGATTCGGCAGCCTTCCTGCCTCTCTACCTGTTTTGTTCGAGAGCAGCTGCTAGCTTCAAGCTGTTGCCTGCTTCCAGCAGCAGAAGCTAAATGAAGGAGTGCTTTCCAGGGAAGACATGTTTTGAAACAGACATACTGACAATAAACTGGTTCACTAGGGAGGCATAACATTGACTGGATAAAAGTTGAGTAATCATTCTATGATAATTTACTGAAACTGGGTGCAATTTGCTTTAAAACAGAAATTCCCTCTGCTGCTGATGTTGGACTTGGAGGACTTTTACCGATAAAAGGGTGGCATTTGCTTTTATGGAGTAGCTGATCTTTGGAGATTCATTAAACCTCATTATTTTTTCTTATGCATAAGTGATTGTTAATACTTATTGACTGAATGAGAGGAATGGGAATAATGGAGTTGTCTAAAGCAAGGCTTGACAGTGCTTCTCTTCCTCCAGCTCTCTCTGCTTGTCGTGACTGAATACCCTGAATTGAATTATCAAGGAAAGCCTTGATAATCTCTTGGGGAAACGATGAGCTCTTCAGGTGAGGCTGCCCAGTATTGCCTTGATTTCTGTGCCTGGTTTCAATCATGAATCAGATGTGTGCAGTCAGTCCAGCTCCTCCCAGAGCTGCTCTTCCATGGGACTGGGGAGGATGTGCTGAGGATCCAGCCCCTTGTCAGTAGCCACTTCCCAGAGCACTCCCAGGAAACAGGGGTGTCTGAACAGCAGTTCACCTAAATGGAAGTTAGGGAATCACATCCTAGTCCCAGATCTATTTTTTCTAATCTTTAGGAAAAAAGTATGTGGAAGAGGAAACAGTTAAATAATTAGGTGCAAAACAATAGTGCAAAAATGTCAGAGATTTCTCTGCCGTGTTCTTGTTACAACCTTCTCACTGGAAATGGCAGGTATTAATATTTTATTGACTTGAACCTCTGGGGTAAGTTCCAGATGTCACTACTTGATCACTGTGAACATATAAGGAAAAATAAATTCTGTCATGGCAATGTTGAATTCCCATCTATGGAAACAATTGTTACCAGAAGACAAATGCTCCTGTGGCTTTGTAGATGCCTTTTTTCCTCTGTTTGTGATTATACACACACATCTGATCTGTCTGCAGAAAACATGGACATACAGAGGGAAAATAAAGCAGAGGAAAAGTCACAGCATATCATTATTAAATTGTATACATTAAGAAATAGCTATTTCCTTTACTGTGCTCAGGCCAGAATAGAGGCTGACAAAGCTCAAAGGTAGAGTTAAAAGAATGCTGCCTGCTGGGAAAAAAACCTGCTCCAATGGTTTTGAAAACATGAATCACTTTATGCCCGTCTGTTTCAAGCAGTTGGGTACTGCAAAACTGATGTCTCAATAGTGCTGCAGATGAGGTGAAAGGTGCTGCTCAGGGGCACACCTTGAAAGCCCCCCAAACACATCAGAAGTGCATGTATGTGTTCTCTACCTGCCCAGGTGCTGAAGATAACATCTATTAAAGAAGTGGTGAGAACTGGCTGATGTCTACTGAGAATACAAGCAAAAGAACAGATAACCTCTGATTTCAAGGGAAAGCAATTTTCTTCAGTTGGATGGAACAATGACTTTTTCACAGATGAATATTACCTGCCACTTAAAATCTAGGCTTCAGGTGGAAATTTCAGAAAATTTACAACAAAAAGACTCAATTTTCAATCTCAGACTCTAGTTTCCTTAGAACTGCAGAAGTCAGAGAGCCAAGAATCCTTAGGGCACGTCTACAGAGGATCTTTATTGCATGCATTGTTTCATATGCTACATAAGCACTAAAAAATTAAGACATATGATGAACTTTTCTCTCCCAGTATTAGGATTCCAATTCATGTTTCCTTCCTGAACTCCAAGGTCAGAGCCCACTTCATGACTCAAACTCTAGCTGGAGATCTAGATACCATTAGTATTGCTAAATGTCCAGGGAGCACCTACTCTAAGTGTGCGATTGCCATGATGTTGTGAACCTACAGAAGTGGATATAGACATAGTATCAACTGAAATAACCTACAGACTGTCTTCTGACCTAGAGGCCAAATGGTATAGCACAGCTCATGTTCACAGAGCCTCAGAACAAGGTGAGCAGATCCAAACTGGCTATATGTCCTACCTCTGCACCCATGGCCCCACAGAGTCTGGGACACTGATACTGGTCTGGGCTGAATGCATGAGAGGGTCTTTAGCTGAAGTCAAGCATTATGAATAATCATGCTGCAGTTTTTAGGATGAGCTCCATCCAAGTATAAATGTACTATGAAATTCCAGAGCACAAGCAGCCAGCCAAAAAGTCTACCAGAAAACCAGGTGCTATATTAAAGATTACTTGCCTGCACTTTAAATGAAGATCATGACAGTGTTATGTTAGGACAAAACATTTCAGGGCTGATGCATTTTCAAAAGAATCGTGTTCCTTCAAAAAATTCCCAATTAGCTCTGAATCTGAGATTGCAAGAGAAATTTAAGTCATCAAAAATATTGTGAGCAGTTTTCTGACCCCAATACCTTGGCCTGATTCAGACACTTATTCCAAGGGTTCAAGGGTACACAGTTGCATGAAAGCAAGGTACTTTTAATTTTTTTTTTTTCTGGAAGGCAAAAGCCTTGTAATGAGGTCTGTGCTAGAAAATGGGGGGAAAAAAGTGCAGAATTCATAGTGTCATATAATTGTTTTTTGTACACACACTAAAGATCAGGGACACCTAAATACTTCCTAGATTTTTATTTTCCTTAGACACACTTATTCTTTTTTGTGAGGTAGTTAGCTCTACCAGAAGGCTCAAGTTGTATTATAGAATTTCAGGAATCTATCATTGATCAGTGCCTTTAATACAAGTTCAGTTACAGGTGCTGACATTGTTTATCTTTGGTGAATTTTACAGATCAGATTTTCAGAACCATGGTATTGTGACCAGAATAGTCATGACAAAAGCTACAAAACAGTTCATTCCATGTTTTTGTAACATTATACTTTTATGTGCTTAGTTCATCTTCTGCTCAGGAAGCTGGGCTAACAGCACACAAAAATGAAACATGAAGCAGGCTACCTAAAGCATACCATTGAAGTTAAACCACAGATTCAGAAAACAATCATAGTTCTGTCTTTTTCTGTGTTTTTTTTGTTGTTTTTGTCTCTATAATGAAGTGAGGAAGTTGGCTGTATGTTTTATGACTCTCTATATTATATTCAGGAAAAAAAATCACCTTAACTCATGAACTGAGTCCTTCTACTTCCAGTACTAGAGGGGCTTTTTCTGGGATATGAAGCAAAATGGCAAATGTTACTTTTGTATCAAGCAGAACAAGACAGTACTGTAATATCAGCGGGAACACCAAACATGGAGACACTGAGGCATAGCTGTACTGAGGATGGGGTTTTCAGTATTTCCAAGCAGCAGCCCTCATTTTTATTGTACCTTCAGAACCAGCTCAGGAATGGGGTTGGTGAACGTGGCACTTGACTATGAGTTTTCAGTATGAAGAGGTATTGCTTTTTGTTTAACAACATGTTGTAAAGGAATACTTATGATTATAGAAGCTTGTGCTACTTATTTTTATTGCTGTTCTTCTCAGTACTCTTTTTACATCTCAAACAAGTGTAATAAGCTTTTTCTACCTTGTAAATTCCTTTGAATAGAGAGAAAATCAAATGGACCAGGATTTTTATCCAGAATCTCTTCAAAGAGAGAGGCTCACCCAGACTAGGTGAATAGACCCCAGTCCAATTCATCTGACCTGTGTTTAGCTGGAACATGTTCACATGCAGCTCTCATGCTATGACAGTGAAATAAAACCAGGACTATGCCAGTACCAGAAGTGAGGAATAATTTAAATGCCAGTGGTGGGAGGCAGCAAGTCAGAAAGAAAGCATCACCAGTCAGCTCAGCACCCCCAGATCACACAGCCCCGGGACAGCCGCGAGGCACTGAACCTGGGGATCCTTAATCTCATGCTCTACCATATCACTACAGGGTCAGCCAGAATTCAGAGTCCCCTGTGTCAAGGGATACATATGAGGTGGTCAAAACAAATTCTCAGGAAAATTCCCTCAGGCCTCAAAGTAATGAGTCCAATGTTCACCTCTTTGTTGTCATAATTCAAATCCCACTCAAAAAAAAAAAAAAAGCTATTTTCCTTTGCTAGTGCAAGAACATCTGTGAGAAGCAGAACTGCTTCTTCCAGTCTCAGCTCATGCTGGTGCTGTTGTCTTTCTCTCCACCAGGGAAATAAACCTTTCAGAGACAATCCTGTTTGCCTTGATTAGGTAAGACTGTTTAAAGCTGACTTCTCTCTTCTGAGTTGGAGAAAACTTGTTTTCAGACAATTACATAGCTTAGCTTTATACAAACACAGCTCATTAAGAAGGGAACTTTTTAGGGAAATGAATGAGTACAATTCTACTGACAAAGCAACCTACTCATTATGAAAAACATTTATGCTTTGATGTGTAAAATTCAGTTTTCTGCAAGAAGTAGTGAAGAAACGCAGGTGAAATTTGACTGAAGCAATAACAGATAATACATAAAGACATAAAAAAAAATCTCTTATAGCAAAATACTTCAAAATACTAATGATATATGGTTTAGCATTATTGTCAAACACAGAGGCAGCAATATACTCTGCTCTGAGCCGATGTCAAAGATGCCTGAACCTGATGCCTCTCTGCTAACATGGCAAGACAGTGTTATTAACACTTTATAATGATTCATATCCTCTTCACATTGTGCTGATTCTGCCCAGTCCCACAGTGAAAAAAAAAGTACTTTCTAAAGTACCAATCTATATCATTTTAAGAATCAATTTTCTTTCAACCATTGTATTGCCCTAGAAAAGAACTTTGCCTTAATTAAATAATGTTATTTTTCTCCATTAGGTTCAAAGAGTCACAACTTAATTACATGGGCTCTCAACTCCCTACTTATATAAATATTCCCACCACTCTAAAAGCACAGGAAGGGACAGCTGATGTGCAAAGTACGTGTGTGAGTATAAGCATGTAGAAGAGGCAGAGGCTGCGGACAGAAGAGAGGTACAGGAACAAAGTTATCAAGGACAAATCTAAGAATGGGCTCTTATGTGCAAGATGTACTTCCTGCACAATTGAAAACCTTTATATTGGCTAAAAAGGACTGGGAAATTAAGAATACAGCAGTAGGTTTACTGCTGCATTTGATGCTTTGCAAGAGCTTTGCTGCACTTTGTTTTTTCCCAGCATATCACACTGTATGTATTTTGAACAGAGGAATGGAATATGCTGGTTTATTGGCAGAACACAAGGGCTACATCAATAGTCACTCTTCCTAAAAGATGAGTATTATCCATCTGAGCACAGTGAAGGTTGTTACTACAGTACAAGTGTTCAGAATACTCTTTTGCAGCTCTGTCCAAGGCACCTGCCTGTTTAATTTTAGAATTTCAGCTTGGACTAGCCAGGGCAAACCTCTGTGATGTTTCCACTCATGAATATTTTGGGACACACAGAAACACTCTTTTGCTGTTTGCCTCATTCCTAATGACATTTTTAGTTAGCTTTTATTTTCCATGCATTCTTGCGACTTCTTTCCACATCTCCTCTGCCTTTGCTGTTTTGACTCTCTTTGTATCATGCAGTCTGTCCTGCTGAGATATCTGCTGCCTGAGTCTTTCAGTCTTGCTCTATAATTTGCTGGTGTATCTGGAGGAACTTCTGGCTTTTTTTTCTGCTCAGATATTTTCGATATCTTCCCAAATAAAAATAAAATTAAAACCACAAGGAAAAACAGAAGAGATCAAATGTACTACCCTAGCAGAAGGCTTGTTTTCTCTTTCTGCTCTAAATGCCAGAGCTTTACAAGCTCTCTCTTTAACCTTTGGTGTCCTGCTTATATCCTCTTGATGCCTCACTCTGTGAGTCTCAGCTTCTGAGGAGCATCCTGCCTCTCCTCCTGTGCCATGTCTTCTCTTTGCTCCTGAAAATGCCCACTGCTCAGATTATTTTCCACCTCTTGCTTTAAAACCTTCATTTCTTCTCCTTGGTTTCATCCAGTGAAATTCAACTACTTCATTCTCTTGGAAGACTCTCTGTGGCCCATCCCACCTGGCTTGTCCCCTCCTGTCAGTATGAGAGTGCACTGCTAATGAGACACCAGTTTCTTGTCAGCTAATTCCTAAATTTCAAACTTTCACACACTTCTGTCTTTTTCTGCTTCTTAGGATAATTTTCCAGGAGATAAAAATTTATCAGAAGTTTACTCATTCTGAATCATAGGACTTTTTTATCACGCCTACAGGAAAGCTGACAGTGGTCAAAGACGAGGTCCAATGAAACTTCAAACTAATATTCCCTCTCTGTCTTCCTGTCTTTTCCTCCTTTCCTTTCCATATGGGCTGGCTGACTTGTTTTATACTTCAAAGTTTAGTTCTTTTGGATGGGAACCACTGCTTTTTTTCCCAATCATATTTCCTCAGCAATGTTGAGGGCCTTTAAGTATTAGACTCTGAGTAATGTATTTGAGCATGGAGGTCTAAAACACAGGTAGATAGTTCAGCAAATATATTCTTGGAAAAGTACACTTTTACTGAGTACTCCTATCTCTCCACCCGGGCATAAAAGTATTTAATACCACCTGTGCTATGCAAACATTAAGATTTTATGACTATCCTATTCTAATTATTAATCCTTAAGAGAAGCAGACAACATTAATGCTATTCTACTGTTCTAAATTCTTAAATACATACACAGACCACCTTTCCATAATATTGGATTATCTGCAATGTTTAATGGAATTGTCCTGGCAGCATCTTTCTGAAATGTTTAAGAACCACTGTTTGTATAGTACAGACAATAACTGGCATGAATTAAGCACCTTGCCAAAGGTCTTATGGTAAGTCTGCAACAGAGCAGAGATTTTGATGCTGGCTTCCTAACTTCATAGCTGTACTAGTGCATCTTAATAACACAGTTATGCTTCATGATGTTTTAAATCAATCTGACAGCATCAGGGCTTGAAAGGTATTGTGCATGATGCAGACTTTGCAGAAATCCAAACAGTATACATTTACTGTAAATACTACAGATGGGTAATTACATATTACAGATTTTGAAGCATGAAATAATAATTTTAATGATTGCATGAAGTATATACTCAAGCACAAATACAGGAAGGAACAAAAAGAAATTCAGACCAATATATAGCACATAAAAGTCAGTGGACAGGATCACTTTGAAAACGGTCAATACTTTTATGTAAGAGTTTACTCATGGTTTTATTTATTCGGTATGTAAATTACCATCAATAATGCAGATGCAGTACATAAGAACTGCCTTTCTTCCACTTGTTTTACTGGAATAATATTACACAGTTAATCTTTTCGGGGGCTATATAACTAAAACCCAAACTGGCTAAGGCGATGCCTTCACATTAGTCTTATTCCCATAACTCAGGCACTTATCTCCATTAAAATCAATAGATTTTTGAGTGTGTGAGAAGTAAAAGACAAGCATACTAAATACTTTTAATCCTGTGTTGGCAAATAGATTTATAATTCTGTTACACTTATCTCCAAGGCTGATCTCTAATTTGCATCTTTTCAGAGTTTTGATCTACAAATGGGTTTTAATTTGTTGACTTTTGCAAGAACAGACTTGTGGGAGTGAGGGCAGGTCATGCATAATCAAAGAGTAAAACAAAGACAAAAGAAAGATGCAGAGAATCTGAGCTCAATTTCTGTATGAAATGCAATTAACATTATAATTTCCTTGTACCACACAAGGACCTTTCTGTACTGGGTGTCCTGCATATTTAGGGGCTTTTTGAAAGATTTGAGAGATCTTTATCTGGGCAAATGGTACAGAGTCTTATGAAATGAACAAAAAAATTTAGGCATGCTTTTTCTGTCTCTTCCATACCTTGAAAGAGGCACAGAGAGATTAAATGATTTCAAAAGAACATTGTGATAGATCTGGAAGCAGAACCCTCTGACCTGAACCGCAGCTCAGGGCCTGAACTGAAAAACTTTTCACCTTCTCTTAGAAGAGAAGAGTTCAACAAACTGTGGAAATGAAAAAAATTGTATGTAGTCTCTCTAGGCTGAATTAGACATTGACATGTGTGAGTGCTTGAGAAACTGCGAGTGCCAGGAGAAGCTTTCAGCTGTGTGGCAAAAGGCTGGGATGCAAATGCTATTTACATGCAGAACCAATGACTACCTAAAGCCCTGACACGACGTGCCAAGATTAACAGTGGTGTATGACCTGCACTGTGTCCCTCCCAAACACTGCCCTTCCCCTGGTGAAGCTGCAGCTATACCTCCTATTGTTTAGAGGTAGGAAGCTTCAGTCAGACTCCACTCTGCAGATGCTATACAGGATGCAGCTCAAATAGCTGCAAATCAAATCCCCATTAGTACTACTGACCTCATTCTTTACCTGGAATAATTCTCTCCAGAGATCAGTCATTTAAGTATATCTATCCTGGATAACCCAGTAGGCCTGAAAATGAAATAACTTCTCTAATGCAAGCAACAAGAATCAATAACCTTTAAACACACAAGGACACTTTATTGTCTGAAGCATATGAATATATGAGTCATGCCATCACTCAACCAGTTCATTTTGGTAATTTGTAGACATGAGGACAAGCAGAGTCGTGGTCCTTGCAGATGGATGGATCAGATGCTCAAGACTTGGGAGCTCTGTAAATGAGACTTCCTTGGGAGAGAAGTGCCTGGTGGAGAGTATGTGAGCACAGGCTACATTAAGGGTCAGCTCTTTCCAACAAGAATATTGAATTAGTTGTGGCCAAAATGATGCATTTTTTCTGCATTTATCAGCAATCCTTTAAATAGTTGTTGCTGTCAAAGTGTGATGAAGCTAAGATCTCACCTTTGCAGATTCAGCTATGATATTGACCAAAAATTGGGGAAGGCAGGAAATGAGAGAGCTGTTCCATGGAAATACAGAATCACAGATTCACAGAATTGTTAGTGTAGGAAGGGACCTCTGGAAATCATTTAGTCCAACTCCACTGACAATGCAATTCCATAGGAATTGACACAAGGAAAAAAAAGGGGGGAGGTATATATTAGAAGGGGGTCGTAGGTATTAGGAGATTTGGAAAGTCTGTACCTCTCAAATACCTCAGCCAGTGGGGAAAGATAGAGGGAAATGTGGCTGGGAAATTAAGATAAAAAGGAGGCTGAGTTCTCTAACAATTTGAGAGTCCTGATGGGAAATGCCCTTGACCTCTCCCTTTATTCAAATAAAGTAACAGGACTCCTCTGTCTCCATTTGGGATATAAACCTCTGGTATGTGTGGATTAATTTTCCTGACACAAACAGTATTTGCTCTTCTTACTTTGTGCTATATGTCACTGAGCTTTACCAGTTAATTCCTCTGTTTCCCATTTAATCACATTTAATATGGGAGTGAATTTACGCTAGTACTTCTATTAGGAAAAAAATAGCCACAATGGGAAATGTGAAAGCGATGTAAACAGTTGTCAAGCACAAAGTTTGTAAATTGACCCATACTTATGCTGTGCAGCTCTTTACCTGTGATAACCACGTTTAGAGTAACATGAGTAGGAATATAACACAGATGTAGTTAGCTACAGCTAGCAGATTACTAATGGCTTGTTATTTTGAACCATTACTCTGACTTGAAAAGAATGAGCTTATCCAAAACCACAGCTTTATTTAAACATGGACACACAAAAAACTTCTTGAATCAGGAACAAAACTGAGCTTGAACTACATATACCTCCAGTTTCTTATTCATCATTCATTAAATTTAAAAAAAAGGCAGAAAAAAAAGCCTAGTTATCTGTTTTTGAAGGCTTGAGGGTAGGAGGGCTCTGCAGAGGGATCTGGGCAGGCTGAATCAATTAGCCAAAGCCAACTGTATGAAGTTCAACAAGGGCAAGTGCCAGGTCCTGCATTGGGTCACAACAACCATAGGCACTGCCACAGGCTGGGAGCAGAGTGTCTGGAAAGCTGCCTGTTGGAAAAGGACCTGGGGGTGCTGGTCAGCACTGATTGAACATGAGACACCGTGTGCCCACGTGGCCAAGAAGGCCAATGGCATCCTGGTCTGGATGAAGGGAAATCAAGCTTGCACCAGGCAAACTTTATGTTGGATATTAAGAAAAAATTCTTCGCCAAAAGGTTTATCAAGCACTTGAACAGGCAGCCCAGGGAAATGGTGGAGTTTCCTTCCCTGTAGGTATTTAAAATATGTGTAGATGAGTTGCTTAAGTGCAGGCTTTGGTGTTGGACTTGGCAGTCCTGGGTTAAGGGTTGAGCTTTATGATCTTAGAGTTCTTTTCCAACCAAAATTATCCTATGAAGTTATAATTCCATGAGTCAAGCTTGAGTTATATAAAATGCTGGGGAATAGATAGATGGAAAAGCTGACCACTTTTTGGATAGCTGTGATGTCCATTATACATTTTTTTCCCCCAAGCAAACAGTTTTCAACCCTTATAAATTTTCTGAAGTGCAACAATGGATTCTTGTACTCCTAAAAAAGATTTAAGTTCTTGTGTTTTGATTTTCATATAAGTGTAACTTTTTTAGGAGGCGAGGGGAGGGAAAACCTCTCCCATTTTAGTCTGGCGTCAATTAATACAATTAAAGACAAATTGATGAGTTTGAGTCTTGTAAAATGATGAGTGAATCTATTTTTACTGTTGGTTTGTCTTTTGTATTAAATTTCATATTTAATTTGGCTTTCACAACAGTAGCTGTAACTTGCTATTATGTCAAAACTTCTATATTATAGTACAAGGAAAACAGAGTGTGCCATGTCAGTAGTTCTTAGTGCAATAATAAATATGTATGTAGGAAATTTTTGCATGCAGCTATCTTGAACTTGCTGAATGACAACTGAGTTTCATAACTAAACTAAGACCTAAACCCAGGGTTTGTGAGTGAATGCCACAACCATCCACTATTCCAGTAAAGACAAGAAGAAATCCTGAAAAGGTGGTGGAATTGAAGTTATTTGTAAACACTTACTGCAAGGAAGATCTGAAGAGAACTGTGAGCCACTTCTATGTACTGATATTCAAGGAAGCACCCCGAGACAGTGATGTAGCGATGATCCTCTGGTGCCCAGTCTGGTGCTGGGGTTACTGAGGTCACGGTGCAGCCTGGCCCATTCTCCATCCACCAGGAACGGTGCATTGAGATGTTAAAGGTCAGAATGAGATCTGTTTCCTGCAGAAGAGCAAGAGAAGAATTATTGTGTGGGGATGGTACTTTGGCAACCAATGCCTCAGCAAGGGATTTCACAGCATGCATAAAGAAGCAAAGAGCTGCAATAAAACTGCGCTGTCACCTGAAAGTTAGTGGAGCTTGCCTGCTGCAAGCAGAAGTAGCTGTACCTTGTCAGGCAGAAATGCTTTGGAGCAGAAAAATAATCCTGCAAGCCAGGATACGTTCCTAGAGATCATGCAGCCTGGACTATAGCACCCATTTCTGTTGATTGCCCATTTTCCAGTGGATACCACAAGGATTGATGGCCCATGTTTTGTTGGTCTGACGTACCAAAGTACACAAGAATCCCCCAGAATCAAGACTTATACACTTTAATATTCACACATCATCTGCAAGAAGTTTTTTCTCATGTACCCAGCGAAGGAGACCTATGGTAGCTCTATTGAAATATTGGAGAAGATTGAAGAATCCTGTGCATTTGCTTGCAGGCAAATCTCTTTACAATGCCTCTCTCTGATTTCTAATTTCCTAGGATCCTGTAAGGAAAGAGTGAGTGCTGCTTTGTCTAAAGACTACTGGGCTAGGTAAGAAGGAGGGGCAGAGGTGTGCAACCTTTGACTCCCATGCAGCTAGTGCAACGGAGTAACTAGTCAGCCATGCCTTCCATTAGGATTGCATTTATAAATAGTTCATAAAGGATTAATAAATTATTAATACACATCATAAACAATACTACGGATATTACTTTCATAAATTATATGTGGTTGCACATTACTTGAGGGTGTTACACATAGCTATAACAAAACTATGGACTCTGTGGATTCTGTAATAGCCTACAGTGTTTACCAACATTTTATAAATAATTTATGACTGTAACCTCATTGTAAAGTGTGACTATCTAGTCTGTGTGCACATGTGCTCAGTCATGCAAAAAAAAATTGCTTTTAAGTAATGTCTTTGCAGAGCCAAACTCTCCCCACACCTAACCTACATTTTTCCAGCCTGTTGATGTCATTAATAATTAAGATTCTCATAAAGATTTTAAAATGTAACTATTTAATTAGGCTTACCGTGCCAAAAATAATAGAATGCTATTCTGTAGCAGATAAGTTGCATTCACATTTCCCTCCCTTCAAAAGAGCCGTTTTTTCAGTCCCACTAATTTCACCTTTTTGCACTAACTTATGAAGAGGCAACTCCATCCAGAGAGGTTTTGGATAATGTCACATGTCAATCGATCTGTGATTGCACTTGACACTGCAGTGTAGCTTAATGTTTTTTCTCTGATTTGCAGTTTTACCAAAAGTATGGAAATTTTTTACATTTAAAAAAAAAAATCAATCACTACCCTGCATAAGCACACACAGCTATCAGATGCCAGGAAGGACCTTGAATATGTTTGCAATGAATAATTACCCTTCATTCTCACAACAGTCCAATCCAGCGAATAGTGAGCTGTATGAGAAAATTGAAAATGCTTCATATGTATTTCATCATACAACTAACTTCAAGCATTTTTTAGTTTTGATCAAAGCTACAGCAAACATTTCTATAAACCATGCAAATTGTGTCCAAATATCCATATTGATGTATGGTTAAAGTCTACATCCCCAAAAACCATCTCCTTTCTCTGGATCCTTCCCAACTAAAGCCATAGACACTGGGAAGTGTCTGCCATGTGTTTCTTGGAAATGGGAATTTTTACCTTTCACCCAAGCCAGAAGATTATTTTTCTTTCTGAAGGCTGCTACATCCCCTCAAGTAGAACACTGGTCTCACTTGGTGTAAATTGTAGAATGGACATCTTTGGAGTAACTTTGCTTAAAATAATAGATTTATTCCTAAATGACTGAAACTGGAATTCATCATGTTATTGTCAAAAGAAAAATCCAGCCATTCTAGTTACCATGGAAAATTCGAAACCTCTAATTTCTTATCAGAGATGCAGCACAAATGAATAGGACTCATTGTCTATTTATATTTTAGCATTTGCAATACCTTGAGAAGAATCATGATGGACTAAATATATTTTACAAAATGCAGACTAGGGATGAAAAATGTATTCCTTGAAAAAGAAAGGGATAAACTGGCTTGCAGGAGCTGAGTATCTTATGCATCTGCCAGATGAAATGAAAATGGACCAAAACTGGGCTCTGTGTGTAGAGTATAATTTCTCTAGGCGCAGGTAATTTTGCTTACCACAGATTCAATAATCAAAAATTTTATTAGTTAAAAGCACAAGTAAATTTCCAAGTTACATGGGAAATATAATTACACATTAAAATATTTAAGATTACATATGTAAATAGAAACTTCACAAGATCTAGCCTTCTTCCATCCCTGAATTTATCCTCAGATGATTTTTTGAAATATTTACACTATTCCTTTGCATTCAAATAATCTTTTGGCAGTTAAGTTGAATGCTGGGATTAGGACTTGTTTTGGTCAGGAATAGTTTTTGAGTGTTTACCAGTAAAGAAGTTATAGATCTTTAACAGACCTATATTATATTTCTTTCTTTGAAAAATCAGTAAAACACTATTCTGGTTTTTTTGGCCCTAACATAGATCTGATACCTAGCATAGGAATGTTATATTCCTTAATAAATAATAACAACAATAGTGAAATATTATCAATAATCCTACTGCAAGACACAGCTTTGAATGTTAAAGAACTTTGAATCATGTCATTGAGAAGGCTTTTGAAAAGCAGTTGTTACTTTTTTACGTACTGAGCCAGTTAAGAGAAAAGATCAACTTCAGAAAGCAAAACAATAAAACATGAAATCCGGCTGTGTAAGGTTAGACACCGTTTATGTCTCAGGTCCAACTTGGATAGATTAAGAATGTCAATGAAATAAAATCTTGAGAAGTCAACATGTGAGTCAGACCTTGCAAATTTCTACCCCCAAAATATCTGGGATCAGAATAAGCATAGAAGGAGCCTATAAAGCACAAAGCTGCTGCACAGCTAAATCTCAGGTATAAATTGTTATGTTATGCTTTGAACTTGCCTATAACCTTCAAGCCATGTTGCCTTTCATGCAGCCATATTAGCAGAGCAGCTCCTGTTGCTCAGTATTAAAGGTCACCCAGCTTATGAAAAAGTTTTTCTTAGTGAGAAAACACTTAAGGAATTGAATCCCAGTTTAGAACTGTGGAATTCAAGAAGGGGATGATGTATCTATCATTAACATCTCTTCTACTGACAGCATTCAGAGCTACTTTTGGACAAACTCTGCTTGCTATTTACTTTGTTCACTGTTTGAATACAGTTTTAGTGGACACAGACAAAGTCTACAATGGAAGCTGGGGATTTATTATGCTCTCTGGTGTATTTGCCGTCTGTTTCCCTTCCAACATCTGTGGCTCAAACTTTGTTCAGGGAAATGCAGAGAAATGGTCTGATAAGCCTTGAAGCTATGAAAACTAACAAGAATTGTTGATACACATTGGGCAAGCCAATATGTTGTTGTTCAAAGTCTGTATGTCAAGGAAGATTTCATTATCCTAAATTCAACAAACAGCTGCTTCCTTTGTGGACACAGAAATACATCTGTAAGGGCTTTATTGCCAATCACTGTGCTGCTTTTGTAAATTCTGTTGGTATTTGTAAAGCTTTTTAGTGAAAATTGGTGCATTAAAGTAGATTTTGATACTCATCAAGAAAAAAGCCCAAAGGAAAGCATTTTGTAGGACATCTTTGCTGACATTCTGAAGATGTCTTGATATTTGTAGTGGTCAGGAAAAGTACTGCTAGATTAGACAAGTCTTGAAGTTTGGAGGTCTCAGAGACTCAGATTTCTGAGATTAGGATATGAGACATCTTCAAATTACATCTGTAATTTTATTTCAGCTTACTTGGTAAAAATTTAAGCTCTGATGGTTTGGTGCCTATGTTTAATACAGTAGATGGTAACCTTTTTGGAGGTCAACTGCACAGTATACAGCATTTTCTTGCTGAGGACAGCTGATAACAGAACATAGCAACGTAAAGCTTTGTAAAAGCTGCCAGAAAAAGAATAAAAGCTTCTTTGTAATCAGACACAGCAGGAGGAGAGCAGTGCTTAAAAGGAAGACAGCTCTTTGTGTATTGTATTAGTACTAGTGCATACTAGTAAGTGCACTGTCTCTTTGCAGAAATTACAATATATTACTGTTTCAATGATTTTTGTTGGTTGCACCTCAGAGAAGCTAATTCCAAATAGTGCCATGAGAAAAAAGAGGCAGGAGTGGCTCAGGGTGATTCTCCTTGAAAGTCCAGGAGATCTCCCAGACTCGGGGAAGTTGAATTGTACTGATTTCAATGGTTGTGGCTTGCTGTGTCATGGGAAATGATTTCTTCTATTTTTCTAATTAGGAATTGCTGAAATCTGTGCAAACCTGCCAAGCTTCTGTACATCTTTTGTCAAATACAACCGTGTAACCACTTGCTCCATTTATCAAACTCAAACTAGCAAGAACCGGCTGCTTGGAGAGTGAACAATCACACAAGGTTTCAGTGATAAAAGATCAGGCTCTGAAAGCATTTGTAGTTCTGGATGCCTAGGATGCACTGAGGCCTCTACAGGCATTTTTTTTTTCTTCTGTTATCTCACTTTTCCACTAAAACTAACTCCCACCAGGCACTACCATTTTCTCATGCAAGCAGACTTTTTTCTGTCTAAAGGAAAAACTCTCCTCGCTGAAGAACCAAAATAGAGCTTGTCAGCTGTGTGGGTTTTTTTTTTTTTTTGGTTTGTTTTTAAATTCAAAGTTTATATATAGAAAATAATTATTGTATAAATCTGTAGGGAAAATAGATATTTAAAGATTTTTTTTTTCTATTTTGTTGCATCTGAATTGGGTGTTTTCCTCCCTAATTTTTGTATATGTGTGATGTTTTCTCTTTCATTTGATTTTTTGCTTCAGTAACCTGGAATTCCCTTCTTTAATTTCCTCTTGTAAAGCCAATTTGTACTAGTATAATTGAGAATTGGTTACAGAATCTGATGTACCTATGTGTCATTAATCAAAAAGGGTTTAACCAGTTTGAATATACCTGACTGATATACTTCTGAAGCTCATCAGTGAAAATGGCAAAAATTGTCCCCCTGATAGCTTTTCTCAGCATTCTATTTCTCAGTTAAAAATGCTAAAAGTGTACTTTAGGTGATTTCCAGTGTACCAATGTACTTCCAAAGGATTTAATTATAAAGTTCCCAGCATGAAAGAGATGACTCAGATGTCCTGACTTTCTTCTCTAAAATGAAACTAGAATATTATATTTATAAAACACTATAAATAATCCTCAAAAAGCATAGGTATTGCTATACAGACCTTGGCGTTGTCAATTATTATTCTATCATACATGTCAATTATTTTCTGAAATTAGTAAAGCTACAATTAATATTATATCAATTTAGATCTCCATATTTTTCTAGTAGTTTAATACCTACATTGAAAAATTTGAAGGTTTTAATCTGCTCTGTTTCTACTCATAAAAAAAAAAAAAAAAGAGACCTGCAAGGCTCCAGAATATTAATTTAATTAGTTCAGTGGCATCAACATTTTTTATTAACATCAT
Source organism: Fringilla coelebs (assembly GCF_963513975.1). NCBI lineage: Eukaryota > Metazoa > Chordata > Aves > Passeriformes > Fringillidae > Fringilla > Fringilla coelebs. The sequence goes on along the minus strand of NC_140030.1, from coordinate 52,335,516 downwards.
TCTTCAAAAAAATTCTATTTAGTTCTTCAATTAACATACAATGAAAAAGGAAGTAGAAACTTCAGTTTATATTGCTAGGATAACATAATTATTCTGCTCCATGAATATAACTCTTCCATGAATATTTTTTCATATTTAAACTGAATATTTCTAGAATGTTTTGGTGGACTAAGATCCATTGATTTTTTTCCTTGTGCAGAACATGCGAATTTAACCCTTCACAGTAGCTCAGTGTCATTTATCACAAGGACTAGGAAGTTGCAGTCAAATATAAATTTTAATTTAGCTATTATGCATATTTACTGGAGATCCTGAGAAGCATAATTTTTGTAATTTCTTGGAAAATTACTTTCTGGAGAATAAAGCACACTGAAATAGAAAGCTAACTATAGGCACTCACATCCCACAGTAGTAGCTAACTCTGTCGAATCTTATTTATTTCACACTGTGCAGTAATCAAGGATATCATTCTGGAATTGAGAAAATTTGTTTAAGGAAATTGAGTTAAATATAATACATTGTTTTGACAAATTGCCATTCTCTGACAAAGACATCTTATACCCAAGCTCAGATAATGTGAGTGTACAGTGGACAGTTTTCCAGGTGATCTATATGGTTCTGTCCTTGGGATTGCCAGATCTCATCTGTGCCCCATGAAACAAGACTGGCAAAGAATTTTATGATTGAATTAAAATCAGTGTGGTTCAGGGCTGCTTTCAGAAGTGAAGTGAATGTTCTGATAGGCTTCCAAACCCTGGTTATTAATACTGAGCTGAAAATGCATGATTACACTGCTTTCACAATATATTAGTACCAGTTTTTTATGAGTAAGGCATAATGCTTCTAAAGATGTTTAGTTCATTATTCTCTTGGGACTGTTTTTTTCCCCCTCAGTAAAGGAAGTATGTCTCTCTCTTGGTTTACCCAGGCAAATGCACAAATCAATAGTGCTTAGAATTTTCAGACACAAATATACATAACCTCTTAATTCTAAATAAAACCCCTCTAAGGTCAAGTGTTGCCTATAAAAGACAAAAACTTTCCAAATATTAAGAGTGATAATGTGAAAAGCAGATCTGTAATGCAAGATTTCAGGGGCACAAGTATGGCTCTGCACATGCATGCATTGGATTTACTACAAATTTTATTATGTTGATTAGTACATCCAATAACAGAGTAGTTGCCCCAGAAACCCACCCTCAAGTCTGTCCCTTGGAGTTGTTCCAGGGGCTTCTTTGCCCTATTTCTTCTTATGTCTTCTAAGTTCTAGTGCAAAACACACTGCCCTTGTTAGAATTTGTCTTCTTGAGAGTAAGACCAAAGAGAATTTCAGGAATGTCTTAGAAAGATTAGCTTAGTGTTCTAAAATGTGAGAGAAAGGGCAGGAAAAGTACTGCAAGCTATATAGCCATCTATTAACAGTCTACAAAGCTACAAGTATATGACAAAAATATATAAAAATCAAAAATCTTTAGGCATCACAAGGACATCTTGTACTTGGATCCAAAAGACTATGCAAATCTTCCACTGAGCTGGAGTCACCATTCTGAAAGCTGAATACAGAAAGATCTAGGACTTGATTAAAATTTCAGCATGAAGTTAATAGCTTTAAAATTCTTTTCTTTTTTAGAATAAATGGTTTACCAAGTTACCAAACCATCTCAAAAATACATTGCTTGATCATCTTTGTCCACGGAAAAAATTTTAGTATGGCCCAACATTTAGTAAGGAAGGATGCAGAAGTGTATGATGTAGAATGTAAACATCAGAAAATTTATAAATATATGCAGAAAGACATTCCAACTGAGGCAATTTGTTCAGTGTCCCCTGGTGTTGGTTATTATTTAGTGTTAGGTACTGTAAAACAAAATGCATGCGTACAGTGATAAATGTATGTTTTCTGTTTCCTATTTTTTTTATTACCTTTTAAATGTAAATAATTTTCTAGTGCCTGTAGTGTGTGCAGGAAACAGTAAGAAGACTTTGGACAGAGCTCTAAAACCACAAAAATGGTGTTGCTATCCCAAAAATGCTATTGCTATACCAAAAACAGTGTTAGGAAACCTGAGATTATTGTAACCCAGGGGGGGTTCATGAAATACCAGGCTGAGGAGAAATACGTATTGTGTACCTTGTGCTCTAAAGCCCAAGCATTTCTAGTCAGTGGTGACTATAAGCATTAAGATCTCAGAATGATTAAAATGAAGCCTAGATAAGTCAGAAAATTACTAAAAAAGAATGTGGAGTAATCTTTCTCAGTTTGATTCACATCTACTCCAAAGTGAACATTTTCTAAAGGATTTACTTCTGTGGGGAGTTTGCAATGAGCTGAAGCATCAATTTAAAAAGCATAGCTTGTTCTCACAACCCATTTGCATTCTCAGTGCAAAATAAAATATCCAGATTTAAATGGTTGAAATTCCTCTGAAGTCAGTAGAAAGGACCCAGTTGTAACAGAGTGGTAAATATTCCTGAAGGACTCTGAAAAGCTTGTTTTGAAACCTAGATGCTGAGCAGCACAGAGTGATTATCAGGAAGCACAGAAGGAGAAGTGTGGGCTCTCTCCACATAGCCCTTGGGCATTGCTCAAGAAATGATGTGGAATAACTGTACAGCACCAGCTACTTCAGGCTCTTTCACTATAACTTATTCCACTACTGACCAGGCTGACAGATGTCATCACCCACAGCATTAGATTCAGATCTGAAGCTGTGCAACATTCATGTACCTTGCAAATTTGGGCCAGTAAAACAAAAGTCAGATCCCTGCAGAAACACTGATACATGCCCAGCATGATGTGCACAAAGCCTGTGTGTAACATCCTGCTGAATAGCTAAGGTTTCTGACCATTAGTTTAGCACATTGTATGACTTTCACCAATTTTAAGGAATTGCACAGCTGCAATCCATCACATGACATGGGAAAACCTGTGCCACAGATTTCAATGCTTTCAGTGGGTGGCAAGAGCTCCTTTTGCCCGAGCTATACCTACCCTACCGACTTTAAAAGCCACCTTCAGCTCCTGTCTGAAAGATCTTACTTGTTTTTATAAATTAAAAGATATCTGTCACAAGAACACGTTACACTACTTCGATAAACTTCAGTTCATAAAGTGTTTATTCATGTCCTTTTAGGTGATGATGGTTATTATTAGAATACCTAAGGCTATATCAGATTTGATAAATCAACCTCTTTTCAATTTACATGAACTAATTAATTTGGCAGTAGGTGAAATTGCTCTCTCTTTTTGTGGTGTGATATGATGCCACTCAACATGGACTAAAAATTAGTTTTAATAAAACTAATTTGACTATCCAATACTGTCATTTAAGCACAGAAATAAGAAGATCGAAATTATCTTGAACACAGAGAGAATTATGGATGTTTTGTACATTGGCTGCTTCCTGTGTTTGAAAGTTATTTTAACTAATTTTAAGAAACAAAGTACACAGTTGCTTCTGTCCTAAAGCTGATGATAACTATTTTTCAGGATGTTTTTGTTTTGTTGTTGGGTTTTCTTGTTTTATTTTGTTATTAATCTGTGTGTTGGAAAAAATTCTGAATAATGAGACTACTATAGATGAAATCCATTTTTAGCTAGTTTTTGATTTCAAAATGAAAAGAGCAAGAAAACTAACTACACTGTGGAAAATGTGTTTCAACATTTTCATTGTAAAATGTTATGGTTTTCCATGCTTGAGGTGCTTAGGCTGCATTTGCAAACTGGAAAATATTAGCAGTCCAACATATCCAGTGGAGGGGACATGGTTCAAATCCTTGAATAAGAAATTAAAAATAAGCTATTCATAAACTTCTATTCTGATATTAATAATCTCATGGAAACTGATGAAAAGAAACTTAATCATTTACATTAATAAACAAACTATAATCTCCAACAAGCTGACATTGGCAAAACTTTTCCAGGGGGTGTCCTTTCCTCTTGTGAGCTGCTGCTATGATGTGACAATTCCACCACTGCAGTAAACCACAGCCTCCTAAGGACAATTCAAAGCCATTTAAAAAGACTCAATGCATAACTCTGGATAAATGTATGGGTTTTATTACATTTTTAAAAGCACCCCCTGAGGAAAAATCTTATGATACCATACTAGATATTTTTGCTAGTATGCAGGAAAGCATCTCATGTACTGCAAAAGAAACTGCAGCAATTTAAACCAGTGAAGAACTAGTCCACAGATGGATAGCATGTCTCTCTTTTGCCTGTTGTCTGTGTGGCAGGTAATGCTGCTAAAGCCTAAGAGGACTACCTGCTTATATAAGAATAATTGTGTTCTTACATATAATGCAAGAACACCTAAATTAAGATGGCAAAGGCACCTCAACAAAAAGGTCCATTATTTTTCTAATCTTAGCACCAGTTTGCACACCATATATAACTATATATATAGTATACATAAGATGTAGGAAAAATATGCAGATTAAGTGTGTGGGGTTACAGTTTTGAACTGATAGTGTTATTAGGTGGTAAAAAGTAATTTTCTAGATATCACACTCTTTCTTTCTAAAACTATTTACATCTGCTTTTGTTTCCCATTATTTAAGACTCTTTTCTCTTAGACTAAAATATTTTCATCTGATATTTTGTAGAAGATATAGAAGATAGAGTGCAGAAGATATGTTGCTTAGTGACACAGCAAATGCTGTTTGCTCTTGTATTTTCCAGGGTGGTCTTGCAGAAACTTTATTCTATTTTTAAGAGATAAATTAAAATTTATATAAAGAGAAATTATATGGACTGATTAAAATCTAATCAAACTGTTTTTTACTTCACATGTTAAGCAAAGGCATAAGAGATATTTTAGAAAAGACAACACAGCAAACCCTGTTAAGAGTAGAATCTAGTACCTGGCAGGCATCCTTAAATATTAATTCCTAGATCAGCTATGGTTTAATGACAGTTCACTGCCTGTTCATGTCAGCTGCCAGCTGCACTGTTACTGAAGTCATGTTTGGATGCTTTGCTAATGTTTGGATGCTTTGCTTCATCTTCCAGGGCTGTGGAAAAGGGAAGATTGGCTTTCAGTTAATATAACATTGAGTGCCCCAGAGTGTTTGAATGACTGTGAGGGGTCCCTGGCTCTGCTCTCAGACAGGACCATCAAGAGATTGCTCCCTTTTCAGAGAGAATAGAGCTTTCTCTGTGGCTGAACACTGACGGGCAGGGGAGCAGCTCTGCAGAAAGAAACCTGGGAGTGCTGGTGGGTAGAAACTTCTGAGCTGTGCTGTGGGAGTGTCACCAGCAGGCTGAGGAATGTGGTTCTTCATCTCTGCTCAGCACTGGTGAGCAAACACCTGGAGGGCTGGTCCAGTTCTGGGCTTCCCAGTCTGAGAGAGACATACACAGAGTGAAAACAATCCAGCAAAGGCTTCTAAGCTGGTTATGGGCTAGAGCACAGGTCATTCTAGGAGAGAGGGAAGGAGTGAGGCCAATTCAGGATTAATAGCTGAAGGCTTGTGAGGATGCTACTTCTGCCCATAAGCACCAAAAGGGAGAGCTTAGGGAAGGCAGAGGCAGCCTCCTCTCATAGTCCACAGCAGAAGGACAAGAGACAGCAAACATGAGCTGGAACACAGAAAATTCTAATTGTTTTTTAATATTTTTTTAAACCATGAGAATTGTGAAAGACTAGAATGAGTGGCCAGAAATGGGGTAAAAGCTTCATCCTTGTCAATATCCAAAATATGACCAAAACAGCACCTGAACAGAGTCATTTAGTTGGCCCTCCTTTGAGAAGAGGGTTACACAAGGTGACCTTCCAACCTAAATAACTTTGCAATTCAATGTGTCTTTCCTTGAAAGGGTTGTTGCTGTTCTTTAAAAAACAAATAAAACCGAGACAATCAATGAGTCAACCAACCAAACCAACAAGAATTCCCATCCCCCTGGTTATAGAATGGATTGTTTTCCTGAAGTGTGAATATCGATGGGGTATCTCTAAAATCCTGCTGTAACATGCTGGGGATCATGGTAGTAGTGAAAGCACAGTATTTGGGAATAAAAAAAATGTAAGTGTGCAAAAATTCAGGAAGTTTATTTCAAGATATTTTCTCTCTCTTGCCTCCATTCATTTTGAATCATATCACAGTTCTTCAGTGTTCATATTTTACTTGCAAGCATTTGCTACTGGCTAGCTAAAATTTACTTCAGAAAATCTCTTCAATATCCAGCTCTGTACTCAAAGACCCTCCAACTTCCAGCCAGATTAAGATGAAACACTAGGAGCAATGACCTTTAATGACCATAGATTGAGAGGAGTACCTAGAACAGAGCTCTATCTCTGTAGACCAAATCAGTGATTGAAAACTTTATTTAAGAAACTGATGAGGAGTAGATTTACCATTCTAACTGTAGTGTCTGTGTCAGTTTCTTAAATTGAGTTTTGAGGAGCTGATTTAGCCCAGGGAAATGGAGAAATCTGGTTGAAGCGTCTCTTGGGGCTGCTTATACTAAATTTTTTGTTTGTGTTTAGTGCTAATGCAGAATTAGATGAACTCCACTGCCAAGATGTTAGAAGATCAATGCTTTTATTACTTGGAATTGGAAAGTTGGTACAACAATAGAACACTCACAGGGAGAAGAGTGATACAATGAGCTCTTTGATTTCCTGGCGCTTAGGAATATTGAAAAATGCTGTGAATTCAAAGAAACAGAGTTCATTTTTTTAGTCAAGGAATAAACATATCATGTCTGATTTATTAAATTTAGACTGGGTAAAAAATATTTTCAAGGAACTGTATATCTGTCCAATGGAAAAACATATAAAATTCAATAAATAATTCATTTTTTCAGAATCTATAGAATCACTTCACTGTGAAATGCCAGTAATACACCACATGTGCTTTGTCCTTTTCTTTGGAGTAAAACTCTCATAAAATAACTATGAGAGGTGTCTTTTGTTTACACAAAGACACATAATTTTTACATCAACATCACTGATTTTTTCTTTCCTGAAGAAAAGCATTGGAAGTATTAATGCTTCTCTGAATTCCCAGGATCACATCAGTTTTCTACTACGTGTGTTAGTGCAATTCTGGCTTCACTGGGAGATGAATTTGCCCAGAAAATGCAGCAGTAAAGCTCTATATGCTTCCAATCTAAAATAAATGCTTTAATTAAATCTGAAAGGTGAATCTATAAAGTATTATTACATTAAAGGCATGCGTGTCTTAAATAAAAAAAAAGAACCTAATATCAAAAATGAATGGCAGAGTAAAGAATGAAAATAAAAATTACATGCTTAAGTCCTCAAAGGTTAGGAAATGACAAACTCCTTGATTCTACCTTAGTGTGCCTCAGCACTACAATAGAGTATTAATTCCATACAATTTTTTTATTGCCTGGGCTGAGCAGACAGCATCCTGTAAAACTTCATCATTAAGCTCTCATGTATTTTTTTAGTAATTTAACCTGCAGAGACTAACAGCTTAATCCAAGATAACTTCAGATTTTTAAAATTATTTTTATACTGGAAATAATTGAATTAAATTAATGGAACTTTCACAGCATGTGAGATTAAATTTGTTAAACTGAGACTAGATATTCAGATAAACATTTCCCAAGGCATTACTATGTTTATATATATATTTGGACCCATTAATATATCTTTCTTTATTGATGGTGATATGGGTATTTTTTCATTCTGGGTATGGTTTTCCTTCTGATTTTGATAAATATACTGTGATTCCTTATCACACTGAAGTGAATGTTATATGAGACTAACAATTCAAACAATTCAACAATGTCATAACAATTTTTATTCTGACTTACCCTTTAGATAGTTTGCAAAAAAGGGGAAACTATGTCCAGAAGGAAGTTTCAGTAGTTAACAGTCATATTGGAAAGAAATATGAAATGATTATATACTGTGATCTGTTCTGGGCCCAATATTTTAATTAATTATGTAAATGACTGAAAAGAGGAAAGGCTTGTTGCTATATGATACTGAGAGATTGCAAGAACATTTGAGGAAAGGACTGGCATTCAAAATCATCTTGAGAAACCTCAGATTTTTCCTGTAAAGTGCTATTCAACAAGGACAACTTGAAAAATACATTTGCATTGAAATAACTAAACATACAACCACAGATTGGGTAACAAAATTCTAGATGTCACTCTCTTACAAGGAAGAGGAAAGTTATCACAGCACAAACTCTCTCTAGCGTTGGCAGGGTTTCAGCTCAAAGGGCTTCAAGAAAAACTGTGGACTAGAATGAGCAGTTGTCTGAAAATGAGACCTGTGAAGAAGGATAGGAGGAATTGGGGTTTCCTGTCTCAGAAGCCTGGGAGCATGGCTGGCTGTTGGAATGCAGTGAGTAGCCTCTTGCCCTGCCTATAATGGGGGTATTCATCGCTGGCCCAGGAACTCGACTGCGTGGCAAAGACATTGCAAAGAAAATACAGATTAGATCTTGAGGGAGAAAGTTTCTGAAGCCAAGGGAGAGAAAAAGAGAGATCTGAGGCTGGAGAGACCTGTCTTGGGAGTCTGCGTGATCTACTGTTACTGGCTTTTAAGAACAATATAGACTAAGTTCTATCATGTATTCATGCATATTTAGGCTGATGACATGTACTAATTGACCTACTGAGCCATTCATCAGCGTGAATCTATGATTCTAATAACCCAAAACACGGTTCTGGGAATACATAATATTTATAAATATGTAACACTTATCACCAGTCATCCCACTGAGATTTGATATATTTAATGTAATAATTGGAAGTACCCAACATGTAACGCATAAACACAACTGCATTTAAATATAAGACTTTTCCCTGGAGCTTTCTAAGAGATATGAGCAGTTTTAATGCAAGAAAAGAAACATTGTTTATAGAAGTAATTTTAAGGGAATGACTATAAAAATTTTCTTCTTTCTTAGGTTCCCAGCTTTTGATGGGATATAATACAATACAATATGCACAGTCCATGTAGTGGCCCGCTTGAAAAAGTGTATGACCTGTAAAAGCTGGAAAGCAGCTTTTTTACCCTAGCTTTGGCTGTCTACTTCAGAGCTAGTTGCCTATGGAGCAATGGAGCAGAAAAAGCACTGTGAGAGTATGAGTAATCTCCAAAGGTGGGGAGGTTTTCTTCAGCATGACGTGAACCATGCCTTAGAGTCCTTTGGCTTTAGAGTAGCTCAAGTTACTAATCCAAAGGTACATATCTGCATTCATTTCAACTCCATGTACTTAAGAAATAAAACCAGAAGTATGGCTATTCTGGAGTAAAAAGAAATCAGATCAGATTAAAAATAAATAATTATATGGGGGTGTGTGCACATATATATAAAATATATAAATATAGATAAGACATATATATTTATATATATAAAAATATATAAATATATATATATATATATAAGACTTGAGAGCCAGATGCATGTTTTCTGCAGATGGATGTGCTAAAAAGGCTCTTCAACTAGAAATATGTGGTATTAGAGCAAATATTTGATGAATTGGAAATTCCCTCACGAATAATAAAAAAAATGTTTTAGTTAAATATGTAATATGGCATTTCCTTTGGAAGAATACTGAAGTTCTACTTGAAAATTAAGAGGATTATTCACTTTGACACTTACGTATGATTCCAAAACTCCTGAAGCTTTTTGGGAACTTGACCTTAAATGGCTATGACTCATGTGGCATGAGAAATTTGAGGACTCTGAGACAAAGTTCTTGGGGGTCTGCAAAATTGATTTCTGGGGGTCTAGAAAATTGATTTCTGAATTAATCAACTAAATCAACTAAATAGTTGATTTATGGGTGCCTGTGAGGTCCAGGAACTGTGGCAGTGCTGCAGACAGTCCCCAGGATTCTGCCATCATTTTGCCATGTATGTACTGAATGTACTGCTTTGGATTCAATATCCAAACTTCAAAACTTCCCCATTGGAACACTGAGCTCTCTGATTGATATTTTATATCCCACCCCAAAACTGGAAAGCAGACAAGAGATACTCTGCGTATAATATCAAAACTTTCTATGGAATTTTTGTTTGGCACCACAGACTTGATAAAGGAGCCAAAAAAACTAAAATTACAGGCAGCTAACTTTTACCTAATTCTTTAGAGATGAATTGGTTTGCAAACTGAAACTATAGATTGAATAAAAGGACACAATATGGAAATTTAATGCATCTGATCTTTGTTGGGCTTTCTTTTTTGACAGCATTATCTTAAACACAAACGTTAAATTGCCACAAAGAAAGCAAAGTTTTGAATTATCAGTTATTTAAAATCTCAGATACAGAAAAGAAGCAACACAAATGAAAAATGCTGAGATCAGAAATAGCTTGCAGTATCATGGAGCATAATTTGTTCATGAATTATTTAGAATATTAAAATATGATATCACTTGATTTTGGATCTTTAAATTTAAATCTCCCTGCAAATGAAATGGTCCTTGATCCAGTCTAGATTTTGCAAAGGTGAGCTAACCTCTAATCAATTTAGTCTGTGCTAAGTGAGACAGGTAACCACGTGTAGCAGCTTTCCTTGTACAAACCTGAAAGTTATTTTCCTATTTTCAAATTTGAGATGATAATTTCCATAACTTTTAAGTCCTGATTTCCTTCTCAGTATTATTTCACTTATCTGCTGCCATACCAGTTGCCTTTATTTTTAATAAGTCCAGTTTCAACTTCCTTCACTACCACCTGTAACTACCAGCCCATACCCATGTAACATACCAATGATTGCATTAGATCCAGTGGTTCTGGATCCCTGCACAGAGTTAATATGCTTTTGAAATATCAGCTATTTCTCAGTACAGACTAGATATTAACCATTAGACTCACATGCAATATGTCCTCCTGACAACAAGCAGATTAAAGTTTATGATTCCTGTTCTGTGTGCAAGTGTCATGTTCTGTTCAATAATGCAACTCTCTAAATCGGTCTTTAGCGGCAATGTTTGCTCAGTAGTCATGAACACTTTCACGGGATCTTTGGACATAATTCTGTGTAATGGAGTTTCTGATATTACCACTCAATGATGAATTGAACAGTAATAGCTTCTAAGAAAGTAAGAGCTGAATTTAACTAGAAAATACTTTGTGTTTTCTAGTTAAATTCAGCTATTACTTTCTTAGAAGTGATTAATACAGATCAATGTATATTAATTTGCCTTTGGTAAAAACTTAACAATATTTTGTTCATCAAGAGGATATCTGAAACATTTTCAGTCATTATATGAAGGTTATTTGAAAAATGGATAGAAAAAAATATTATCAGCATGGAATCTGAGAAAAGTGTTCCTTATTGTATTATTGTTGGCAAACCACAGTCAAAGCTATCTTTATTTAGCTGATCTCAGAGTTATAAACCTATTTTTAATTGCTTTGTCAAGATAATGAACCTGTTTCCTTAGTTTAGGATGCAGGAAAATATAAAGCTTACTAAATAGACTTATTAGCAAACTCCCTGATGTTGACGTGCTGTTCAAATCATTACTATTGGATCACTAAAAAGAAAACTACAATTTAATGGGAAATCTCTTTAAAATGGGATTTCTGATTTTGCTTCCTTCACTTTAGTAACATTTGAGTATAGGAGTATATGTGTGCCTGGAAACTACAGGTCTGGTAAAATTGCAGTCTGAGACTTGGGAAACTTTGCAACCACAGAGTATTTTGAGGAGGAGAGGCCCCACAAGGACCATTGAGTCCAGCTCTTAGGGGAATGGGCCCTATAGGGATCGACCTTGGCGTTATTAGCACTGTGTTCTAAACAACTGAGCTGTCACAACTCAAAGAACAGGAAGGTTACAGATCATATGGATAAGTATCTTGCATATGCAATATATACACTGGAAAAAAAGAGTAGAAGAACCAGACACCTCTATACAAGAATACAACCCAACATTGGTATATAAAGTCAGTCTCCTTTATCACATCTAAATTCAGAGCAGAATCTTTACCCTTCAACCCTCCTTGCAACACCATGGGAACCATACTGAGTATGCAATATTTTGTCAGAAAGCTACAGTACAACTTATAGATCCCTCTGTAATCAGGAAATTGTATATTGAAACCAAGAAAATTCTAATTCTATTTTAACTGATCAAAACCCTGAAATTTCCTAGATAACCACACTGCAGTTGCTCCAATGAATATTTAGTTTTATAATAGCTACTGAAATTCCATCTATCTTCTAGTCATGATGATAATTATGTTGCAAACTGACATGTGAGTTATTCCAGCGTGTTGGCTCATATTAACTAAACTACCCGAAGAGGAAAAATTTGTCTTGTGACATTGAAATGTAGTGTGCATTTGCAGCTTAGATGTTTATCTCTTGGTTAGCTTTAATTTAACTAATTTTACTTAGCAATATTCATTAAGAAGATGCATAGAATAATTCAGCTGCTTGCTTAGAGACCCTAGATGGGCTTTGGACAGTAAGATCCATATTGCTGTGAGTATATGATAGGGCTATCTAGATTTAACCTAAACAAAACAAAACAAAAAAAAGCTGTCATAGTTCTGACTACATCAAATGACATAGAATGCCATCTCACATGTTACTTGCAATTAAAATAATATTTTCAGATCCTAATTAAATTTCTACTTCCTTTACTCTGGCATGTAGTATAATACTACACTTTTCCTGGCAGAAAGAGCATCTGAAACAACTTTATGTATTTGAGCCAATATGCTCGGCAGGGAACAAGCAAAAGGCCTCATGTTTTGTCATTTCTCTTTCATTGTCCCTCTTTTTGATAGCCCTCCACAGAGGCAGAAGTAGCAGATTTTGAATAGCATAAAGTAGCCTCATTAACCAGTCAAGAAGGAGGGAAAAGAAAAAGGTAAGGAAGAGGGGAGCACTAAGTTGCCATCATAATGCTTATGTACAACAGGGCATGAATTGCAGGTGTGTAAGAAACTGATTTCAGGGTTTTTACGCATGGAACACTTCAACTTCCCAAATATTTTTGCAATGGACAAAGGTTGTGAATAGCCTTATGTGTTTACCATATAAACTTCTGCAAACATATCCTAGACTTTCTGGGTTGATTGTCAACTACAGGGATTAAAGTGAGGCTGCAGATAATGTTGCAGAAAAGTCCTTTGCAGTCCTGTGCAGTTTCACACAGGTCAACTATTTTTTTCCATTTTGTTTACAGGTATGGATTCCAAACTTGTCTTCTCTGGTACATCAAGATCTTAAAATGCATTGGTATTGTCATTGTTATTTTTAAACATTTTTTGATCCTTCTGACAGATTATTTCTAGTGTTCTCTTTTGGGATTTCAACTAGATCTTTCTGTCTTTAGATGCCGTGTTCATTTATTTTTACTTTCTAGAAAACCCTCCAAGCCTTTAGCTATTTTTCATTAGATCACAATAAATTTGACTTGAACACACACGTTCTAAAAGGTTTACTTTGCAGAATCTTGACCTCACATACTTTGTCATCTAAACCCCTAAGCTTTATTGTTAATGGCTCAGCAATATTCGGTTCAGAATTGCATTTAATACTTCTTTCTTTGGGCACAATTGTATGAAACATGTGAAATTAATCTGAGATAATGTAACTCACAATAGCAGTTGTGAGTTCCCTTATTATATATCAGTATCCAGAAAACCAGGAGGTGACTAATAAATGAGACAAAATGAATTATTTTCTTTCTGCCCATCCTTTTGTATCTTACAGAGTGTGCACATTAGAGACAGAATGATGCAGTGCAAGAGGACTGAGCTGGCATGGGTTGCTATGAGTTTATGCTTTCAGCCAGCACGTTTGATCATTCATTTGTGTGCCATTAGTTTTCTTGATGCCATTGTGCTTCTTGAAGCTGTACTGTAATTTGTCCTAATGCTTTTCAGGAGTTGCCTGTCAAGATGGAAGCCTAATAAAGAATTTTAGTTCTGCTTGCATTAACATTTCTTGTTTTGAGGCAGGGTTTTTTGGGAGGTTAGGTTTGGTTTGTTCTCTTTTTTTTTTTTGGGTTTTTTTTTTTTTTGGTTTTGGTTTTTGTTTTTGTTTTTGTTTGTTTTTTTTAATTTTTTTTTCACCAGATGAAATTTAAAAATGCTTATCTTCATGCATCTGAAAACCTTAAAAAATGTAATAGAATTCAATCAATTGAATTCAGTCAGTTATATCAAGTCTAGTAACAAAACAGACAAGAAAATTATAGGTTTCAGAAACCTCTTTTCCCCACTGTTTCTGGACTAGACGAAGACCTCCTCACTTCCACAGTATGTTAGAAGTTACCACTTTCTTGGATGAGTCATTTAGTCGAAACCAATGCTACCATTATCAGTCAGTTTTACAGAGTATGACTAGTTACACTATTTAAACTTATTTGCCTTTCTTGAACAACAAAGAGATTAAGTGCTCCACGAGGATACGATAAACTTTGACAGATGTTTGGATGATGGAACATGTTTGGGCAGCTGAGATCCATGTGGTACAGTCATATGTGAAAAGTATGGTTAAGCAAAGCTAGTCAACACCATTAAGCCTGGCAGTCAAATAATAAAAGGATTCAGCCTTGACCAGTATCTGTCTTTTGATTGTACAGGAAAGAAGCATGTCTAGAGTGCTGCAGTTACCAGCTTCTACCAACCAGCAGTTTCCTGGAGGCCTGGCTTGACCATTGAGAGTTTATTTAGTTTATTTATTTGTTCTTTTTTTGCCTCTTACTGATAATTGCAGTGGTCTTGTGGTGGCTTCACCCAGTCTATTCCTACATCCAGCTCTTGCTTTCCCTTGTGCTACCTCCCTCAGGACTGCATGCCTTCCTCTCAGAAATATCTCAGATCCCAGCTCTTTGCAGGGCTGCTGTGTTATCTTTTCACCCGGATGCCAGCCCAGCATTTACAGTTTTAGGCCTGCCCTGCACCTACTTTTGATTATCTCCCTTGGGCAGTGTGTTGAGATTCGCTCCACTGGCTGGAGCTCTCTGCCTCATCACTTCAGTGGTGTGCTCACTGGTCCTCACCAGCCCAGCTGGTGCCATCTGATGTCTGCACGGTGTTAAACACTCTAAAAGAGTGAGAAAACTCATCTGTGTGTGTTTTCCTCTAGTCTCTAGAGTAACTAGTCAATTGCTCAAAATTGACACTTCATGTGACAGTTATTCAGCTAAGATTTCTTATTAAATCAGGTGCTTTTCTGATTAAAAAATAACATTCCTTGTTTGTTTTCTGGGATTCATGGGAAATTAGCACATTTGTGCTAATATCTAAACATTCTTTTAATCTTCTCTTAGATTCTGTGGGTTGTTTAATTAAATGATCAAGATAACTTCTATTAGAGCAACTCAGAGAAAGTGTTTATACAATTTACATAACTTGCGAAATTGGAGTCCTGTCAGCAGATCAACAAGTGTTTTTATGAAATTACCCCATTTTTTTACAGGCCTTCAACTAGTTAGTCCTATGATGGTGACTAAGATAAGATAAATGTTATGCTTTAAAAATTAAATCAAGTTTTGTTTTGTATAATATTTTAATTTTAATCTCATGCTGGTGATCAATCACATTTGGTGATTATTCACCAAATATTTTACTTTTCAATATTTTTAAAGCTGCCCTATATGAAAACATGGTCTGTAGATTTCCTGTTGTATTGCCTCCATTACCTACTGTACTCAGAGGAAGAAAAATATTTTTTATTGGTTGTTTTCATGTGTTTAATGATGACACAACAATCTGGAAAACCTTCTGAAAAAGAAAACACATTGCTGATTGAATGCCTCCTCCACTTTCCTATTTTTTGGTGAGAAGACAGCAGATTGGTGCCCATAGAAAGTGACTAATTTAAATTTCCTGTTGCCTGATTCTACATGCAAATTATGTAGTACTTGCATCACTTTATTGTTTCTGCAGGTCTCTGATATGTCAAGTGTTTGGGGCAGCACAAGAAATAGTGGTGTTTTCACATTTACTGCAAGAAGAGCATGTGATTCTGAAACTTCACCTATGTTAGGTAGTGCTGTTTTGTCTGAATAAATCAAGATATTGCATTTATGTTCATGGTCTCCTGTTTCAGTAGAATGATATTATTTTGAAATTTTTTCTTTGTGGGAAAGTGAGAATTGTGCAGGATTTCCATGACATATAAAAGTCTACTCTATTTTTATGGGCATTTAAATTCTATGAAAAATCTGTATCAAAAAGACTGTGAGTGGTTGGGTTTGTGACAAAGAATAGATCTGAGCCAGCCTCCCAGAATCCAGCTTGCTGATTTAACCATTTGATGGGTTTTACTCTCAAATGGGACTTTGCAGGAATAATCTCAGATTCTACAAATTGGTATGTAATTGCTTTACTACTACCTTTAGATTTAAATATGTCACCACACCTATGCAGAAAATCACACACAGTGTTTATTGAAACAGAATTAATTTTTTCATTTTAATGGAATAATAACCAAGATCATTGCTGGGGTTTCTTTCAGAGTGCAGGTCATATCTTTGGGGTTTTTATTCCTCTGCCAATACAGCCATTGCAATGACATGGTCTTTGACAATCTACCTGCCACGTACAGATTTTCAAAGTACATATTTCTAAAATAAAATCATGTTATGCCCAGAGATGCCACATACAATTACCAGGGTCTTCCACTGAGATCTGAACACACATAGCTAAAGAGAATATTTGGGTTTAAGAACACACAGATTAAGGATATGTTACAGATCTGGTACTACCTCTATTTTTTAAACTAGCTATAGTTGACATTGATGAGACTTCTGGAGGCTTGCATTTCATTGATACTTTCAGAAAGTAGATTCTGTTAGATTTTGTAGAGCTGCAGTTGAAAAACAAAATTAATTTGTAAATAGAAGGGAAGATTATTTTCAAAGTCTTAGATCTGATCATTTAATAGACTAAAATATTAGGAAGTCATTTAGGTGCATTTTAATGAACTGAAACTTAAATAAATTTTCACTGTTACTTATTTCTTCCATATTCAGATAGGTTCTGATTGTCTTAGTTTTGCTCTCATCATCACACTGCACAGATAATAGCATCCTGTTTAATTGCTAATTATTCTTTGCAATTCTGTTTAGGCAGTTTAATTATTTTGTTCATTGATTTAATAACAACATTTGACTCCTTATATTTTCAAAGAACTTTAGAATTAATGAATAGCATGGGATGTATAGTGGGTGTAATAAAATCATAATAAGTGGAGAAATCCAGACAGGAAAGTGACTTGATTCTAACAAATTAGGACTGGAAAGTTATTCTTTTCCAAATTTGTTTTTGGTCCATTAGACCTAATCCTATCTTCCTTATTTTGCTTAATGAGGATTCAAGATTACAATTTGCTTCAGTTAACAGTAGTCTAGAAGTTCCCTTCAAAAGACAAAGATGAGAGTAACTTATTCATTCCATATATTAACAATATATACAAATTAAAAAGGAGCAGATCCAAAATGTATTTTAGACAATTAGAAGCCTTTTTTCCCATGAGTCTGATTGAGTTGGGAATTAAACTCTTAATGCAATTTCGATCACTTTTCGTGGTGCTGTAAGTGAAATGCTTTTAGAAAAGTACATTTTGTACAGGATGTTTTGACCTATTTTTAAATTCTCACCTCCAAGAATTTCAGTGAATGTGTAATTACTTAATATTGAACATTTCTAGATTATTGTCACTAATGAATAGACAGGCATAAAAGTAAATAAATTGTTCTCTCTGCTAATCGTAGAGGAATTAGCTTTGTTCCAAAAGGGAAAATACAGTTAGAATTTATTACAATATTTTTGGACAAAATATTTCCAGAGAAAATCCTTCTTAAGAAAATCCCACAAAACCTCAAGCCACAGCCTAATTTACTATCATTTATATATTTGTGAGTTACCGCATTTAGATCCATGTCAGACAACCACATGGCATTTTAAGCTGTCAAATGACTTGAAAAACACATCATTGCAAGTATACACAGATTTTGTAAACTCTTCTAGATGCAGAAGGATGCTCCTTCAATAGAACCTACCGTTCAGAAGAAAAGTCTGCTAGATCAAGACTATTTTATACTCCATGTTGCTTTTAATCAAGTTAATATATTCTCAGCCTGTGGCTATGAATGCCAGTTGTCAGCCCACAGGCTTCTAGACCCCAGATTCATCTTCCTCCAAGCAAACCACAACACTGAATGCTGCAAAGAGATAGATACTCAGAGCTTATAAAAACTTCCTCCTCTGGTGGTAGCATCACCACCAGAAGCAATTCCCTCCCCTCTTTCCCAGTGAGCAGCTCAGCTCCATCTATGGCTCCAAATACCAAATGAATCGTATTTGTTCCCAGTTCTAACTGGGTGTATGAAAACTCTTGCTATGGAGGAAATGAAAATAATAAACAATATTTTCTCATTCTGGATCAGTTACTAGCTATATTTACAAGGCAAATTTAACAGCCCACTCAAGATGTAAACTATTAAAGTAACCTCCATGTGGCACAAAGTTTTCTCAATTGCACACCGCCATAGCAACCTAAAAATTTTCTCTATTTTTCTTTTTTAAACTGCCTTCTATTATTAGATAATTCCCTACAAAGACATGGATTTTTTCTTTCTTTTTTTTTTTTTTTTGGATGGAAATACACCTCATGGTTCTTGTTTTGGTATGCATAGATATTGCCAGACATCTGCTGCTGAATTTTCATCTGCCAAAAAAATCTTACGCATTTCTCAGAATTATATGAATTTTGGTGACAAATGTAAAGAGAGAAAAAAATTAAATGAAATGCAGCTTCTGACAACTTTCATCGTTTTTCCAAGTTACAGAGATGAATTAATGAGAACTAAGGGAAAGGTTCTAAACTCATAAAGCTGGATGCTTTTGTTTTGATATTTTACAGGATGTGTTCTGCAATGAGCCAGAAATCTGGTTTTGTTTGTTTTGTAGATTTGTTTGCTATAAAATCCCTGACTTAGGAAGGGATTAATGGAATCATGGTTACATGCCACCTTTTCCAGAATTTATAGAAAGTGAGGAAGGCTTGTGTTGGCCGATCCAGGAAGTTGTTTTTCCACCTAGGCACAGTTTGCTTCCTTCCATGGCTCTACCCCTTGCTGGTCACAGCTCCATCCTGAACACCTTTGTGGAGTTCAGACTTTTCCTGTATGGCAGTGAGACACGTCATCAGTTGTATAACACGAGTAAAACATATGAACTCACTGTTGCAGGCTTTAGAAACAGGGATAATTTAGATTTTTTTCCATGTTTCTTTCCATTCTAATTGCTCTTCCACCTACCAAAGAACATCTGGCAACCCTGCCTAAAGAATAAACATGTTTGGTTATGGAGTTTTGCTCTTCACCTCTAAAAGGAAAGGGACTATAAAATCTATTTCCTATGGCTATGAGACTCTCTTGAGGATTGATTGGAGGTCTTTAAGAATCAGATTTTAAGTGTTTATGAGTGTTATATGTAGCCTAGGATGTGCATGGGACCAAAAACTTTGCAGCCGATGGGAATATGCATGAAATCTACTGGAGCAAATGACATTTCCTCTTGCTAAGCATAAGTACCACTCTTTAAGCTCCCACAAGTGTCAACATACATCATAAAACAGGGAACATAATTGCATTTGTAAGGACACAAGAGGTC
This sequence comes from Fringilla coelebs, assembly GCF_963513975.1. Classification (NCBI taxonomy): domain Eukaryota; kingdom Metazoa; phylum Chordata; class Aves; order Passeriformes; family Fringillidae; genus Fringilla; species Fringilla coelebs. The sequence goes on along the minus strand of NC_140030.1, from coordinate 52,315,930 downwards.
TGACTTTTTAAGGATTTACAGTTATGTTTCATTCACTTAGGAGGTTTTGTTCTGTTGGAGCCTTGTGCTGGAGTCACCCTGCTGCCGACAGATTCCCTCCCTCTGACCAAACCTAGGATAATAAACAGGCAGGTCACCTTTGTGAGACAAGGGTTTAACACTAGCAGCAGGCAGAGACCAGATGCAGGTGCTTCAACTTCTGTGATCATTTGGGGAATGCTACTGTGCTACTCCTAAGATTAATGCTGCTTCCTTCTGCAAGGTGACAGCATTAGCAAATTACTGACACAAAAGTGCACTTGCATGACAAAGCCTGCTGGAATGGTGCTTTCTGCACAAACCTCACAGGCAGAACCAGTGTGTGAGGTGCAATAAAATGCTTCATGGCACATTTGTAGCTGGTCTGATGTAACAATTATGTTTAAGTGACCCAGTGCTCCCTTAGTTCTAATTTTTTAATCGTTGCTTTTCTCATACTCATTTTTTTGTCAATACAGTTGCATGCATTTGGATAATAGACTCAGCCTTCACAGTCTATTTTGCAAGAGGTTCAAGATTCCAAACTCACCTTCTGAGGATTGTCTGTAACCTTACTGTGAGGATGAACAGCAATGTGGCATAAGCACACTAAATACAGAGAAAAATTATTATGCTCATTAACATACTTTCTGGATTAGTCTTCAGAGAGCTGAAATTAATTGCTCTTCTGTTGTACCACTCCCTGAAAAAACCCACAACAGTTACCAGGTTATGTTATTAAAATTCTTAACTAATTATATCTTTGTAATTTTTTCCATCATATAACTATTTGATGCCAATACTTTAGTAAGGAAAAAAACTCTGCCATTATATCAAGATTAATTATATGTCTTCTACAGGAATGAAAGCAAAAAAGACTGGAATAATGAAATATTCAAAAACCTACATATCATCCTTCTGTGTAAAAAGGAAGTAGCACTACCCAGAGTTTAAGAAGCATCTCTCCTTACTTACTTAGCAAAGATTTGCAAGATTTAACAGTGGTGGGGAAATAAGGATGAAGTTAAGACTGTGAGTACTACGGAAAATTTTCAAAAGCCTATCAATTGTTGCTTAAAGCCAGGGAGAAAGCATACACAAGTGAGTTGAGGGGGAAAAAAGTTTCCCAGGATTTATAACTTGAAAATTTGTCACACAATATTGATTGCTTCCAAAGAAATGCCTAGAATGTGACCTTATTTTAATCTTTTGTCACTGAATTTGGAAAATGACTTTTTTTCAAATCTACCTCACAATTTTTTGAATTTAACAAAACTTAACAAGTAAACGTACTTGATTTTTTTAGATCTCAAAAATGAATAATACTTTCCAGATCCCAGATGCCTGGTATCTCCATGAGGTATATCAATGTATTATTAAGATACAGTAACACAGAACCTTCTCCAAAATGTGTGGCAGTTGCTCATCACCTCAGAACTGCCTGAAGACATGTTCTACCACAAGGATATAAGCCACTTTTTACAGCTTCAGCTTGTTAGTGTAAATTCAAAATTAATTAGGTCAATCCTTTAGTATACAATCTGCCTCTAAATTAACCTAAATACAATGTTAACTTTTTCCATTCTAGGATAAAGCATCTTGAAATAAATTATTATCTTAAAATTTTCAGTTTTAAAATGTGTTCTATATTTGTACAAGGTTTTGCATAGCGAGGTGTTTTTCCATTCATAGGACTCCTTTTTTCTGTCCAAAGCCAAATATAAATTGTACCACTTTATTATTTGATATAAGAGTACTCCAGAAATGATGCTATTAGACTGTCTTTAAAAGTAATGAACTGGACCTTGTCTTGTCAGCAATTAATTACAATATTTGCTCCATATTTCATATGTGTCTGTTCTCTGAGTACAGTACTGTGATATTTTTTACCCCAGCTGACTTTGCCCCACACAGAAATTAAAAGAATGAACCACGTAAATTTCAATGGCACTGTGTGTTCAGCTTAATGAATAACATGAAATTTTCAATACTATCCTACACAGAAGTGGTTTGAAACCCAGTAGGAATATATTCTACGCACATGGTTTAGTATTGTCATTTTATCTTTTTGGAGTTGCTTGATTCTGTGTGAATCTAGTATTATGCGCCAATCAACAAAGTCTGGATATCTGCAAAGGCAACTCTCTCATGGAAATGATTTACCAAAGACCACTGTAATTTCCTAGAAAAGTAGAGGATTAGAGAATAAGAACAAGCTGCAAAGAGAATTCAAAGAATTAGCCATTATATGCAAGTTCCGACATTCACTGTGAATGAAAATCTATCAAGCATTGTAAAGCCAGTAAATAATTTCATACTAGCCCAGGAGACTTGGTGAGACTGTCCTGGTGTTTTAACAGCTTCTTTCTTCTCTCTGTAACATGTTCTATAACTTAGGGAATCTGTCTGTGTCTTGCTTTTCAGTACAGAGTAAAAGGATGTTTTAATTTTCTAAATTCAGCAGCTTTGCTTCATGGACTTCTGCTAAGTCCTCCATTTATAGATTGACGCTTTCACTCAGCTTCATGAAGTTTTTAAGAATCATGGTATGTTTAACCCAAAACAAAGCCATTAGCCACTGATATAAGCTATGGAGTTAAAACATGACTGTGGGTGCTTTTGTGACCATTTTGTTCTACCTTGCTCTGTGCTCCAGAACTGCTGTCACAAATCCAGCCTCTCTGCTGTCGCTTAGCAATTCCATTTCATCTGATACAGCAGCCTTATACTGATCTCATCACTGTAATCTCCAGCTGCTTTCCAGTAGGGACTAAAACAAAATTACCCATGTCTGTGATGTGTTGTTTCCTTTCCTATTGTTTGGAGGGGGAAGGGGTGGGTGCAAAGTGAATTTTTGATTTCTATTTGTGTGTATAAATCACTTCTATAGCATATTATAAGACAGACTGTGTATTTACTGCTTTTAGGATGCTGGACTGAAGCTGTAAAACTTTTTTGACCTTGGCATTTACAACCCACTAAATTGCTTTTTCCAAGGGAAAACAGTCCTGCTTTCAAATATTTTGAAATAACCTGCATTTTTTTTTCCTAGGTTTTGTTCGGTACAATGGTGACAATCCTGCTCCATTAATTACTCAGTGTAACTCTGCTAAAAAAAAAAACCAAAAAAAAAACCAACTTAAAAAGATGTTATGGACAAACAGGACAAAGCAGAGGTCTTTGCCCAGTTTTATAGTGGATGCAGAAAACTGCATCCCTACTCAAACTCAGGGTCAGCAGTTCTGAAATTACAGGCATACTTTTTAAAGCACACTTGCACTTATATATATTATTGATAATATTCTGCTTGTTTCCCTGAGAAAGATGGTTTTACAAAAACCTGGAGAGCTTTGCAATAATTTAGGCCAGTACAGAACACATTAAAAATGCAGCTTTTTTCTTGAAAGGATCTTAGAAGGGTTCACTTTTTCTGACAGTTCATTGGTTAAATAGAGAGCAAATTTGGCATGGGATGCTGGAGTCACAGCCTCAGATCATCCAGAAGAGAGTTTGAGAAATTTCTCGGGGTTTTTTTGGTGAGATGTAGAAAAAATGTTTGCTGTCTGTTTACAACATAGTAGTTGGCAGAAATTCATGTAAAATTGTGAAGACAGTGGAAGGTATAGATCTATAATCAATTATTCCTGGAAGAACTAGATTATCATTCAAATGAGAGTTCTGTCTCAACTCATTCTTGCCCCAAGCCACATGGTAAAAGATCTGCTGATCCTAAGCCTCTCTACTTCTGGGATAAGTTCCCTGCTCCTGGGGGAGTTCTAGTGGGAGTTCTAGTGCGCAGCTTGCACACTGTGAGACCAGAGCAGGAGTAAGGTGCCAAGATTAAGCACAGGGGATTTGTGGCAAACCTGTCAGCACTGACTCAAGAGGTGCACCAGGAGATTTTAAGACTCTGCTAATTTGGCCAAATCTGACTTTCAAATGGGGTAGATGTGTATCTCCAACAGCAGTCTTCGCTACTACTGCCAGAATGCTGTTCTAGGATATAAATGGTCCAGAATGCATCAAATACCAGAGAATTTGTTTTGGTAAAACCACTATCTAGTGTCATTCTTTGAAGTACTTGAACCTCTGCTGAAATTTAACACCCATCTCACTAAAGAAGAAGTCTGAAGGATGGAGCAAGTATGGAAAATTTCAGCGTGAAAAGTTGACCTAAGGCAAAGTCAGAGGCTACTGAAAACTGGAATTTCTTAGTGGAAAGTATTATACAGCCTCACATACAGATTTCTTATACTATCCAGTGCCAGAGGAAGACACTTTAATTTACTTTTAGTGGCTTATTAATGATACAGATTTTTTATTAGGATTTTCTGTTGAAGTAGCAATACAGAAAGACAGCACTTTATTATACAACCTGTGCTACAACAGATAAATACAACTTTTAATCTAATGTTGACAGTTTGATAGCAAAATTCCATAGCACTATTGTTCTTGACAGGTGGTAACCAATGGGTTAAAACATTAGCTGCTTCACAAAGTTCCCCTCTTAACTATTGTTTATAGAAGGTTCTTTGACCTCAGTGCAGAAACATCAGTTAATTTAGCTTCATATAGGAAACAGAAATTGGGGCATCTTCCAGAATTCAGTTTGTAAAAAGGTTTTTATAAATTGGGGGTTTATTCTGAAACTTTTGTTTAGTAGTAAGACTATTAAGCTTGCAGTTAGATGTTTTGCAGTATGAAAGGAATGACTGCTTGACAGGTTTAAAAAGTCACGCTTGACAGAATAGTTAAAGCTGTTTTATAGTCAGACTTAAATTTTTTAGCTTTACTGGATGACATACTGAAGAACAGAAAGACTATCAAAATAAACCTTTTTTTAAGATATACTCTTTTTTTCCCCTACTTTATAATCCGAGGTTAAACATGTATTTTAATCACAAACCCTCTGAACTTTCCTGCTTGGTCAGGGAAGCTAGAGCAAATTTAATGTTCTTTTCAATGCCTTTGTCAGGCTACATGCTGAAAGTGTGTTACATAGCTGTGTGAGCAAAGGCAAAGCTTTTTCTCGATTATCTAGGGATATTGTCCTTGGACAAAAGCTTTATGAAAGGAAATTTTAGACTTTGTAAAATAATCATAGTTGTAAATTTCAATAATATCCCAAAGCTTTTGCTCACATTTATATTTATTACAAAATTTGGGGACAATTTAAAATTATTTCAAATTCCATTTTTTGTTTGATATTTCTACATATTCAGTAATATAATAAAGCACATTTTCACCCACTTTTGTCAACATGTCTGATTCTTTATATGAGTTCTTTTTTTTATCATATGTAATTGGAGAGCTCAGTCTTGATCAGCTTGACAAACAGGTAACATTGCACAAATTTCTTTCAAAAGGTAATGTTGCTGAGGATGAAGTTATCACATTAAACTATGTTTACTGGCAATGACATGATATTCCTCAGGAAATTTTCATTCTTTAAAGCTTTTGCTGTAGTACTCTCATATCAATCAATAAACATGGCAGGTTCCTTAAATTGCAGCTGAGGGGTTCAAAAGAAGTGGCTTTTTTCTGTATATTTTAGTACCTTTCATATTGATATTGATATTAATTTTAATATGATTATTATAACTATATCTCAAATCTATTTTTTTGTTTGCCCTTCAGTACCAATCACTAATTCACAGTGAGGGGAAAAAATTGCTGTGATGTTATATTTAGAAAAATAAATTTTCATCTCCGCTTTTTCTCAGCTATATGGGGATGTTTTTGTCAGTGATAATGTTTCTGCCTTAGTGTTTATTCCTATATATTGATTACAATGCACCATTTACATATTTAGGACTATTGATTGTACATGAAAAGGTCATTTATTTGTTGCTAAAATTCTCCTTAAAATGAAGAGAGAAAAAAGATTATTTTTTTAACTTGTAAAACAGTTCTAAAAATGCAGTCTTTCACATCCATCTCCCATGTTGCTCCTAAGGTTTGTTATAAAAACCTCTGAGACTTCATTTTTTTTTCTCCTTTAATTTTCCCAGTCACTTGGCAGTAGGGGAGAAATATTCCCCTTTGCAACTCCCATTATTCTTCATTTATGCTGCAACTAGAGCCCTAGTCCAGGAAATAGCTGAACACATCCTTTTTTCCTATTGGGCTCAAAATATTTTCATGTCCTCTCTTAAATGTAGGTCAAATTTTGTATATATTTATATACTGATATATATATATATAACCATTAGAATACATTGTATTGGAAAACTATATGACTGTTAGATACAATGAAGTAATTAGAACAAAACCTCTACATGAGGAATAACTTGGTCTATATAGAAAAAAAAAGAAATTAAAACAGTGTTAAGGATTTATTTCAATGGTCTATGCAGAGTGCCTGAAATCCCAGAAGGTTCCACTGAGTTCACTATACTTTCAGAATAAACCAATTCCAGACATAATTATGGACTGAGTCCATAAGTCTTCCCTTCAGCTGGATTTATAATTAGCTTGTTAGTCCTCCTACAGCCTAAGAGAAATGACCTTTTTAGAGTCAAGATATTTTTTCTCATGATAGCATCAGAGTTATGAGAGTAAAAAATGACATTAATTTGTTTATTGGACTTGCAGTCAATTACAGCTTTGCCTCGTAATATGATAAGAATATTTTTAAAAGTCAAATTATTAAAGAGTTAGAGACCATTTTTGTGAGAATATTATCACCCATGAGAGAAAGTATAATGCAAATCACATCTGCTATCCCAGGCAGATATTCATCCTGCTTTGTGTTTTTTGTGACTGTGCAAATGCTTCACCTACAGATCAAAAGGAGCTGTATCACTGGAGAAAAAAGGATTAGCTCATCAGAAAAACAATACGAATTTGTCAGTGATTTTGTTAACATATTAAATGTTTTAAGGAACCCTCTGGCAACTTTCTCCAGCATCTTTGCCAATGGTCAGTGGTGATTCTACAGAAATGGAGGTCAAAACCATAAATAAGGACCAGGCCTACCTTGAACTTTATTATAAAAACTATTATGTTATAAAAATACTTGCAGTTCAGAGGCTCAGATAAGCAAGGTACTCAGGATTCCAACAAACCTCATCTTGGCCTGTAGCCAAATGCTTTTAAATGGCAAAAGCTAGGCATAAGCCTAAACAGCCCACTGAATAAGTCAGAAGAATGACATTCTCCATTTTTTTCTTTTTTTGAAACACACAGATCTTTTTTCTTCCCAGTGTGATATTTTTGTTTCTGAAACTGCAGACAAAAGCAAGAGCAACAACTTGGAGGATGAGGTGATTCAGGATGCAATTTTCCTTGTACTTAGAGAATTAGCTCTTGAGATTTTCTCTAAGGTCTTATATATTTCAGAAGTCAATCCATCCAAAATTTTGCTTTCTTTTTTTGGTAAACTTAAGTAGTCAAACCCTGTTCAATAGAATTCAAAAGAACCAGTTTTTATAAGTCCTCTATCAAGTTGTATCCAAAATACAGAAAAGAAAGGTACAATCGCTATACCTTTGTAAGAAAAAAAAAAAAACCAAAAAGAAGTCAAAAGGCATGCAGAACATTGTTTAACATAATGGCAAAGTATTTAATAAAAATTCTTTGTATTGGTGCAAAATAATTTTTTTCTTTTAGCTTCATAAGAGTGTCTCGATGTTGAACAACACTTTTGTCAAGAAACTAATGTTTTTCCAGTGGCTGCACAAACAGAATAAACCAGAAAAAGAACATTATTTTATATAAGTTATCAATCTCTTTGTGGTCCTTGAGGCTCATTTCATAACAGATTTCACTGAGTCTGTGATGCATGTAATGGAATTGGAGAGCTCCAATACAATTCCAGACTGGGAGGATCCCTGTTTATCTCCAAGCTCACATTTCTAGCATCAGGTCTAGATTTAATGGATTTGGTAACTTTCAAAAGACCACTAAGCTGGCCTCTGAAAACAGGTTTTAACTGCAGCTCTATCTGGTAGCTAATATAGGTGGTACTTAGGAAACTGAGGGGAAATGACAAAGCTCTGTTACATATATAGCTGCTTCACATATAAGCAGATTTGACAATCCCTGCTGCAATATTTTCTCACAACTTCAAGTGCGGGAGGGTTTATGCTCTAAAAGGAAACACACTGAATTGCATTTGGTTGCCTTGAGCTGTAATAAAGGAGGTCTTTCTGGATACCTCTGTGGAAGCTAAAGCAGCGCTCTGCAGCTCCACAAATCAATGTAGGAAGACATAAAAGGTTTCTTTAAGCAGAGAGTTCAGCTCCACCCCACCACTCCTTCTTACCCTTTCCCATACAGACATCTCCAGTATTCACAGAAATTTCATGGTACATGAAATTTCATAGTCATAAAAACCTAAATCCTCTATAAAGGGAAAGCTTATTTCCATCTAGCTCCTGCCCAATATACTGAGAGAAATTAATACTTCCTGGAAATTAATAATGTTTCCCTTTGTTCTGAAATCAGCTTTTTTTAACCTTAACCTTGGAGTGTTAGTATTGCAAATATTCAAACAGTTGAATTGTGCAACCTAAATAATAAAGTGAAAATAAAAAAGACTGTTGTTCTGACCTGCCTGCATTCACAGCACACTTTTAAGTTTGTGGAAAAGAAATCGCATGAACAGATTCTTGGTGAAGAACAGACAGAAGAATTTATCAACTACCGATAGCAAGAATATCAACTTGTATTGCTAATAGAATATGCACTCCTTTATCTGCAATTTTCACCATTGAAAATTCTTACCATTTGACTAATTTAGAAAAGCTGCAAAACATCAGCATTTATAAATAAATTAAAAATATTCACTTTTGTATGAGATATTTTTAATTTAATTAAAAAATGTAATTTTTCTACACCTGCTTTAAAACAAATTTGAGTTTTCAGAACAAATTACGGAATTAATTTTACAAATTGCTTCATGTACTCACACCCTTTTTGATCCTGGAAAGCAAGTGAGGAAAAGCAGTGTAATGAAAATAGATTGAAAATCTTAGGGGATTCAATTTCAGATCTGCATCCAAAGCCAATATTTTTCCTAGGGATCATTTGAGAAAAGTCTATTTGAAATGTAAAACTACCCATGAACCTTGGACATTTACACCAGTTAATTTATTCACCTGCACTTCTAAGACAAATGATACAAATGGAATTTACTCTTATCAACACACTGTAATTAATGGCAGAGCTCAACTTTTTGCTCCAAATCTTGCCAGGCAATGTAGTCCATATACAGGACAGAGCAGGATAAAAGCTCACTTAATTTTGCTGATAGTTGTTCAACAGGGTGTGTGACACATGAGGGAAAATTCCAGAGCAATGAAGTAAGGCAGAGCTGGTGTCAAAGACTGATGATAAATAAAAAAATCCTACTTGCATGCATATTTTTTTCATTGCTGGGGGGATATTAAGTTCAAAATTGAGCAGAGAAATCACTACTATATATCTATATTTTAAGATCAATGCTCAAAACCCAAAAAATTTATGGATTTACAAACTTTGTCTGGGCTCCCTAGAACAATCTGCACAAGGACTTTCTCCCAAGCCAGAAGAGGAGCAACTTGTAGGAAAAACTTTGACTGTCAGGAGCCTAATTTATAACTCTTTACAACTCACTGATAATCCAATTTAATGATGGTAAAAATGTTCATCTAAGAAGACCCTAGCTTGCTATTCTTCAGCAGTAAAATACTAAAATAGGAAGATCATGAGAATAGAATAGAATAGAATAGAATAGAATAGAATAGAATAGAATGGAATGGAATAGAATATTTTGGATGGAAGGGACATACTATGAAGGAACATACTAGTCCTGCTGCCTGACCAGTTTAGGGCTGACCAAAAGTTTAAACATAATAATAAAGGCATTGTCCAAATGTCTTAACACTGATAGGCTTGGAGCATCACCTTCCTCTCTAGGAAGCCTATTCCAATGGTAAGCCACCCTCTTGGGAAAGAAATGCTCCCTTAAAGTTCAAATCTAACCCACCCCTGGTACAACTTTGAACCACTATTGCTCTGAAGTATCTTGCACCTACTTCAGTGAAAGGTACCTGCTGGCATCTGTCATCTTAAGGCACTCTGTGACTAAGGACAACTTTGTAATAGATAGGAGCAATTTTATATGCAGAGGTTAAAATTCATATCAATTATCTTTGGCTGACTAATCAAATTTAGTCAAGTTTCTAGACAAGGGTAGCTGTTTAGACTCCTTTTGTCAGGATTAGGGAGTGAGGGCCACCTCCAGTGGATGAATCATCCCACCTACCCAGATGAATACCTCATCTGGGATTAGGCATTTGGGATATCCAGGTGATTAGCTTTGCTTTAGACAACTCACTGTCAGACAGCTTTCTGTGACAGACAGTGACCTTTGAGTAGGTCACTCCTACTCAAAATAAAGCCAGGCTTTCATACCTTTAGACTGAAACAGAAGATGAGATGACATGGATTTATGGTAATAATTACATCTGGGAAAGCCCAAAGACAAATGTTACAAGGAAACAGGAGGTTTCCCTCTTTGCCACCTGTTTGATGTCCCTGTGCCACAACTGATCAGACTCTGTTTGGGGATCCCACTGCCAATATTGTGGCCAGCTCCCCTGTCCCTGTTGCCTCATTCTCATCCTTCCAGAATGATCAGAAACCACAGAGAGGGAAATCATCTTTCAGGAGCAGCTTTTCCAGACTGTGAACAAAAGACAGTTAGTAAAACTTACAATACCAGTCACAAATGATCAATACTGGTACTCCCTCAGTACTCCACTGCTGCTTCCTCACCAATTTCATTACCTATGTGGCTTTCCAGGCTTCTAATGCCTTTTTGTGTTCTTTAAATACAACCCAAATATGTTAAATTATTAGACCTTACCTGTCATCAATAAAGTTTTATTTTATTGGTAGGAAATAGTTGTTTTCACATCATAGTTTTGAATATAATTAATTCAGTATGGACTAAAACAGTATTTAGTACTCTTACACATTGTACTGTTACACTAAACTATATGTCTTTCCTATTAAGTATCTGAGTCTGCCCTGCTAATTCAGTCAAAAAAAAGAGATTTTTTTTCCTTAAATCTGTACAGAACCTGGCATAAAGGGGCATACTGAACCTGGTTGCTTAATTATAGGCACACGAGGTAATCAACTGCAGCACTGAAATTTTTGAGGCTTTTTTTGAAAGGAAATCTTTTGATTCCTAGAATTTAAAGTTTCCTTCAGACATTTCCTTCCTTCCCACAGCTTTCAGGCTTGTCACTATGTGCAACAGCCTTGCTGTACAGGTTGTTCTCTGTGAAGATGGGCTTTGTATGCCCTGGGTCATAGCTTCTGCAGTCAGCAGCCTTGCCCAGAAGCTTTTACTAAAAGAGCGGAAGATAAAATGGAAAAGAAGGCCATATATCAAATGAAAAAGTTGTATTGACTTTTTTCTTCTTTTTCACTTTTGCATTCTCTGGATGTTTGTTATCTTTCAGATTATAGACTGTGTTGGTGAGGGATTGTGTACTCCTCCCCCATTTTATTGTATACAGCACTGTCTCTGAGCAAGACTATACTTATAAAATGCACAATGCTTTTGTGTTCAGTAAGACCTGAATAAGCAACGCTTGCTTTGTGGCCAGACAGGTATACAGATGCCTGATGATGAAGAAATAAACCTTTTTTTTTCCTGAAGTTGAGAGCTAGACAAGTCTTTATTTTCCTTTCTTTGGCAGCAACAGACTTTGATGACTAAATAAATCATTCTATATTACCCAAGAAATGAACCATGCTGCAGGTTTCTTCAAGGAGATGAGTCATCACATCTTACATGAGGATCTGTCCTGGAGGATGGCATGACTTCAGTTGAAGCTGAATTAATGGTATTGACCTTTCCTTCATTTTCTGAATTCTACAGACATCAACACTAATTTTGAAAAGGTTCAGTGAGAAGTGAGAGATTTACAGACCAAAATGTCTGAATTAAAACCGAGGCGACACAGATTCAGAAGCTGTCATAAGACAAAGTTGTGCTTTGCATGAACACTCTCAGACAAGGTTTAGGCTACAGTAAAATCTGAACTGGTAGCAGTTTCTATAATTTGTTCTGCCAAGTATGTAAAAGAAGGGGAGAAACAGGTTCCCAACTCTAACCATTAAACAGAGAAAAAAAATCCAACCTGTTTTAAAGAATACCATCCTGACATCCAAGGGAGAAAAAGTTCAGTTTTTATTTTGTTCTTTCTATTATTAATCTCTTTGAAAATAAAAAGGCAAAGAAAGATATTCTGAATTATTTCTGTGGTTAAAACCGACCCCCAAAGATTTATCAAAAGCTGTGCCATGCCCATCCTCCTAGCAGAGGCCGCAAGAAAAAGAAAACAAAGCCAGAAAGTCAAATAGTGGATTCTTTCTCTCTTTTGTCTAAACTCTGCTGAAAAATGATCTTTGGGCCTTTCTGTTGCACAAAAGCAAATATGAAGATGTAGACATGCCTATCCCTATTGTTACATAGCTGGAGTTGTATCATCAGTTAGATATCATATTTTCCATTGATATAAATTTAGAAAATTAATTTGTAACTTTCTCTGTGTTTGGAGGGTTTTGGATGACATTAGTTGGCATTACATGACAGAAAATCATATGTTAAAATACAGGCTATGCTTGATTAAGAGCTATAATAAGGACTCCACATTTTTCAGTATAAGAGCTGTTCAATCACTGCTAGTGGTTGGATTTCTCCTGACTGCTAGAGGAATTAGAACAGATCCATCAGTAAAATAAAATTCTACAACAGGGAAGCTACAGCAATTGAAACCTCTTGGTTTGACAACTTGAGAAGAATCTGTTAAGATATCAGAATATCTTTTAATAGTAGATTAGGCTTGTATTAATCTACTTAAGGATGAAGATTTCTAAAAAACATCTGCTTATTGATCTCTCCAACATGATGCCATTGGCAGTTTTTCCCTCTGAAAATTCCTGCATATAGAATGTGGATGGAGCACCACAAACAAATAAATTCTTGTTCAGATGAGCTGAATTGCATGCAGAAATATAAGTGGGTCTAGGAGGAATAAAAGTACTATTACATGGTACTTTAGAGCTGTCCAAACTGCTCTTCTGCTGTCTCGAAATGAGAAGACTGCTGTCTCTTTGAGGGTCTGCAAGGAGTCAGTAGAAAATGAACAAAACCCCAACATGCCCTCCCTCCCGAATATGAAGCTCAATAAACCCCAAAATACTTTATGTATGCTTTATGTATGCGTGTAAAAGCTAAAATTCTTATTTTTAACTATTGTGGGGCTCATTCCAGTGCCCTGTGTAGCTCTATGGTGCTTGGATTCTGACAGCATGAGCATGGTGGTAGAGAATCCCATTGCACAGCACCAGAAAATCAGGCTGAAGAATTTAATTCAGAAGTCTGCTCTCCCCACACTATTTCTGCAGTTATTCAAGTGTGGCTGAAACCTCTACATGGACACTCAGAGAAGGAGATTAACTTAAGTGATACAACTACACTATGGCAAAGTTTATGGAGGTGTTTACAGGGCAACTAAGCCAGCTGTCTGAGCAGTTGAAATCCTGGGCACTCACGAGACCAGAGATTTTGCACCTGCATTTTTGTGCAGGCAGCCTTGGAGAAGGCTGTGTTTCAGCAATAAAAAAGAGAGGACAAGGTCTGGCACCTTTGGGCCATTTGATATCAGATGCATAAAAGCCCTGTAAGAGCAGATGAGATGGATGAGGTCTGGTGCTGACCCACATGGCAGGTAAATACAACACAAGGTGTTTTGCAAGGCATCTAACATTACCTCAATTTTCCCCAGGTGTGCCAAAGCATTTACAGGACTGCTTCTGCAGTTGCTGAATCTGGTCACAAACTGTGGCTGTGGAGCTGTTTCTGTGCAGCAGAGCATCTTCAGTCCTCCATTTCTCAAGTCCATTGGATGCCTAAGAGGCTTCTAACAGATTTATTTTGCCTAAAGATACATGAGGTGTCTATGATGTATTTTGATCTTTCATCAATGAATTGTTTTCATTTATTGGACTAACTTTATAGCTCCTGATTGGTCATTTAAGTGAAATATCCATTCATACTCTCACTGCTAACAGAGGCATTCATAGTCAGCACCATGACTCGCTGTATTAGCACAATAAATCCAGTTCAGTGGGTCATTTCTGGATTTGGGAATCCAAGTCTGAGTTGATCTGCCTTGGTATTAGTCAGTCTAATTATTCATTTCCACTGAGATAAAAAAAAACAGGCTAGTGCCTTTCAAACTGAGCTTTTACAGTATGCTCCCAGTTAATTTTCTCTTTCTTCAAGAATGTCATCACAGTGTATCTCTTTGGTGTGGTTTACCCTGCTTTCTACTGAGATTTGCCCTAAATGACACAAATCCGTGGTCAAGATAAAAAAAAAAACAAACATAAAATTGCTTCTTTATTTCTACTATATTTAGAAGTAATTAGTCAGCTATGAGTACCATTATACCAACACACTTGGCATTATTCATTTTGGCAGATAAACCTGGGCTTACGGGATGTATCTGAATTTGAAACAAACAAACAAGCAAAATATACATATTGTTAAAAAAGCACTCTGGAGCAGGCTTTGGGCACGTTAAAATGCATTAGGAGGGATTCCAGTGACAGATGCACTAAAGCTAGTGAGAATTGCTAATTAGAACTTTTCAGGAGAGATAAAAGAATAGGCAAGAGATTACATGAAAATCATAAACCAAATGTAAATTTAGAAATAAAATATGTGGAAAAAAAAGACCAAAAGAGTCAAGCTTTTCTTTTGCTACATTATGTTAACTACCACTTGCAATTGTTATAAATGTCACTTGCGGGCTTCCAGCTGTTCTGGAATGGGTTTGTTTTTAAAGCACTGACTGAATAGAATAATTGTTTTGTAATGTTGAACTGTATGGTGTGCTGGTTTTGCTTCTGCTTTTTAATGTATTTAACTGAATAAACAAATAATGTTCATGCCTCACATACCTGCAATGTATGTGAGGAGGAAATACTCATTCTCAGTATCTAAAGATTAATAGTCACCTCAGTGATTTGTCTAAGCTGTATATGTCCATTGTGTGGCACATAACTCCTATGCCTCTGATCAAAGTACTCATGATTCAAGACTTCTGTAGGTTTTAGCTATTGTTCAGCAGCAAAATTTCTATTAAATTCTTTATGTTTTTGAACAATGTTGTTCGCTACATTACAGTCTCCAACTTCAGCAACACACTTTCTTAATTAGTATAGCACTTTCAAGCTGTAAGTTTGGTTTTATGACCTGCTTTGATGATGTCATCCATAAATTCCCCTTCTCCTTTTATTATTGTATAAGCTGGGTGGCCTAAGGCCCTGATTCTCTTCTCATGTTGCTTTTATTCTGTGAAATAAATCTAATGTCTTCAGGGAAGTTACTCATGATTTAAACCCACAGCAGAGGAAAACCAAAGCTTCAGGTTACAGTAGTACAATCAAACACAATTGAATTGCAGTGACTTAACAAGCTGCCTCCTGTCAGCTGAGCAACTGCAAGGATCCAGGAGTATGTTTTTTGTCAATTAATTATGAGAGAGTATAACTTAGCTTAAATGAATGAATGAGGGTGAAGACAACAGGAGACATCAGGACAAATAAATTTCTAGGCTATTTAGTGCTTGACCCGAAGGTGTAGCTTTGGTCTGTAACCAAAATCTGTGAACTGTACTCTGGGAGCCAGACTTTTCCATGCCCGTTGCTCTCATCCTAACACCAGGTTCCTCCATCGCTACGTTACAGGCTCCCATTTTACAGCCAGGGGAGGCAAACATCCAATTTTAACTGTGATTTATATGACCTGTATTACAGATGATTTTTTAGATGAGGTGAATTGCATCCTAGAACATATTAACTCTGTTAAATATAATTCTGGTAACTGTCAAAGGAGGGAAAGCTGTCTGATTTAAACACAGAGTTATGCATTGCCACCTGTTGAATCCCACCTGAGTCTCAAATAAGCAGACTTTATTTACTCAATGTAGTAGCTGAGACTGAAGTAAGGAGCAGGTTTGCTTTGATCTTTTTTCTGGGCATGGAGGGAGGTATTTGTGGTACCTAGTTTTAAATATGTAAAATGTAATAGCTAGCAAAGACAAGCGAGGTGTGTAGAATCCCTTTAGAATCAAAGAAACAAAGTTCCTTTTAGAGGTAAAAAAATGTTGTTCCTTTATACACACATATATATATATATAGGTCTCTTTCCTATATAATGTAGGGTATCATACTCAAGAGGCATGTATTTTTCTACATTGACTTAAAATGTTAACCTGGATAATAGTGTCAGATGGAGATACTAAGGAAGAGGAATGTTCCAGCATGAGGTAACTGAGAAGCAGCACACTCCACTTTTGTGTTATGTGTCCCGTCTTTTCCTCTTGCAGATTTTTCTCTCTCCACAGGTTGAGTAGAGGACCATAACATTTTCTCATTCCATGTAAAAATGAGAAAGTACATACAGTTAGCAAAGTTTTTTCAGGTCAGGATAATTGTAATTGTAGTGATCAAACATGGCACTGTGTTGATGACCACAGACAGTGGTATCTTTGTGCGCCTCTTCTCCCAAGCATCTCTTTCCTTTTCCAGCTCTCTGATGGGTGATGTGGTTTGTCCTAATGCAAGAACACCAGGTAGGTATTTCAGGAGGAGCTGTTTGGATGTTCACATAATCAATGCATTCCAGAAATGGGGGAGCTGAGATGTTTGTGATTGACTTTGATGCACATCAACTTGCAAAAGTGTGTAAAATGCTGCTAGAGACTGGGTCATCTAGTCTAACAGGGTTTCAGGCAGCTTCCAGATAGATCCCCTTCCTATGTCCAGCTTGAAGATGGGAAGCACTCACTTTTGGATGGGACAGTGTAAAACACTGAGGTCCAGTCAAAAAAAGTTGTCCAGACATAAAGTTATGGCCACCTCGGTGCTTTGTTGTTTTGTAATTGTGAATTCTGCAAAGCCAGAGGCTGTAAACCTGTACATTTCTGGCTGAACCTGCTTATATTATTACCTTTTAGACACAGCCTGTTGCCCAAATCTGAAATTCAGTGGACTAAGCCATACCTAGACTTCTCTGAGAAGTTTAGGGAACATTGGGCCTCACTAAAGCGCATGATGCAAGAGGAGGGACCATGACTGGATTAAGCTCAGATCCATTGCAGCTGTTTGGATACTGCACTGGCAATATTTGGATACTTTATTAGCAAGGAAGCCAATCATAATCATCCACAAGATCACTGAAACCTTCTTGTGCGTGGCCAGGAACCTTCTCTTGACCACCCTCCTACAGGTACACAACATTGACCTGGCATGCCCTGTTAAATCTGGTGAGCTTCTCACCCTGGTCAACAAATCTTTCTACTACATCCAGCTAGATATTGCAAGAAAAGTAACAGCAAACTGGTAACAGATAAAGTCAAATTAACAACTGACTGTGCAGAGTAAAAAAGACATTACAGACAGCAAAAGTTCAAAATCAGTGGAAAAAAATGGTGTGCAAACCTGCATTCTTTACACAAGGAGTTTGCAAAGAATTACAAGACCAGGGCTTTTAAAATTAATGACAACTCTTCAAATTTAAGTTCTATAGACTTGTTAAATCAGCAAACAAGAACCATATGATGTGAAAAGTGATTTTGAACTTGACTTTGTAGTTTAATCAATCACAAATAACTTTAGACACAGCAGTAAAATATCATAATCTCATCTTTTCCTCATCTTAGTTGTCTGCATTCAGTAGTCCAGAAAATTGCTTTTCTAGAGTATGTGGTATGGCATAAATGCATGAATTTCCATTCCCCAGTTTGACTGTGTCCTCAGCTTCAAGAGGAAATAGAGACTAGAGAAAAAAAAAACTCAGCTAAAATATATTGTGCAGTTGTGTTTACCTACCACAGCATAAGCATTATATTTTAGGGTTCTGTTCTCTCTAATTTATTACTTGGAAATATTTGAATAGACTCTAAGGAAAAACATGGGAAGCTCACAGTGACAAAAGCTATAATTAAAAATAAAACATTTTTAAAGGATTGTTTTATTTTAAGCAGTGAGATAAAGCAATGATATATTTGTGTGGATTTGCATTTTATGTGTGCTTTGTAAAGCACATAGGAAAAATGCAGCCTTCATGTTGATAGAGATTGATGGGATATTACTACTACACTTGGGACATGAATAGTAGTAAAGGATTATCAGCAAACAACAGTCTAGCAGAAGTAATCTTGAATAAAACGGCATGCAAATCTCTGAAGTAGACTATGAATATAGAAGGCAATCATCAAAGATGAGAAACTCTTTAACAGAGAGGCTCACAGGAGAAGTTTCCTCATATATCTTCTAACTTTCTGGTTTTAAATGTTCATCTGTGGTAAATAAAGCTTTCTCTCTCCTTCACAAAATTTCAGTGTTGTATTGTTCTCTTATCAGTAACAGTTAGGTATAAAAACACATTGAAAGAAACCAAAAACACTTGTGAGGAACTGTGATTCCCACAGCATACCTGTGTGTGCATGATTCTTCTAAGAAACATTGCTCAGAGGTTTACACTTATGCCATTACGATTCCATTTGAATTTTGTATTTTCAATGACATTTTAGGATGCTTCTTTCAGATAATAGCCACTCTGTGCCTTGACTCAGGGACTTCACAGTTGCACATATAAACCTTTTGCACCTTCATCAGGTAGTTCAGCTCAGAGAGGCCTTTCTGCCTTGCTGCACATCACACTGGGTTATTGGCTTGAGTTGTACTTGCCTAGGGTTAGGTTAAGTCTAGGAGGTTCTTTGTGCAGCTATGATTGAGTGTGTTTCTTCAACAACTCTTTAGACATGTGAGAATGTCTGCTCCAGTAGATGTTATGGTGCTCTTCTTCTCCAAGGACATTCCACAGTAAAGATGATACTAATACTCTATTTTTTCCCTGTAGAAGCTAGCAACTTACTACTGGCCTACGTTTGCAGAAGTTTACTGTTCCCACTGTTCTTGTCACCAAGTTAACAGGCGTAGGCAAAACTCCCAAAAAAGCTATTCCCTTTTTCTTTTTACATCGTGGCTTGACAGAGAGAAAATTCTGCTTAGGGAAGGCATAAGAAATTAATAACATGCATAAAATACCTTAAATGATAGACAATCTACATTTGCATTTTTTTTTACTAGACTTACTTAAAAGTAGTAAAGGAGAATCTTGTGAGATTTTAATGACTACTATTATTTGGGTTCATTTATTGCAGGTACAAATCTTACAAGGATTTGTTGCCATGATCAATTTCCAGTTTTATTGGCAGAAGCCATCTTGCTCAAGAGGTATAATGTTTCAAAGTGTCCCATGGAATCTGGAAAGTTATGGTGCATTTTTTGTGGTGCTATGCTCCCTAAGCTTTCTACTGAGCGGTGTGCAATTGTGGAACCGCCAATTTATTATTTTCAGCTTTCTCCTACTCACATAAATAATACATGTGAGGAGAGGAATAGTTCTCAACTCTCCAGAACTACAGAGAAGAAGGTGTGCCTGTCTCAAAAAGGGATTTGGGAGTGCAATATTTGAAAAGTGATTACAGACTACGCAAAAGAAAAAAAATAAATAATAAAAAGGCCTGATATTACTTTTGGAAAAGGGCTCTGAGACTTAGAAAAACACTGATATAAACTGATAAAGGTAGAGGAAGGAGAAACCAGGAGTTCTGATTATCTTGCTGCTTTAATCCTGACAGCATCTTTTCCATTTTATCTAATAAAGACCTGGATTTTCTGCAAACTTCACTCTTCCATCTTCAGTAAAATTACAGAACTAGTATATTTGAACATATTTCTCTTTGGTTAAGTTTTTCTCACAAAAAAAAGGGGTCATCATGTTAAATGGAAACAAATATGCTCAAAAAACAATAAAATCCAACTTTAATTTTCACAACAAGAAATATTAAAGACTCAAGTAACTAGTAGCAGCACCAGAGACAATCATTACAGGTTGCAATACCTTACTGTAAGATGCACTCCCTTGAAGGTTTTGGTTACTTATTTTAAACACACATACCCAACCACACAGACAATACTCATGCATGAAACTGCAGTGGACTGAGCCTAAAAACATCAAGGAAAGTATAAGTCAGGCCCATTAATCCAATTCATATTTGGCAAATAGCTGACAGTGTTTAGAACTGAAATCACAATTCAAAATCTCCCGGATACCATGGAGGTTCAAAATTCGGATTTTTTCCCTGGATTGTGGAAGGTGTTTGAAAGGCTTGAACAGCTATTTAATATTTTACTGAGAAAAACCAATTTGCCTTGCCAAGGTCAGAATTATATAAAGTTTATGATTTTCATGTATGCTAATTTCTAATTGCAACTCATCCTAGGTCTTTAAATATTTTTTTTTCCTGAGAATTTTCCATTTTTCTTCAGGGAGATCCAGAATCCTTCTCACTTTCAGATCTCAATGCTTTTTATCTTCTATATTAGAAAAATACAGTCTGCTGGTGAGTATAACTGCTCATCAACTTTCTTTCGTGTTTCCTCTCTTAAGTTGAATTATTTTCCCACAAATTGTTCAAAAGGTGGTTTTGATTTTCTTCTTGCCTACACTAATTGAACAAACAGAGAAGTCATCCTTGACATGTAAAACAGTATTAAAAGCTTTTGAATTATAACCATTTTCTCTAGTCAGAGCTAAGCCAAAAAATGTCTACCACTGATTAAGTGTTTCATTTTTACCAGAATCTAAAGGAGAACTTCCTCAAAATTTCTCTTAGGGAGTGTAATTGCATTGCGTAAGGCACTACTCAAAACGGTTTCTCTTTCCCATCAAGACCTTCCCATTCAACCAACACCTTCCAGCAGCTGCACACTAAATATGGCCCATTCTTTTTCACAATGTGGAGACTTCAAAATCCTCCCTCTTTAAAGATGTATATTTTTTTTTATATTTTGTTTAAGTTGGCTATTAAAGCCTAGGTTACTTTCTGTGGGCATGCATTGCATAAGTGGGTCAGTTGGAGTTTGCCAATTTACTTGTTTTGATTATGCATCCCCTGAGTTTAGGAGTATGTCAGTGGACTATTTTCACTTGTCTTTAAACTATTCAACTCAAAGAATGGCTGAAAAAATCCTTCAGATCCCAGGATATCAAACTGTATGCATGAAAATTTTGTTACACAAAAAGTAAACCAGGTTTCAAAACCAAATAGGATGTTATTCCACAAATATTATTTAAACCGGTAAATGAAAGCAGTAGACTGTGTTAAGACCACAATGAAGTAAACCTTTAGCCAACTAATATGAAATTATAGGAATAGTGAAAACAATCAGTGATGCTGACTCTCTCCCAAAGATCACATTTGACCAAGCAGCACCAGTTGCAAGTTAAACAATTGTGCCTTACCTTGAACTCCTCTTTTCCTTTTGAAAAACAAGCTCCCCTCTCACAACAACCATGCTTGCACTCTGCAAAATCCCTTAAAAGCAACAAGTTGTTATGTGGAATTGGCCCTAAATTGCACTGCTTGAATGGCAAGACCGAGCTGGGAATGAAGCTATGGACATAAATTGACCATGACAGCTGACTTGGCAGGTGAGAACCTGGAGTTCTGACCCCAGGTCACCTATGCAGTGTTAACACAGCTTTAGTAATCTTCAGCAGAGAAAGGCAAGCTTTTTACATTTTGCAGTAGATGTTTATTATTAGATGTTTCAAATCTACATGTAACACACAGCTGCTCATTGTTTTCCGACGCATGGATTTTAGCTGACATACATCTAATCACCAGCATGTCTGAATAGTCTGAAGAAGTCACCTAAACGTCTCTTGTGACATTTAATTTTGAAAAGACATTCTTCTCCCAGAGTTTTAGGTACCCCCCACATCAGCCTAAAATCCAGCAAAAGGAAGTAAAGAAATTGTATTTCCTTCAAATCTGGATCTCTGTAATGCACTTAATTATTGAGAACATCCCACGAAATTCTTTGTTTTATCTATGGTCTGATATGCAGTTCTTACAGACAGGCTCTAAAAACAAAACAATACAGAAGAAGAAAAGAGAGATAACAAAGGTCACTATGTCAACAGATGTATTTTAATACTATTGTATACAGCTATTTATAAGATCAAGTGTTTTTTGTTAAAGAAGAGGATTCCATTTTAGTGCACCAAGAAATAAATTTTTGTTTAAGGTGTGGTAGTGCAGAATATCACTGCTGAAGAACCAAAATTTAATTTCAGTCCTAACTTTATATAACTTTTATTGAAATTGGTTTCCTCAGTTGCTTTGGCAGTATCCCTTCATACACTGTTGTCATTTTGTTCTTCTCCCATAAGCAGTAGCATTACTGTCATCTAGCTGAATTCTTCAGCAGGTGTGCAATGCATGACCAAACCCCAAACATGCCTTAGATGGAGATGCCCTGTTGTGATGACTGTGCAGTTTTGCTTTGAAATAATTCATCAAAAGAAAGAATTTATTTTTCATTTAAATACTCAAGACAGTGAAAAAACTGTTAAGAATTATGAATCTTAGATAAATGCCAGGTTAAGATGGAAATGCATCAAAATGCATCAAAATAAAAATGTTTTGACACAAGGTTTTATAGGCAGTCCTGGGCTCACCCTCAGCCCAGATGTGGTACAAGCCAGGTGCTGATGAAGTACAACATGGACATGCACCTTGTTTTAGGAGGGGTTCATAAGCCATGTCCCAGGGACAAATTCTGCTGGTGGTCTGGCCCATGGGGCATCTTGCTTTGCAATGACTGGCAAGAGGTGTCCTTGTTCAAGGGGACACATCCGATCAAGGGACCTCAGGATGTCATCTGCTGCAAAGGGAGGCAGCAGGGAAGCCGAAATAGTGTGATCCACTTTCACTGAAGCGGACGCACTCTGTCACCTTCCTCCTTTCAAATTTGAGTGTTTTCTGGAGGAAAGATTTCAATTTTATAAAAGCTAGGACAGCTTTTGCTCCACTTCTCTTCTTGCATGACTCCTAGGGATATTTTTGTATGTTTTTTGGCTTAATTGGAAGGCAACCAATTTTAAAAACTTAAAAATATTTTGTGAAATAAAATCACTAAATTTTCCTCCAAAATATTTTACTTCAGATGTAGTGGCTTATTTTATTCTAATGCATGACTAAATACTCTCATTGAATATTTACATGAGAGGAATGAGAGGATAGCTTATAGATCTCTATGAAGCTGTTATTTTCTAGGCAACTGTATGATTGGGTTTTGTTTGTTTTTTTTTTTTTTTTGGTTTTTTTGTGGTTTTTTGGTGGGTTTTTTGTGTGTTTTTTTTTTTTTTTTTTGTTTTGTTTTTTAGGACCTGTAATATCATTGGACAGTGTGGGATTTTCCTTCTCTACCATCTTTTCAACCCACTTGATTACCCTCAGCTTTAAGTAGACAGAGAGGAAGAAAAAAAATCTTAATTTTACTCTGCTGGAAGTGCATGGAGGTTGTGTTTCCCTGGGTGCAAGAAATGCACCTGTCACACTCCACCTCTGGGAAGCAGGTGTTCTGCTGAGCTGTTGCAAAGATGTAGTTTGGCTCCTACCAGAAGTTCCTGTTAGCGTCCACTTTTGGAGAGGACAGACAATTTTCTTACTTTAATTTTAATTTTTATTTTCTAATATAAAATACAGACAACTTCAGAAAGTATCACGCAATTTATAAATATTTCAGAAGTTAAATATGTGGAAGTTGTGATAAATATGCAGAGGTGTTAATGCTTTATTAATGTAGATGTTGGCTTGCTTATTGGCATAGTCTTGGGGTTGAAGTATTTCTCTGTAGGGATCTTTCAAATAGGAGGATGGGGAATGTTCAATAGAGTGACCTGGCAGTGAACATTTGCAATTCCTTTGTGCTGTGTAGGACAGGACATAACTAGTAACTCTGGGTCTTTGGTCTGTTTCCTGCTGAGACCAGAAATGTACTTTGAAGAGAAGGGCTAAAGGTCTCTAGAGCTGTAAAGAAACAGCCCTGACAGATTTTCATGAAAATTTTCAGGTGGAGAAGGCAGAAATCAGACTCAAGTGTGGTCAGGACACAAAATTCCTTTGGACCTCTGGAAGCACCTGTCCTCAGGTGGCAGGACTGCCAAGTAATGTATCTGTGTCTTTCTAAAAAATTAAATATTTATTTCCCTGTATAAATGTTGCTACACTGGCCAATTCAGGCAGCTGTGATAACAGTTTCCCAGACTCTCTGCACCAGAATGGGAGAAACTCAGGTAGCTGGCAAGACCAAACCAGTTACTACAGCATGTGGTACAGGTCATATAGCCAAACTGTGGGGCAAGAGGCTGCAGAGAGGCCCTGTGGAAAGAGACCTGGGGCTTGGGGGGATGGCAAGTTGAACAGTGTGCCCTGTAGTGCTGGGGACAGTTTTGGGTGCCCCAATATAAGGAGGCTATAGAGTTATTAGAGTGTACTCAGGGGAGAGTGAGAAGATGGTGGAAGGACTCAAGGACAAGATTGATGAGGAAAGGCTGAGGTCATTTGGTTTGCTGAGCTGGGAGAAGGCAGAGGGTTTGCCCTCCTTGCTTTCTCAAGGGAGACAGAGGAGGGGGAGGTGCTGTCTCTGGTGACCAGTGATAGGACATGAGGAAAGGAATGGAAATACACTGTGCTCAGGTAAGTTCTGATGCACATCAGGAAAAAAATTCTTCACTGAGAGGGTGACTGGTCACCGGAACAGATTTTGTAAGGAATTGGTCATGGGATCAGACCTGACAGACTTCAAGGAATGTCTGGGCAATAGTTGTAGTCATGTGGTTTAGTTTTAGGTAGTCCTGTGGGAAGAAGGGAATTGGACTCAGTCATTTTTATGGATCCCCTAGAATTTAAGATATTCTGCTGTCATGGTGTGTGGGAGGTGGAGAGATGACACACATCGAGGTTTTCAAGCAGCAGAGAGACTATTTGGGTACCCAGCTTTTTTAATAGGCTATTCAAAAGACTCTGCATTCAACTCTGGTTGGTCACAACCCAGCCCATGGACAAATAGCCACCTGCTAGTGCCACAGATATGTGGCTCTCTATAACCAAACCCCTCCTCCTCCTCAGAGGCACAGAGTCCATCCCATGCCACGATATCCTATAATTCTGTGCTTCTAGGTAAGTGTCAGCAGGCTGCAGGAACACAGAGAGAGATGCAGAAAGAGAGAAAGGGAGGGACGCTAGTGCACTCCTCTGTGAAAAAGCAAATAAGGTGAAAAAGACAAATTTCAGTCTGGGCACGTGGATCTTGCTAAAAGTGTGTCAACCCTGAACTGCTAAGTAGTTAAAGCTCCTATGCAATATTATCTTACTTTGCTGAGAAAATAAAGTCAGAATATTTCACTGAGATAAAGCTAGGGACTTAATCTTGAACTTTTGTTTAAGCCCCTGGTTTTAAATGAAATACCTGTATTTCCTTTAACTTAGTTACATCTGAGCTGACTGAAAACCAGAAGTGTCCCCTGCAAAGAGAGCAACAAAATTCCTTTGTATAATAATGTTACAGAAACTGAGTTGCCTTAAGAGGGCATATCAATCAGACATCTAATCTCAGGATGGATCTTTGAGTTTTTTAATTGTTATTTAACATTCATCTAAACTTTGAGTTTAAAAGGATACTTTAAAAGCATTTTGGAGGAAATGTTCTAAGAATCTTTTAAATGGCCATATTTATTCAGATCATCAGCACAACAACTTTTACTTCTCCTCGTAGAGTGGCTGGCAGTATAATGCCATGTTTATAATTCCTCCAAGAATACTACATAAAGTTATTTCAAATAAAAATAAAACATAGTTTAAAAAGTAATTTAAATTATTTATCAATATAATTAAGCTGTATTAATGCCCTTTATTATCCATATTAAAAATTCACAAGGATTTTCATCCCTTTCATCTTTATTAGATGTGTCATAACTTGTTACGTATTTTCATGAACTATTGATGAATGTGAAATGCTCAAAAGCAATTTTTCCCTTTTAGTTATAATGACTGTATGGGGAGGATATTAATATTTGAACAAGTAGCTATATTTCTAGTTAGTATAATTTCTAGTACTTTTCCTTAGCTAGCAGTACAAAGGTAACATCCTTAATACACAAAGCCTGCAACTACTTGGAGATGAAAAATAATTTTATGTAGTATATAGCATAATAACCTATGCCTCCTTATCTCATAAAAGTATGAGTATTATGACAACATAAATTGAACAGAAGACATTTGAAATATTATGATGAAATAGACATCAGTTTCAGTGTTAGAGGCAAGTTCATGGGGAAGCTGATTTTTTGTATGAAAAACTTAGGGGTCTTCTCCCCTAAAGTAAAGTATTTTCATTTTTAAGTTAAACTCATCTTTTGGAGAGTTAATTATTTACCTGCAATAGAAGGATGGCAGCTTAATAATAATCAAGAAAGTCTTGTAGTAGGAATTTGAAATATAGGCCAACCTGAATAAGGTTTTTAATTTTAATTTTATTTTATGGGTTTTTTGTTTGGGTTTTTTTTTGGGTTTTTTTTGGTTTTTTTGCTTTCAGTTCTTTGTCTCTTCTTATTTTGTAACCTGGATGTTGAGAGAGAGTTTCTAGCCCATAGACACCTTCTGATACATTTGACAGCTAGTTTATCAAAAACTCTAAATAATTTATGCTATTTTATGCTGACCAGTGCATAAAACTAGTAGCACATACCTTCCTAAATTGCTTAACTACTTTGAGAAAACCCATTCTTAAACAGCCAAATGAGAAGTAGGAATGTAGTCTATTCCAAATGAAAAGTGTGAATGTATTCTATTCCTACGTGTTTTGACCTAAAAATTTGAAAAAAGAAAGAAAATACTTAGTGTTTAGAAAGTGGAACCAATAATGCCTCATTAACTGCAAGGCAATTCGGGTTTTAAGCTACAAGGACATTAGGCAATTTAGAGAAAAAATTACAAAAAAAACTGAAATTGGAATTGGAATTTGAGCCCTCAGACAGCAATATTCTTCACTTCCTAACTCCAATTAGGATCAGTTGCCTGGTGTAGGGGCAGATTCTGAATTGTGTTACACATTTGCACAAATTGAACTATAGGACTGGTCACTGCTCGTGTGCAGAGGAACTCAGGAGTTGCCTAACTACTTGCAGTAAACCACATTGCTTTTAATGGGCCATTTTATTTTTTTGCCTCTAGATGTGCTGCAAAATTCAAAAGGAATATCCTCACATTGATGACATTAAAATCTGCATTCATAATTTCTTCATTAAACACAGAAATGGAGCGCAGGAATGCACAAGGTTTTGAAGTTATTTTTTAGAAAAGATCATGCTGATTGGAATTTAAATAAATAATTTTAACAATTAATTAAGTCTCTTTTACCTAAAATATTCCATATTTCCAAAGGGAAAGCCAGGCAAAAATAAGATGTGAAAAAACTGGCAAATTTTATCAGTGAGAAGTTGGGAGTAAAGCAGTATGGACTACCTTCTGGATCTAATTATAGAATTAATTAAATGATAAAAAGATAGACTTCATCCCCCATCTTTTAAATTTTTAAAATAGCATTCAATTTGTTCTTTTTCTTAGATATCTCAGTGCAAACTTAATGCAAAAAAAAGAAAAAGAAAAAAAAGGAATGAGAAAAACCCAGTTATTAGACAAAAGTTATTCTAGCAGTGGACAGTTACACCACTTAGAAATTCAGGCAGAGTTTCTGAGGAGTAGAACCTATTCCTCCAGAGCAGCAGTAGCTGCCTTAGTTTTTCTCTCTCTTTCAGATTCTTGCCTTACTATTCCAGCTCAGTAAAGGAATTCCCTCAGACAGCAGTCTCTTTCGTTCCTTGAAGGTGATTTATCTATTCCACTCTGCAGTGAACAAGGCAGAGATATTAAGGAAAAATAGTAAATCATAATATAATTAAAGATGGTATCATAAGCCACAGGCAACAGAGGCAAATAAAGACTTCACAGAAAACATTACTATTTAGATATTTTGGAAGGATGAAGTAATTCATTTCTGTGAGGGTGGTGAGGCACTGGCACAGGTTGCCCAGAGAAGCTGTGGATGCCCATTCCCTGGAAGTCTTCAAGGCCAGGTTGGATGGGGCTCTGAGCACCCTGGTCTAGTGGGAGCTGTCCCTGCCCATGCCAGGGGACTTGGAATTAGATGATCCTTAAGGTCCCTTCCAAACCAAGCCATGATATGATTCTGTGATTCTATTTTACCAACTGAAAGATTTCTCAGGCCAGAGAAAACCAGTAAGTAAATCCACTCTTTAGTCTGTGGGCTATTCCACAACACAGTAAGTATTCAAAATAATATTCACTCCTGGGAAAAATATGACACATTATAGCATGCTCTTTAGATTCCCAAAGAAAAGATGCTGCTGCAAGTGTTTTATCCAAAACATAAAACAGAGTGGGTACAGCTCCCAGAAGACAGCATTTAAAAGAAGGAAATACTTGAAACATCAAAATCAAAAGTACATCAAAAGGCAAATGCCAACCTATTTGTCACGGCAGCTCATCCATAACCTAATTGCATGACAGATTCATCCAGAGGAAACTTGAAAGATGCTTACAAACGTGTCTGATGGAAATCTTTTGGGAGATGGATGCCACTTTTGGAAAAAGAGACTTTATGGCTGGAAATTGGATTTGCTGTGATTGTTGTCCAGTGATAAGATGGCTGAAAATATGGTTGGGTGTTCTACAAACAGAATCCAATTTCTTCAGTAGTGACAGCAATTTAACAATATGTTGACTGGGAGGATATAATGACAATATAAAGCCTCTCAGAGTCTTTTTGAGAAAGAATCATAAAAGGTCTTTGCTGAGT
Organism: Fringilla coelebs; assembly: GCF_963513975.1. Lineage (NCBI taxonomy): Eukaryota > Metazoa > Chordata > Aves > Passeriformes > Fringillidae > Fringilla > Fringilla coelebs. Next base: position 52,287,100 of record NC_140030.1, on the reverse strand, counting down.
CATTTATTTTTACAAGTATCATCTAGAACTTTCTGCTTATTTTTATGAATACACTGAAAACAGTGCATGCAGTCTATAAAAGGCTTTAAAACCCTCTAACCTAAAGATGTAAATACATTATTACTAAGGAATTGTACTTGTTCAATAAAATTATCTTGCCTTAGACATTTGATTCTCTTCAAACTTGTGTTTGTTTATGTTACACATTCAGTTATTTGAAATACTTTCCAGTTAAATGCAGGCAGTTACTTTATGGACTCATCTTTATCATAAGCATTTTTCTCAATAGACAAGTTCTCAGAATTCTCAGCTGGATGATGAATCAATGTTTGGAATGTTCTTAGAATATCTTTTTTAAGCACAGTAAGTACCATAAGAAGTTATACATGATGATGTGTCTCTGGCTGTTCATTAGAGCACTTTTAAGGAGGGGAAAGTTGGTGTTTGAAAACTTGATTTCAAGCGTAGTTTACTAATTGCCTTATAAAAAAATCCCAAGCCATGAGACAATGGACAGGCAGGATTTGTCCTCTTTTTTATAAGACAAGCATTAAAGAAAACCATATGATGAGGTAGATTGAGTGGTATGAACTAATGTAAAATCTGTCTCGTTATGCAGCCTTCAAAGGCTGGGGAAGAAGGATCCCTAGGTGTCTGTGAACTGAAATGAGAAAGGAGGATACCTGGAGGATACATGGGGTCACTGACTACGTTCACACAGAAGAAGGCTAGGGATGAGTGGGCTGGTCTCAAGATACACAATTCCCTGATCAATCCCTAATGTGTACATGGCAGGATGTAGACAGTTGCTGCTAAGTCATAGAGACTGTCTCTCACTGCATAATAATTTTTTTGTGCCTTCTGTGCAGCCACCACAACCCTTTCAACTCCTCTGCACGGAGTGTAAAAGTATTGTCCTAAACCTGTGATCAGAAAAAGAGATGAGGATTCTTCCTACTCTTGCAAGAAGGACCTCAGCTTGTCACTGAGGATTTATCTGAAATCCAATTCGCCCGAGTGATATGCAGTAGCATAAATTGTTTAAATTGGTTTCCACAGAGCCCACTGTATCCTGCTACAGTGTACTTACTGACAGCAGGTTTAATTTGCTTGGAAATTGAAAGTACAATCCACATCCTTCATGCAATGCAAAACATTGTGCATATTTAATAGGCTAACTTTTTATACCCTTACTGTGTAAACTGAACCTTTAAGGTTGATTGAAATATGATTTAAATGTAAATCTGTCTGCCTACATTTTTATCTTTTAAAATAGCATTAAATACTTTTTACAGCTATTCAGCCTAGTACGTTCCCTTGTAGAGGGGAGATAATTATATATAATTTTTGTGTGAAATTTCATATGAACTACCTCATTTTCTGAGCAGGTACAGCAGCATATATTAAAGCACATCAGAAATTATTCCCTTTGTTGCAACATAAGATAAAGCCCTGATGTGAAATTTGATACAAAGTTTTGGTTGGGGTTGATTTTCAGGTTTCCTGATGTAATTTGGGAGTGCAAAACGATTGAAAAAGAAAGAAAAAAACCACAAATGAGCAATCCCAAAGTAATTCTGAGTGCAGAAAGAGAAGCTTTGAAATGTGTTTGCTCAGCAGTGAGTGCAGTTCAGCACAGTTGTTATTCTGCAAGTGGGCTTCATGGGAGGTAGGGTACAATGTTTGCGTTCATCCCCTGAAGGTTGTCTGATATTTCACCTTTCCAAAAGTCTTCCTTGGAGTATTGTGAAGACAACCATCTGCATGTAAATGAAACAAAAATTATCCCTCCATGTTACTCAGAATATAAGTAACAATCTATACTTAGGAGTTTAAGATAGATTAGAATAGATTGGAGAGTGACTTTTGTATACAGGCTGCCTGAAGGAGTAAATTCCATCCATCCTGAAAATGAAAAATAAGCCCTGTCATGATTGAATCTCTGGAAATCCAGCATCTAGAATTCAGAATCCTCTTTTTCTCGTGCTATGGCTCTACAGATTGGTCTTAGTGGAGAAGGCACACTATTTCTTCAGAAGAAATCAACAATCTCCTCAGTGGGAAATAAAACATGTCTTAGAGGTAGTCTTGAAAATTCTTTGCTACTTCAGATACGGATGTTTGCTGTTTCAGCATTTCTCTTCTATTTAGATACTTCATATTACTTTAAAAATTCCTTAGAAATAAATGACCATTCAAAAATAATCCTAAGGGAAAAAATATGAATCTTAACAGTAGTCTGAGTACTTTTTCCGACTGAGCTGGTCAGCCTCTTAAAATTTTTTCTTTTTATAAAGTAAGCAGTCAGAAGATAAGTCTGGCTATAAAATAATTTCTCATTACTTTTAGGTGTGGGGAAGTGTAAAATATCAGCCACAGACTTCACTAATGGCTGGGCACTGTATGTAAGCCTGAGGAATATAAAAACAGATGCATTGATTACTTTGGAACAGGTTGAACTAAGGAGAAGGAACATATATCAAAACACACAGAAGTGGCATGGACTTGCAAAAAAATAATCAGAACCAGACATTCCTCTTCAAAGACTACTTTTTAAAGATCTTTCCTGTCAGTTGTGAGAGACAAACAATAAAAGCATCATCTTTTTTCCCATTCTGCTTGTTCTTTTTCAGCTCAATCAGTCTTTCCAGAAGATTCTCAGTGTGCCTATAAGCCTTTCCAGAATACTTTGTCCTAAATTCTGTACCTATAGGCTTCTTTTTCCTACCTCTACTAGCAGACAGCCAGAGTTTCCACTCCCTCAGCAAAGAGTAATTTGCAACACTGTTGGATTACTATCTCCAAGTTAACGTGCAATAGAGGGCAATTAAATGGTTCTGGTCACACTGAACATAATAAATATTATTTGAACACATAACACAAGATACTCAAGTAACGAATGTAGCAGAAATAAGATTCAAATTGAAAAAATGCTGCAAATCTCTGGCTAAATATGCGTGGGAGTATTGAAGAGAACTTATCTAGGTGATTGGAAGTCAAAAGGAAAAAAATGTGCCCAGCAACACAGGTGCAGATGCCCACCCAGGCAGTGGGAGCTCTGTGGCCCGTTGCATTACCTGGGACACTGGGTTCCACCTCGCACCGGGAGCCTTAGCCAGGGCTTGGCTTCTCAGTGGATGCTCCTGCTTCCTGCTCTGCTTCCCAGCAGAGACCTGACATCTGCCACTGAGAAATGTACCACGCTGAGGAGGGCATCTCTAGGGCTCCTAAGAGCAACCAACCACCACACATAACCATTTTACTGTTACTGTGTAAAAGGCAGAGTGTAATCGGGGCAGGACACAAACATGGGACACCGAGAGAAAAGTAGGAGGGGAGGGTATGAGTGTCTCTGCAAGGACATCACCATGGGATTTTCCATGGAATGCAGTGTTATTGGATGCACTCCTAGGCCCTCCAAGGCTCGATCAAAAAGACAACTGCAATGCCTAAACAGATTTGAGCAGGTCTCAGCTAGCTTGGCTAACTACTGAGCTGCAGCTCACAGTACTTGGTGGGGGTCATTTAGCCAAATGAGGCTGTGGGGCAGGCATGCACCCTTCCCAGTACAGCTGTGCTGCTGTGGACACATCCATCCCTTTTTTCTGGAAGGACAAACATTGTTTAAATTGTTTAAATTATGACAGTCAGGATTAAGGTTTTTGAAGACCCACACGCTCCTTCTAATTTTGTGTTTCAGATCCCCAACTTGCAAATTATAAACCTTTTATTTTTGGTAGGATATTTGGACAAAATAATGGATGTTACTTCCCCTGCCCCGCCTCCCTCACCCCACAAATTTTCTGAAAACATGTTCCAGGTTTAACTGGGTAGGATTCTGACCTAATCTAAAGGCAAACTTCTAGAAGAACTTAATCAAATACTAGCATTTGATCCAATTCTCTACTGACTATTTGGCCAGAGCTCTAGTACATGCATCAGGAATTATCAAAATCCACACAGTTATTTCAGCTGTTGGGTGCTTTAAAAAATGTACCTGGAAATTTTTTAATACCTCTTCTACACAAACTTGTTCTTGTTTGATAAAAATAAATTAACTCATCTCAAAAAGACTTTTAAATTTCCAAGTGTTGCAGATGATTTGAACAGAAAATAGAGACCTCATAAGCCACATTCGCTCTTTCTGAAAGATAACCAAACATCTTATTTTTCACTCTATTAAAAAATCCCTTGAAAATATCTTCTCACATTATTTGTTAATGTATATGATAATTGCATACAGAACACCATCCTCATCTTCCTAACTGAGAGCAAGGATTACAGTGCTACATAATGTATTTTGTCAGATGAATTTTGAATGCAAAAACATATTTTCCTGTTTGAAAGGCTGGGATTTATGCAGATAGCTATCAATACCATTAATAGAATTACCTGCTTAAATCCTTTTATTTAAACAGGACTCCACAATTTATAAAGATTTAATGTAATTTTTGGCTCCGTATCTTATTTGTCATATAAAGAACTTTTTACAAAAAGTCTTTACTCAGCTAAGAGAATTTAGTACATCTTGTTTGCTAAATAAATCTGATCTATCTATTTAAGTAACTTTTGTGGTCTCTTCTCCTATTAATGCCATACCACAGCATGTTCAAAAACCATGTTGGAGCAAAAAAAGTGGAATTTAAAGAGCTTGTTGTTGAGTTACTGGTAACACAGTAAATCCCACCCAAGTGAGAAAGCTTGTGCTTCACCTTGGGTGCTGCTCAGCTCCCCACTGCAGGGCCAGAGTTCTCAGAGGTCTGATTTTTTATTATAGTTGGAAACAACAAATAGGATTTTACCATAGCATTTTAAAAAGGTGCCCTACAGATCAGGTTTTTTAGGTGTCATAGTGAGAAAGATGCATTGCTGCCTTCTGTCTGAGGCCATTGATTCATGTCCTGGGGAAGCCAAAAGTCTGCAGGTATGGTGCAGGCAGAGAGGAAGAGAGCATCCTGGGTCCTGGTCCTGGGATCTGGTTTTTTTACACCTGCTCCTGCTACTTCTTTTAATCCAAACAACAGCAACAAAATTTAAGGCTGCAACAGTAGTATGTCAATGCAACAGTAAGACACTAGGCATCCATAATCAATAAAATGAATTGTCATCCCAGAATCATAGAACACCAGGATGGAAGGGGACCTTAAGGATCATCTGGTCCAACCTTTTGTGGCAAAAAGTGGTCTAGACAAGATGGTTCAGCACCCTACACAGCTGAATTTCAAAAGTGTCCAACACTGGGCAATCCATCACTTCCCTGGGGTGATTATTCCAATTCCTTCTGTTCCCTTTCCACAGAGGTACTCCCCAGCTGGGTAGATCCCAGCCTGTGCTACACTCATGGACTATATTTTCCCAGATGCAAGATCTTGTTGGGCTTGATAAGATTTTATCCCACTCTTTCAGCCTGTCCAGGTTTTCCTGCAGGGTGGCTTCCCTTCCAAAGTCTTCAGTTTGGTCTCAATGGCAAATGTCATCAGAGTACACTTGATCCTATCTTCCACATCATTTATGAATGCAGCAAGCAGCGCTGAGCCCAACATCTCTCCCTGGGGGTCCCTTGTGTCAGGTTGCCAGTTTGGAAGAGAATTATTTCCCAGCACGTATGCTGTTCTGGGTGACCTGGTCAGCCTCTTCCCCACCCACTGCAAAGGCCACTTGCCTAGACCATAAAGCACCAGTTTCTCCAGGAGGAGGCTGTGGGATACCGTGGTGAAAGCCTTGAAGAGATCCAGGTAGACCATGACCACCGCTCGCCCTACATGAGCCGAGCACAATACTTTGTCAGAGAGAGCAGTCAGGCTTGTCAGGCCTGGTTTGCCCTTGCAGAATCATACTCATACTTAAATGACAGCAATTTCAAATTGCTGATGGTATCACTGTGTTTTTCCTGTAGATAGACAAATACAGGTGACAGGAGGGTTGATTAAATTACCTGTCTTGAGTGTAGTAAGTGCCAAAACCATATCCTTTTTTTTTTTCCTGGGTAATCTATGAATCCAGTAAACACTGCACTGTTTTTATGAATTCAAAAAATTAAACCTCAAAAATCTAGATAAGGGCCACAAATGAAACATTTTTGCCTTTTTATATGAAAAGCTGACTTGGTCTGAAAGCAGTGAGTAAATTCATTTTTTAAAATTTTTAATTTTATTTCCCCCTTCTGCTTTGTTCCTCCCTGTAGTCAGTTCTCTTCACACAAGGCCTGAACAATTTAATAAGTTTTCATGGATCACCAATCAAGCCCAAAGACATGTGTGTGGGAATTTTCATGTGGGCAGTCTGCAAAGTGTTTTACCTTTACTGTTTTCACAAATAAATAATTTTATGATAGTCCCTAAAGCCTAGGCTTTGAAGTATATGATGCAATGTCATGTTCATTGGAGAGGGGTTTAATGGTTGGACAGTTTATGACTGAATAAAAATCCAGGAAAATCTACTGAGTTTCTGGAGTGTTCTAATGTAACTGTGATTCTTGCTTTGGAAGATGTGGGGAGATACAATTTAGTAAGGTCATCTCTTTCTCTGCATTATTATCAAAATGCAGCTGTTCTCATATCTCGTGTTCCAAACATATTTGATCTGTTTTTGGCACCCCCTCAAAAAAAGTGTAAAATTAATGCAAGATATCTCTTCCATCATTCAATATTCAACCTTACAGAAAATGGCTTCTTAGCCTTAGTGAATAAAACATATGCCTGATATGCTCGAATTCTGTCACTGGCATAGGTGCTCACAAAGGAAGCATAGCATCTGCTCCCACTCTGTAGCACAACACTCAACCCTATAAAGAGCTGCAAGATGCAGAGCAGAAAGCAAATAACACGTAACTAATTAACATCTCTTTTATGTCTCTGACTGTATCTGGCATAACAACAACACAATTTTTATTTGGTTTTAGTACCGTGGTTTGTTTTCATTTTGTATTTTCTTTTACTATGGCCATGGCTCTGTTGGTTTTAAACTGCACACACCTGCAGAAAGAGAAGAAAAATATATTCCTATACCATCTAACCCAGTTCAGACTCTGGTCCTACTAAAAAGGCAAAAAAATTGCTTCCCTCATTACTGTCAGCCTCCTACTTCTCCCCAGAGAGCAGGGAAACCTCTCCACATAGCTGCTATTTTGCATTTATCTGTGTACTGTGAACAGAAGGGACATGAAGAGACTGGGATGAGAAAGACTTATTTCTGCTGCTCTTCGTCATGTCTCTTTGCAGCATGCTGCTCTGCAGGAGCAGTCATGCTGCTTGGAGGAGGGATAAAACTCAGCTCTCTTTTTTTCTCAGAGACTGTGGCAATACAAGAAGAGCTGTCCAGAGTGACGGGGCAAGACTACAGCCTGCAGTAGTTCACTGCAAGGCTCTCAGGGCAAAGGAAAGAGAAGAGTAGCTGGATGAGGACATAGATGCCATCAAAGGACAGGACCAGGGCTTGCCCTGACCAGTGGAGAAGAGAGGGAGCTTTATCCACTGGGACTTCAGGACTACACTAACACTGATCTTCCTCAACCAGTGCCCAGTGTGATTTTGCACAAATACAACATGAAGCCAACACAGGTGTTGCTGGCAGTGAACAAGGAAACTGTGGAGGAGAGGCAGAAGTTTCAAACAAGACTGGCCTAAAGCAGGTCTGAAGATTTGCTGTAGGCACAGAAGTTGAGTGCTATATCAAGCAAGCCCATCTGAGTGATGCAATCGCATCGCCTCCAGGCTGCTCAACCGGGAGTGCAACACTGCTGTCCATCAGAAACACCAGGACACCCAGCCCTGTCCCCTGCTAGACTTTGAAAGAGATGGAAAGGGAACATTTTCCTTCATTTGCCCAAGGACCAACTAAAATAGTTACAGAATGACAGCACCTTATTTATACACAAAACTTGAGCACACTAGGCTACATATCATAGTAAATAATTTTCTGTCGTTCTGTCATACAATATAAAATCCATATTACACAGCTGAGTAAAAAGGTACTAGAAACGATGCAGAAAAGAAAGAGTATTTGTCCAAGTATTTTAAAAATAAGGAAGTGCAATTAAAATAAAGGAATAGATCTCCCTTTTAAAACATTTTTTTTTACTGAATGAGTGCAATGTAAAAGCCTTGATACAAAATTTATGCCCATGATTTTTTTTTCCTTTTTTTTTTAGATTCAGCTGTCAAAACTTGTGGGATCATAAAAAAGCCAAAACATGTACTCCTGCAACTATTCACATATAACTTTTTATCCAGTTTGAAATTCATATTCTTAAGTCACAGACACCTGCACACACAGTCATGCATGCAGAACAGGTACAATTTTTACCCGATTTTTCCTTTTTTTTATTTCTATCACATAGAATGTGATGAACTTATTTCTATTCTACACATTTAAGTTTTCTATACTTCTGAATGATTTCTGAAAAATAATGTGTCTGAGTCATTCTGGAAAGGAAAAAAAAAAGAGCAGGAAGCACAGAAGCGGCAGCTGTACTGCTCTGTGAGTCAGACAGAGGTATTGGACTGGCATTGGCTTGCTGCTCCTCCCTCACCCCAAGGAGGTCCAGCAGTGGGAGCCAGACAGATGGTGCAATGCTGTTCATTAGCAAGACTCCCACAGCCACATTTAGCAGTCAGAGAAGGTCAGGGGAGGTGTGTGGCGCCCCAAGAGTGCAGCCAGAGGCATTTTAGCACGACTTGTCTCAGATACACTGCTCTGAGCTGGGCTTGCAGTAAGGATCTACCCAATGTCCACAAACTGGAGTGGCACAGGGAAAATAATGTTTTCCTGGCAATTCTCAGAGGTCATGCAGCGCTTTTTTTCCGGCTGAAAACATTAAAAAAAAGAGTAATGATCAAAAAGAGAAAAGGGGCTGGAAGAAGCTGCTTTGCACAGTTTGTTCTCATCCCTCACAGAAAAGTGCTGTATTGACTGTCTATCAGGCTACTTTGTAAATACAAGAAGTAGGACTGATCTGGCCATTTGTTCTAATCACAGGAAAATACAGATAACATAATAAATGACATGGGGTGTAGTGCTTGTTTATAGTTCTGCTGCTATAAATAAATATTGCAGAACTGTAGTCCATGTGTTCAGTTGGCAAGATCTGCATTTTGAGGAAATTCAAAGGAATTTTCGCAGGAATCTCAAGACAGTCATCTCAACAGACAAAAGGTGACTTGGCTTACCTGCTCTGGCAGGGTATTTCATTTATAAAGCTAGTTTTATGCAATACACTTTTGGATGTGTCTTTATTTAGGGTTTTGTACAACATCCAATATGCTGTTCTCTCTTGGCATAGAGACTCTCACTGTGGATGGCCTCTGTAATACTCAGTCATTAGGAAAGAGTATTCATGTTGTTTTAAATTTTCTTAAGAGTATATTCTCCTTTACTGGAGTACAAGGAGGCAAGAAGAACTAAGCAAGCAAACATGATATTACCTGAATTTTGATACAGCACTCGCACCAAGATCCAAAAGATTTCTAATATTTGGAAAAAGAATATTATAACTGAGGAAGAAAGACCCTAAACCTGTTCTCTTTCTTGGACTTTCTGAACAGGAGATAGTACTACTTTCATATTTCACAGCAACACAGGAAAGATAAGGGTTTTTTTTAAGGATGCAGTGTTCCAGAGAGAAGGCTGCAGGTAGGTAGAAGGAATAACTTCCTAATCTGCCCTTCTTCAGGGAGTGGGAAATGTAAGAATAAACACAGGAACAGTGGACAAATTAATTTTGCGCTGATGTAGAGTACCTGCAAATCTTATTTCTAAAAGAAGCAACATTTTCTCGAAAGTGGATGCTATCCTCCACAAGGTTTGGTTGTTGGGATTTCAGTGGGGGTTTTTCTGTTTGTTTGTTTGTTTGTTTTGTTTTGTTTGTTTTTGTGTGTGCTTTTGTTTTTAAGATAAGACTATTAGTTAGGGTGAGATAGGAAGGTGGTAATTTAAGACATCTAGTCATTAGCATTTTTATTGCTTCACCCTAAAATTCAGATTTCCATGAAAACACACATGCTTGTTTCTCACTTCTTGATCTGTGCAAAATGTTTAGACACAAACATGGAACATCTCAAAGCTCCAGGACGTCATATACATTTCTGCAGTAGAGGACAGCCTTTCTTAAAGTATCCTTATGCTTTCCTATTACAGTGCTTCATTCTTTGCTTGCATTTGCTACAGAAATGAAGATTATTTCTTCCTTTAGTCCCTTATGAATGTTTTTTACCTCTACACACAGACTTGTTTTATGGAATCTTTCAGAGATAAGAGGAAGGAAGAAATATTTTGTTGCCTTAAACATCTATTGCAAGGTCAGAGACGGGATCAGTACAGAAAATGAATTGCTTCCCCACTCTCCAGAATCTGTACCTTCATAAAACCCAGAGGAGGAAATTTGTAAACTGGAGAAGAGATACTACCTGCATTATGCTGAAGAGTAGATACTACCTGCATTATTCTGTAGATTAGAAACATGGAACATTTTCTGAGTGCTACACTCACTTTAATTCATAAAGAATGATACAGTAAGAAAATAATTAAAATGTGGCATTGATTCCACTGCAAGAGCCAAACATTCAACTATTTTCAATCAAAATATTGCACAACAAGGTCTTACCTATAAATGCAAAAATGAGAACTAATTCTCATTTAGTGTTAAATTCTCATGTAGTGTTAATTTTCAGGAGTTAAAGATTCAAAAATCATCAATCAATCATTAATGGGATTATTATATCATCCATATTGCATATTTTGCAGCATACATTAGTGACGGAGATTAATACATTAGGATTTAAAGTAATAAAGAGAGAAAAATAGCAAATCCTGCATTTATGCAATGAAAAATACCTAAAGAAAGAGAAAAGCTTTTGTGACATAATGTGATAAAAATATATCTATCTCTCTCTCTATCTATCTATATCTATCTATATCATCTATCTATATCTATCTATATCTATCTATATCTATATCATCTATATCTATATCATCTATATTGTCTGTATCATCTATATCTATATCATCTATATCTATATCTATATCATCTATATCTATCTATATCATCTATCTATATCTATATCTATATCTATATCTATATCTATATCTATATCTATATCATCTTTATCTATATCTATGTCTATATCTGCTGTGGGGTTGTTGAACATGGAGTCATGATCACCCTGCTGTCAATCCCTGCAGCAGGCTGGCTCCCTGGGGTCGTGCAATGGTGTGGTTTTCTCAGTGCCTCAAGGTCATCTCTGTTACCTCAAAGAGTATCTGCAAATGTCTTTTAAATAATGAACTTGGTGCTTTATAAACCTTCTTCAGGCACTGGTATGAGACAATTCTCTAACTGGAGAAAAACTAAAAACAGTGTGTAAGGTAACTGAACCTGCGTATCAGGGCATTGGCTTCTCAGAGAAAATGAATGCATACTTAAAAAGTAGAAGAAAATTTATCCCATGTCACTAAAAAGTAATTAACATAACAGGAAAATTAACATAACCCATAAAGTTGGGGAGCAAATATTAAAGGTATAATGCAGTCTGTTTGTTGCTGGATGCAGAATAATTCCTCATTTCTTCACAGTTTTCCTACTAGAGGTGCAGAAACTGGTGGTATGCACAAATCTAACTAGACATGAGCAAGCTGAAAAGGGGAACTAAAAGCCTAGTGTGCCTTTGAAAGTGAAAGGTTTGTCTTATTCACTTAAGAAGACCAAGAGCATACTGGGTCTCGTAAAGCTCCTCTCCCAGATATAGAAGACGTTGGAGAAGAGGAGGAAGGCAGATCAGCTTTTGAGATATCACACTTTTGAATTGGTGGGGCTTGAAATATCAGGGGTCAGCTGCACCCACTGTGAGGGAAAGGAAATGAAAGGGTCTCCAGTCAGCACATTGCAGCACTTGTGCTCCATCTGTTCCACTTGCAGGAAGGACTGGTCAGTGCTGCACATGCTGCCAGCACTGAACTCCTCTGCTTAACACAGGATGAGCCACGCAGGCTGACAACCCTACAGGCCCTGTGCTTCTCCATACCCCTGTTTAGTCCTCAACTCCTTTCCATACCACCCATGTACCATTTGAATTTTCAGACTGCATTATCATAAGTTTTGGAATTGATTAGCCTAATATTTTTAACCCTTTTTCTCTTAAGCTTTGCGGTCATTTATTGATTAGTTCTCTGCTCTGGCATTTCCCCGTAAATATGTTTAGGCAGCTGATAGGTTTTAACTCATCATACAGTGAGAATCTGAGACAGACCTGTGCAGCAGTGATTTGTATTGATTTGGCTTCCAAAATTTACTTTATAGAAATTGAATTTCTAGACAGTTTTGCATTAAAAATGGCCTCATGAAAAATATTAGCATAAGGATTATTTTGTCCTTGAGGTCTTTTTCCTAACATCTCTTTCCTTTGTACCACAGTGGCAGCCTCTGTACTTTCTCTCCTTCCCAAAAACTTATCCTCATTTCTCTGCCTCTATCCACTTACTTTCAATTCTCCCAGCTGTTTTCCTGTGATTATCTGTGAGTTGGCATTTACCAAGTAAGGCAAAGGCACAAAAACAGGCAGCCAGATGCTTTTGATTATTGCTATTTACAAAAGAGACCAGAGCTGTGCATATCACAGTTTAGAAACCTCTCTCCTCAGGTAATGCTGAATTCTGTGTATTTTGCCACCACAATCCCTTTTGATTTTGCTTAAAGATGAGCAGGTGTATTTTCATACTTGTCATTCCTCGGTCAGCAAAACAGGGCAAGGTGTGCTTTGGAGGGGCAGATTCCTGTATAGGGAATCTATGGCTACCTTGGTGTATTTTTATTGTTGAGGACACAAAGGCTTAAATCTCTGTGGTCTGGTGCTTTGTGACAATTTTGCTCTGCACCAACCTCTGTGAGATTTATACTTCTTTTTTCCTTCTTAACACATAACTTCTTCACAGCAGATTGTGAGGTGTTCCAGAGGAAACAAAGCAAAGCAAAACAAAGCAAACCAACAAACTACAGAGCAATAGCAACACAGTGCTTTCAACATGCAGATCAGCTGTCACTTCTTTATTTCAAAATACACATGATGTGCAAATGCAAAAGTCAGATTTGCCTGTAGCATAAACCACAATAGGTAGCAGCATGTTTGCTATACCTGAACAAAAAAAATCAGCTGGAGAAAGAAGAAAACTGGGATTTTTTCTTAATAAGAAAACTAACAGTTATGTTGAAACAGGAGAGAAAGAAGTTACTTATTTATACACACACAGGCACATAGCTTTTATGTTGGGTTGCGGTAATGTAAAATAGATTCTTAATTTAAAAGAGAGAGCTTAGACAAAGAGCACTCTGAAAGAGACCACTTTATCATGATCTCTGATCAATAAATGAAATTTATATGATTAGAAAAGGTCTCTCTGTGTTTGCAAATGAACAATATGCCGTGACATGTGTACATTTTTTTTCTACCCATCATGTGAAATAATGGTTATTTGCAAGCAGGATAGTTCCTAATTTATTTTTCTAATAATCTAGTCACTGAGTAGCTATAATACTTATTGATTGTGATTCTTCCAGTTCAATAACATATTGTCAAAACAATCCTTTAGTTGTTCCATAAAACAAAAGAAAAAATGATAAAGCAGTATTTGCTGTACAGAAATAGCACCAAATGCTTCTTAATTATGCCATCATTATGTAATGTTACCAAAAAAGACTGGAGTGTAGTCAACCTAATTTTAGTCATCCAAAGGACAGATTTCAGTCTTTCCTCTAAACTCCCTTCTCATCCAGAGGGTAAGATGAAATAAACAACTTTCCAAAGACTGCAAAATCACAGCATCATCAAGGTTGGAAGAGACCTTCAAGGCCATTTAGTGATTTAGTGTAACTGTCAACCCAGTACCACTGTAACCACCCCAAACCACATCCCCAAGTGCCGCATCTTGGGCATTTTCAGACAGGTGACTCCATCACCTCCCTGGACAACTCATTCCAACGCCTAGCCACTCTTTCAGTGAAAAAAAAAAGAGACCATGTCCACCTCACTACAACTTCCTTTCGTGTTGTTGATAGATGCCAATATCTCTCCAATAACTGTAGAAGTCAGTGTTTTGATGTTTGCTACCAGCTCATTGTACCCCAGATAGCCCAAAATGAGACAGAGCTATTAACCTGTATATGACTGGATTTTCTGTGGAAGAGGATGGAAAGGCTTGCTAGAGAGCACTCTAATACAGAATATTTATAGGAGGAGTCCAATCCAAATTTCTCCCCATATATTTGGGTTGGTTTACAGCCTCAAACATATAAAAATCTTGAACCTGTCTCTGAGAATCCTGACATCAAGTTTAAAAATGTGAGCATTTAAAAAAAATTGTTTCCCTTTGTAGGTTTCTGAACCTTTTTAGTTACTGTGCCAAGACTTCAAATATTTCTTAATGAATGTGAGGGTTGTAATTAAAACATTTTTACTTAATATTTTTTAGATCCTTCATTAGAATATTCCTACGATGGAAAGGTATTCGCATGGTGAATTTTGTCTACAGGAACAGGAATTCAAGCAAAACACAAAATATTACAGACATAACTGCTAAAGCTACAAACTTTTTGCAGTTTTTAAGAATCTGAGCAACTGTACACTGATATTTGAAAGAGGCTGAAGGTATTGCTATGAAGCAGCACACTTTACTTCTTTCCATGGATTCTGGGTCCTGAACTCCCTTGCCCTGTGTCAGTCAATCTTTCCAGTCATTGCCCTGTGTTTTTGATGAGGAACATAACAGAAGAAACAGTCCACTCAGATTAATGCCTTAAACTTCTCTCACCTTCTTATGCACACTATGTAGAAAGCAAAAGGAATATATCTTCCTTAACAAGAAATTAACAACAGAAATATATTTTGACCAAAACCAATTAATATTTAATTCTGAAACAGAAAAGAGTGCCTATTTGTCATAGAAGAAATTCTTGTGTGCTGTCAGAAAAAACATTTCAGGTAAGCAGGCTAGCAATGGGGTGTCTTGCAGTATCTAAAATTTTCATTTTCTTGAGATTGGGATAATTACACACTTCTGTTCTCTGAGGTTTTGTGAGCAATAGTAAATAAAGCAAACTCAAATGTTTTCTGTCACCTAGACAGGTGTTACTGTAAGCCAACAAAATAAATACCAAAAAAACCATCCAGAGAATAGACACAAGCCTTGCTCACTAAACAGTCATTTGACACCCCTTCTCACAGAGTTTGCCCCTTGAGCAAAGATCTCTGTGATAAGGATAACTCACATTGTAAATGCTACTTTATAGCCAGCTATATTGAACTGAGCTAAAGGCAATATTTGCAGCTAACATTACTGTGCAAATTTCTTGCTGGTTTTGAGCTAGCTAGAAAGACAATACTGATGATGTTTCTATCAGAGCAAGATTTCTCTCCAAACTTCTGCCTTTATTTTTCAAAGCTACTGGAATTGGAATTTTTAAAAATTATTTTTCTTCATTTTTTTGCTGATTTTGCTTTGCTTGAAGACAAAGCTTTTGTTTTACCTATTAAATTGTCTTTATCCCAGGAATTTTCTCACTTTTAGTCTTAATTGTCTTCCCCATGCCCCAGGGAAGAGAAGATGAGTAAGTGTCTGTGTGGATCTGAGCTGCCTACTGGGGTCAGTCCACAACATAATTGTTTTATGGTCAGCCAAAGTGAAGCATAATGCCTTAAATTCATTCCAGCTTTGGCTATTGCTTAAAATAAAAAATTCATATGAAGTGAAGCTCAACAGCAGGTCCAGCCTATTCTCTGCCTTCTGGTTATAGAAACAAGAATGTGCATGCAGATAAAATTATATTGATTTCCTTTGTGATTTACACAAACCAAGGCTATTCCTACAATTGGTCTCACTGAATTTGCCCAATAAAAAAGTGTAAGTCATAGGCAAGTTAGAACACCTGACATGTGTAGAGGATCCTGTTTAAGTGATAGTATGTGATGATTCAATAAAATACTTAATCACTACGCTCCTTCTGTGTTTTAGGATTTTGATGTTTCTGTGTTCCTGTTCTTGACACATTTTTCTTCTACAAATGCTATGGCCAAAATTTCAAAGGGAAAATATAAAGCCTACTACCAAATCTGTGCAGTCTGCATTTTCAGAGATGATCACATATTTTTACTCACTTGTGGCCACAAACAGTTTGGGCATCTCATAATCCAATTTTGACTTATGAACACACTGCACGCTTTCAGAAATGTGCTTGCATGTGTAATTAATAGATATGGGGTAATGCTTACAGCTCCTGCCAAAGCATTCACCAGAGAGCACCCTGGAGAAGGAGATGAAAGCAACCAGAGGAGCAGCCAGACAAATTGGAATATGGGGCAGCAACAGCAGGAGCCCAGAGCAAATGAAAAGTTAATGCAACATTCCTGGGAACAAGATGGGGACTGTATCCCCAACAGGGCTTAGAACAGGTCCTGAGATTGGCATGAAACAAACTGGCAATTGTGAATTACCAAGATACCATTCTATCTTGGGATTTGTGGCTACTCTGTAAATCATGTTTGCTTTTCTGTCATGGTTTATGATGTCATTGAAAACCCTTGATGGATATATAACCTCATAAATAAGATTTCCTCTGTTTGATCTCTGTCTTGTATATCCAGTCAAATATTTGTTTACAGCAAGTCTGACTTACATCTAATACATTTGAACTCAAGGACCTCCAGAGATGAAAAACAAAGCAATAATCTACAGCTTTCCAAGCCCACCAGAATTCCTTGTCACAGTGATGGAGGGTGGAAGAGAGGGCATTTCTGCCTGTGTGTCAGTGAAAGAAAAGGAAGGTGGACAAGTGGAGGACTAGGTCAAGCATATGTGAAGCCAGGAAAATGCATTCTGAAAGGCTTGCAGTCACACAACTCCTTAAAGTCTGTGTGAGATATTTGGCTGAATTCCATACAACACTGGAATTTGAGGGGCAAGTCTTTAGCCATTAGCTGTGATATAATTTAGTTTGAAAACTTAATGAGAGAGGGAAAATAGCATTTTGGGGGCAAGGCATTTGCATAGCCCACTTCTTCTGCAGGTGTCTAATTGGTAGTGATACCGGTTTCATTAGAATACGCAGCAGGTTGTGGAGCTATCTAAAATGTCACTGAAGATAAATGCATTTTGTTATCAGCAAACGTAACTGCTTGCACTGGGAACCAAATGCAGAATATACTGTAGGACTATTAAAGTGCATCCACCCTTTCTTCCAGCTCTGTAGAAAAAAACTGGAACACACAAAGAGTTATTAACACCTTGCATGTTGCCGAGAAACTAGCTTAAAAGACACAAGCATGGAAATCTAAATTTGGGGTGAGTAAAACCAGTGTAGAAGCTTTAGTAGTGCTGTGTTTGCTGCAGTCCTTGATGGAGCAAAAAAAGCAACAGAATCACAATTTGAAGTTAATGGGCTTCTGTACTTTCAAGACACAATATAAGAAGTTAAAGGGGTTTTATACTAAATCCTGTGTGCAGGATATTAATTCTTAGATCTGCTATTCTCTTGCAGGTGTGCAGTATTTTTGCATAGAAGATATTAAGGATTGTTGCCTGTCTCGAGCTGGGAGTGGGTAAGAAATACAAGTCACAAACCAGAAGGAAATACTACTTTTGGACCCCTTCTGTCTCTCTACTCTTTGTAAAAATCGAGTGTGATAGCAAATATGTATCTATAAAGCAAGTGGTATCAAATACAGTACTGGCCTTAAACCCACAAACATTGGCAAAAATAGACAAAAGCAACCAGCCAAAGTGGAATATGGAATGAACAGGTAGGACAGAGTTGCAGAATTAAAGCATATTAAATAGAGTAAATGCTCCACACCTCTAGCATTACTGTTATCTTATGTTCCCTTGGCTTTTAGTTTTGTCTTATACTTGAAATTGTGAACACTTTTACATGGGACTATCTTTCTGCAGAGCACTTGGCAGAGAAAGACTTGTCTGGTGGCTGACAGTCCTGGGTAATCTGCTTACACATAGAAGAGGTGTCATTACTAAGAAAGCATCTGGCTATCTTGTTATTCATAAGAGGTGGAGTTCTTGGGTATTTTGGAGGGAACCAAAGAGGAACTTGTTTTGTATTTTTGTTTGTCTAACAGCAAGAAACTTAAAAAGTGTTATCACAGGTGGAAAAAAAATCTCTGAATTCTCAGCATGCTAGGTGTGAACACTGGGAGGCATTTCCATCAGTCAGAAGGTGATTTCTTTTAAGAATCATAACAGTTTACTTGCAGTTCCAGTAATAGAATATATTGGTGTGGAGGGTTTTTTTATTTTTTGGTTCTGGCATTTTTTTTTTTACCTTCAGGAAATGCACAGAAATTTATAACACAGAGACAGACAGGCACCTCACTGACTGGTACAAAGGACATCTTAGTACAGAGATGGAGAACCTGATAGATTTATTGTGCCCACGTTTGTTTTCAATAGCCAGGGCTGCTCAGGTCTTCCTGGGCTTCTTGGCTGCCAAGCAATGAAAAACCACCAGAGTTAAATGTGCTAAATGTCCATTTGAGTTCCCACTAGTCTGAAGATTGCATGAGTTCCTTAGGACACTTGTACTAACTTTTCTGCAGGCTTTTCCTGCTTTATGCCTAGAACCTTCCTGCTGTGCCTGCCAGGATCCTACACTGCATTATCTGTTTGAAAAACTGCTATTTTCAATTACAGCTAGTGTTTTACAGAAACTCTGAGGGTGTTCTGAATCCCATATTTTGTGTATTAATTACCCAGTAAATAAATATTTAAAGCTCTCTACTTAACTATGTATTACAGGAACTTTAGATAAGTTTTATAATGAAAAAAATGCTTACAGCATTCTACCACCTGACTTGATATATTCTCTTTCTGTATAACTCCTTCTTTCCTTCTCCTATGCAATTTTTGAGCCTGCTGGCAGATTTTAATCAAATTTAACAGAAACATCAAGATATTAAAATCATACAAATTTCATGAAGACAGAAAACAGAGAAGAGGAGAAACAACCTATTACTACATCCACAGAGGGAAGGTTAAAATGTGTCTAAAGCTTTTTCTGTGGGCTGGCTTGGTGTTCCACCAAGCAGCCCAAGTACCTGGACCAGAGAAGCAGCACAAACAGAGCTTGCAACTTAGCAGCACAAACAGAGCTTGCAACTTAGCAGAACCAGCTTTTCTTGTCTGGCCAGGTAGGTAGCAAATGTGACAAAGTGCTAAGCATTGTGTAAGTGCTTTTCTTTTGGGGTGTTGTTGTTGTGTGGTTTTTATTTGCTTGTTTGGTTTTTGTTGGCAAATAAAGTATTACTGCAGTAGAGAAGTGAGGGTAGGGAATGGTGTGGGGAGGAGCCAGAGTTATTCCTGGAGGGCACTGAAGGAAAAAAAATGAGAATATTGAGGAAAAATAAGGGCAGAGGGCAGGCACAGTAATAACTGTAAGAGAACCAAAATCACAGGAAGTAAAATCTTACTAATTACTCTGCCTATGTAGCAACTTGTTTTGCATTTTCTCATCTATATTCTGTCCTTTTTGGATTCTGCATTTGCCCTTTGTTTTTCTACATATGAGATTATATTCTAAACAGTCAAACTAACCTGTTTCCCTTTTTAGCTATCAGCAGAAAAAAAAGTTTTCCCAACTTTATGGAGGACTGAATGTATGAACATATTTTTCTTGTCCAAGCAACGCAATAAAAAGTGGATATTTATTGTGGTTACTAACTATGGAGAACAACTTTTCTCAATGAATACAGTCATTCTGCCAACTATTACTGAACAGGCTGTTAATTAAATCTCTGTATTTGTGCATTTGTCGTAGTTTATATGCACAGTTTTAAACCTCCTGTAGAATTTATTCATAACTGGTCAGTATGTTTATTTTCTGTTAAGTCTGCGCACTTTGATTAATCACCAAATCAGATGGTATTATTTCTGTTCCAAGAATGAGTGACCTATGCATTATAAGCAGGAAAATTGCCTTGTTTCTTAATGAATTATACATGAATAGCCACTGGTTTTGATGGCTCTTGTGATAAAGACAAAAAAGAGGCTTTAATAAATGGCTATGATGCTTTTCTCTAGCTATGAATACTCTGTAAATCTATTCTTTCTAATATTCACAATTCATTCCCTTTCTTAGACTATTATCATGAGAAAGGTCATCCTTGTACAAACGTTTGTGAATAAAAACTCTGTGAGTATGACTGAAATAAATCAGCAGATATAGTCACAAAACACAGGCAAATATCTTGTTACTTGCTGCACCTCCAGTTCAAACACAGTGGGAGATTAATCCTGCTGGCTATTCTAGACAAACTGAAGTTCCTAAAAGTAGGAAAGCAGAACCATTGTATAGCCCCTGAAGACAGAGAGAATTGGAATTTTTCACAGCTGAAGTTAGGCAGGAAGCCCAGCCCTGCATTGTTTATTAGCACACAGTGTATCTTATAGTAGCCATTGCATTTGAAAAATGTATGGCGTGTATGACGCTACTTGTTAGAGTAGAGCAGATTTCTGTTCCTATTGTCTGCATAAAGCAAGAGATAAACAAGAATCTGAGGGGTATTTTTTAAAAAAAATTGGCCTATATTAAATTGTGAGCAATAGCAGTGGGTGCACCAGAGTGTACAAAAAGGATTCAATTTGAAAAAAATATTATACTTGTCATGAAATATGTGCTCTATGAGACACAGGAGGAATACTGTTTGGAAAGAGAGCAATAAATTAGAATAAAAATCCTTTAAAATGCATAATTATCATGCATTAAGCTGCAAAAACAGGGGATAGAAATATCCATGCTCCTCAAAATGTCAAGTTGAACACCTTGCTGTGAGCCTGACTGCTTAATGTAAGTGTGGCTTTCAGTTCTGAACTTCTAAGGCATAGAGGACAGCATGACAGGATGTTATAACTTTATAAAAAGGACCTGAAAACTGTAACATTTCATTAACATTAAATCAGTTATTAACATGTCTGAAGAATTACATTTTTGATACTTCTGTTCATTCTGATACTTTATTCAATGAACAGAAGTTAAAATGTCACATGCCTTAGACCACTGCTGTGCTCAATGTCTTAGTTAAGGATGCAAAGTCAAGGGTCTCTGTGTTCAAGAATATCAAACAAAGCCTGTTATTTTTTTTTCCTAATAAAATAACTAAACAAATCTTGCTAATCTGTGAAGTATTTTAAAATTGAATATTTTTTGTTCTTTTTCTTTCTGCTCCTGATTCATAGCAAAATCTGGCAAAAGATTTTTTTATGACCCCTTTTATGATCAAAATTACTGCCTGAAATTCTGGACCTTTTTTTTTTTTTTAATGTCCTGTTTAAAAAAGGCAAGGTTTTTTTTCACTCTGGGCTACGGGTTATTCTCCTTGCTGGCTCTGCTGTTGAAAGGCTTAATTGTGGCACTATTATTTGTGATGGGTGATGTCTCACTTCATGAAAAAAATCCCCAAAGACAGTAAAAGCAATTAGAATCAGACTCCACAGCCAAGCATGTTAAAACACAGCCAAACTTTTTGATCCCTGCTTCTAAATATAGGATTTATTGAAGGGCTATGGAAGCCCAGATCCCAGATAAGTCTGTATAAGTCTGCTCTCTTTCTCTCTTTCTTTTTTTTTTCCTAAAGATAGTTTGATAAAAGTAATCAGTTTAATACAATGACCTTGCTTCTAAGACCTAGGTTAGTGAAGATGATTTTGTTTGCATATGTAAATGTAATTATTTCCTGTCTGAATGCAGATAGCTGCAGACCCAACCTCAATATGCAGAATGAGCAATGATTCAGCGGTTTAGGTAAGATATCAAAACAGCTGTACATCCTAATTTGTCATACACATCCATAGAAAAGCCCCCCTATGAATGTACATACAATCAAGGTTTCTCCTTTGGAACTTGGTTACTTTTCTATTCACTAGGCAACAGAATATAGGGGAAATAGGAGATGCTAAATGCCACCAGGATTTCAGGAAGTTGCAGAGTGTTTGCTCCTTGGAGAAATATCTTAATATTACCAGGAATGTTGTTTCTAAAGTCATAGGGGAGTGTTAATGGGATTTTCTGCATAACAGGACAAAGAACTTCAGACTGTTCCACCAAGTACAAAGATACTGCTCAGTGACATTCTGTACAGAATTCAAAATAACATACAAGTGGTTTAACCACTTCAAGTGATGAAGGTTCCTCCAGCTCTTTAAGGAAGGTTAATTACTTCTATTTCATAAACAAGCCCTTTGAATTTTTCTACTTAAAATTTTCAATCATAGTTTCTACTGCAACATTGGTTTCTCCCAGATTAAAAAAATATCTGCTAGGATTTTTCTGGTCATTATACTGGAGTGAACATACTGAATAAATTGAGTTTCCTATACTTCTTGCTATGTTTTATTAATCACTCTTTTCCCATTGCTCTCCTGTTGTTTGCTACCCTTCTAAAAATGTATGTCAACAGCAGAACTGCATCCAGGAGAGCAACAGCCATTTCCAACTGCAGTGCTCTATACCCACAGGTTGTCTTTATCCTCAGAGCTACAGTATCTGTGAATTTCCTTTATCTCTTGTGCCTCCAAATTTTGTCAAACATCAGTGCAATCCAAAATATTCTCTCATCTCACAGAAACAACTTACATCTTTTTCTCTTGGATGCATGATCTTGGATTTTATATTGTTTGCATTTTTCAGATGAGTCTTCACCAAGCAATCTGGATTAATCTATAAAGCTCACTTGACTCTGGGAAAAGTATTTGTTTGCTTATAATTTGGTTTCAGTCCTAATCAGATCCCAATTTGTGCCCAAATTAGACATGGAATTGGAAGGTCTGCTCCAGGGCACTGATCCCACAAGTGACCCCTTATGGCTTTTAAATAAAACAGACATTCTTCATACCTTTGTTTGCAGTAGAAGTGTCAGGAGTGTCAGTTTCTTGAGTGTGCACCTATTTGTCATCCTTACAATTTTAAAATATAGAAATAGTTGCTCTATTAACTTCAGGGAGGGTTTAACAATATTACATTTTTATGAAATCATATCTAAATCCCAAAGTCAAAATTTATACAACCTTTCAGCATTTAAAATAGGAAGCAATGTCCAAATCCTTAGAGAAGAAAGCTTGCATAAGTACTTGCCCTTGGCTGTCTGTGGAATAGGTAAACCTCCCTACAAACAAATTCATGGGCACTAAACACTGTCCAGACCCCATTATCAGAACCACAAAATGAAGTTGAAAATGAAAAGCTAATCTTGAGGATCATGTGCTAATTCTTTTTAGGAAGCTAACTTGGGGCATGAAGTTTTCCCAGGTATTTGCAGCAATGATCCGGCACAGACTGATGTTTAGACATTGTCTTACAGAAGGCAGAGAGGGAAGGGAACAAAAACACTGGCTTCTGTTGAACCAGGGCAGTGGCTTGCCTGGGGTCTGTCCAGAAAGGCTGTCTCCTCCCAGCTGCTCAAACAGAAAATTAAGTTCCCCAAACCATGAGATTTCTGTACATGCACCTGTCTGACAGACAGACAGACACACGTCAGGAAGGGGTTTGCCAGCTTCCAGTGATCATGTTTTCCAGCTTTTCCCAGTGAGCTGCCACTCTGTGCTGAAATGTGCCAGCAATATTTTGCAGTAACAAGGTCATGCATATAGATTTTTTTTTCTGTTTTCTAAATTAGTGATTTGAAATCAGTAATTTCAGATGTTATTGTCAGTTCAAAAATAATAATATGATTGGAATAAATACTTTATATTAACCTTTAATTTACTCCTGGGATAACAGCTTTATCTAAGACATATCAAAGCGATCCAGCTCTGACTGCTACTATGAGGAAAATACTTTCTCTAATCTTACCAGATTATAAAGAGCAACAAACAGGTAATTTTGGTTTCCCCTTGACAAGAACCAGTTTTCCTGTTTTCTTGAAAATACTTTCTCTTCCCAGAGTTAGAATTAAAATAAAATCTTTCCAGACCCAGAGATTTAAGAATAGTAAATACGTATTCTACATGCATTTATGTGCATGTCCTGGTCTGTATTTGGGATGTGGCGCTGCAAATGGTTTTAAATGATGTTGTGAATTACATGTTTCATAAGATTGTGACAAAAATTGTCCAAGGAGTTTTGGCTCTAAAGGCATCTTTTATGTTTTTTTTTCTAACTAGCAGTTGACAAGCTTGTTAACCTAAAAGGAGATGCTGCATCTCACTGAATCCAGCTGTATAAATATTTTAACATCATAAATGTTTTCCCTAGTGCTGCAGCACATGGTGGCTTCAAATTCTAAGCACATAAGTATAATTCTTCTTTCGACTGGCAGGGTAGGTAAGAGAGAGAGAATAAACATTTCCAGTGGTAAAGGGAAGGCAGGTGAGGCTCAGTAAGGTAAGAAACCAAATGATTCTTTAACAAATGACCAGCTTAGTGCTAATTTTGTATTCCATTTTTAAGTCTCACTGGAATGCTAAGGCGCATCTTTGGAATCTATTCTTATTTTTAGTGACTACAAGTATGTTTCTTCTAGAGTAACTTATGCAATTACTAGTAATTTCTTTTAAAAGAATTTAATGCAGACAGAGAATCTTGCTTTCAGAGTAAGAAATTGCTGCTAGGTGTTCTTAATTTTCAATGAGATGTTAAATACAGCCTTCAAGCATTATTCAGAATGTGCTTTAGAAAGAAGAAATAAAAATCTTAAGAAGATATTTTCGGCTTCTGTGTAAACTTTGGTAAGGAAACATGCTGCTCCAGTTGGCAGCATCAGAAAAATACTTTTTTTGAGACAATATTTTTGTAGCCAAATGTAGTGTTTGTTATATAGTATTCAGGGCTGCTATACAACAAGCTAGAAATAAAATTTTGTGTGATAAATGCAAAGCTTTATAGCAGCAAATCCTTACATCCTCTCAGCTTCCTATCCCTTGTTCCAGGAATGGCAACTGTACCACCCCATGCCATAATCCTTGCCTCTTCTGGGAAACTCTGAGGTTTCCACTGACTCAACAGAAGCGCCACAAACCCCCAGGAGGGCTCTTTGGCTGTGTTTTCTGCCTACACAAATGAATGAGTTTATGAAGTGGAAACCTATCTGATTTTCACTTCACTAATCTGTACCAACCATAAAAACCTATAAAATCTGTGCTTTTACACAGTTTTCAAACTATTCATTTTGTTGAATTAAAGTGTCACAGAACTGAAAAGCAATTGTTTTAACATTACAAACTGCAGAATACATTTAGGACCCTTACCCTGTATGTCTGATGATGTTACACTTTATGAATAAAAACTTGGTCTAGCCTGGCACAGAACAGTCCTTAAATATTGATAAAACACACTTTTTGTGTACTTTAACCCAGAGAAAGCAAAGCATTCTGGTGCACTATTGCAACAGTGGCCTTTTAATACCATATGACTTGTGATAAATTATTGACTACATTTTTCTAAATAATGTATCTTCATCAGTTCAAGAAACTCAGTAAAGCATGGTAGAACCATCTGCCACTAGCTTGAATCTGAAATGTGTGGTCCTTTACATTTAGAAAACTGAGCACTGCTAGCATTTACCTAAACATTTCCAGAGTAAGGAATATAACCCTATTGCAAAATACCCTAACTTGCAAGAAACTGGATCCACACCCAGGAGCAGGGCAGACCACATCTAAACCTTTGGACTGCAGGATTATGAGCTGGATATCCTTGCCTTTAACCCTGACTGTTTCCATGTTCTGCTGTTCACCTGGAGAGACCTTGGACATAAGCCATCACCTTTTATCTACCAACAAGACCTCTCACTGGTGCCATGTGGACCTTGCTTGGAGAAGCAGTCCTTGAGGGTACTGCTTGTACTGTGGTCACCCAGATCCCCCCAGCTCACCCTCCCATGCCAGGGCAGCCCTGCTTTTGCTTCTCCAGCCTGTACCAGAGGACAGTTTGGACACCACAGAGGGCCTAAGGGAAAGCAAGAGATTGACAGAAGTTCTGAAAGTTTTCCATGTTCAGGTTTTGAAAGCTTTCAGCTCCATCTTGATGTTTCTTGCTTGCATTGTACAGGAATGTACTAGACTAAAACACAAGTTTCATAAAATAAAACCTGTCTACAATGATACTGCACTTGCCTACCATTACAGCTGTTTACACATGTAATCCGTTTTTCAGGTACCAGCTTCAATCCTTTTCCCTACCTTCCTTTTCTCCTCCTTCCTGAAAATGAGTTGTGCTCTGAAACTTTGGGACTAACCTGCTGGTTCCAGATATACAACCATAGGGGAAAGTCAGCAAAATAATCTTCATCCTCAACTTTTTTCCTTTAATAACCAAAACCATTCTTCTGCTGCATTGACCAAAATAATATCCTTTTTCTTGTGTTGTTGCCACTGAGGAGAGACAGCTCCCAGTCTAGGAAAGTTTTTCCTATTTCAATGTTTTAATGTGTAGTGGTATAACACAATCAGGAACCTTTGAGGCTCAGCCGGTTGTCTTTCACTTGTTTTAGCTCAAATGTCACTCAACCAGTCAGGATTCCTCAGTCTCAGAACCTCAGCTCCTTTGTCATTAAAGGGTGCCTGCTTAGCCTGACATTATCTCAACAGCTTCTTTGCAGTGTTTGGGATTCCTCTAATGGACACTGCATAATACTCGTTGGCATGAGAAAATGTTTTGCCCTTTTGGTCATTCCTGACAGCCATTGTTAAACTTTTCCCATATTCCTTTTTCAGTGTTTATGGGGTGCTCTCCTCCTTTTTGGAGCACTCTACCTACCCAGCTAAGCTTGTTTGTTCACATACAGAAACCACTTTCTCCTGAGGGGGCTGGCAGGTATGAACAGGACCACTAGACTCACACTGATATCTTCTATGCATGTTGAGAAACTGTTTATGTGCAGGGCAGAACCCCACTTCATGTAAGTCCTTTACTGTTTCCTAGAAGGTATTTGAAGTTCCAGCATAGCCAGCATTGCCTTTTCTTCACTGATTTACCATTTTCTTTCCTCTGAGGTGCATTAAAACCAATAAAGTACTGCATATTGTAGTATCTTATGCTGCACTGGGGCATCTACTTCATATTTTTCTTACTGTCCTAGTGGTTATTTCCTAACACTATGCTTTTGTTTTCTATTTGCAAACTCTACAAGGCCCTTATAACTCTGTTTCAGTTTGACAATATCTTGGTGCCACATTGAAATTAAATAAATGGATTTCTCTGTCCAGCTCCCTAGTGCTCGGTGCCACTGATATTTGCAAACATCTATAAACCTTGACTTTCTCAGGAATTTCTTATCAAATTACTGCATGTTGCCACTGGCATCATAATGTTTTCTTATTCTAAAACACTATGACTTTGTCATACTTCTTCAGCATGGTACTTCTGCTTTTCAGTGTGGCAGGGGCTACAATGCCTCTGCCTCCACAAATCAGCTGAAATGCAATTTTTCACTGATCTAATAGCATGGATGCAAAATGCATCAGTTGAAAGGATTTCATCCTTTGTAACAGATGAGGTGTTTTGGAAGAATGCAATAATAAATATTCTATTGACATAGATGCAGGGCACATGATGAAATATCCAAAAACGCTTGCATCGGTGCACTACAAGAGTTATATATATTTCTGTGCAGATACATATGCTACAGCACATGGGTGTTACCTGCTCCTATATCCATAACTTCCACAAAGGGGGGGATAGGATAGGATAGGATAGGATAGGATAGGATAGGATAGGATAGGATAGGATAGGATAGGATAGGATAGGATAGGATAGGATAGGATAGGATAGGATAGGAGACAGAACAAATCAGAACAAAAAAATCACAGACTAAAGAAAATTAGTTCCTAGAGGTGCAATAGGCAGTGTTAGGAAGGCAAGGTGTGCCTGTAAGCTGCTTATTGCTCTGTGATCTATTTCCTCTCTTCTTTCATTCTGAAAAATATATACTGTGCTCTAAAAGCCTGACCAACTTTGACACTGCCTGGAAGGAGCACTGTTGTTGGTGCTGGTCTCACACAGCCCTGCTGGGATAATCAGAATACAGGAAGCCTTGTTGAGATGGTTAGGATTATTTCTCACTCTCTTTCCACAACTGGATAGCAGGTGAATGTTTTCCTTCCAGACACGCTGATCTTAGTGATAACTGTAGAGGACACTGTATGACTAAACACTCAGTGTTTCATGCCTGCTGCTAGAGCTCTTGAAGCTTAGCCAGGAGCTCTTGTTCTCCAACAGGGATCGTCACCTTTTAACTTTTACCCTTAGTAGCTTGGTCACTCTTGTTTGGGAGTCACTTTAGCGTAGCTAAACTTGTTGTTTTGAAAAAATGCCTCCTAGAAATTGTGTTACAAATCTCACATCTGATCCTGTCTTTCTGAAAACTTTGTATTTTTCTGCAGTGACTGGTGCAGCGTATCCTAACTAAGAAAAGAATATTAGGAGCAATATTGGAAGGATAGAATGGCTGTAATGAGAAAGACAAAAAGTGCATCCTGACTTGTGTCCTGTCTCTGTCAATGGCCAGAATCAGGTACCTTGGGAGGCAGATAAGAAGGGGCAAACTTGGCATGTTGCCTTTAATTTCTAAAATGCTCTTACAGCACAGTAGATTATATGTGTTTAGTAATCCTTACAGAATTTATTCCCCATGAAAACAATTTATTTGCATTCAAAGTAATGAAAATTAGGAGAAAAATCTAGAGCTATTGAGGTACTTGAAAAACTAATAAACAGCTTTGACAAACATGTTAGAAACTTCCTAGGTACAGCCTTGACAGATCAGTTACTGATCTGTTGGGATCAGTAACTTCCTGAGACCCATTTCTGGTTTCAAAGAAGGACAATTTTGTTTTTCTCCTTTAAATGTTATCAGTTTGGCCTTTATTGATAAAATCTCTTCCACCCAACCTTTTAGTTTCACTAAGACTGAACTAACTGAAGATTTCTATAAGAAATAAATAATCTTTGACTTTTTTTTTTTTATTATGGAATAAATTGCTTCTGGAGAGAAGTTTTGTTTCTCTCTAGTCACTACAGAGGGAGTCTGCAGGGATTTACGTTTAGACGGGGCACCCGATATCAGTAGCAGATCAATTTTCCTTAGAAAGCAGCTCATACCCAATTTATTCTCTCCTGTGTGGCAACACTCCAGTGTTTGCCAGCCATTTGACAGAAAGTTATGTCTAGCCACACTGTCTCATTGACTTCCTAATTCGTCCTTTAAAAGGGGTAGTAATGAACTTCATATTTATATTCCCAGTTTTTACCCTCATCCCCCATAATCGCTACAAACACAGATTTAATTTTTGTTACCACCACTTTCCTGTTTATGCAAGATTGCTTTATTTTCCTGGAAATAAGGATTACAGGTAGTCTGAGTCTTTCCTGTATGCCTCCTGCTCTGTTCCAGTATGTTGCTTTTTTTTCCTATTAATCACCCTCTCTTCCTTGCTGTGAGGGGTTCAACTCTTCTTCATGCATTGTGCACTATGTAATTATATTAGAGGATCTATTCTTTATAAGTCTGAATTGTTTCTTTATTTCTAAGAGCTATTTACAAAAGTGGTAAAATTAGATGAAGAATTCCAGCCCTGTGCACACAGACTGGTGTCCTGCCTCTTTTTTGAAACCTCTTTCTTTTTTTGCAATTATTGCTTCTTCTCCCAGATTTCAAGCATACTGCTCATGTACATTTCTGCCACTGGCCTAGATGTTGGGAATAACAAGCTGAGGAATCTAACAGCTGAGGAATGCTACAGGTGATGAATCTGTTTTTGAAATACATTTATTGGAGCTCATAAAACTAGACTGATGTCAAAATGGGATTGATTAAGCCACAATAGCTGGATTACTACTTGCACTAGAATATGAAATCCTGAGGAGGATGACAGTTCTATTTAGGTACAAACATTCCATAGGGGCAGAAGAACCTTTCTGCTTCAATGACTACCCTGTTTGTCATCATTTCAAGAACTGCAGTTTGATCCTTGATTTTCACCGCTACAGACAAGTCAATTTATTATTGCATTTGATAAAAGAGACAGTTAAAAATAGCAATAAAAAAGCAGCAGCAGATATTCTTTGTTTCTCTGAATTCTTAATCAGCCAACAGGAGGCATCCATAAAACTATACTGTACTTGAAAAGCTCAAAAACTTTCAGTGGTTCAATTTTCTGTATTTTGACAACTGAGATCAGTTTTTACTTTGCAACCAGGGTTCACTGGTATTCACCAGAGCACTTGTAATTTCACACATTTGGCAAGTTGCAATCATATAAGATTGAGCGCTGTAACTGGAGAATAATTATATTTTGTATATATGGTTAAGAAAAGGGATGAGCAGAAACTTGATGAAGTTCAACAAGGTGAGGGGCAAAGCCTCACACCTCTGGAAGAACAAACCAAAGCACCAATGCAGGCTGGAGGATGACCTATTCAGAAGAGGACCTAAGAAGGATGGAGGGATGACCTTTTCAGAAGGAACCTTTTCAGAAGAGGGCCTAAGGCCCTGCCATGAACACACTCTCACACCAAAGAAGGCCAGTGGAATCCTGGGCTGCATTAGGCAGGGCACTGCCAGCCATTCCAGGAAGGTGATCCTTTCCCAGCCACTCCGCAGTGGTGGAGGCACACCTGGAGGGCTGGGCCCAGTTTTGGGCATCCTTACACAAGAGAGGCATGGACATACAGATATTATGAAGATGGAGGGACTGGAGCATCTGTCATAATGAGGAGAGACTGAGAGAGCTGGGATTGGTCAGGCTGGATAAGAACGGGGTCAAGGCGAAAAGGGTGCACAAATACCTGCAGGGAAGGTGCAGGAGGATTGAGACTGGCTTTATTCAGTGGTGCTGAGTTACAAGAGCAGAGGCAATGAGTACAACGTGAAATGTGGAGGTTCCCTCTGAATATCAAGAAACACTTTTTACTGCGTTGTTTACAGAGTACTAGCACAGACCATCCAGAGAGTTTGTAGAACCTTCATCCTTGGAGATATTCAAAAGCCATTAGGCATGGTTCTGGGCAATGTGCTATAGCTGTTCCTGCTTTGAGCCAAGAGAATGGATCAGATCATCTCCAAAAAGTCCCTTTCAGACTAAGTTATTCTGTGCTTAGGCCGTTCAAACTTTCTGCATATGTAACTTTCAGGTAAACCCTAAACAATGCTTATACAAAGGACAACTGTCTTTGAAATACAGTATGAGTGCAGATCAAGTGCATCATCAACACTGAGGTCATGCCATCCTGCAATTCCAGTCTAATGAACAATCATATATTCTCCCTTCCTTAAAAAAACCCCCAAAAACCAAAGCAAAACAAAGCTGAAAATAGCAGGGTTTTTTCAAAGTACCTTATCTATCTTGCAGTGATTTATGCACCTTGGTTTTTTTTCTCTATGCAATAATTCTCTGGTGAGAATACATAAAACAGCCAGGGGACAAGGGCTTGAATTGGTCTTCCCCCCTCAAGAGGAGTAAGCTAACCTTTTGACTAAAGAGTTTGATGCTTTTTTGTTCCTTTTTTGACTCAGGTATACTTTGCTGCTCTGTTTCCCAGCCTTGGTTTACCCATTTATTTCTCAGCTGTTCTGTACCCCATCTACTAAAGACATCTTCAAGGAAAGTAGCAGATGAGGATTTGAAACCCTGATTAAAGACCTTTTACTCAGATTCAACAAGGAAAATGTTTTCATTATTACACTATTTGTAAAAGATAAGGGCTATATCATCATTAGCCAAATATCCTTTTCCAGCAGCTGGCTTTTTAAAATAAATGAAGCATGGTCTGTTGGGCATTTACCTAAATTCTGTACAATTTAGCTTGAAAAAATGCTTTGGGCCTGAATAAGAAACTTACATTCCAACAGATTTTTTTTACTTGCTACCATGATTTTTGGTATAAGATTTTGCTTGGTCCTTTAGATTTTAAAATAACTTGAAACATTCAGGCTTCCTTTTATTGTTTGTTTAATTTTCCTTTTATAATTGAAGGGTAAAATATGAAAAAAAAAACTCAAAAGAAAAAACTCAAGTTTTTCATTTTCAAAACATAAAATGTACATTTTAGAATTTAGGACTTGTTTTTAAACTGATACAGTTCTGTAAACAAAGTGATATATGAGAAATACTAGTGCTGTAATTTTGTCTTTTGCTCAAAACGAACATGTCTTGGAATGAAATGTTTCAATCAACAATTCTTTTCCTTTATTCTTTTTTTCTTTATTTTCTTTTCTTCCTTTAAGTATCAAAATGTATGTCACAATAAGAGTTAAAGAGGAAAAAATAAAATAAGCAAAACATTGGTCTTTCCAAGTATTCTGAAACTGTCATTAACAAAAAAGCAAACAAAAGAAGAAACCAAAAATACCGTGATTTCAATGGAAAAATAAGGACATTTAGCAAGACTGCGTGTCAAAATTTTTATCAAAAATCCTTTCAGCTGCTGCCCATAGTTTCTTTCTGATATGTGGGGATTTGCTATTTTTGCAGCAATCTTACTTCAGCAATTTTAGACTGAGTGGAAAGCAGTGAAAAGGAGTCAGTTCCCCCCATCCGAAGCATCATGCTTAGCTGAGCCTTTCCTAATTCACAGCCAAGACTATAATTGAAATATCTGTATTGATCACACATGTATGACAATAGTGGATTTTGTCTCCTGGAGGCTAAAAGAACTCGTTCTTAATTTTATGCACAGGACAGTCCCATGAAAGAGAATGTCTCTGCTCATTTTTTACATTAGGCACATAACTGCACAGAACAGGTCTGAAGTCAGAAGGTCTCTCTACAGTGTTTTTTAGGCCAACAGAGGATCTTAAAGCAGAAAATGGCTTGTGGATGCAAAAACTGTATTTTTCAATATCTGACTACCAGGTCTTTCCCCATACTAGTCCATGACTTTGAGGTGCAGTTGCATTCAATCATTGTGCTTGTGTATAGGTAATGGTCTTACAAAAATGTTTCACTCCAGATATTTCAGAACTTTTTTTTGCCTCCATGCGATAAAGCTTCGATCTTGCAGAAAAAAACTGAGTTACCATTTTTGTGCTTTAGGCAGGTAAGGAGTTCCCTTCCAGCTGACTTGAAAAATCTTGCAAAAAATGTCAAAAGAGCAACTGCTATTAGATCAGCTCTACCAATAATTCCAGTGACCTTATATGCTTAGCACAGCCAAGTGTTTTTTAACCCCCTGATCCCTACCTTTTTCTCTCAGTTATTGAATTCCAGAAAGAAGTGCAAAAAATTAATATCTCAGCTGGAACAACCGAGACTGAATATTATTGAGCTTTCTTATTAAAAATGGCATTTTCATTACATTTCCTTTCTTTGTCCTGAAAAATCGTGATGTTGTATTGTCTGTTCTGATACAAGAGTGTTGCAGCAAGTGCCTAGGAGGTAATACAGTTTAGGAAAAAAAATACATGTGATGGCTGGCCCAGAGGTAATTTAAGCATTTGTTTCCTTGATGGCAGGCTGCATTTTTAACAAGAAGTTATTCACCTGAAGCATCAGTGCATTGATTTCTTAGTGACATAATAGACAGAAAGGTTGTTTTCATAATCTGATCTAGCAGGACATGTAAGTCTGTCAAGAATGACGGGAGTTGGACATTTCTGTTAAATTCAATGGACTGTCATGTGAGAGTAAAAACCGCTTCAGCCAAAAAAAAAAACCAAAACCAAACCTTAGAATAATCAAAGGGAAGTGAATGACATACTGCAAATTCGGCTTATGGTTTGATGTAGAATTACAGATACCATCTTTAAATGCTTTGCCCATCTGAAAACTTTGTGCTCTGTGCAGACACAAGCTGGTTTTCTTTTACCATAGACACACACTCTTACCTTCCCTTCTCTGGAGGAAAAAGAAGCCAATAAAATAATTTAATTTCCCTAATCACACATGGACCATTTCTCTGTTTCATAAGAAAGCACCTTGCTGTCCCTGGCCCCTCCTGTCAGTGAGGGTATGTGAGGGAAACTGGGGAAAGGCTGCCTAATGTGGGAGCTGGGGAGTTGTTTCCAATGTCTTAGCTCTGACAGCTCTGTGTGAACTGGGCAGTAGTGAACGATGTTTTTAACCACTTTGTTTTCTTTGTTTTCTTTGAGATACAGCTGCTTAATGCAGAGGCATGACATCTCTGTTGCCAGGGCTTCTCTTCGTCCTGCATCCCAGCCCCAAATCCATCATCACAGCTGTGCAATGAGGTACCATGGCCCACAGCAGCAGCCACAGTGGCTGCCCAAGGAATAGTCTAGCTGCATCCCTCCAGGTTTGACACAGCACTCAGGCTTTGAGACAGCATGTGTGACACCAGTTTGCATTGTGGATGAGGCTTGCTTGCAGTTACCTGTAGGCAACTGCAGAGACCTCCAGCTTCTGGTGCTGCCAATATTGAGATGGGTACTTCATTTTGACCTTCTGTTGGCACGGGCTGCCCTGCTGGAATCAGTGAGGTGGCTGGTGTGCCGCGAGACACCGACGCCGGCAGGGCCAGCGGGACAGGCTCTGTTCAAGCAGGCACTGCAGCCTGTGTCTGCCTTTGCCCGTTCAACAAGCCCCTCTAATGGAACTCAAGTGGGTCCCTAAGTGCTTTCTTAAGCCTGAGCAGCCATAGCTCCTATAATTGGGGTCAATGAACAGGAACTGTGTTAGCAGCCACATAATGAATGATGTTTTCTCCATGTCAAGCACAGATGAAGTGTTTGAAAGCAAGGAATGGAATTAGCCATTCCTATTATGCATGCAAAGTGCAAAAATGATACCTTGAAGTAATTGCACTCTGGAAAAGAAACTTTTTTCTTTTCCAGTGAAACCATTCTATTATATTTTGTCCATATTTATCTGGAGAAATGAAGATGTGAATTTTCTACATAGATATCAGTTGGAAAAATAAATTGAAAAGTACTTCTCAAATCAGTGGCAAAGTGTTAACATCCAAGATGTGTGTAAAGGTAGTTGAAATTGTACAAAAGTAATATATCTGATTTTCATCACCAAAAATGGAATTAAAAATTAAACCTTAGTTAGTATTATACTAGCTAAAGGGATTCAAATCAAAAGCATTTGTTTCCTCTTGAAAGGTTGATTAAAACTTCTGAAAAGATACTTCAGAATGGTTTTTATAAAACTAAAAATAAAAACAGAAAAAACCCTTAAAACAGAAATTAAAAAGTGATGATTTGATGAAAACAATTTGCTTTTTTGCTCTAGTTTTTAATATGGACCCTAGAATGCAGTTTTTAACTAAATTATGTAAATTAATGAAACACACCAAATTAGTCAGCTACAGTCTCAGTACTAAAGCTAATTTAGTTCAGTTATCAGAACAATTTGAACATAAAATTATGTTAGATATTTCTAGTTTTAAATTTGCTAGAAATCAAAGTCTGGATTACCAGCAATGGAAAACAGAGAAGACCCTTGCTCTCTAAATCTTGTGCTGTGTCCTGCCATGGGTTATGGTTAGCATAATTTAAAAAAAAAACAGAGGAAAAAAAAGACAAATCCACTTTTCAGTTGCAACATTACTTTGTGTCAAAAATGCAACGATCCCAATAGCACTGCAATGAGTTCTCATCATTCCAGCTATACAGATTTTCCATACAAAGTAGAAGTGATTTCTAAGTATCAGATCATAGAATTATATCAAGGCTTGAGGAGAGGACAACCAAAATTTTTGAAAGACATTCAGCCTGTCTTCAAGTGTTAAGGTAGTAATTCAGGTAAAATTTATTCTTCCAAATACTTTTACTTCCTGGTTTGAAATTGGTTCAGGGAGCAGTTCTGCTAGATCCCTCAGTACTCTTGGATGAATCCCATCCAGCCCCACACACCTGTGTGTGTGTCTAAGTGGTGTTGCAGACCACTGACCATTTTCCCTTGGATTATGGGAGCTTCATTCTGCTCCCCAACCCTGCCTTCTGGCTCAGAGGGCTGAGTACATTTATGTTGATGTTCAATTCTCCTAAATTCAACTTCTTTGTTAAAACACAGATGTGCCTGCTAATGATCTTCCAGCCTTTCTGCCTTTTCCCATCTGTATCTTTAAATTTTTCCTTTGACTGTCACAGAGGGACTCTTGTCACTGTAAAGCAGGTAGATCTTTTACTTCAATTTCCATAAGTGATGCAGAAAGAAGTAAAAGAAAGTGAATGGAGTAAAATGGCGGTTGTAAAGCTAACAGAAGTGATTTAAGTATAGCAAGATGACCCCAGCCCTCAGCTGTGAGGCACTGTCTGTGTCTGTGCATGAGAAGAGGAAAAATCTGTCCCTCAAGCACATGGAGAAATGAATTAGTGCTCTTCTGCAAAAGAGGAATTAATAACAACAGGCAAAGAGGAGAATTATTCATTGGCTTCAAGATTTCCCTGTAGATTGATAATTTCTAAAATTTACTATATTACTGGGTAGTTCCTGTAGAACTCAAAATCCTAAATTTACTCTATAAACATATTTATTCCAAAACCAAAAATAAATTCATGTTGTAAATTAAAAACTCACCATTCTGCTAGTAATATCCAGTGTTAAGTAATCTGGTTTCCCTGCAAAGGGAAGGCAGCTTTTTGGGTCTATTCTGAGACCCTGACATTTTCTTGCTGAAATCACTTGCCCTTTCAAAATATACTCCCTCTTAAAAGATCAGTGTATAAAGATTCACATTGATCTGAATAATCCTAATGTGAACGATTTGAACAAGAAAACTCTATTGGTACTTATAAAGCCCTTTGAGAGATTCATCATGGACAGGTTCTAATTTCAAGAAACAAATCCAGTGCAAGATTAAGACACCTAATGTTGTGTCTCATGGATGTGTCTGCTTGTGTGATAAACATCTGCATGCCCACTGTATGGGCCTGTAAGGCTCTGCTACAGTGGATGGAGACAGTCAGTGGAGCCCGAGGAATTATTTGGATGTCTTGGTGATGGAGATGTGCTTTTGGAGGAAAAGCCTTGCTCTGATCCCACGGTGGGCTCCACACTGTTGACAATATCACCGGTGTAGATGCACGACGTGGCACACAAAACACCTCTTTATAAAAGGTGCTGAAATTCTGGTGCCATGATATTGAACTAAAGGCTTTGTCCAGGGCATGGCAGGGTTTCCCTGCCCCAGCTGGGGTGGTGCTGCTCGTGTGCAGCTGCTCCCACAGCCTGTGTCAGAGCTGCCCGGCCAGCACAGGGCCACCAGATGCCACAGGGCATTGCTAAGGCCACAGGATTTCATGGAGCTTGCTCAAAATCCGAGAATCCTTTTATATTCGAAATCCCCCAACTTCCCGGGTTTTTCACATCACAAGGGTGAGACTAATTTAGCAAATTTTTTGGGGACAGGATTTCAGGTCACCTCACTTTTGGCCTCAGTTTACACTGCAGAGCAGGCTCAGAAATACTGCAAGGGAGCCCTTTTGGGCAAAAAACCCAGATGTACTCTAGAAATATTCCAGTGACTTCTCACTGCTGCAGGCATTGAAGCCACAGGGTCTGACCCTGAACCCTCCATACTGTGAGTCAGCACCAAAAACTTTGCTCTGAAAATCTCCTACTGGGCTGCATTTGTGCCTATTGGAGCTGTAGGGCCAAATTAGCAATGAGCTCATTTTGCTGCCCCTGTGTAACAAAATGTGTCCTAGGAAACCTGGATACTGAGTTCTGCATGGGGTATTTCAGGAGTGAGAACAGCTAACTCTATGGATCACAATATGGATTTTTAGTTCACATGTCATGCCTGATTAACCACCTGGCATTATTTTAGTTGTTGAGTTATGTAGTGATAGGTCTAATGAGCAACTTGACTAACTACAAGTTGTTGGAAGTGTTTGAATTTTAAGTATGTTTATCACAAATAAAAGCTGGACTTACTGGGTTAAGTACTGGAACTGTAACCTAAAAATCTCACACAATGAACAAGCATAGCTAGGTCATATGTAAAAAAGAGGCTGTATATAAAAAACTACCTTGTGTTAATCTTATATTCACTCCTATGTTAAGCATTTCTTTCCCTTTGATATCCACCTCCTTCTGTCAGGTCTTCAATGTAAAAGTGAGAGGGAGTCCAACCTAAAATTTGCATTTCCATAAAAAGCACCAGGTGTTATGCTCTTTGCTATTCATGTTAGAGATAAATTCCTCTATCTTTCTGAAGTTGTATCACTGTAGGAAAAGGTATGGATCCAGAGGGCTTTGGGAAGTTCATTAATAAGATGATCATCTGGAGAGATCAGGGTTTGGATATGTTCTCTGAAAGGTGTTATTCAATATTTTAGCAGTGGCTTTGAAACACAAAATGCACAAACAGAACAGAATTAGTGTGTTTTCCTTATAAAAGGAGTGCATCATTTGCAAGGCTGTAGTTTTGAGCATCCTCCTCTACAAATTCTCTCTGTTGAGTTCTTCATTGTAGACCCAATCCTTCAAAATGGTAGAGACTTTTTAGCTTGTTGACTAAGGCACCATCTCGGAGTTGGGAGAAGTTTTGGTTTTGAGTGCTGCTACAGGAAGGAAAGAACTGAATCCAGATGACCTACTTTCTAGGTAGAATACAGGTACACGAAACAGAGCTCAGGTGTGAAGCTGGATCCTCAAAAAACAGCAGTTCTGGATATGTGCAGGATCACTGAGTACTAAAGAGTTTTTAAGTCAGTCATATGTCTGATGATATCTTTGTGGTCAGATGAACCTGAATAATAATTATTTTGTTTATACCATAATTTGCACTTTTGTTGCTCAATACACATTGTGGATCAGCACAATCTTCACAAGACCTAAGCTGCAGTTCTTCCATTATCACTGCCTTCATTTTTTCTGCTTGCCAAATTTGTTAGCAAATCTGTGAATGTAAGCCTTCCAGTCACTATTTTTAATGTTGATTTTGTTCACTTGAAGCGAATTTCATTAATATAAAAGGAAATTTTAACTTTTTGATCAAGTTGAAGCTTTTGCCTTCTAGTTGTTTTTATATCATACAGCACAGATTGATCTCTGCAGTGTTTTGGATGTAGAAATGAATAAAAACTGCTACTGAATACAGCAGATGTGAAAATGTTGCTGAAAGGTCTGAGAAGAAACATTAATTAACATGTGACTATGTTTCAATAAAGACAATGAGATAAAAAGTGTCTTGCAGGATCATCAGACCCATCAATTTTCTGCTCATCACTAGACAAAATTTCAGTCAGCGGCATATTTGATCTTGTGGAATTCAAAGAAACCAATTTTCTGGGCTTTTTGAGTTCAACACAAATTCAGTGAGTTTCATGAAGGATCAGTGTTCTCCTTCAAAACAATCCCTTGATGCTTTCTCCTTCTTTCAAACTCAGTAATGCAGAATTGAATAAATAAAAAAAATATTTTTATATAATCACTGAACAATAATCGCATCTATAATATTGATTATTGCTTTTACAGTAAGAACTGTTACATACCTACATATAAAATCTGAAAAATAGCATAGCATACATTATATAGAGACAGGTGGTGTGACATAAACTGCTTATTTTTCAGATGACCTTTCTGAGTTCACCAGATTTAATCCCCCAAAATTTTACAAGTCTCCCCTCTCTCACCTTTTAATTTCCTTCTCTTGTACTCAGGACAGTTACATTCATTTTCTTAATCAAGTCCCAGTTTTACGATTGCTTTTATAACAATAAAAATGCTGCTCTCATTACTTTCATTGTTTTAATTGGTGATTTTTTTTAATAGATTAAAAACTGATTAAGTCTTATATTTACCTTTTCTGGGATGCCCAAGGGCTAGAATACTTCTTTCCTACCACTGTTTTAGATTAATCTTGCTCACAATACAAATATGTTTTCTAAAAAGAGCTATTCCTGACTTTAACATGAATTTAATGCCAGCAATTACACACACACAAAAAATAAAAAAAAAAAAAGAAAAGCAAAAAAACTCCAAAAAACCAAACCAAATCAAAGCAAAGCAAAACAAAACAAACCACACAAAAAACCACCCCAAAAGAAAAATCCATAAAGAAGCACGTGACTTGAATTCTACAAGGGAATTTCTGGGGTCTTTAGGATAATCTGTTTCATAGGTAAAGTGAGAACTGTTGACTGACCTTAAAATAAATAATTTTGCTTCTGAGATGATATTTAAAACTAAAACATTTGGAACCTATGGTCAGTATTCTGAATATCTACGATTTCAGATCCGGACTGTAATCAGGAACCATGATATAGGTTGAAGTCCATAAGAGCTATTTTCATTTTCTCTCTGACTTTTTATTTTAAACTTATATCATTATTCTTTTGACAGCAAGAAATAGATACAAATTTTTCTGCTGAAGAGCATCAGATATCAGTTTTGATGATATTTGTATGATCTCAACAATGTTAAAGTGGCCTGCACAGTGCAAGTGATAGCTACCATACTACCAATGAGAAAAACAAATCTACTCTCAGTGGTCATAAAATTGTGAGGGTAAAAATGTCAGCAAAGACTCCTAATATTACTTCAATGTGGGGGTTTACTTTTATATATACTTATGATACCCTAGGAAAAAATATTGATAACAGGGAAAGAAGGGAATAGCAGGTAAGGTAATTATGCTGCCATGGTTACTCCGAGAAGAGAAAGCTCACAGCAAATTTTAATAAAATTCAAAAAGGATAAAACCAATAGCATTCAACCAACCATAGAATGTCTATGCAGAATATTTTTACAAAAATATTGCAAAGTCTGCCTAAATTTGTGGGCAATAGATACGAATCGGAGTAAAGTTGTGGCCTGGTGGGAAATACCCCTAAAAATAAGAAAAGAGGCATATTAGTGTATCCACATGCTTCATATACATTAATCCCTGGATAGCAACTCTTCCTAAACCCTGTGTAGAGGATGGTGCTGAAACGGGGGCAGCATCTAAGAGACCCCACCACGGAGGTGAGCCACAAACTCCTGGAGCTGTCTGAATGATCCTGGGCACTGAGGTAGTTCAGAGGAGGAAGGCACAAGAACATTTTTTCAGCTGACTATTCTATTTTGAAGCTGTAGAGGAAAGGCTGGAGAGGTGAAGGGACAGCACCAAAAAACTCAAAAAAGCAGGCTTGTCCTCAGGAAAATGAATTCAGAACCAAGGCTCTCCTTCATAAAAACAAAACCAAAGAATAACTCTTTCCTCCTCCAACTTCCTGCTTGTATGACATTAGATTTGCAGAGTTACTTTGTTAGAGAGACTCAGGAAAGAAAGGTAAGGTCCCTTGGTTCTTCCACTGATATAGTTTGAACATTTATGTGTTTCTGAAAACAGACTGATCCCATCAAGTCTTGGGGAAATATCCTCCTTGGAGTTTGATTAAGGTGCATTTATACACTCTAGCAGCGGTAAAATACATTAAAATGTTTCTGTGAAGAGACAAGTGCACCTGTCCACTCATTGTAAAACAAAATAAAGGCATTTTAGGGTAAGTAGCTCCTTAAGGAACACAGCTTTTGGCTCATGCATCATTTCCATAGAAAAGATGCCTACATTACCCTTTGTTAAACTCAAGTAAGTTTCCTAGCAACCCAGTCATTATCTCTGTGGGGTGTAAAAAGACACCAGCATTATAAAGAAGGTGAGTCTTTGACAGCATAGTGTTTTTTGACCACAGTTAATCACCAAACCTGCTGGCATCAGCCCGAAGTCCTCTTCTTCAATAAGTATCAACAAAGTACTTTGTTAATGTTAATGCATTTTATTTTCATTTTCTGTTACAGGATAAAGTCATATTCTGTATATCTAATATACTATGCAAAGTACAGAGCATACTAAACAAAACATCTTCAAATTAACCTCCTGTTTTGCATCTCCAGTGTCAAGAATAGCCAAACACCACATCACAAAAGTGACTACTTAAGATTTATTTTATGAGGCAATTAATGGCCTAAATAGAGAACCTTTCTAGAAAAAAACTGCTGCTTTTTATTTTTTCCCACTTTTGGGTTGTTTGTTTTGCTTAACTTGCAAATTTTTCCATTGCAAAGTTTAATTGTTTTTAAAGCAATTTTTCCAGCTCTGTAGTGTTAAATAATACCCAACAATTTCAACTAACTCAGGACTGGCTGCTAGCTCCAGGACTGGAGCAGTGCAGAATATTGCAACTGAAATATTAGGATCATTCATTTATGTTGCCCTGTGTGTATGGCTATGCTATCAATCTATGAAAGATATCTCAGAAAAACAAAAAGCAAGACAAATGACAAGTGGAAAAAGATTCCCCATTATTACTTCATGACCTGTGTTGAAATATATTTCTCTTTGTACAGAAGACACTTGCCTGACAGTTCTCAAATTTATGAAATGTATAAAGAAAGTATGTCATTAAAATTTACAGATCCTTTACTTTTAAAGTAGATTATTTGTTTTAGAGCAAACATGTTCTTGAATAAACCTTGACTTCCTCTCCATATAAAATTTCACCAACAGTTCAAAATATCAGGGTTTTGCAGTAGTTTCCTTCACACTAGAGGTAGGTACAAACCAAACTGAAAGAAAATGTCACTGCAGACTATAGTAAAAAGTTATATTCATTTATTGGTAGTCCACCACTTTAGGGAAAAAGTAAAAGAATTTAAATAAAAGGAGAAATAGAGAGGTATTTTTTTCAGATATATATAAGGGACAGCATGAAAAAGAAGCTGCTAATTCAAAACACCCTTTCTTCAGAAGCCATGTACTCCAGAAATAAAAGGAAAAAGAAACCCATGTGATTTGTGAGGAACCTATGACAGCAGTCCCTGTGTTATTCTTTCCCTTACAAGCAGCAGAAAAAAAGTGGTGCAGGTTTGCTGACTCCTAACCTTTTTAAAAAGGTAAATCTCCTACCTATTTTTATTTGAGTATCTGGACTCAGCCATCTTTGAAGCAGTGTATTTTGGGGTTTTTTAGGTTGTCCCTATCACCTACAGTGATGCAATAAGGATTTTTCACCTATAAGGCAGTCTATTACAGAGATGTTTGTTTTCATCACAATGATTCCCATAATATGCAGGCAACATGACTACAAAACAGAAACTGCAGACACCTTGTATTACCTCACTGAGGTTATGGACTAATGTTATGACAATCTATAGCTCCATTGTATGTGGTTGTTTAATAGAATTTAAAAGAAATAAAAAGAACCAAGCACATACAGCCCTGGTCTGTAGCTTAAGACAAACCAAGGATAGATTTTTTGACTAAATTTTAGGAGTCTGTTATTTCCTGTCTGATTATTACTCTGAATATAATACTATGGTTTCTGTGACTCATGCATAGTGCTTTAGGACAGATTTCTTTTTGATGTACTCTGCATTAGTCATACTTATCTATGAACACAGATTATATATGGTGCAACCTCTACACCTACTGTGGTATTCTAGAAAGGAAATATTAATATTTTACTTGGTTCTGTAATTAACACTAGTACATAAACCCAAGCAAGTCCAAAATAGCTTTTAGGATTCAGGACTGGATGATTAAAAAAAATTCTTCTCCTCCAAGTTTTTTCATGGATACTGTTAGACATAATTTATTATGGTAATAACAATTCCTCTAGTTCTTTTAAGAAGTATGATGTAAAAGAAGAAAAATATGAAAGCTAATGGAGAGTCTCTTCTGCAAGACACAAAATTAGCAGTCATAAAGAAAGTTAATAGTCTTTTCATGCTAAGAATCCAAAGACCTTCAGTTATCATCTTTCTCTGAAGAAATTAAAAATGACACCAAATAAAAGGACTCCTGATTGGCTCACAGATGTTGACTGCGTATTTTATAGTCCAAATTGGCTGGTTCCATGCTAAGATTTGAATGGGTGTATGCTAGGAGACCAATTGTGAAAAGAGAACTTTGTTAATAGAGCATGACCAAACTTCAAGGGTAAACTGAGGAAAGGATGTCTGAAAAAGGAGCAAAAGTATCTGTCCTTTAAAAATTGAGCATCATTCCTCTGACCTCTTCATAGTTAAACAAGGTGTAATGTCCTGAACCTGGGGAAGAATATCTCCAGGCACCAGTGTATATGCTGCAGGATGACTATCTGGAAGGCATCTTATAAGAAAAGAGGGACCATGGTGGACATCAAGCTGAATATGAAGCAGCACTACACTCATGGCAAAGCTGGCTGACTGTGAATAACAGTATTAGACTACATTAGGAAGAGCACTGTCAGCAGTGGAGTGTCCTCCACTCAGCACTCTGCTCAATACTGGTGAGACCACTCCTGGGGTGTGGAGTCCAGTTTTCAGTTTCCCTGAACAAGGCAAATATGGACATATTGGAGAGCTTCCAGAGAAGGGCCACAAAGTTGATCAAGAGTGAGCTGTCAAATTAGGAAAGGCTGAGAAACTGCGACTCTTCAGCCTAGGGAAGAGAAGGCTCAGGAAGACCTTATCAGGGTATATAAATACATAAACAGGGGGTGCAAAAGGTCAGGGTCTTTTCAGTGATGCCAGGTGACAGGACCCGAGGCAATGGGCCCGCACCAAAACACAGGAGGTCCTTTCTGAGCATCAGGAAACACTTTTTTCACTAAGAGGTTGACCAAGCACTGGCACAGGTTGCCTAGGAAGGCTGTAGAGTCTCCATCCCTGTAGATATTCTTAAGCTGTCTAGATAGAGTCCTGGGCAATTGGCTGTGGGTGGACCTGCTTGAGTAGGGTTGGTAGATCAGATGACCTTTAACATCCTCTTTCAACCTTAGCTACTTTGTGTTTCTGCAATTCTGTTTCATATCCTCTTATAGATGCACCATCCTGTACCATTCCTTCACCTCCTGAGGAAAGCATCTTACGAAAGAGCTGGAATGGAACTACATTTTTGAATCATTACAAATCCAGCAGGATGTTCTAATAGAGAAATAAGGTTATAAAATGCCAGAGTAGGGGAAACACAGTCGATAATCCTTGTCTTTCTAACTCCACATAGTAATAAAAAGAGAATGTTGGATCTTCTAAAAAGAGCAGAGCAACTTCCCTGGAATTCAAAGTCCTCCTCTCCTGCTTGTCTCACTATTATTCTTGCGAAATATTTCGCGGTTGTCTTTCTCTCTCTAA
Source organism: Fringilla coelebs (assembly GCF_963513975.1). Taxonomy (NCBI): domain Eukaryota; kingdom Metazoa; phylum Chordata; class Aves; order Passeriformes; family Fringillidae; genus Fringilla; species Fringilla coelebs. The sequence goes on along the minus strand of NC_140030.1, from coordinate 52,242,112 downwards.
TCTAAGTGCTGTGAATGCTTTTAAGTCATCTAGCTTTGCAGGTAGATGGATATTTCAGATTCAAAATTAATGGGAGCATTTTTTCCCATGATTGGCAGCTGTCAGTCAGAATATTTTTTTAGGAGCTAAACTGACAATGAATGAAATAATGAAATTTCCAATTAAAGGGAATAAAATTTTTTTGTGCAAAACAGAAAATAAAATGTCATTGGGAATGAATGAAGCTTTTTCTTTCTCTCTGCTCCTTTTACACAACTTAAGAATATCCACGTGATATGAGCAGAATGACCAGTATCAGATGACTTATCAGCAGGAAGTTTCCCTTCCTGCTCTGCTCAGGGGAACTTGACATACACGTCAAGTCCAACTGTGGAATCATGCACCTCAAAAAACTTCATAGTCATTAGGTCTCATGTGGGTGATTAGGTACTCTGTTTCAAACATCCATAAATAAAGGATGGAACCAAGGACTGAGATTTCCTGATCCCTGTAACTATACTGCAAGGCAAAGCATTTCTTTCTTAGTTTTGTGATACAAACTGAAGCATTGAAGATTAAAGTTGTGATATATGTCATAATTTGTAAAGACCTGTGTCTGTATTGATTTTGCTCCCTAATGCTCATCACCTGACCAGAAAAGGTGTCCCAAGGTGTTAAGTACTGGCTGCAGAACACCTTGAAATATGTGTAAAAAAGGAATTCCTATAGTATGGCAAATTCAGAGACTGTTTTTTTATTGTCCTGATGGTGCACTTGATCCAGTCAAGTGGCAGCACTGCTTTGAGCACCCCCAGGAGATTGTTTCTTGTTGCATGCAGTTTTACTGTTAGAAAAATATGACTATAAAAGAAAATGTGCCTAAATCCTTCCCTTGCTTCTATTCAGTCACTCCTGGTTACTTCTCTTTGAGCCACCCTATGTGATTCCTCTCTCTTTACCCCCTTAAAACACTTACAGATATTTAGCATGCCGCTCATGAATCATTATTTAGACAGGCACTCCATATTTAGCTCTTCTCCTTTCCTCATAAATCAGTCCCTTCCAGACCCTCAATCATTTTTATTGCTCTTTCATAACTGCTGATAGTACTCATAAATGAAATGTCTGTAATGGCACTAAGCAAGAAAAAGGGAACAAGAGACCAAGGCTGGAGTTAATAAAATAAAAATAAAGCATAACTTAACTTGGGCATCCTCTTTATTTTGGCAATCAAATAGGCATAAATGATAGCACAACATGGCAAATGAATTACCAGAGGCCCAGGCACACCTGCTGACATTTCTATTTTCCCTCGTATTTTTTCCATTGTAGAGGGAGAAGTAGAAAAATAGCTAATGTGGACAACTATTTCTGTTTGGTCAAATCAATATTCTAACATTCTGTGGACATGAATGGCTGCTGAAGCCATCAAACTTCAAACATCTGAAAGCAGGACTCGTGTTAAGTCCAACATTTAAGAGCAGTATTTGTTGTCAGAAGGAAACTTTCTGGACACTTTTTTCTGCTGGAAGATGGAATGCTATACAGTAGTTTAGATACTATAACACAGTACACAGAAATTATAATTTTACAGGAGTTATAATTTAAATCAAGACAGGTTAAAGGCTTAGCATGGAGATAGTCATGCTTTTGGCAGTCTGATATTTACAACACTGCACCCTTGTAGTTTTAGTTTAAAAGTGAACCTCAGTTTTGCCTGTGAGGCCAAAGAATGCTGGGATCTTGGATTTTTAAAATTAAAAGGTAAGAATCAATATTTGGGCAGTGTTTTAATTTTAATTTCTAAATTACTTTTTATAGAAGAAGTGAAAACTTTATGGAAGTTCAAATATACCGCCTTTGGCCAGTGAGCTGCTCTCTTTGTGCTGTGTGTAACAGTGTACACATCACAAATTTCTAAATGTATGGAAAACAGGACGTGTGAAGATGAATCCAGTTGCATCTCTTATTAAAATCTTTTACTGTACATTTCAAAAATAAAGAAAATTGGACATGCAAAATTTATTAAAAAAATTTCTTTCTACGGGAAACAGAAAAAATGTTGAAAATAATAACTCTCAGTATGTGTTTAGTTATAGCATGTTGGTGCTCATATGGCTTTGACAGACTTTCTTATGGATCCTTTATCTAGCTTGTCTTAAAATCTAATTTTAATTGCCTGTATCTAGACTGGTTTAGGTTTGTTTTGTTCTTAAAAAATTATCAAGATGTTAGCTCTTAAGACTAATTCCAAATTTAAAAAAATATTAGGTGTTAAAATGTTTTGGCACTGCAGGTATGTAAAAGCATAGAACACTTGGAGTGAAATGTGATACTGATAATAAAAAAAAAAAGCAAACAACAACCCAGATATAAATAAATCAAAAAGAAACAACTGGCAATGCTCTCTATACAGGCTAGAGCCTATATATCAGACCAGGTCATGCCTTGTTAGCAGATGAAGATTTAAACGTTTATTTTTTCAAGCAGGAGAACATCAAATGCAGAAAAGAAAGATTAAAATACTGTAGAAAAGTTATTTTAATGGTAACAAAATATTTACTCACTTATATTTGGAAGATTAAGGAGAACATTAGGAGTCATAGTTATAAGGCTGCAAATTCATAGAGGGGTTGCTTATTTTACAAAGAGCTCAGTTCCTCTTTTATGCACACACTCTCCTCTCTATTTTCCTCAATGATTTAGACAAAAGGAAAGAAAATGTGCAGAAGTCTCTCAGACCAAAGCCCTCCTTTTTTTTATTTAGGTGAAAAATAGGCTGAAATTAAGGTATCACAATGCAAAAGGCTCATACACCTGCCCTCAGCACTTCTATCAGAAATTTTTCAAACTTTTATCTGTCTGACTTAACGAAATACTTTCCTAGTTTGAAGGCTCTAAACTTGTCTAATGAAACATTTATAACTTCAGTGCTTTAAGTTAAAATGGTAAAAGAAATAATCTAGAGTGAGTATTAAAAGCTGAAGCTTTAATCATTACCTCTGATGGAGCAACTCCATTCATCAATCATTCTCTTTCAAAGTCCATGAATAAAGAAGGAATATCTATACACTGCAATGAAATACTGGCATCTGATAAGATACTCATAATAAATGATAGTCCTGGCGCCCAGAAAATCTCCTTTAAATGGCTGGGATATTCAAAGGAGGCAAACAAAACATATGTTACCTTTGCTGGAGGTCTCAGAACCATAAGACCAATAGAAAAGATTTTCCTTAAACAGCTGTAGAAGTAGCAAATACCATATTAAGAAGCAAAAAGAGTTTCTGAAAGACAAGCAAGGTGATCCTTTTCTCATCCCAGCACTGGAAATGGCATAACTGGTGCATTCCAAACACTTGTTCTGAGCACCAGGTTGCCAAAAAGTCGTGGGCTGGCAGAGATGCACATGACAGAGCAAAGATGAAGAGCTGCAATCATGAAAATCTGAGGAGAAAGTTCAAGGCTTTTGGCAACATAAAGGCAAATCTGAGTGGGGGCGTAGCAAAAGTTGCTGCTAAGCAATTGGCCTATTGCATCTATGTAAAAATAGGACAAACCTAGGAGATTAAAGTAGGATATTTCCCTTTAGAATAATAAATATCTTCTCATTGTAAAGCTATACAGTCATGATTTGAACAATAAACTTTATTTAATAAACTTTGAACAATAAACATTATTTCCTACCTTATAGCTGCATTTAGACAGCCCTGTTTTGAGGGCCAAAAGGGTGCCTTTAAATTGTCTAGGCAATGATTTGATGGTATAGGACAAAAATATGTCAGGGACCTGGCCAAACAATGCAAGAACATGGACTTGAATCAGTGATTCAGTCCCTGCCTGAGTTCTTTTAGGTCTAGTAATACAGACATAGGCTACATACCAGGACCAGACCCAATTGCATCTTTGAATAAATAACATGTGAGAGAAATTCAGGGCTAACTGCTGCAAAGTAGATTTGCTTTGAAAACTTTGAAAGAAAAATAAAACTTTCCAAATAAAAATATAAATCTCTGATTATATAAACTCATTGATGACTGAGTTAGGTGTAACTAGTCAGAAAAGAGCCTTTGGAATGATTGTAGAAACAATTATTCCAAGGTCATTGTTGTTGACCTAAAGAAATCAACAAGAATGGAAAGACAGAAAATATTGATTATTTTCTACAGAGAGTGTAGGAAACCAAGAAAAATAAAAGGAAAAATTAAAAAAAATAATTATGCCACTATACAAATATATAATGCATGGAAATCTCAATTATTGTGTGCATACTTCAGGCCCCTTATCTCAGACATGAGGTTATGAAACTACTCACAGTGCACATAAAGTGGCAAGGATGGCTGGTAGTATGGAATAGCTTTCTATATCTCAGGAGGTTTCTAATACTGCAAGTCACAGAGGCAGAAAGAGATATCAGGAAAATACCACCCTCCTCTTGCCATCTTTCTTACAATTTTCTGTATTCAACTGAATAATTTGGATCCTTGCAGTAATATCTTGCAAGCTTTCCAAACCTCTGATCATCCCAAAAGCTTCTGTTTACAAGTTCTGTTTTCAAATACTTGGTTCTTGGCTGCAAACACTGGGACTATACTCTGCATTTTGTATGAAAATTCAGCCATGCCTTATAAAAGAGCTTCTCTACTTCTAGTGGAGATACCTTACCTGACATAACCCAGTGCAACATCTGTCTTTTTTATGATCCCATTGCATTCTTAATAGTCATTCTATGGTCAAATAATGAAAGCTACTGAATCAAGGAGCACAGAAGATGCTTTATGACTTTGAAAAATCAATCTATTTTCATATGTTAAAGTGTCTAACAGTCAGCCATCAATTAAAAACAAACAAACAAACAAAACCACTGAAAAAAATGCAGAAAGAATATGAATTGTGAATAACTGGAAAAAGGTTAAAATTAAAATTGAGAAGAAGCTTAAATTATGTTTTTCTCTTCTATTTTCTTTATTCTTTGCATGACTAATGATTTCATCCATTGTATTTGTATTTTAACATAAAACATCACTAACATACTGATTGCTAGAGTCCACATTCTAATTTTAATTAAAATCAAATATATCTGGTGGTGTACCTTTTGCTTCAGAGGAATAATTGCACATTTATGCTGTTTTAAATGAGAAAAGAATTTAGCTCACTACATTTTTACACACTTCACTGGCTTGGTACTGAGAATGTCTTACTGGGTTGGTTAGACTTTTTCCTCATAAGAAACAGACGTGATTATTTTTATTTGGCAGTTAAACACCTGGTCACTAAATATTTAAAATTCTGAAATGAAATGCCTCTCAATAAGCTGTGGAGCAATAATATGCAAATACTTACTTACACTCAATTGGCATATAACAAGGTATGAACAATGTCTTTGCATTGTAATGAAGTGATGCAAATGACCTCAGAAGCTGGAAGACACTGCCAAAAGTTTGAATTGTATCCAAAATAAGAATGTCTGTTTTCCCTACAATCTGCTGAATGCAGAACACATTAGTATCTCAGCACTGCACAGCTGTGTTTTTCTATCAAAGAAGGATAATGCCTGCTTTCAGACTTGCAGAAAAAAATCCTTCCTAATGGAGTTGGGTACCTTTATCTGCATTCAAGCTGCTGCTTATTTATTTTTAAATAACTGAATTCTGGCAACATTTTATCCTGAATAAAACACACAGTAAAAAAAGAGTTCCATTCCATGTCAGCCCTCTGCTATGAAAACAGAGTACTTATTTAAGATGGATCTTGACCCTTTTTTTAAAATGTTTTCTCATTACTAATCAACCAAAATTTCTTGCTGATCTAACTTATGGCCTCAGGCCCTTTCCTCCCTAATGTCTGATACAGTCTTACAGGGCAATCATACCATACAGCTACAGTCCTGCCTTCCCCTGCCCTGGTATAATCTCCAGCTCCATGCTTCTTCAGGGGCAGGCTCCTCTTTTAGAAGGGGAGATCTCATCTTCCTGAGAAGCTGTCCACCACTTTCTTCTCCAGGCTTTTCTCATGTAAACAAGTCCAGAAGATCTGGATTGCTTGGCAAGACAATATCAAAGACAGGGCTTCTCAAGGGAAGGCTTCAATATAAATCTAAGTAATTAATGGTACCTGAACAACTCCATGCCCCAGACATGAAGTTGTTTGTGATATTTTTTGTGAAGCACCTCTTCTTGCTTTATCATTTCCTGGTGTCACATTGAGGACATCTATCCTGCTGCATTTGGCACATGTGAGAGTGCTGTTGAGCTGCCTACAATAAACGTGTTTACTGTTTGCCGGGGAAGAATTCAGCGAAGTCAGATATAAAAAAATATATCAAATCCTGATGAAAGTGATCTTCAATAAAATATCCCATTAAGTATGATCCATGAATGATATCTATATCAGTAGAAAATATTCTTCTTTTGCAGCAGAGCTATAGTACTCCAAATGCCTCTTGTCCACAAAGAGGCCTCAAGCTGCTGAAATAAAAATATTTCCAAGGTACTCTGTTATTCTGAAGTCAAAAGCAGTTTCTTTTCTCAGTCATACTCCACTACAACACAGGAGAACCTGTACTTACGTGGTTAGAGATAATAATGGTACAGAGTCCCAGTGGGAGGAAGTTCCATAAGAGTGTGCTTAAGTCTCTCTTTACTCAGGAGTTTGATAGAAGCAAGGCACATGCTTGAAGAATATTAATGGTTTATCTTTAATGTTTTTCTTTAAAACTTTGTTGGTCTGCATTTACGTTTGCGTATGAAAGAATCACATTTCAGCAGTATGTTAGAAGAAGGTAGATCATTAGATAATTACATATCATTGCAGTTCCACCATCTTCATTCTAGTGAAGAACCTATCATCTGAACATATTGTACATTTTATTCTTACATCTCCCTAATGATACAAGGATTTTCTTTTTAGAGACCTGATTAATTCATTTATATTTTATAACAAAATAGATTTTTAATGTTTACACTTGCTCTTGTATTCTAGCAAAAACAAATTTTTATTTCATAACATTAATTTCTATCTGATATAGATCAGTGAAGGACAGATGCGCTCTGATTACCATGTGTCAAATGTGACTTCTTCTGTATGTTTCTACTAAGATGTGGAAACCATATTTAATAATCTTTTATCAGTTTTGTATAGGAAGAATAAAGTTTTGTTCACACAAGAGATTTGTGGTTATTAAGTTTTTTCATAAAGTGAATTAGCTAAACTCCACTGTGTATGTATAACTCAGTTTAAAAGCAGTTTGTTTCTGTTTAGCTTAAACAGATCCCAATTTATGTTACATTGAAAAATGCCTCATTTAAGCTGCAATAAAAGTAGCTGCACAACTTCATTTACTGATTTAGTCAAACTAGTTGGATTTATTGCATTTGGTTGAACCAAGATAACAGTATTGTAGAATCAAGGCTGAAATTTTAGGCTAACATGCATCATGTCATCTGACAAATTTTGCAATTTCAGCAGCAAATATCTGCCAGTATTGCTTTGACAGTAAATCTGCTGGCTGCTTTGGGCAGTAAGTAACAAAGCCCAAGTCTGAAAGTAATTACTGTGCAAAGCATTTGCACTATGCATGTGAGATGTAACAGCACATTACAAAAATCTACCAAATACTTCATATGAAGTTGAAATGCTCAACAATCCTCAACCATCAAATGCTGTGAGGTGCTTTAAAGAAAAAACTGAGTCTTATGGAGATGGTCTTTATGATAAGGAATTGATTTGGTAAGTACATCTTTGTTTTCTGAATCATTTTTTCATTGGTCTCAGTGAGCTCACATTGAAGAGGGTGAACATTACTTTGAGCCTTCTAAGGATTTTCTGAAGTTCTGGTTATGCATAACCCTAGCCCAGGTGATAAAAACTCACTACTGATGTGACTCATTGGTGCTTAAACTGCATTTTCAACCAGATTGAAAGTATGGGTGAGGATTCAGCTGAGCAAAACAGTTAGCAAAGAAAGATGATTACAAACAGGCGACAGAAGCTCCTGACCTTAGGGCTCCCTGGAATCTGGGCTCCATGGAATCTGCCACCAGCTTTCCCTCAGGCTCTTGATGACCAAAATGAATTCAAGCACATGATGAGGCAGCACCTTGTTATTACTGTAATGCATTTGCAGAGATACAAACTTTTGCAGAGGGACATCAGATACCAGAATCAAACTGCATAAAATTTTAGCTTTACCAGGCAGAATAAATAAACATTCACAGAAATTACAATTATTCAAACTCTTTGAGTGGTTACATGGTCAATTGCCACTGTTCTTTATAGTGTTTTTCCCAAGCAGTCTTTTGAAATGATCAAATAATACCTGTAGCTACCATTTTTTCAACTACTGAAGCCTTGTAATTCAGATGCCATTCAAAACAAATTTGTGACTAGACTCAATGCATTTTTTTGCTTTATTTATATTTGCAGTTTGAAAACATACTTAGCTGTTCATAAAATGAAACTTTTCATCACAAAGAAATGACAGAAAGCATGAGTTCCCTATTTAATATTTCACTAATATGTATTTTCATTCAGCTGAATAGGGCTGCTATAAGTATTAACCCTTTCCCAAAGCATTTATTTGCCTACTTAAGTTATAAACTAAGCACCACAGTGCTTTGCTTTGCCACTACATAAACAGCTCTAGAAACTTCCAGCTTATGCAGTCATTTGCATATATCTGCATACATTCATATGCATAAATACACACAACACAGAAGGTGAAACTTAAAGAATGTGAGTAAGAAACTGAAATTCTCTTCAAGGGCTGTGCTAACTTTGAAGGGAGCTCACTGACCTGTGAGGAAAACCAAGTACCACATAAATGTATACACTTACTCTCTTCTTAAAAAGAGACTCTGCCTTGCAAGAAGATTGCAATTAACACACTGCCTTGCCAGCTTGCAAGGTCTAAACTAAGCACAGAGTTCTTTTTTGTTCTCCACCTCGTTTGTGATCCTTTTTTCAGAAGGAGGGAATCTGCTATTTGGAAATTCCATTTACAGGCATTTTCATATCAAAATAGATATCTTCACATGAAAGTCAGAAGAATCTTTTTTTGAAATATGTCCTTTTTAAGTTTTTCAAAGAATTCTTTTCAGAAAAGGCAAGAACCTCATCAGCTCCCACACACACAAATCTTCAAATGTTGTTTTTGAAGAATTGCATTTAAAAGTATGTTCACTCATATACCAAGCATGAGAAGCTGAAAAAAAAAGTCTTTGAATTTGAGCTCCAGCTCATCATAATCTGGTTAAAATTATCTTCAACACCACCTGTCATTATTAATGCAGGAAGAGAGGCGGAAAAATACCTTCAGCCCAGATACATTATTGCAAATAAGGTCCATCTGCTTTTTACTGTTCCATCATACAATAATAGCAGTTATATTTATGATGGATTTAGGATTTTGCCTGTAGTAGATGAATGTGAAACTGATTTTATTAAAAATGTTTTGCTTTGAAGATGTTCTACCATTTTAGCAGACTTTATACCCAATTTTTAATGTGGAGTCCTCAGCCTTTGATATATTCCATTGCTAGGTAAATTATTTTTTTCCAATTAACTATATTCTTATTATATATATAAGACTACATATACATAAATACTCTATTTAGCTTTTGGTGGTAAATGGTATAGCTGTGAAGAATCTGATTTAAGGCATAATGGCTATAAGAGCCATTTTATAATAGTCATGGTAAAATATTCATTATCTGCATCCTTGAAGGAACACATTAAAAACATAAAACCAACTGGGTAAGAATTTCTAAAAGAGAAGCAAGGATGTTCTATGAAAGCAAGGATGTTTTATAAAAGCAAATGAAAAGCTAAAGCCTAAGACACCAAATGCTTGCTGTTATCATGGGAAGTGTTCAAACCATAGGAAGGAGATTCAAAGTAAACAAAGGGTATGTCTATATTAGCCATTAAATTGTGCTGTGGTGCATCAATCCAGGGCCTGTGGTGTGATTTATTCTTAGCTTGCTCTCTGCTGTCCACAAATTCGAGTGACTTTGCACGGCCTCAAAGAGCATTATTGTAGGATGAACACTCATCATTAAGATTTTTAGCAGAACAAAAAATTAAAAAAACCCCAGAAATAAAAAAGAAGAAGCTATCTTCAATAAAAGATATCTTACAATTAAGAAACTGTAATTTGTGTTCAGACTAGAAGAACACAAAAAAATATAATATCTGAGAATTTAAATGCAAAAGTATGACAACACAGGCCAAAAAGAAATTGTGAGGCATTAAAGGCAATAAAGTCTGAAAGGGCATTAAAGTCTGAAAAAGACTTTTTTTTTTCCTAGGCTTATTGGAAGAGCTCAACCAGACAAATGGTTTTCAGTGGCTGTAGATGCCAGTATGTTGTATGAGCACTCAGAGATGGCAGGAAATGAGATGTTAAACAGTTAGGGCTACATACAAACACCTTGAATTTCCCTGAGGTTAACTGGTACTTGTTGGAAAAGAAAAGAAACAGCACCACTGAAGTATGTGGCCGACATTCCAGAGCCTGTGAAGGCAGCAATCTAGTTTATGTTATCTGCTGCTACCATGGGAATAACTCATTGTGGTAATGAGTTTCTTAAATTCCTGAAGCAAGGTCAGCTCATGAGTAGAGAATCAACAGGATTAAGGCTCTTGCAAAACCTGCCAAATTTTGTGACTAAGGAAATTACATTGAAGGGATATTCTTTTATCAGTACTTTCATTTTAACTAACAGTTTGCATTTCATTACATTCAGGTGCAGCAGATATAAGCTACAAATATGCAACAGCTAGTTTATTTTGGCTTATGTCTGATATATGAATTTGATTTAGTAGGATTTACTTTTTTCTGCTATTCTTGAAAAGAGCAGCAGCATCTTGTGCAAGGGTGGATAGAGTTAACTGCAATGATGCAAACAATTTTAACCAGTAAAAGAAAGGAACTATCAACAACCTAAAAAAGCTAGAGACACCTTTCTTAATCAAAAAGTTAATAAATTATAAATTATAATGTTTAATTAAATTAACTTATATCAGAGAATGCTGAGTTAAATTCTTATTCCATAAAGATTCCTCACTGAACCCACATGGTACTATTAATTGAAGTAACTTGAAATAAAAACTCCTTCCATCCAAAGCCCTGAACAATTATTCACTTTTATACCTTTATATTGCAAACTCAAACACAGTTTATATTCTAATAATTTAATAAATATCTCCTGAAAGTTTTTTTTCCTCTGCAGTGATGCCAAAAGAGTACTGAGAGAGTATAAAGCAGACAGAAAAAGCTGAGTTCTCTGCTGTTAAAACCACCAGGGATTTCTCCCCTGATTTTTGGAAGCTTTGGAGTAGAAACAAGACAGCAACATAGCAGAATGTAGTGGGGTTTTTTGATTTTGTCAGGCTAAGGATAATTTGTTGAATGCTACAACTACAAGTCACATATCAAATCAGTTTCACATAAATTGGAGGGTGTTTTTTGTTTATTTTCATATTTTTTGAGGTATAAGTTACAAAATCTATTTTTTTTAATAACTGAGAGACAGAAAGGATTCTGCATTAATTTAACTTCATGGATTTGGAATATTGTCAAGTCAATTTAAGAACTGTTGGAAGAAATAATTATTCTAAACTTAAACTTCAGTGAATGATTTCTGTGACTGTGCATACATGAGTGACAGAGTAGAGGTTTGCTCTTATGTGTTCCAGAGAGTTTAGCCAAGTCATTCTTTGTGGAATGCTGTAAAATGCAGGCCTCTTTTCATATTAAGGAAGTAGAAAGATTTATTATAGTGTTTTGCTGAATCTCACTTAAATGTGTGTCAAATTCCTGACAAGCCCTCAGTTTTGGATAATTCCTTTAGTCTGTTGGAGCATTTTCCACATACCTGATATTTACAAGTCCTGGCCTGCCAAGACTAATGTATTTCATAATGTTATTATAAGATTTTTTATGACAAAATTACTATCTTCATTGTAATTAAAGCAGACCAGGAAAATCTAACTTTTGGAATAACTTCCATGAATTATCTATTTGAAATTGAGAAGTCCCTACTCAAGTTGCTGGGAAGACCTACTCACAAGCACCTAGTGACTTTGTGACTGTGTCTGTAGGAGGAGTGACTGAAATGTGAGAGACCCAGATTAAGGACTCAGCTCCCAGTCAGGACAAAAGCTCCATGTAAATGCCTCCTCTTTAGCAATCATCTGTGCCTCAGGAGTATTCCAGGGCTGATGACTCTGGCTTTGATCACTTAATCTGTCCACAAGCTGTGAAATGCTATAAAGATGAAGGTTTAATAAAAATTGCCCTCTTCTCACAAAAATAAACCAAAACAAAATGAAACAAAACAAAACAAAAAACCCCAAAAAACAAATTCCAAAGAACTCTAAAAAATCAAACCAAAAAGCCGCAGCGTTTTTTTTTTTTTGTCATGAAAAAGAATTGTTTTGTGTCACAATTGGGATGAAATACTAGTATCCATTTGGATCAGGAGAGACCAAAGTGTGTTAAAATCTGTGGTATTTTCCAAATTCAGCTTCATCTTCCAATGAGGCTAAATGTGATGCATGTTTTATGCAAACTGGATGAACTCAGGATATAAGCTATACCAGTAAGGTAAAGCTATATTTGGAAAGTTTAGCTGTGTTGTAGGTTTTGCCTAATCTGATTGCTAACATGTTCTATAAACCAAGGTATTTACTGGGAGAAATGTACATGATATATATTTCTTCCTGTAAGCCATCTAATATAACCCAGTTGAAGGAAAAAAAAAAAAAAAAGAAATCAGTTCCTTACTTCAGAGTCCTACTGGATTACTGATGAAAAACAACTTTTTATTGTGCTCATCTCCACCACGGCTTCTGTGAAGGTTTCAATTCACCTGAATAGTAACAGTCTTTAATCAATGCAGTGAAGATAGTGGATTCAATGCTTTCGTCTGTGGATTCATAACATCACTCCACTAGCTGTTTTTCTTTTCTGACAGGCTTCAGTCACTTCATTTTCTCACATTTCTGGCTCAACAGCTCAGAATGAAACTCGGCTGATGTTGCAGTAGGAATTGTTCAAGGTTTTCTGTATAAATTTCTTTTACTTATACTCTGCAGGCTTCATATTTATAAGCATCAATGGTTATTTTTCTCCCTGCTTTTCTGAAGCCATAGGATTAATACACAGGATTTTGCTTTTGAGGCTTCAAGGCAAGCATATTGAAGTGACTGCTGCACAGTAAATATAACATCAATTTACACTGGATTTTCAGATGTTTACAATTTAAACTAGCAGGAAGGTACCTCTCAGAAAACTGAAAATTCTATATTGCAATTCAAATTCCTACTGTTCCCTTTAATAAATAATTTTTCAATATCATATCAAAGGCCTGAAGGCCACTTTTTATTTACCATAGCAAGAACATACATAGATACCTCAATCATTCCTCATTCTTTTAGGACTCCACTGCAGATGTCAATCAAATGGCAAAACCAGAATATTTACTTGTCAGAAATTAGCATTTGGCCTAGCTATGAAAAGGAAGGATAATATATTTAATAGGGATGGGATAATGATTGCTACTATTAATAGGTTTTGTTTTCATGTAATTTTTTTTTTTTTTTTTTTTTTTTGCTACAGGTTAAGTAATTATTATACATTTCAACAGAATGAGCTATCCAAAATGAAGCACTGATATGACAGAATCCTTCATGAGGAATAAACGCGATACTGGAAAAGATGCATTTTGTTCTGTCACTGTGTGAGTTATCTCGAATTGAAACTTCCCACCATCCTAGGCATATTTTACACTAAACACTTCTAGTTCTGTGTATAGAAATGAATATGCATTTAGCATATATTTTTAGAAGAAAAATAAGATTAAGTTTTACAGATGCATTCTATACATACTGGGGATATCCAGGTGACAAACAGCAGAGATATGTGATGAATCCCATCCGCCTTCCAGTTTATGTATTGATTTTTTTATAGCACCCAACTCACTAAGTGTGAATTACACATGCAGCTCTGAACACTCCACCTGCACTCTGCCCACTACTGCACTTCTTCCAAGATTACTTGCTACATATCACACCTCTACACAGTGTGAAATGTTTGCCATTTTTATTTCTAAAACCCATCTTCTAAGGAGTTGTTTCTCTCTTCACTGAAAAGTTACAGTTGTTTAAGAGGCAACACAGTCTAGGTAGAAAGTGAGAAAAGGGAGGAGTTTTAGTTTTGGCACTGTACAACCCTATGCACAAACAGAAGCTAGACAAATTCCTGTAAGGAGAGCGATTTTGCTTCCAGTGAACAACCATCATTTCACTTTGGGAGGGGCCTAAGGATACCATCATCTTTTTTCTCCAACAGCTGTCTCTGCAGGGTCGTTTGAAGTGCCTCATGGCTGCACAGCACTGCCTGGCACGTGCTATCCAATAACTCCTAGCAGATAGCATGCCAGCTTCAAGGACTTCCATGGAAACCCTACCTACATTACATTATAACTTTCCAGCTATTATCATTCACATTGCTCTCATTCATGCAAAGCACTTCATTATTAATCTGAAAACACACTACAGCATTTAAAGTACAATGGCCTGAAGACCTCAGGCGCTGCATCACTGTCTGTGTGTTGCAGGAGCTCTCGGCTGTTTAGATGCCCCATCACTGTATGTTTCATACACTGACACCTGCAGAGCTTTCTTGGGCCACCTGCTCGGTGTACCAAGCATTACAGTTACATACACAAGTCACACCCAAATTTAGCACTGAGAAAAGATAGCTTTCACTTGATGGATGGTATCTATGAGGTCTACACATTATGGCCTCTTTTACTTAGAGACAGGAACACCTGTGACAGAAGTTCATTCATTTTACTGCCTTATTTGAATCCATTTACTTTCTTTAGTAATAAACTCAGGATAGATGTGATTTAAGCTCATTCTTATGCAGTGATGAGACCTTGAGTTTTGTTGTTTTAGAGTTCCAGACTAGACTCTCCAGCACTGTCTAAATGTCTCCATTCTGGAGAATGGCATTTGGCAGTTAGTCACTTATTCATTTCATGTGTGATGCTGATGGGAGAGAATTGATGCCACAAGTATGCAGGGGATCACTGCATCTGCCTCCTGTCAACATCTTTCCTAAATGGCAAGAGCAGCCTGCTTTTATAGTTCTTTGCTGGAAAGAAGAGGCAGTTGGCAGAAATGCAGCCATTATAAGAGAAGTAGTTCAGACAGGGCAGGGAAGCATAAAAGAAGATGGTCTCTCCATCTTTTACTGGTATAGAGATTTAATTCTCCATTAATATTCTAGCTATTTGCAATGGCAATTTGAGATCTCACAGTAGCATCTGTGGCCAAATGTCAGTACTTAAACCATGTGTACTCTGAAGTTTTTCCAACAGTCTGTCATTAAGTATAACCTGACAAAATTTTAGTCATGCCAATATGAGATGAAGACTGTGCTACTGCAAAGCCTTTTACCTTGAAAAAGCCTTTAATAGCACTTGGGCAACTAAATATACATTATAGATCTGAGCTCTCAGTTTCCAGAGAGTAAAACAAAATTCTTTCCATCCATACAACACTCAACCCGTGTCTTTTTATATGACATAGAGCAGTTTCAGGAGCTTCAGAAGAGAACATGTGCACACATATACACAGTCATTCTCTGGTGCATTCTTCCAGCTTTGAACACTGAGTAGGTTATATACTGATCTGCTCCTGTGCATCAAGACCATCTGTCACACAACTGTGAAACCTGAAAACCAGAGAAGAATGTGGAGCATTTTTACAGTCCGGGTCAAGCAACACCATGGGATGGTGTAAGGATTTAAAGCATGCAGTTGCCTGACTCAAAGAATAGTCATGGCCACAGAAGGAACTACAAGATAAACCACAACAGCAGAAACTTGAGATAAGCACAGATAACAGCATCAGGAAGGTTCTAATTCCTGACCTAATGGAGGTGAAGATTTGGTCAGCACACTAGACAAAAATTCCCACTGTGCAGACTGTGAGAAAGGAAACAAATCCTTACCCCCATGTGAGCCCATGCTGTAGGAACATCTGCAACCAGCCTGAGGATAGCCAGAACATGAGCTGCATAAAGGTAGTACCGCCAGAAGAAAGACCCCCACCACTGAGAAGAGCAGGGTGGAGGAGGACCAGCAGGATGCCACTGCATCCATGGGAGGTAATTATTTTCTGCTTGATCTCCCCATTTCTCTCTCTCTCCCTCCCCCACCCCTCAGGCCTCCTTCTTTTTCCTCTTTCTTTCTGTTTCTCTACCTCAAATTTGCTGTTAAATAAAATCCATAGTATTGACTTCGGCCTATGACCTTGTTTGCACCTTAATTCAGGCAGAGACATCTTTTAACAATTGGATCATAACAGCTGGGGGCAACTGTCAGTGACTTGACAGTCTGTCACCCCTTGCAATCCTTAACCCACTGGCGTCTCCTTACCTAGACACTGATCCCATATCCTGCCCTTCCCTACCCCTTCCTGCACAAATGCAGTCCCGTATCAGAATGCCAGGAGAGAGTCCCACTGAAATGATCTGTGTTTTCTTTTCATCATGTCAGGGGTTTATGGAGCAGAAGCTTGAGATATGCTTTTATAAACATCCTTAAAATACCACAGAATTACACTGCTATGTAAACCAGCAGGAGGGAAGAAAAAATGCCCATTTTATATGTACACCCCAAAGAAAACTCATCTAAAAATTACTAGCAATTTAGAGTTGCAAGATTACTGGACATAAATTTTATCTCTTATTCTGACTTTATCTTTTATTTCTCACCTTAAAGTACACATACTTTTCAATTAAAATGATACAAACCAAATAATTTACATTTATTTCCTATGGATAACTTCAGTGCAGTTAACATTGAGCTGAAACAGCTGAAAAAACTTTCAAACTATTTTCAGCAGTGAAAAGATTCTTGCAAACATTTCTTAACAGGAAAAAGCTACATGGCTGATTTTGACAGCCAAACAGCTGCTCTAGAAAGATATATCAAGTCTTTTAACAAGAGAAGAAAGATCCCTGTTAATTACAATTATCTTATTATTTTATATCAGGAGTGTCTCAGACATGTAAATATTGCAAGTATCGGCTTCTGAAAATAAGAACTGGCAGTAAAAAGAGGTCTGTTTTCTATTCAGATTACTTGCTAAAATGTCTATTTGTGTTACATTTTAATTTACAAAACAGCATATCTGCTTATATATTCACATATGGTGCTTTAAATTAAAGATTACTCGGCAAGCCCATCTAATTTTATAAAGGTATAAAGGTATAATTTAAATTTTATGGATTCTTTTATTAATATTCCTAAACTTTTGATATTGTGTTTATGACAAATTTTAAAAGCGATGAATGAATTAAGAAACAAACTCATTATTTTTCCTGATAGAGAAAAAAGCAATATTACTTGGGAGGCAAATTATAAAATGTTTTTCTTAATCCAGGAGACCTCAAATATTAATTTTCAGAGAAACTATTTTTTTTAATGGTACTTTAGCATTATTTAATAGGTGGAACGGATACTCTGAATGCATTTCCAATGCCAAAATTCAACAATTCATGTAGAAAATTTATGTCTTTAGGATAAAACACTATTAAAAGATTGTCCACATTGTTTATAATTCAGAGCATTTTAATTCTTTTTTTTTTTTTCTTTCTTCAAGAAAACACTAGAAAAAATTTAGGCTATATTTGCCTCAGCTAATTTGATTTACACCTGAAATCTGATGTGGCTGAAAATTAGCTCATTTTGTTGTTTAATCCATATGGTTTTACCCAAATCAACACTGCAAACCAATGTTGATATATGATAATATATGTGTGAGAAATCACACTGAGATTTTTTCATAATTGTGGTTTTAAAGATGTCATCATCAGTAGATATGAAAGAACTGCTGATTTAATTATTTTAAAAAAAATTCTGTAAAGAATATTCCCTTTTCTCTAGACAGTTACAAAAATTTCAGTCTAATTCATTTTACTTTGGGGCCTGAGTTGGCAATTGAGGATAGCAGACAATTATTGATAAAGGTAAACTATTCATAATGGGAAATATAGGTCTGAAAATGGAATAATATTTTTTTAGAAAATAATATTTTAAAAGGCATAAATAAAAGCATTACTAGTTGTTGGTTTATAGTAAGCTTTTTTCCATTTGGAAAATATAATTTACACGAAGCAAAATCACTGTTATAAGAAAGATCAGTACACTAAAATTAATGGAATTATTTTTTCTATAAGGAAAATGGAGGAGAAATATTTCTGTCTAGATATTTATTAAATAAAAAAAACCAAAAACAAACCAAAAATCAAAAAACTAGAAACAAACCGACAAAACCCCCACAAACTGAACATCATTTGAACTGAACAATACTGAAGCCTGGCTGAGTTTTATTTGTCCATCTGAAGCAGCCCAGTAAAACAATGCCAGATGGTCATGTTATTTCACTCCTAAATTGAATTTTAGATTTGAGTCAGATAAATACCTATTACATAGTTTGCCTTTGAAGCATAGTCTGTTGTCTAGGAGACCTAAACAACATCCATTTTTCCTTTCAGCACATAAGAAATTATTTAGATCCAGTATGCTTGACATGTTGAAAGATCACAGATAGGCCCCTTGTGACTCGGGGAAGATGTTGTATAAATGCATTGCATTGTTACTGCACTGAAGAGACTATTTAAATTCTCCATTGTTCCTAGGTCAAAACCAGCACATTTTGAGACACAGATCTTATATCTCAAGTGAAAGAGCAAAGTCTTGATTCTTCATTACATACATTTCTTGAGATACTGCACTATATTGCTTTGAGGGAGATAATTCCTTTCCCATTCCATAAATTTACAAAACAATACATCTGGCATAAGTAATGCTTATCAAAATATGTGGCTACATTCACCACATCTGCATCTATTTTTACTTTTCCTAGAGGCTGAGTATAATCTGGTGCTGAACAAGTGACCTTACAGAGGCTGGAGAGGTGATGCTGTGCAGTGGAAAGGGATTGTTGGTGAGAACAGCATCTGCAAGTGAATACTGTGTTTAACCCTGAGAAGAAATGACTACTTCTCAGTGTGTCCTTAAAGAACAAAATGCCCCACGAACACTTCAGCTCTGTTCTGTTCATTCATTGCTTGTGAAAAAACCCCAACAAACCAACACCATACAATTTGAACAGAAAACCTCCTGAGATTTAATATTGCTCTTGCTAAAGAGGGAACACTATGAGGGAAGGCTGACAGATTTTCTTTTTCCTCATTCCATATTATCACTATGGTATCTTAAACACCAAATTCAGTAAGGAAGCCCTGTATACCTTGAAGTCACTTCACATCAGTTTTCCCAGAAGAGAGTAATTCCCATATTTCCAGTAAGAGAAAGGTAATTGTCTACATTTAATGTCATATTCTTAAGACTATAATTGACTTTTAGATCAGTTTGACTTGAACAAATCACAGACTAGGCTGGGATTTTATTTTTTATTTAATTTCTTCTGAAATAGAGCCATCCTTTCATACTTCACCCTAACACTGATCTCGAGCTACAACACTTGATAGGATTTTGGAAAGCAAAAACCACATACATGAAAAGAAGAAAACCTAGATTTGTCATTTTTCCATATTTCTCCTTATTCCCATGAAGCCACTGCACAAACAGGAGATGTGTGCCAGATTTTTTTTTTTTTTTTTTTTTTTGCCTATGTACATTTTGCATTTGGCAGTGCTGGTCATAGAGTTTGTTGAAAAAAAAAAACACCAAAAAAAACACCAAAAAACCAAAACCAAAAACCAAACCAAACCAACAACAACAACAAAAAACCTAAAACAAGCTGATAAGGAAACATGTCCTGTGAAACAATCAAATTTAAGCATAAGTTGCAGTTTTGCAACACTTAGCAGCAGTAGAATGGGATATCAAACCTTACAGAAGAGAGGAAAAAGCCTGAACGCGGGTACAACTTTTCAAAAAATATAGTTTGAGTGGGGGAAAGGTGAGCTTGCTGTGGGGGACAGGTGAGGTGTTAGGTTTTATTTATTGTCTCTAAATATTAAAGATTTGTCATCACAGTATTCAGCAGCACTTGCTAATATAATGAGTGCAGGTAATGTAAAGCATGTTTTTTCAATTTCTGCATATATCATGTAATATAATTTGAGGTATCTTCTATGTGTCATGTCTCCTAACTGAACTGCCTAGAATGTCTAACTTGAAGAAGAAGGAAATGTGCGACAGATTCTGAATTTATAATTTATTTTTTTTTAATGAGATGCTCATACTGTTTATCACTGAGCTGAGGAAAATCACCTTCAAGTATGAAAGGAATAAAGTAATTGTCCATGCTGTTTTAGTCCTGATACTCTGCTGAACACAGACTGAGAATTGCCAATTAAGCCTAATTGTGATAAATTATATTCTCTTTATTAAGGATAATGGGGGACTACTGTCTAACAGGTAATAACCCTAAACCACTCTTCTAATTGTGGTTAAAACCTCAGGTTAGATTTAAATGACCATAGATGTAACATGCCAGTGCTCCATGTACTAGACCATTATTACAGTATTCTCATTTACATACACAATTAATTTTGGCACAGTGTTAGACTTTATTTGCCACAAGTATGGCTGACTAGACTTTCTACTACTGTGAGTTTTCATTTGAACTCTTTTCTTTTGAACTCTACCTGAATCTGTGTTAAGAAAGACAGAGAGACAGGAAATGCTTTTGCATCTCTGCAATATATCCTCCTTTTCTTGCCTTAAAACAGCCCCTGTAGCAAACAGCATTCTGAAATATGTAAGAAGTTGGAAAAAATACAAGTATAAACTTTCCTCTATATGAGAGAAAAAACTAGGCAAGAAAGACCAATCGTTCCTGGATTGATCAATACACAGAGATGGCAGAAAAAAGCCTCAAACCCTTCTAGCTGGAAAAATAATTTCCTTTAGGCAAACATATACATTAACTATATCCATAAAATTACTCCTTGGAAATACTTCCAAATTTCCAACCAAAGCCAGTGTTTGTAAAAGCCATATTTCAAGTCTTTCACTGTGAAGATGAAACATTCCTCTATGAATTGTAGAAAATACATTGTGTATGTGAAAATTATCCATTGAGATAAAAATGATACTACGATAATAAGATGCATTCAGTAGCTCAAAAAACGTCACCACCACTTTAATGTGCAGGAACCAAACTTCAGAGAACTTTTCCTCAAAATTTTCATCCAAAGTGTTATCTGATTTTCCCAAAATCAAGCCACAGCAAAATGGTAAAAAGAACAATAATAATAGTTAGAGACTTTTGTTCCCCAACGCCTTTAGATGGCACAGGTGTTAATGAAAAGAATTTGTGTGCATAAAGGAAGACACATACTACAATTTGTGGAGAACTCTAAATGTTCTAATTTTGAACATACCTGAATCACATTTCAATGATTATACATGTGGAGAGGCAACTTGAAAAATCCCAGTAAAACTACCACACAGAACAATTCAGGTTGCATTGTGGTTATCATGATTTTAACTGGCTTTTTCACTGACAGTTTTGCTGACATACATTTTAGAGGCCTTCTCTATTGCTTCACAGCTGGGTTACATCTATTTTTCATGCATCACTACGAACTCTTACATTGTGCTCCTAAGCGGTAGATTTCCAACCCTTAAGCAATTTGAAACATACACACCTGAAGTTCTCAAACACCATAAAGCCATTTAAGAAGTGCAGTGATTTGGCTAAAAAGTTCAAGAAGATTAAATTAAAAAAACCCTTTTGTTATGAATACCTTTACATTATGGAAAAGGCTGATGGAAATTCTGGAAATTAGCAAATTATCAAATAAATAGCATATACATATTTTATTTTCTCTAACAATCTGTTCTATAAAAAAAACTTTTAATTATTTCTTCATCCCACTATGCATTCCCCATTCTGTTCTTACTTGTTAACAAACCTTCAATGTTTTCTCCAAAGAATTTTGCATCACAAAACCTGTGTTCTATCTGTATTAATATATCCCTCAGTTTATTTTATCATCCAGATGAATATTTTCTGATAAAATGTTTTATCCTAAATATGCATCAGAATATTCAGTATTTGAAGTATTGGACTCAGTGACATAAAATAAATTGATATTTTTATTCTCCTTTAATATTTGTGTGACAGTTCTATAAGTCTATGTATGCATTGGGTGTGGAATATGATTGGGATTGAGAGATGAGTTTATCAAAGATTCATGTATTTTTGCTGACAGATTTATTTTTTTTTATTGTTTACTCCAAATTTGAAAGGCATTTTCAGTTAACTAAAATTCAGCTTCAGGTTTCAGCGCTTAAAAGTCTGGAACAGTACATAATAAGATTCTGACTTTCCTCTTCTGATATGGATAGCATCATTTAATGATTCAGATCCTTTTTTCTGTGACCTACTTTAGGAGAAATTCCAGTCTCTTAAGCTCAGGGCATGTTTTTGAGTTTGTGATTTGAAACTAAATTTAAAGAACAGGAACTTAATCCTGGTGGTTGAGAATGAGTCAAGTACAAGCAGGCAATATCACGGCTTTAAATCTGCTTTCTACCAATGTTTATAATTTCTGAGTTACAGAGCAGGGGCACACTAAGAATATTTATAACCTGCTTGTATTTCAGAAAAAAGTATTCATTACCTTTTCCCTTCCAGTTTCTTTCCAAAAGGCACTGCCTTTGTTACAAGACCAGAGCTTCCTAATTACTCAGAATGCACTAACCATTGCCTAAAATCTGATTCATGGTGTCAGATGAGCTCAGGCCCTTGTGGAGATCTATCCTCTCCACAGCAGCCCTAAGAAAGGAGAGAAGAGGAAAAGACTTCTTGTGAATGAAACAAGGAAAGGATATTACCTGATGGAAAGGAATGAAGATGAAAGAGCCAGAGTCTTTTCTGTGGGACCAAGTGAAAGACCAAGAGGTAATGGACCTGAATGACAATTTTCAACAATGGAAAGTGCCAGATTCTTCACCTGGGAAGGACTGACCCAGAATGCACAGACAGACTGGGGAGCAGCGCCACAGGAAGGGATTTGGAGGTCCTGCTCGATGCAAAGTTGGTTATGTGTCAGGAGGGTTCTGGTAGCCAGGAGGGCCTCCTGTGTCCTGGGGCACATCAGGAACAGCACCCTCCTGGACATCCTGCCACAGCTGACCCTGCCTGAATGGGGAGGGTGGGTGTGGTGCTTGGACTGTATGGACTAGATGATTTCCAGAGTTCCCTCCCAGCTTCATCTCCTCTGAGATACTGTGATTGTGCGAGCTGAAGTCTCCCAGTTCTAAAAAACAGCATGATACAGATTCTGATTTCAAGGGCACTGAAGTAAATCTTAGGAAATCTGATGCCTTTCCCTGAAGTCAAATCAAAACAGGGAAATAGGTTTCTCAGAACAAGATTCACAGCCCCATACAAGCTTGGGCATTCATGGAGATCTTCATTTCCAATTGGGAAATCAAAACAATTTTCTCCCTTAAAGAAAGGAACAAAATTAATTATTCCATCCCACTGGGAAGAAAGTAATGTAAATCAAGAAAATAAAAAACGACAAGTTTTATTTGAGCTTCTTTTTGATTCTTGTGTGGAAAAAATAACTCTTGGGTCTCCTCTGAGCAGACAGGCCATTTTATACCACTGTTGAAGTAGTCTATAAGTACTAGGATGAAAATTCATAACATTTCAGTCCATCACCTGCTATGTGAGTCAGAGAACAGTAAGCTGAGCAACTAGACCACCTACGTTGATGGCTTAAATCACACTAAAAGGCAAAAGTGTAAACCTTCAAAATTTAACACAGCCCAATAAATGTGCACTTCTCTGAGTTTTTTTTTTCTTATATAAGGTGCAGAGCAAGATACAGATCATAAAAAGATAAGTAAAATCTGACATTACACTGAAGACTTAATACTCACTTTTTTCCACTGCCAATGTAATCAGAGAAAGAAAATTCCAACTACTACAAGCCAAGCATATTAAAGAAGCAGAGTTTATCTTCCAAAATACACTGCATTAATTGTCTTGTCAAGTATTAGTAGTCAAGTTTTATCCCTTAATGAGGAAAGTGTCATGAATTAAGAAAAGTGAAATGACTAGAATAATAATCATAAAGTTAAAGAAAATGAAAGAATGAAAGGATATGTACCATTTTTTTTATAAGTATGATGATTTGAGATAGAAAAACAAAGCTAAAGAAAGAGAAACTAGTAAAAGTAGCAAAGCATAGTAAAGCCATTATGAAAATAAAGATACAAAAGCAAAGTACATATCACAAAGAAACTACATAAGTTTAGTATAATGACACAAATTATCCCCTGCAAACTCAGCAGGTAAATATCGGTAGAAAGTGCACAGAATTAACTCAGGATTAGTAAGAGTGTAATTCTACCTTACTCATTTCTTCACACTTTAGGATAATAAAGTCTAAACAGAATATAAAGGGATCATCAAAAGCTCACAGAAAGGCAGAGGAACTTCACAGAATTCCATAACACAGTCAGAAATACACAAAGGCAATTAAAATATACCAAGATTTTGGAAATGTTTTATGTTACAAATATTCTCTTTTGCTATGATAAATGTGTTCCACGAGAACATTTGCAGACTTAGGCAAGCTTGCTTTAGACAGAAATAAAAACATCTTTATTTTTAGTTGATTTGAAATGCAGCTGACGTTTTCTACTGTAAATCATTAACACAAAATTTTAAATGAATTATTGAATTAGGAAGCAAAATTTTCAACTGAAAAAAAAAAAAGATACTTAGTGTTCTAATTCAGTGTCCAGTGAAACAAACTATTAATAATGTAGTATTTATAAAAGCAGTGAAAATCTGTGTCCTTCATAGCTCTGGTAATATACACAATGTGTAGCAAGCTTTCTAAGAAAGAACAGACATAACTACTAAAGAATCCATGATCCCATTAATAAAGACCAAAAGGGCTTTGTTTTGTTTTGTTTTTTTTAATAGTTAGGAGCTATAGGCAAGAACAGTTATGAGTGTTTCAGGTAAGACCTTCAATAAACCTGGTAGTTTATATCCATGGGGCCAAGCATGTGCAGAGGCACTGTGGTACTGTTGAAATCAGAGTGATTAAGACAGCCTACTTCTAAAAAAGAGTCATTTGGATAGGGTTAACACTTATTTCTTGATACAAGTGGGAAGGAAATCAGTCATGCTAAATACCAACCAGTCAGTGAATAATTAAAAGATGTGGCTAGAGACTGTCATTTCGTGGAACAAGGGAGACTCTCAATCCCTCTTTGTTTTTAAATGCATATTTTGGACAAATCAAGATAATGGTATATAACGTGCATCAATGATTTCTAGATGTATCTGTATGTTTAGGCAGAGAAAGAATTCCTGCATGTCAGTGAATTTTCCAGCTTGTTGGAACTGGATTGCTACAAATTCTATGTGACAATCAAATCATTAGTTCTTGTTGCCAACAGAAGTGACAGATTTTCATTTACAAAAGAAGTTTGACATGAATTTGGTCTCTTGTCAGATTTTTCTCAGAATCTTGCAAAAGCGAGCTGGATGCAAATTCATCAAATGAAAAGTTTGCCACTGGCAAACATCAATTTGAAGAAATCAAGATATTTCATACAAAACCACCAATTTCTACTAAGACTTTTGAAGATAAGGAAGGAGACGATGCTCCTCAGATCCCTGTGGGCATCTGACACTCTTGGTACCCATGTTCTGATTCACAGGGCCTAATCTTCAATCCCTTAAGTAGAAATGATCAAGAATTTTATGGCATATAACAGGTTATGCTTGAAGGATAAAAGAGTATTATTACTTCAAAAGAGAATATTGCTGCCAAATCACTTTCTAGTACGGCTGGAGGTTTCAGGTTGACTTTCCCAAGAGAGAAGGAAAATCTGAAAAATCCCCCAAGGCAGGTGACTGTAACGCCAGTGCCACTGTGCTAAATGAAGAGCCAATGTTCCCATGGACTGGCTCTCTGCTTGACCCAGTGAGAACTGTCCAGGGTAGCATATGCTTCAAATCAACAAATGACATCAAAGCTGTAGTGACATATTGCCCCCCCTCTAGTACGTCATCAGTAATACAGGAGCTATCCTCCTCCCTTCTGCCCTTGAAGGTGTCTGGATCATGCTCTGAGAACCCTACTGATAGGAATTGCAGACGACTGCCAGGAATTTCACATGTTTTCCCCAAGCAGACTATTGATGTTCATTGAGTCAACCCAAATGTTTGAATGAGCAGAAGTTCCTGCGGACGGGAAAGCAGAAGACATGGTGGAACCATGCAATGGGGCTTCCATCCTCCACGGGGCCCTGGCCATCTCAGTGTCTGCTACAGGGACGTGAGCCAGTTCCACAGGGAACTCGGGGCTGTGGGTTTGGGGACAGGGCAGGATGGAGGCACTGCTGTTACATCTGAACCTGTTCTACCTGCATCTCTGAAACGAGCTAAAACAAACCCACAGCTGGAACTGTCCCTTGCCTTCTGCTGATGATCAGCATCCTTTATTTCATCTCCAGAAATATGTTAGCCTAAGCAGCAAATGTAGCTGAGAGATGTGGACTCCCCTTTGGCCCTGACTCTTGTTCATTAGGCTTTGTAGCATGCATGGCATTGCAATGTTCAAGTGAACTACGCTCACAGCCAGGTACTTCATAATGGTTTGCACCATCCAGTTATTGCCAGAACTGTGTCTGAGGAGAGGTGTATACATACAGATCAATCTCATATCAAATAAACTCAATAAATCTAGCCCTGTGAAATTTCCTGATATGAAAAAGATATAAAATAAGGCAGCCTTAAAGAAATCTTCCATGTCAAGACATGCCTTTGCCTTTAATGTTTATCTTTTGTTAATTGAGGCCTCATTTTTTTTTTACTTAATTATGGATTGAAAGAAAGTAACTTTCATTGGCTCCTTTTAAATTTTGAAAGAATAAACATAGTATCATTAGATAGTTAACATTCAAAGCTTCTGCTGGTCTCAGGATGGTATGCTGTAAAGACATCCTCAACTTTATTATAAACACTCCAGGTTTTCCTCACTGTTGATTCTACTCTAATTCTTGAACACTGTTGGAAAATCTAGATTATTAAGGTTCAAATAAATAAAGCAACAGCATCCCTACTGTGGTTCTCATCTAGCTGGACCATGTATTGAGTCCAATTTTCTTCTTTAGATATTATCCATTACAATTTTACTTCAAGAAACGGAGAAGTTGTCATGTTACACCTTGAATTGCTGTACAGAAACAGCACTCCATTACTGAAAAACAGAGACTATAATAAAGAAATCTGAGCAGTGATTCACGTACTAGAAAGTAAATTATTTGATCCCTGAGCAAAATACACAATTCCTCACCCTGTAAAGGAGTTTCATGTTAGCCCATGTGAGAAAAGTGGAGTGATGCAATTTGGTGACAGATGCACCTTTACAATCTGCACAACTGCACAGAGATTGAAAATGGTTCAGCTGCATTCTTACAAGCTCAGTTTTTATATAATTATTCCATGAAAAACCGTGACAGCAATTAATACCTTCTAGTAAGTTCTTATCTTTTTTACACAGGCGCTCAACCTGTAACAGCTCTTAAAGTTTTACTAGAAAATAAAATGGAGATTATATTATATAATCATGCACATATTCACCTGAAATTCTGTAACTGAGAGACTCACAAGATATTTTCTTCTTTCTGAAGATAATTTTAATATGTAATTTTTGTACAGGAGGGCTGATTCAAGTACAGAAGTCAGGGCATTGTTGCACTGATTTCAAATCCTTTGGTTCTCCACAGACTTTGGTTAAAACCCCACATATTTGTGGTTTTTTGTCCTTGCAAGTATAAAATTAGAGACAAAGAATAAGACTCTTATTCAACAGGATGTTAAAAGAAATTACTAGAACCAGTGCCAGAAATCATGGGAAGGCACTCAGGCAGGCAATGTGGAAATGCCCATGTGATACTCCTCAGCTATGCATTCAACCTGCCTGATTATCTCATTCTCAGTTCTGGTTTGCTTCTGCTGTTGGTATTGCCAGCTTTCATGGTGGTTTTGTGACACAAATATCTTTCAAATGTGAAATGTGGACTAAAACTGAAAATTCATTTTGTCTTGCATTGCTGATATAGAATCTCATTTGAGATCCAGAATGGAAATATGACAAAAGACTAAAGGTGCACCAGCTACCATCAGAGCTTTATAAAGAATATTTCAGAACATTCTTCAAATTCAAATGCTCATTCAGAACACTTCAGACCAATGTGTCTGATAGTCTGTTATAGCTACGCAAGATGGGAAAATACTTTCCTAGCACACTCAGTCAGGATGGACACATCTTTAGTGAAGTGGAAAACGGGATAAAATTAGACAAAATCTTGGCTCAGTTGAGAAACTATTGCCACCTCAAATTTTGGAAGTCTTCATAAACCTATGACTTGTAGTCCGTGCTTCACAACTGAGACTACAAGAAACACAAACCAATTTTAAATCTGAATTCAATTCAAAGAGAAATCACTCCTGAACAATAACCTCAACTCCAGTTATAATTAACTTCCTGGAATATCTTCTAGCTGAGAAACCTGACATGTATAGTTTTCTCTTTCCATTTCCTCTTCTCTTTCCATCTTTCCTCTTTCAGTTCTTTCCTCTGGTCTTCTTCATTTTTGCTTTCTTTCCTCATCCCTTCTCCATTTCCTTCCCTTGCCTTTCTGCCATAATATTCCCACACAGAGATACAGGATGTTCAAGAATGTGAAAAATCATTTGATATTCTGAAAAAATACAGTTCCAGTTCATGCTCCATGCTTTAGTCACTGGAGAGAGCAGGAAACAGTTGCAGTGAGATAATTCTCATGGAGCCTTGGTATGCTAGTTTGCTATTCCTTTTTATGGTCAGTAATGTGAACTTTAAAAATACAAAAACTGAAGTGATGCAGGAATCCCTATGAGTTCCTGCTCCTTGCATAGAGAATTTTAAGGCTCTGCCATAGGATCACTATCACCTGTGTTCAGCTAAATGAAAAAACAAAAAGAGTGGAAAAACATGTGGTGATAGTTTTGTTAGGATTTCTCAAGACTAGATTAATTTGTAGTTCCTTATCTTCTTTAGAGTTCAAGAGGGCAGATGACTGATGTGAAACACAGCACTCTATGACTGTAATTGTCCTGTACTTACTCTGTCTGCACAGAGTAAGTACAGGATCCATTTATGACATTTATGACACACTTTGCTTTTCAGCCCTCTCTGGCTCCAGGAGAGAAGAATACAAATCAAAAATTGTATCTTTGTATTTATTATTCCTAGATGAAAAATGGTCTATTAAATGACAAACCCGTTAATCTGATCTGACTTTGAAATTTTTTTTTCTATTTTTGTAAGTGCATTTACTGAGATTCTCAAAGCTTAAGAGAAAAAGATTAAAGATAGAACTGGTTACACAGCTTTCAGTCATTTAAGCAAATGAAAGCAGAGCAGTATTTGAAAAAATAAATGGTACCTATTAGTAATGACAAGAATGGCTCAAGCACATGGGAAAATAATCTAGGCAAAACAAAACAGCTAGCAGTGGTTTAAAAATTCAGGTAAGAAACCATCATTTTAATATTAGCAATATTTGTCTTATCTGTACTTTTCCACAAATGTAGAACGGTATTGTTATTCTAAATCTTCATAGCAAGATAAAAAGAAATCAAATAAAGTCTGTCATCATTAACTCTTTTGGCACTAGGTTAGTCATACCTGCAATGCTTGTATAGCCTTGTTCTTCTTAGATTTTTAAATGAAACACCATCTCAGCCAGACCCAATGCATAATGAAAGACATATTTGATAATAATTTGAATTCTTTTTTTCTTCCTTGTGAACTCTTCAACTTTTATTTTCAGTGGGCATATGATGGACAGAGCTTCTGTAACTGAATAGGTATTTAAATTTGTTTTGTCCAATCTATGGACACAAGCAAAGACTTGGAGTCTGTCTCATTTCTGCAGATAAATAAGCGACAGAGATATAGTTCTGCTGACTGATACAGGTGCAGTAGTGTTTGATTCACAACATAGATTTGCAAACAGAATCAGGTAAACAGACATATCAGCGAGAGTGAGAACATCACAGACTTGTTTCTAACTATAGAAATATAAATATACATGTAAAATTCTCCTTTGGGAGTATATCTCTATCTTAAAAAGCAGCCTGGCAATAACACCTGTGAGTTTTGGGCACCACAGCTCAAAAGAAGACATTAGACTATTAGAAAGTATCCAAAGGAGGGCCAGGAGGATGGGGAAGGGCCTTGGGGTGAGGCTGTATGAGGAGCACCTGAGGTCACTTGGTCTGTTCAGCCTGGAAGAGGCTGAGGAGAGACCTCACTGCAGTTACAGCTTCCTTGTGAGGGGAAGAGGACGGGCAGGCACTGATCTCTGCTCTGTGCTGAGCAGTGACAGGAGCTGAGGGAACGGCCTGGAGTTGTGTCAGGGGATGTTATGGTTGAATGTCATGAAAAGGTTCTCCAGCCAGAGGGTGGTTGGGCACTGGAAAAGCCTTCCCAGGGAAGTGGTCACAGCACCAAGCCTGCCAGAGCTCAAGAAGCATTTGGGCAATGCTCTCAGGCACATGGTGTGACTCTTGGGGATGGGGCTGTGCAGAGCTAAGAGCTGGATTCAATGATCCTGATTGGTCCCTTCCAACTCAGGATATTTTATCATTCTATAATTCTATTATCTCACCCTTTTAACACAACAGTCCAGCCTAAGAGAATGTTTAATGCTGACATCTAGGGACAAAATTCATTACTGAAAATCAAGATTAAAGAAAAGGTAAATATTTTAGCATAAATCAGTAAAGCAAATCTGGATTTCTGTTAAGAAATTTGGCTGTGCAAACATCCTCATAGTAGCTTTTTGTACAGACACCAACAATTGCCAGGAAAGTTCTGTGCAAGAGAAACACAGCATAATATAGAAGTCATTTATGCTGATCTATTTTAACATGAGCACATACAGAGCAAGTACTTCAGCTTTGTCCTGAATACTTTTCTTCCTAGAACTGGAATATAGATATTTCTAACAATTTGTAATTGTGGCAGATGAAAGTCCTCTTTCCTCTGGGCATGCACAGGTGGCTCTGAGGCTGTGTTTGTATTGCAGTCTTGTGAGATGGATAGTGACAAATGCATTGTATACAAAATCCCAGCAGATTGAGGATTCTTTTGTTTTTTCGGCAAGGGCTATAAATAAGGCATGTGGCACAAAACAGACTGCTGAGTGAAACAAATGCACACCCACAAAATAAATCACAAAAACCTTAGCAGCCTACAAATGGACATTTTCAACTGGATCCAAACAGAGAGATGAAGGGCTGTTTTTATACAAAAGAAAGAACAGCTTTACTACTTTCTACAGGCACTTATGGGAAGAAGCTACTATCAAATATTCATGGTAGCCTCTTGTCTACACAAGTCTGGTTGATGGAGTAATAGTGTCGACTCACCTTGTGCAAAAACTCAGCCATTTTCTCTTTCCCCATCCAGTAAATCTGTGGCTGTCAGTGATAGGAGCTGATGGGAAATGATAGCCTTATTGAGCTGCCTCATGAACTGTAACTCATTTGTTCTGAAGACCCAGACTGACAGCCTCTGCATTTTTCCCTTCCAGCGAAATTGAGTATAAATCACTTTATCATTTTTCCCCATGACAGTTTATCAGAATTCTGGAGTTTTATATGAAGTCATAGAGGCTGGTGGTAGAAATAAGACTTACAATCGATCTTGCTGTTGGAGGGCATTGCATCTTGCAAGGTTTAGAAATCCCATGAAAAATTGCAATTTGACTTCCACTAACCACTATGCATACACATAGACACACTTACTTGCCGTGTGACAGAAAGGGAAAGCTAATCAGGCTCACTTCTGCTGGGCAAATAACCTCTGCTTATGACTCATGTGAACTTAAAATTTACAATCACTTTCAGTTCTTGGTAAGTTAATTCCTTATTTTGACTTGTAAGTCTCTTCATAGATTCCGTAACCAACAAAATAATAAAATCCTTCTCAACACAATATTATTTCACTGGCAAAGTGACCTTCTCTTCTAGTTTGCTTTCATTCTTAGTAAAGCACAAAATAGAAGAATAAGATGGGTATACTAAAGACAAATGTAGATAGTTCCTTCAACCTAGAAACTGTTTTTAGGAATTTGTTATTTAGAAAAAATGAAAGATGATCACCCTGGATCAGAATTACATAAGGCAAAGATATTAGCGAGCACAAGAAAACCAGTAAAGTTAATGATTTCTCTTCTTTCAAAAACCCTCTGTGAGTTGATATGTACTATTCTCCTGAGGTGACCCAAACCAAGACAACTGTGTAAATATTATTAATTAATTATAGCACTAAAGAACTTGCTGTACTTAAGCAAATAGTCATTTCTGTTAAAAAGGTAAAAGATGTCAAGCTAGGCCAACAGACCCTCTACATGAAGCAACAAAAGACAAAGACACTTAGAAATATATGTAAACATGTGAAATACAATGACTTAAACTTATGACTTTGATCATTATAACTTCAAGGAAGCTGGGATTTGATGCCCAAAGGAACACAAATCATAATCATAAATAATGTCTATGAACACAAGCAATTATTTGGAGTCAGATTTTTTTTGTTTGATTACATTGAACTAAAACTTGTTTCCTTGCACCCCTGGAAGTAGTGCACAGATAATGACTCAAGCTGAAATAACTGAATTTTGGGTTCCTTTGGACACTAGCACAAGCAAATTCCTTCAACTGATTATTTTTAGCTTTAGATGTAATACATAAAATTTTATTTTCTTGATCCCTGTGCATAGGTATTTTAGAATGTAAATTGTAAAAGTGACAGGGCAGGAGGCAATAATTTCTACAGGTGGGTGACATAATGAAGCTATGTGATCTAACATGTTCCCTGTTCTCTGCATTTATTTTGTCAAAATGCAGCTCTTCCTGCTTACCAACTACACTTACCGTGGAAAATTCACAGCAGAACATGTTATACTAAATAATAAACTAACGTCACCACAGTAAGGGACATGGCTCAAAACTGAAACCATTTTGTCATTAATGATTAGGCCACAGTGCAATGCATTCCTAAGCTGAGCTTAAAATTGGTTCAACAAGAGTAAAAACCTCATGCAACACCAACCCTTTCCCCTTAGAAGGCATGTTAATACCAGTTAGTTGCAAGGGAAAAGGTATTTTATTTGATGGACTTGTCAGTGTCAGGTTAGTGGCTGGACTCAATGATCTTAGGGGTCTTTTCTGATCTAAATGATTCTCTGATTCTGTGATACTTGTATCACAGTAGGTAATGAGCATGAGTCTTAATTAATATAAATGGTTGAATATTGACATCAGCCTCTGGTTTTCTACTCCCTTAGCACTGACTACTGTCATTCTTGACACTCACTTGTGCAGCAGAATCCTCCCCCACCTTTCTTCATTAAACTCCACTAAATGTTATTTTTCCTTTTGTATCAGGTTGCATCTATCATTAGACAATGAACACTTGCTTGCCCCATTAACTCCACTAATGACATGGAATTTTGCACAGCTGATGGATCAGTAAGGTAGAAAAAATGTGCACACAGTATTCAGCAAAACATCTGAGATGAACCTGAATTAAATGTAAACTAAAAATAAAGTAGGGGGGGGGGTCCCTGTGAGATCAAGATTAGGACCATAAATAGAATATTGTGAAATGTTTCAAAAGTTTCTCATTAAATTCAATGCCAAAGTCATTGAGAAGGCAATTTATATCCATGACAGGAAGCTAAACCAAGAGTGAGTGAAATATGAATGCAATTGGATCCTCAATGGTGCAGTTGTAGGAGAAGAAGAGTAGATATAAAAGTGTTGAGTGTTTGGGGGTCTTGTTTTTTGTTTTACATTGTGAAAATCAAAACACAGTGAGCCCCAGTGGTCAAATGTTTTCATTTTCTGATCTTACTATTGAAATGCAAATTGTCAAAATAATCCTGATAGAACTTCTCTTCTTGGATAAATTAACTTCTAAAGTTCATAGCTTCATGTAGACTTCACAGAAACAACTTTAGAAAGTTAACAGAACAAATATGTATAAGAAATAATAATGTGGGGCATAAAAAAGGACTTAAAAACTGAAACTGATTTTTTTTCTGTTCACAAAAATCCAGGCTATCTACAGAAAATACTGTGCAAATGCAAATTTAGTGCATTTATGTTAGTGTATCTTTTTAAAAAATATTGTAAGGCTCTTATGAAAAATTATTACAGTTTTGGATTCTGTTTCTGTCTTTAACTTCTGCAAATATGCTGACATTGAACATTACCCTTAGGTTAAAAAAAGTCAAGAAAGTAAATGTTCAGAAAACACATTACCCTGCAAATGTCATAAGGCTATTGCTGTTTTCATGTGGAGAGTTTTAAAGGCTGTTGAGATGAAAAGGAATTATAGCCAAGTCACTTAAGTGTCATGAATTTTCCACTGTGCTTCAGGCATGTTTTTTGTGAGCTTGTGTGTGTCTTGCTAATGGCTTGACCTTCATGGATTATTAAGACGAAATTTTATGCAATGAAAATGCTGATAAATTTGAGCTGAACAGCATACTTTGAAATGACTATGTTTAAATATGCTAATTGCAGCAGTTTTGTAAAGCAAAATGTTATCATAATTGCAGACAGGATTGAGATGCTGGCTATCACACAATGGCATGCAAGCAAGCCTGTCTTAGCATTTTATGGGAGTGTTTTTTTCCTTTGGGTAGCTTATATTCTCTTCTGTATTTATTTATGGATTGGAGAACACACAAGAGAAACAAAAAGCATCTTTCTTTAGACATTTGTCTGCTCCCACCCTAAAGTGAGTCAGAAAGATAACATTTCTTAGCATATTAATCAGACTGATATTCTTTCATCTACATTCCAGACAGAAATATGCATATTATAAGCAAAGGTACATTGCTGTTGAAATGATAGCCATGAAACACAACAAAGCCCCTGAAAAAAGGAGGCAGGTAAATGGTATCAAGGGAGACTCATTTTTATTGCTGTAGATGAATTGCAGGTGTTCCATGAGGGTCATGGGTTGTGATCCATGTAAAAGGATTGTAACATTTCTGAGCCAAAGCACTGCAATTCAACTCTATGAGAAAAGCATTCGGATATGGAGGGAGACAAGAATCACAAAAATTACTTCTGTGAAAGAAAAAATAGATCTTTCAAAAAAAAAGAAAAATCAAGAGAGATTTTGGAAAGATTATAAGACTGCAAAGCAACAGCTGGCAGAAAAGATGGGAATTTCTGGAGTTCAGAAAAACAGAGGAGGCAGATGGTACAAATCCTTGACTTTATGTATATGCAATTTGGACAGTAACATTTCACTTGTAGCATGTTTTATTTCTTCAGATTTGTTAATTCATTTTTTTTTTGGTTGTTGCATTTTATCTTTGCTGCAGGATCCAAGAATCCATATTTGGGAACATCAAACAGGAAGCATGTTTAAACAACTGATTCCAGCATTCCCTAACAAGGAGTATTCTTGTGATTTATCACTTACAAAATTGAAGAGATTTTTTATGCCTCTTTTTCTGTATTTCATAGTATAATTATTAGAAGATTTAAAATGAATGTGAAATCCCCTCGACCTGTTTTAGGCTCTCCAATCACCTGGATAAATACAGATTGTCAGCTATAATATGTACTGAAACACAAGTGTCTCAGACTCGATGGCTGAAATTTCAGGTAGATCTAATAGCAATACCTCCTTGTAAGTTCATAGTTGGAAACTATTCCAGTTGGGAGCTATTCCAGTTTGTAAACTGATAAGGTATTCACAGAGTCAGAAAGTGGGAATAACTGCTATGACCCTGTGATTTGATTTCCCCTATTATCCTAGGGTGCATCTACTCTTACGTCTCCTCTGCCTTTTGAGTGGGATCACTCCTGTGGACTTCACTGTTAGTTCAGTTGTCTCAGAGGGGAGATTTAGGGTGTTTTTTTCTGATAGTGAGGTCTGTATCTCTCCCATGATTCTTTCAGGTCTGCACAGCAGCCCTTGATTTCATACATTTTATATGCATAAATATAGATATATATATACACATAGATATATGTTCCTCTTTCCATATTTCCAAAAGTATGAAAGTATGGAAATTCTCCTACAAACAAAGGTGGCTTGGTTTTTATTTTCATTTAGTAGGACTGTGGTGTTTTGGGTTTTTTTCTTTTTTTTTTTTTTTTTTCCCTTTTTTTCTGTATAATCAACGGCCAACCATATAATGAGTTATAGTGTTCTTATATATCCCTCTGCTGTTTACACAAATTTTAGATATTAGGACTGCCATGTGTTCATAACTGAGATTTATTATCCATGAACTACAAATATAGTTCCATATCTAGTCCTGGATTCTGGCTCACTTAACCTAATTATATCCATCAAATATTAAGTTTCCTTAGAAGCAGATCTAAACAAAAAGTTCATTTGCTTGTGGATGCTGGAAATGCTGGGAATGCCTCACCACCTGTGTCTCCTCAGGTTGTGATCTCGTCAGATCTCATAAGGTAAGCAGATTCTGACCTGCATAATAATTGGTTGGGACCTTTCCAAAGAAAATCCCAGGTGCTAAGGAAAATAGCACTGATGATTCAATATTTGGCACTCCTCCCTCTGTTCAGCAGCAGACCACTGTCTCAGCATAATATTGAGAAACCATTTGGTAACAGTGTGCCAGCTTCCAGGGGGGGACACAATCAGTGCAGACAAGACTTGCAGTTAGAAAATATCTAGGGTATTTCTTGCAATATGAGCAGACAAAATAGCATTTTTGGATATAAACCAAAGATTTGCTTGTGCAGTAAAGTGCTAAACTGGCTGGGAGGATTTGGTACATGCCATTGCAAAACCTGTTTTAATGCACTGAATGAACAACATTAACACACAAACTTCCATGAAATATTTGGAGACAATTTGTTAAAACTGCTTTGGACTGTTGTTGGCATTAATTTCTAGTTACTACTGCTGGCATTCTTCCTAGAAAGATAGGCCAGAGTTTTTAGATTCAGTGTAATTGGATTATTAGGCACCCTTAAAATAAGTAATTTAGATAAAAGAAACAGTTCCCATCAGATCAAGGAGTAGCCAGGGAGCTGAAATGACTGATTTGTCTTCCAGTTCTGTTAATACTGTGCCTGTGGCAAACCATTTGCGTGTTGCAAAGAAAACTGGACTGCCTTATCAGGATGCAGTTTGCATAACTATTTTTAATCTATTCATGTGATGTTTCAGTGGGTACCTTTGCATGCATTAGTTTCTGACATACAATTAGCTTTAATTAATAGTTACTATATTGCTTGCAAATAAAAATTTATCATGGGAAAAAAGGTGTCCTTATTATGGCTAAGCACTGTACATACTCTTCTTATCAAAGGGCTGACTATGTAAGAAAAGTTTGTGTTTATAAAGGCAGCCTTCAAGAGGACATTGCTATTACTCTATGCAGAGACTGGAAAACCACAGAATCAGTTAGGTTGGAAAAGATCTCCAAGATCATCAAGTCCAACCTTTGACTGACACCACCACCACGCCAACCAAACCAGAACACCATGTCCAGTCATTTCCTGGGAAACTTCTGGGAATGGTGACTCCACCACCTCCCTTGGTCAGCCCCTTCCAATGTCAAGTGTGTAATATGCAAATGCATATTAAATCCAAATCCAGTGCAAAATGTGTAACAAATGAGTTATGTCACAAACAGAAATAACATGCTTCTGTTTTAGACAGCAAAGTGCACTTTGTGCATTTAATGTAACCATGGTCCTGATGTAAATGTTGTGTATAAACATTTAATCACATTCTATGTAGTATTGCCTTCCCAAAAGGACAATATATTAGGGCTTCCCTTTTCAAATGCCTGAATAATAGTCTTCATAATTCAATAACATGGATTGCAATATGGTAGGGTTGGCCGTATATTTTTTTTTCTGGATATACACAAACCTGTATGGAATTGAAAATTTTCACTGTAATTGTGAATTATAATCTATCCTGGATTTAACATTTAGTGGACCATTTATTTGATAACAGCACAGTGAGAACAACTCTTAAGGACAGACTGAAAACAAAGCGTACATGTTTTCTCTATGAAAAGGTGATCCATAGAAAAGACAGGTATTTAAAATATGAGTTATCATTAGCCTCATAATTTCACTACTTCTCTGGATTTTATTTTCTTAAGAGAAAATTACATGCATGTATTATAGAAATAAATATATGGGGGAAGAAAATTAAACATAATTTTAGCCTTTCCATGCTTTTTGATTCTTTTACTGAGTATGCTCTATGTCATGCAACTAACAGCTACCCCATGTGTTTCTCTAATCACCTTGATCAAAGGGAGAGGGAAATGAGAGATAAATGTGCAATGGAGTATAATTTTTTGGCAGTATTAATGCTGTTATATTTGAAAAGTATTGTTATATGTGCACAGCCTCAAAATAGATTTTGCTCTCTATTGATGTTAAGAAAGAACAATGGAGACATACAGTCATAGAAAAAGTTTCTGAACTTTGTGACTGTTCCTCAAGAAGCTCATTCTAATCCTTCAATTTTTTCTTGCTAAAAAGAGCAATATTCTTGTCTTTCAGAAAAAGAAATCAAAATTAGGGTTTGTCATCTTATTAAAATAAAAACAAAAAGGCAGAGAAAAAAAATTACACTTTCCTTGGTACCATAACTATATGGAACTGTAACATTTTCAAGTCATTAATTGCATACGCATCGTGGAATTTCATAGTGGAGCAATTACATCCCAGAAGCTAAAAAAAGGCAAGACACCTTGTAAAAGAGGAGTTTTGCCCTGACACAACTGTCTTTTTTTTGCCCCTGATTTCCAGTGAAGATAAAAAATTTGAGGCAGCTGAAGTTCTTTCTATTCTACACAAGACTCAGTAAAAGTAACAAGTCTCCATCTACCCCTGGAAATTTTCTTCAGAAACTGGATCCCAGATGAGTTCAGGAATAAAGACCTCTCACTGAAAATGAGCACTGAGGCTGTTTCTCCTGCTTTCCTTGCACTTCCCCTATCTACCTCCCAAAAATGAAAATAATTGAGTCTATGACACAAAAATATAGAGAAACATGATAAACCACATTCCAACAGCTAGAAACTGACCCCAAAGAATAAAATATGAGAAAGAATAAAAGGAAAAAATTAATCAAATTTTTATCAGTGAATAACTGCCTGTTCATCTACCATTTTCCTCAACTATTTGCAATCTATTTATTATTTTATTTTATTTTATTTTATTTTATTTTATTTTATTTTATTTTATTTTATTTTATTTTATTTTATTTTATTTTATATTTATTTATCAGTGTTTTTACCCTTCTCTTCCCTCAAAACTGTCTATTATGTTTTCTTATCATTAGATATGAAGCCAAAGGACATGATTAGTCTTCACCTTTCCTCTGAAATTTATAAGCAGATATGACTGGAATCTGAATAAGAAAAAAACATATTATATTAACTAATTAAGTTTTCTCCATACCTAGTATGTCATAATGCTGTCAAGTCTCTAAAATACCTTCCAAACACTGGATTTCTACAGAAGGAAAATAGGGAGGAAAAGCATTCCTAATTTTTGTCAGTAAATAAGCAAACACAAATATTTTTTCTCTTCAAAACATATAACTATAAAAACTGGACTAATAATTTAAAATATATTACCAAAATAGCTTATGGAAACTAGTCCACTTTTAGGCCTTCTTTTTTATCATTTGTGTGCAATTTTTATGCCATTAGTTTTGTTAATGAAGCTTTTCATCAGTTTTTCCAACTACCATTAATGAAAATAAATGAGACTTAAGAAGAGCTAGTCTACTTAAGAGAAATGAGTCTTACAGAAAAGAATGGAAAATATACAAGAGTCTTCTGTCTCTTTTCTGCATTGAGATATAATACAATATGGTGAATTTTCCATAGCACTTGGGGAAGACAACTGGGAGGGGCTGATTGCTTGGGGCTGGGCTGGACATCAGTCAGTGGGTGGTGAGAAATTGCACTGTACCTCACTTTTGGGGGGTTTATTCTCTTCCTCCTCTCTTATTTTCATTATTATTATTATCACTAATAGTAGTAGCCATGCTAGTACTACATTTTTGTTTCAATTATTAAACTGTCCTTATCTCAAACAATTAATTTTACTTTTTTTCTGACTCTCCTCCTATTCTGCTGGGAGAGTAAGTGACTGCCTGGTACTTGGCTGCCTGCTGAGGTTAAACCACAACAGTCCTACCTGCCCTACCCTCATTTTATATACTGGACGTGATATTCTATGACATAGAATAACCCTTTGGACAGTTTGGGTCAGCTGCCTGGCTGTTCACTGGCAGAGCTTGGGAAACTAAAAAGGCCTCAGTTTAGAGTAAGGACTACACAGCAACAACCACAACAACAGTGTGTTATTAGCATTGTCCTCATGATAAATCCAAAAAACAGCACTGTCAGCTAGTAATAAGAAAATTAACTCCATCCTAGCCAAAACCAGGAGAATAACCTGCAAAGTTTGCAGGATAATCAAATGAAGAAAATAGTAAAAGAAAGCTGAGTAAAACTAAGGTTAAAAAAAAAACCCTCCCAAAATGCATATATCCCCTCATCACCATATGAACATGTTTTTTTGGCGCTATTTGCAGATAAATCTCTATCATCTTTATAAGATAATAATTAAAAAATAATATGTTAATAGTAATGATGTAAAATCAGATTTTTGTGGCATACAGTTTCCATGGAGAACAGAGAGGTACAGTTTCAGGTGATGAAACCAGGATGAGACTGTGTTTGCCTTTCCAGATTAAATAGTTGTCTTTAAAACATGAAACTGTCCATTGAAATGCAAAGCACACCTACAGGAAGTCAGACTCCACATTGAGGTCTACTGCTAAGGACTCACAACAGCCTCTGGCCACAAATAAGCACTACTAAGTACAGACTAATTCTAGGTGGAAGTAGGCAAACATTACCTATAAACAGAGTAACGGCTATTAGGTCTCAGCTAAGGGTGGGAGTTAATTAGAACTTCTCTAAAGACTGATCAGTATAGTACACTTACATTTAAAAAGGTGAAATTCAAGGACTTTTAGGCATTTTATAGTTTAGCAACTGAATTTCTCCATCATATGTGTTATGTTGTTTTGAATAGGCTAAAGAAAATTTGTGTCTCAGACTTAGGAAACAGAACAGGATTTTTCGATAACAAATTTTAATACCTTGGAAGGAGAGTCATTATGAAATTTGACACAATTGTCACAATTAAATTCAAATTTATCAGTCTTAATTAATCTTCAAGTTATTTTGGCCCAGATCACAGATAACGCATATGCTTTTCACAGATACTCCTATAACACACTGAAAATAACTGTTCTTTAACGACAAGTCAATGGTGTTCAAGACCAGAAAATTATACGCATACCAAAACCATATATATAAAAAAGTATACATACTATTTATCTATTATAAATTAATACTTAGTGAAATCACTTAAAAAGGAAATACCTCAAACCTATTTTGAGGAATTTGCAAAACAATTCAGATACCATTTTTGAAAGCACAATATCTGAGCCTTTCCCAGGTCATGGAATCAAACCTAAATATATTGCCTCCAGAATAAGTGAGAAGTTTTGTTTGTTTGGTTGGTTTGGGGGTTTTTTTTGTTTGTTTGTTTTTGTTGGGGGATTTGTTTGTTTGTTTTGGGATTTTTTTTTGGTTCTTTGAAGCAAACTTCCATAAACATCCAAAGAAAGTAACACACTTGATTCCTAAAATCAATTGGCATTAGAAATTTCCTAAGATGAAATCTACTTAGGAGAATTCTGGATCAGAGATGTTTTGTAGATTCCTTGCAGAGCAATGTGAACTACATAAAAAAAAAATTCCCTGCTATTTCATATAATTCCAAAGAAAAAATTTAGTTAACAGTATTTTTGTCTGCAGAAATATCTTGATTAAGCTTTTTACATGTACATGTGCATGAACATTTGATAGCAGTTGCTCAAGGTGACATCTGCTATGAATCTTCAACTGTGGCATAGTATGCAGATCATATTTTACTTTCTCTAAAATTTATTTATGCTTCTTATACATTTTAATACACTTTTTATAAATATGCATAATCAAATAGATTTTGTTTACACTTTTTTTCTTCCACACAGAAACCACGGTTATTGCACTGTATTTTCAATCCCTCTAGAGTTTTGCTGATGTTTGATGTATTGAAGTGCCACCTCAAAATAAAAGAACTTCCAGCACACTAATTTTTTCTGGCACTTTTCAAAAACACTCAGTCTTCCAATTATTTTCCAAGATCAAAATGGCAACAAAATGTGTATCTGATTTGCTAGTAAAATTACATTTCAAATCATAGCTACTTCCTTTGTATACGCCAGCCTCATCTGTTGCATGAGAGAAGACTGGGTTTGTAAAGAGGAAAAAATAAGCTTTTTTTTTCCTAAAAGTGCACCTCTGAAAGGGCAAGAGCAGGCATGAAAATATTAGGTTTTTTTTTTTTCCCCAAAGTGTTCTTTTTCTGATTGTGCTACTTTTCTGGGTTTTATTCTTTGGTATAAAAGAGGGTTCAGAGGGAACCTGTTGATGTATTAATCTGAAAAACATCAGAAATTGTCCAAAGGCATACTAAATATTTAAAGACATCAGAAAGGTTTCTGGTAATTCCATGCAACTCTGATAACTCTTCTTCAGGAGTAAAAGCAAAATATTGTGTTAATGCCATTTCAGAATGATTATGGCTGCTCAGCTGCTGTAGACATCATGTAATTTAAAAGAGCATTGCCTGTTGACACTGCTTTACCCTGGCTGAGCATCTAGCCCTGAAATTATAACTACAAAAAGATCATGAAATTGAGAACTACAGATCCATAATAGATAAATATTCTATTTTCTAAATACAATTAAGTCTGTCTGAACAACACATGCTGTGTAGTGATCTTGATCCATCTTCATGGTGTCTCTGGGACATGTGTTCTGTGATGTCCCAGCCATCACAGATGATAACAGACGAGACAGTGATATTGAGCTGTGACAAAGGCTTTGAAAATGTACCACTGAAAGATATTATTTGAGATATGGAACAACTTAATGGAGCAGAGAAGAGTTAAAGCAGGTTGTAACCTTTCCAGTAGCATCATCAGTATGCACTCTGTCATGAGAAAAGTGATATTCAGCCTCTGCATACAGATTGCAGATATTCTGCCCCGTGTCAGACAAGCTGTCCCATGGCCGGCAACCTGAGTCCTTTCCAAGGACATACTACACAAAACTGTACTTTCCATTCTGTA
The DNA here is from genome assembly GCF_963513975.1 of Fringilla coelebs. Lineage (NCBI taxonomy): Eukaryota > Metazoa > Chordata > Aves > Passeriformes > Fringillidae > Fringilla > Fringilla coelebs. Next base: position 52,198,743 of record NC_140030.1, on the reverse strand, counting down.
TGGAGATCTTAGGCTATATTTGTAAAACATAATGCAAAGGAAAAAGAGCTGTAATTGTCTACTGTAGCGTATTTTGTAAAGGGTAGATGAGATGACCCAAATAATTATGGTCTGCTTTAGATGAACTTCTGTTCTCGGCAAAGTCACAGAAAAGCTGACGCAACATAAAAGTACTAAAGAAATAAAGGATGGTGGCATAATTAGTGCAAATCAGCACAGTTTTATGGAAAACAGACCTCATCAGAACTTTTGATGAGGCTACAAGTTCTGTTCACAGAAGAAAGGGTGTTGACATAATATGGCTTCTGTAAGGACACTTGTCTGCACAACATTCAGATTAAAAATTAGCACTACGCAAAATTCCCTGTAGCACATAATAATCCTTTGAAAATCTTGTTCACTGGCTACTCTCAGAAAACAGCTGTTAATTGGGAACCATTATGCAAAAAGAAATTTTTAGTGGGCTGGTGCAAAGATCTTGATCTATATATTATTAATTACTCCAGAATTTGCACATTCATGGTAGCAAAAATTTGCTACCATGAACGTGCATGTTGATGTAAAAAATGGTGGAATGATGAACACTCATGAGAAGCAGATGTTCTTACACATATACCTACATTACAGACTAAGGCAGATTTTCAAAATAATACATTTTGAAATATCTTAGAACGAGGAAGAAGGAACACACATCACAGGTTTTCTGATGGATGCCTGAATTTTGGAATCTTAGAACCATAAATCATTGAATGGTTGGAGTTGGAAGGGACCTAAAATATCATCCAGTTCCAGTACCTCTCCCATGGGCAGGGACACCTTCCACTAGACCTGATTGCTCAGAGCTCTATACAGTGTGACCTTGAACACTTCCAGGGAGGAGGCATCAACAATCTCTCTGGACAGCCTGTTCCAGTGTCTCGTCACCATCACACAAGACCTTCTTCCTAAAATTGAATTTAACCTACTCTCTTTCAGTTTGAAAAAAACTCAGTTTTTCTGTCACTACATGTTCTTGTGAAGTCTGTCTCATCTCTCTTGTAGGCTCCCTTCAGGTACAGGTCACACCAAAGCTGTCTCTTCTCCAGGCTGAACAAACCCAATTCTCTCAGCTTTTCCTCTCAGGAGAGGTGTTCCATTCCCTCTAATCATTTTGGTGGCCTCCTCTGGCCTTACTCCAACAGCTCCATGTGCTTCCTTCCTATGCCAGGACCCCCGAGCTGGATGCAGGGTTCCAGGTGGGGTCTCACCAGAGCAGAGGGGCAGAATCACCCCAGCAGAGGGGCTGCTCACGCTGCTTTGGATGCAGCCCAGGAGGAGTTTGGCTTTCTGGGCTCTGAGTGCACATGGCTGGGTCATGTCCAGCCTCTCATCCACCACCACCCCCAAGTCCTCAGGAGGACTGCTCTCAATCTGTTCATCCCCCAGCCTCAAGCCAGGTACATCACCTTGCACTTGGTCTTTTTAAACCATGAGATTCCCATGGACCCAATTCTCCAGGTCCCTCTGGATGGCATCGTGTTCTTCAGGTGTGTTGACAACACTGCTCTGCTTGGTGGCATCTGCAAATATGTTGAGGGTGCACTCAATCCCTTCATCTATGTCATTAATGAAGATATTAATTAGCACAGGTCCCATTATAGGCTCCTGAGGGACATCAATTGTCAGTGATGTCCATCAGTACTCTGAGCCATTGATTACTACTCTCTGGATGCAACCATCCAACCATTTTTTTATTCATTTAAGAGTCCACTCACAAAATCTTTTTCCAACATAGAGAGTAGGAAAATCATTCTCAGGAAGGATTTTGAAATCTATAGTGATCAATGAACTAGAATTCACAGAATCAAATAATGAAGAATAAAAATACAAATCCCTGAAAATATATGCAGTATGTGTATGTTTGAACTGGACTTTTTATTTACCCTGTTCTTTACATTGCTGAGATCATTACTGTGAAACAGCTCTAATATCTCACATTTGAATGGAAATTGACAAAGAAAATAGTTTTGTGAAAGCTCAAAAAGTTATTCTGGATCCGAGAATTCTGAAACACAGAGAGAAATTTAAGAATTTTAATCTATATCACTTAGTCATTTAATAGCACTAATTTTACTGCTGAAACTTGGTAAAGATGATACAGGACAAGTGGTACAAGAAGGAAGAAATATAAAGATGAACAGAACATTTCTGACAAGACACTGAGTTTAGCAGACAAAGGTATAACAAGATGCACAGGATGAAAGTAGAAGCTAAATAAATTCAGGTGAGATCGGAGCACTGTTTTACTCCCAGAGATACCTACTCAGTAAAACAGAGAACAATGGATTTTCCATAATTTTAAATCTTTTTAGACTACAATGAGTTTCTTTCCATAAGATAAGAGAAGCTCCATCAGAATCTGAAAAATACTCAGTGAAATTCAAAGGACTGTGTTATTCAAAAGATCAAACTAGAGGATCATAACAGGCTCTCACAGTCTTAAAACTGATTACTTACATCTCTGCTTACAAGTATGCAATTTTAAACAGAAGAGTATGGAGCAAGTGTAAAAGCAAAATTGCCCTAACATTTCAAGAGAAATATCCTTGACCCATTTACTCTATCCCCACAAAATATGGGTCTATTTAATTCCTCAGTATGAGGAATTAAAGCCTAATGACTTTTTCTGGCAGACAATATATATGATGAGGGAAAGCAAGGCCAAATTAAAAGATTTTCCCATTAAAAAGCACCACAAATCCATTAATATTATATTTTTGTTAAGATAAGTCCCATTATTTTTAAACTGGGTTACTTAAATATGTTACTTTTACAGTAACAATAGAAATATATTTCCTTCTCATGTAAAATAATTTTATGGCTCTTCTTGTGCAGCATCAAAGATCTCTTGTAATACTTTCCAACTCTTTTTTCCTTAACTCCTACAATTTTCAAAAGCCAGTGACTGCTCGCAGTATTGTTACACTTATTACATTATAATTACTGAGAATATTCTAAATTTAAATTTATGTCTGCAACCTTTGAAAATAATAAGAAAACCCGGTGTTTTTTAATGAACTTTCTCAATAATCACAATTTATGTCCTCAGAAGTAAAAACTTTACCTCATATTCTGACAAAACATCATTGTTTTATATGATTCTTAAGATAAGAACTGTAATGTATTTCAACAAAAAGATGTGCCACAACAGACCTGTACACATCTACTACAACTCTCAAGATGTGATACTAGAATTAAAAAAGACTAAATACATGGCTTCAATTATAATTTTTCTAAATGTTTTCTAGATAAAAAAATAAAAGATACAAAATTCAGTATAGAATCTGAACAGAGCTAGTGCCTTCTTTTATCATGCCACTACTCAGGCAAAGACTTGTTGAGATAATTTATGTCCTTTAAATCTCAGACCTGCCAGTGAAGGTGTCTCCAAAATGTGTCAAATAATGTTCCAGAATTTTAAAAGTATAATTAACTAAATAATGCCAATGATTAGACAAGGAGAAGACTTACCCCTCTACCTGTTCATCTAATTGTACCAACACTGTAATGAGGCAACAAAAGAGGAACATACACAAATTTTGTCAATAAAACAAGAATACCTTAAAATATCAGACCAATTGAAGAAAAAAAATTATTTTTCTGCATAGGATATTTGATACACCAGTTTTTATTATTTTACACCTGCCCCCTACATATTTCTTGTGCTAGTATGTACACTGCCCAAGTCACCCCATGCACAACCACCATCATTCTCACATAAACAACCCATAACCAGAGTCCATTATTTGAACTACACGGAAATGTGTCTTAAGCAAAGATGAAACATGTAAACTTCTTTATTACATGACTTGTTCAAGAACATTTTGACTAATTCCACCAAACATTCCCCCTGTCTTGAGGCTGATGATTAAGAGTTCTACTTTTGGCTGTGAGATATCCAATGCTAGAAAAAAAATAAATTGCAATTTTAGAAGCAGAAATCTGAAAGTAAAAATTCACATATTATTTCATCTACATGAAAATATATTCAATGGACTTGCCAATACTGTGCATTTTTACTGCCACAAGTGTTATTTATGTCTGAGGTGCTAAAACCTTACATTCCATGAAAAAGAAAAATTTTGGTGTTAACCACCAAATCAGTTCTCTAAAAATATTTAGATATTTTTAGTGTTGCACCATTAGCATAAAAAATTTTATTCTTCTATTTTGCATTTGACAAAAAGATTCTTAGCAGTCCAAAAAATTACTAACAATTACCACTAAGATGCAAATAGTTTTTCCAGTTACTGCAGCATTTAAATGTTATAGCCTAAATCAGAAGAGGAGGCATAATTTTATCTTCTGCTATCATAAGTGCATTGCATATTTGAAAGCCTAAACAAATCCATAAAATGACCTATTATAAACCAACACTCTAAATGCAATTTTTGATGGCTTTTTTTATATGACGACTTAAAAAATTACAATATTTCAGCATTAAATTCAAGATCTAAGTAGTCATCATTGGTACCTTTTTTCAAATAGCAAAAATGACATTTTATTCAGAAAAATACCATAGTGCGACTTATTAGGATTTTCTTCTCTTAGCCTAACAGTTATTTTAAATGCATTGCCTATCATTTAAGCTATGCAATTAATGTCAAGGTACTGAAAACAGAAAAGATTCTTAATTCAATATTTTCAGAATTCTACCTTCATTGGTTTGTTTTTGAATATTTTTAACATTTTCATGAAAGTATAAAAATAAATTGAGATTCCTCCTAAACAAGCCTTCAGCGTATCTATAGTCTGAGTGCTTTGTACACTCTAAGTCATTAGGCACAAAACCTGCAAAAGGACCTGGTGAAGGGAAGGTATCTCAATATTGAAGGTAATGATTTCACATCCAAGCTGATGCTCTCTATCACTCTGGCCTAGCATTCCTTCATCTTCTCTTCTACCCCACATATCAGCAAGGTGGCTCCATTTCCTCAGTCTGCAATCCTATGTTGTTGCAGGCAGAACTGCATAAACTAAAGGGAGGGAAATAAAATGCAATTATTTAAATCCCCCCTTCCCCCACCACTTTCAATACTGCGATCATGAATGGCAATAGTCTGTATAAAGACTACCAAGACAAGCAATCTTCAAGCAGGAGCAAGCATGGCTCAGTCTGTTGGCATGAATTCACTGGACACTCTCTTACAGTGGTGCTTCAAAGTAAAGATAATTGTGCTCAAAGCACGGCTTTTTTTAAAGGTAATGCATTCAGTGTCTAGTAGGGAAATGGACTGAAAGCAGTACTTCCAACTTGGGGAGCTAACCTGTCACAGGTGGAGCACTTGGTTCTAGCAGAAAGCTCACAATTTAAAAACATCCATGTGATACCGTCTCGTGGTAGGAATATCTAGCATTAGATAGGTTAATGGGTTCTTTTTTTCCTGGTGTTCCACTGCAGCCTTCTGATTGCACATTAGGACATAACTATGGGTAGACAGAACAGGAAAAACAAAGTAAAATACAAAATGTCCATAAATTAACATTTTAATAAGATTTTTTATTGCATTCTCTGCTTCAAAATCAAGCAATCAGAAAACAATTCCACTTTACTCTTTTAATACGGTCCTTTAAATCTCATATTGTTTGGATTGGATGTTAGTATAGGTTATTTGCCTTGTTATTCTATGCAGACTGAAGAAATTCCAAGCAACAGGATTTTTTAAGCATAAATTTGACCTATCTGGAAGAAGGGAGTTAAAACAGCTTATAATCATCAAATTGGTTTCTTATTTTATGCTTGCAGTTCTTTTTACATTATTTTCATTAATGTAATAAAAATTCTGAATGTTCTCAACAGTATTTTAGAATGTGCATTGATTTGGATAAGAAATACAGAATGCTCTTATACTTGCCTTTCTTGAAAATGAAGCATGTTCTCTCAGTGACAGGTTTAAATGAAACTGTAACAATTTAGAAATTATAGGAATCCACAAAATGCAGACATGTTTCACTTGCAATATTATACCCTTTCCATGCATTAGGATATACATTTATTAACATTTTATGGTGGTTGTAATGCTGCTCATTACAAAAGCTTCATCTGGCTTAAAACATTAAGTTGCCTAAAATTGCCTTAGTTTCCTGAGAAAATGAAGTATTCGTAACTGACTCCATTAAGATTTAACTGAAAAGATTAGTGTGAACAAGTGAAAGAAAAATCCCCACAACAATTAAACAAGTTCACAACACAGTAGCTGCAGGAGAATATTAAAATTAAAAAAAAAAACAAATTCAAAGTGGTTGTTGCTCCTGTATTAGCTGTTCCTACAAGAAAAGTATTATTACTGTTGTTTCAACAAGCTCTGATTGTTTAGTGTGCATGCAGAAACACTCACTCCTTCAGTGAATCTTCACTGTGCTAATCCCCTTGGAATGAAGCATTTATCACCTACCAAACAAGTGTAAAATATTTCCATCCAGAAGGATTATCACCACTATCTTCCTCTCTGCTTTACTGGAGCAGAAGAGGAGAGGGGGGTAGGCAGGCAGCGTGATTCATCAGCTACAAACAAAATTCCAATTACTAGTAAATTCCTAAATAATTTGGTTCAGTTGTCTTTATCCTTCAGTTTTTTATGATGTATTTTTTTTTGTTGCTATTTTAAAAGGACAATATGTACAAGCAACAAATCAGAACACATTCTCTTTCCTGAAAATCAAAACACATGAGAATCATAGACTAAGATGAAACTATAGCCCTGACAATGTAAGCGTAAAAACCATACTCCAGGAAAATATTCCTTACTCCAAGAAGTTGTGACAGTCATCCCTCCACCATGAAACCAATCTAGCCTTCCTGTTCCTTCTTAGACAATTTCATGCATTATTTCTGTTACAAATGAGCAGAACTGGTGGCATTCCCAAACACTGGAGTTTGCTGTGGTTTATGTCAGTGCTACAACATTACTTACCTGGCGATCTGTTCCTTTCCTAGCAAGTTTTAAGATTGTTTTTTCAGTGTTGAATTGATGATTTCAAAGAACTAGTCACGTGATAGACCTACTTCATAAGTGGTAACAGGTAATTTAGAGGCATTTATCAATCATCAGGGCCCACTTGTCCTATCCGCTACTTTGCAAAATTCAAAGATTGTGAGATTGTTCTGCAATTCTACCTAGACTCAGATTTGGCAAGCCTGAAGTCCTTGATATACTCAGCTATTTCTGTAACCTTATTTTATTCATTGGTTTTGCTTGAGCAGTGCTGAATATTCCGCTGGAGAAAAGGGTAGCACAGATCTTGCTAGTATACATTGGCCAATTCTACCCTTGTGGAAATTTGCTTTCCAATTTTTGTGTCCTATCTGATATTTGATTGCCAAATAAGATTTTAATTAAAAAATAAGTTAAAAGGGAAATAAACAGCATTTTACTTGGAGAATATTATACAGCAAAATCCCTGGCTTTCTATGTGGTAACATTTGCTTGACTGAAATGATATCCCTCTCTAGGTTTTCTTTCCTATGGAAAAGCCTCAGGTCTTGTGGAGGGGTAGCTGTAGGTGGAGGTCACACTGGGCTGAAAAATAATCAATTTTCTGATAGATTTCCCTTTACTGATGGTTCTGATAAATTGTCTCATGCTTAAACGTTTGTGATTGCTAAAGATCCCATCCCATTTTTGTAGAGAGGCATAGACCTCTGCAGCAAGGTAGATGACCAGAAACGTTTAATCATATCCAATATGGCTGTATCATAATCTGCATATCTAAATTCTTTTTCTGATGATATCCCTCTTCTTCTCTAATCTAAAAAGGATTGTTCATACCTCTGCCTTCAGATGCTGCTATGGTTCAGCTATAGATTGTGTGATTTCTATATCTGTTTACAATACTTCAAAATAAAAAGTTATAACTAAACATAAATCAGAGTTTCTTCCCCCCCACCCCCGAGATTCTTGTTTAAAAAGTCAGCTGTACTTAATTTCATGCCACAGGAATGACTATTAAACGTGATTTTCCATATTATTTATCAGGGGAAATCACCTTTTCCATAGGAAAATATGATGCCTTAAAAAATGACAAGCAGAAACTTTCAATGAATAAGTATTCATTTAAATTGATTGCTGTTGATCTTCATGATTTAAGACAGAATATTTGTTTTAAGAACTTAGAATATTATACAAGTGTTCAGCTTGCATAATCCCTAAAGTAAATATAATTTAATAGCTCTAAGCAACTATCACTGAAATTCTAAAAGATTCTTGTTCAGTTTATCATCCTCTTTTTCCCTCTGTGCCACAAAAAAAGAATGAAACAAAGATATAAGGATTCATTTAACCCAGAAGACTGCATCATGAACCAGTTTCTTATCTTTACTTAAGTAAATATACTGTTTCCAGAAAAATATTTTTCATATCACTCTATAATATAAAACACCATTGTAACAAGAAAAGAAAAGTTGCAGTGACAGATGTATGCTCTTAATAAAAAACAGACTGAAATGTTGGTCTATTCTCTGAGTCAGTGTTGATTAGTTCTCTTTTCCAGAACTGGAAAAGAGAACTAATCACCCAAAACTTTTGCCCAGGCAAAAGATTAAAGACCATTACAAGGACCCTGCCACATATTTACTACCTGTATTGTTTCATTGACTATCATTCTTGTAAACCCAATATGCCAAACAGACTCATGTAATCCAATTATAATAATCAAATCAGTAAAAACAAAAAATATTTTGGACCAAACTCCAAAATGTCAGTCATTTGGTGAACAGTTTATAAAAAAAAAGATTTTTTCCCCATAAAGTTCAAAAAATAATTTGAATATACAAGTATGATAAAGTCATCACAAACATTAGCACATGAAAGATTAATTATATTGTTGACTAGTTGTCTTATTAGCAGTAGGCTGAAGATGTATTGAGGAAGGGAAAAATTCACACATAAGAAAACTTAAAGGGAGCTGTTTCTATGATCAATTCCACTTTCATGAAGAGGACTAGACATGGTGACCCAGCAGAGTGGGGTGTCTCCACTAATACTGTGAGGCACTGGGAACTTACTGATTTAACCTCACTATGATGGTTTCCTTTTCACACAGGCAGCTGCAAGCATCTTGTTTTACAGTCGCAGGAACTGACAGCAAAAGCTGAGGTAAAAGTGGTGATTTGCAGGAAATCTGAGTCAGAGCTGAAAACTGGACTTAAATCTCCCAAGGTTCAGTAAAGTGATTTGAACTACAAAGCCATGCTCCTGTTCCACAGTTAAATAACTGGCTTATTTGGTGAGCAGATTTTATTTAATAGATTAATAAATGTTTGCTTCTTCATGTACATATTCAGATCCTCTAAGATTTGCACATCTTTTATATTCCAGTTGCATAGAAATATGAAAGCAAAAAACCAAAACAGAACTCATACTATTACTCATATGTCTATCTGTGTTTTGTGATGATAAGTACAAGTACATCTTTTTCACTAAATCTAAATTAACAACATTTTGGTGAGGATGGAAATTATCTATGAATGCCTTACATGGTGTCAGTTTAGACAATGAATGCTTTCATGATGCATGCTCCATAACATGATTTCCATATCAATGAAACTAAAATATTCTCTTCCATTATGACATTGTTTTTGATGTGCTGAATTCTCGAGACATCATCATGCTTTTAGGGATAAAACTTGGCACTTTGAGAAGCCCTTAAAAAGTCTGTGTTAGCTACTGGCCTCATTGTGGTAAATGGAATTAAAATCCTACCGTGTATTGACTTCAACAGGGATATGATCTCACCTGAAGTTTCTGACTTTAAAAAAAAGGAAAAAACTAGCAGAAGAAATTAAAAAAAAAAAGCTGATGAAGCAATTGTAAAGTATCAGAAAGAAAGCCATTGTTTTCACAGTTTTAGAAAAGTGAATTAATAATTGATCTTGAGGTTCTGTAACAAATGTTTTAATCCATCATTCCCTGTGCACCTACAAAATAGTAAAATAAATATGAGTTATCAAGAACAATTCTTCCTAAAATTACTGCCCTTCTTCTGTGACAGGTGATTTGGATGTGGTGGTTTTGGAGAGGCAGAACAGTAGATAGGACCTAATTTATTCCATCTTATGACACTGGGCTGTGTGATGTCCCTTATATACAAAGAAATTGCATAGTGCATGTAAATCACCGGAACAACTTCCACAGCTGGTTTAAAAACTGTTCACAAAAAAAGAAATCATCAGTGTTTGGGTGTTAAGCTGAGAAAACGTTTGAAGAGGAAGGTGGGCATCCACTCAATTCAACTCAATTTATTTTTTTAGTAATTATTGGATTATAGGACTTAACACTGTTTATATAGTGCAGAAAAAGGATAGCAAATGCTGCAGAGGGCAGATCTCAGCAAATGAAGAACAACAAGGTGAATTAAATAAAGAGCAAAATGCTTCCTGTAGGCAGGAGAAATCAGACAGAATGGGAGCAAGTAACATTTGGCAAGGTAGTAGAATATGGCAGAGAGCTGAAGGAGATTGTAATAGTGACACAGAAATGAAAACCAACACTGTAGCATTGGGCAGAATCAAGAAAATCTCATTCAGTAACACTAAATGGAAGTTTTATAATAAAATACTAAAGGTCCTATGGGTCAGCTTTACTTTGTGCTGTTGAAGTCTTAACCGAAATAGCTTTTTTAAAAAAAATACTCCACACTAAAAAGACTGCAGAGTATATGTGAAGAATACAGAGGACTAAAATAAAAATAAAATACATAGAAAATATGAGTATTTAGAAAATGTGAAAAAAAATCCAACTTGTCAACAGCAGTGAAGAAAAATGAAGTATCAAAATAATAAATATATTTTAACTGTAGATGGTAAAATAATGATAAAGTAAATAATCCCAAAGGAGTTTATACTTAACATAGTTCCGTGTGACTTTCTATGTATAAAATACAGGAGCTCTACATTTTTGAAGTTTGATATTTAATTTTAAAAAAGTAAAATAAGATATTTATTTGCTCAATGACTTACATATTTGAGTTTGCCCCTTTCTCCTTTTTACCTGATCTAACATGTACCATGCAGCCCACCACAAAAGAAATACTACAGAAAAGAAACAGCCATTAATAAAAATTTATTCTTAAATTTTGCAGTATGCTGAATATATGTCCTTTCCTCAGTATTGGGAATCTTCATATCAGATCTTTTGCTTTGAATTTTTCATGCAGTATTTCAATTTTTCTTGTTACAAGTGTCTTCTATAGTACCAATCAATACAGAGCCACAAATTCTTGACACTGCTCTTTGCTTTGAAGCATGTACATTACTTCATTTGCCTTTTTAAGGATTTCAGGTTTTCAAATTCAGCTATTCTGTGTTCTGAACCAAAAGCTTATTATTCATATGCATGTCAGTTTGGTGTTTTTTATTAGGTATTCAAAACCAACTCCCACTGTTTCATGGGTAGTGTAGGCAGGTTTTTAATTTATTTCACGTGAAGCATCACTGCCTTACTCTGAAACAAAATTCTAATCAATGAAGGAAGAGAATCAAATAATATGAACTGAAAACTAGAAGCAGTTTTTCAGTATGTCTATAAATGAAATCTCCACCATTGCCATTCTTTCTCCTTTTCTTGAAGGCAAATCAATAAATGCCGGATTTTCAAGAAAGGATAAGGATTTTTTTGCTAGAACTCAAGCCTAATTTTCAGAAATTACTAACAGACAAAACACTTAAATTTCTATTTAAATGCAATTTAGGCTCCATACCACCAGATTTTTAAACATATTAGGAGCTCATTGTTAAAGGAAGGTATCCTGTTAGTGCCTAAGCACCATGAATTCTGTGGGTGATAAGCACTTAGGGTTGGATTCAGCTGATTTAACTTCAGCTGCCTATCCCCTCTGTGCTATGCTGGCAGTCTAGGCAGAGAAGTTGGGATTTCCAAAGAATGTTCCAGCCCAGCACCACCTGCAGCAGGCAGGTGTCCAGGAAAAGAGGGGAAACGTAAAAAGAAGGAGTGAGAAAGAGTGAAGGATTACACATGGGAAAGGGGCATGTCCTATGGGTATGGGAGGTTAGCAAGACACCAGGACATGTCTTGCTGAGGAGGAAGATTATTTGAGTATTTGAAAATCATTTTTAGACTTAGGATTATCAAAGATCTAAATTATATGTGAAACAACACTCTAGTTATACGTGAATCAACACTCTATTTATTACCAATTTGCCGCAAGTTCTCTTAGTATTTTGCACTGCCTCTAGGAGATGGTACTTGACACTTCCCAACTTTGAAAGCATGACTCTTTATGAAAAGAAACAAAGGAGTATTGTCTTATACAGCACGCAGAGATATCAGTGTAAAAAAGATATTATTTTTATAAATTCTTTTTAACAGAGACATTACTGCACTAATGAAAAAATGAAAACATTGCCTAAAGCTAAACAAAATGTGTACAGGAATCAAAGAAATTTCCCATGTAAGCTTTTTCAAAAAACTTTAGTCTCCAGTGATTTTTCATATAGCAGCAACTTTTCTCTGCAGAATCTACCATTAATGCTACATACTGTGACACAAAAAAACATCCTTTAATGGGAAGTTAAAGAATGAGTGCTACACTCATCTTCACTTTAAGACCAGAATGAGAATAAATGCTCTTATCTCCTGGAGATGTTTTGCCATAAATTTAACATCAAAATTAAATCTCCAGTCTGCTACAAGCTCCTGCTTTCACTATGCAGACAGACATTTCTTGAAGTAATCCCTATTACTTTGGTTTTGTACTTTACACTATTTCCAAGTGTGAAAACCCAAGAGTCTGGCAATTATCATTATACTCTCATTCCTGTAGCAGGTTGTATATGCTAATGAAGAGAAAAAATTATAATTATATAGTATCATAGTCTGTTGTTACTGAGCTCTCCTGTAGCCTCTTCTTCCAAACAGCTGTCTGAGCTCATGACTTTTTTCTTTATTAAAAATTAAAACCATAGAATTCATGAAGGAAAACACAACAGACAGAAGTAGTAGTTTTAGGAAACATCTCATGCTTTTAACCCCGTCATTGTTTGTCAACCATGAGAAATGCACATTTAGAAGCTGCAAAGATTTCTAATTCTGTGCAAATTATGCTACGTTGAATATCCTTGTGCTGAGCTGGATGTAGTTTTGTGATTGAAATACTTTAAAAGGAAGTGGAAAACACTGATCTAACATGTATGTATGTACGTATGTATATATGTATGGATGGATAGATGGATGGATGGATGGATGGATGGATGGATGGATGGATGGATGGATGGATGGATGGATGGATGTACGTATGTATGTAGGTATGTATGTATGTTTAAGTCTGTTTTTCAATAAAAGCAAGTGGTTAGTTCTCTAGGTTTAAGAAGAAGCTTCTCAGTGGAGGAACTCTTAGCATTGCTCTTGGCCATTTGAACACCTAGGATTACATACATCTGGGTAGATGATAATCAGAGATAAGCTTTGCACAACCCTCAGTATCAATTTTTTACATAATTCTTATCTGAATACTCGTGTAAGCAGTTTTTATATTGTATATTATTTTAATTGT